>NC_053121.1:18944312-19681812 GCF_010015445.1 Perca fluviatilis
GCTTCTTTACTCTCCCCATGCTCTGTTGATTTTATAATGGCAAAAAAGAGCCACTTGATGACATCCCTGGAAAACCAAAAACATCATCAACGGTATTACTTAGAGGTGTGTCCCCACGAGATCTTGCGTCGAGGTAAAAAGTGTCTCGCAATATCAGTATACAAGTGCAGAGCAGCAGCCTTGAAATTAGCATAGAAAATCCCCCGGCTGTTCTCCAAAGTTGACTCTGAGTTTACTTTTGCAGAGCGATAGCTGAAGAAAAAAGCTGCCTGTAAAAGCCATTGTTAGAATCTCTCTCTCTCTCTCTCTCTCTCTCTCTCTCTCTCTCTCTAAAAGGTGACGTGAAAACCTGCAGACTACTGATTGGTCGGAGAGAATCGTCCCTCATCACTACATCATCATTGCTAGCGACAGACGGGGGTGTCCTGAACAAACCGCCATTTTTAAATAGTTTAGCCAGTGGTGGGTTTTTTTGCTGCCTCCAGCTTCTTTTGAAACAAAATGTGTCTTCTGGCTGTGGCAACAGCCACATGCCAAGACTCAAAAACAACACACCTTCGACGTTCTGTATGTGTGTGTCGCTTTAGGTCACGGCAGTTTCCTGCGGCGTTGCTATGACGACCAGCCACACTCGCCCCACACATGAGGCGGTACTAAATCTGCAATGGAAAAAGGAGGACGGGGCACCGCGGTCGAGTCGAGCTAGTACTAGCAGTGGGTAAGCGCCATTAGTTATACAGGAGAGAAGCCAGTCATTTGAGTTTATGGCAAAACCTTTCAGTTCTCGGTTTTCATTTTGTGACTTACGATTGAATAAAGGACTATTTTTCCAGTCTTATTTCTTCATTGAAGTTTTCTGTAAAATAGTGTTAAAATCTGGTCTCGTCTCGATCTCGTGAACCCAATCTCGTCTCGTATCGTGAGCCGGGTGTCTCGTCACACCCTTAGTATTACTATAACAAATAAAAAAAATTTAAAAATGTATTTTATCCATGTAATATAATGTGATCACCCTGACATAGAGTGATTTTTTTATATTTTATTTTGTTAAGGTTAGAACCTTTTAACAGTCTGGTTAGAACGTTGGACATTGCTGCACATTTGCTACAAATTCTAAAACGTGGATGCTTCACACACATCTTCAACTCAGCAGCACAGAAGATCTATACAATCACCACCGTTTCAGGGTGGGCATTCAGTTGTCACCAATTCAGTATCCAACCAAATGTGAAATAAGTTCAGAATCCCCATTTCTGTTCCTGAGTTATGGTGTTATATAAATCGCCAGAAAAGCATTTCTTTGCAGATTATGATGTCACAGTGAAGAACTTTGGATATAAATGTCATCACTTCATCATTTTATCCTATTAGAAATTTGTGTAAAATGTTATAATTAACATATTCATTCTTGAGTTATGGCCAAAAGAAAACGTGTTTTGGTGAGGTCACATGGACCTTGACCTTTGACCACCAAAAAACGAATCAGTTCATCGCTGGGCCGTGTTCAGAACTGCCTGCTAACGTACCTGAGATATCACGTTCACAAGAGTAGGACGGACGGACAACCCGAAAATATAACGCCTCTGGCCACGGCTGTTGCCGGAATAAAAAAAAACAGTGTGTAGGAATGATCATTTCTGTGAGAAGATTACATGTATTGACCCCCTGAATTAAACGCGTTTAGATGTGTAGAGTACACAGCATACTGAGAGGTGATTCTAATATTTTGTCCATCCCAGTTATATAAATGAGTAGAATAATTAGAAACACCCATCAGTATCAGTATAATACAACTCAAGAGCATCACAAAACTAAAGCTTACAGTTTCATCAAAAACTATATGCACCTGACGTGAGGGAACTGCTGATCACATGACAATGTTGCCTTGGCGATGGAGTGGTGGAGGGTAGAGATAGAGCGGTTGGCCTGGAAGTCATCCTCCAAAGTCTGCACGACATAGTCCAAGAGCATTCGCACAACCTCACATCGATGTCTCTTTGTATGGTCCTAAGGAAGCGAGAGGGGGCACAGTGGATCAGTTTACTGAAATCACAAAAAAAGATGTTCAGCTGTAAATATGTCTGCCTACTAGGGCAGAGTGAGCATCCACCAATGATGATATCAACAATGCAAACATTTTGGGAAGGACTTTTGATGTTTTAAATATATGGGCACACAAGAAAAAAAAAGAAGCCAATTCCACAATATATTAACATAAGTCTTGTTCAACAACACTGGTGCTAGTACTGTGTATTGATAGATCACCCAACTTTACTGTATAATCAAACATTTTGCTATCAGATTTAAGGGATGCTGGACAAGAAGGAGCTGTCTCTCCCAGACAAAGCAGCCTTTTTTTTTGTGCGTTTCTTTTGCTCCTTATTCATTTTTTTTTTTTCTTTTTTGACAGCTCCCTATGGATCCTTTTGTTCTTTTTGACCAGGCCTCCAGACTCCCATAGTTTAGGTTAGTTGATATTATTTGTACTTTAAATAAACATCATAGTACCTGATTGAACGTGACTGAGGTCAACAACTCCCATTCCCATGGAACTGTGGTTTTATCAGCCATGTGGAGTCTGCAATCAGAAAGGAGCTTTAATTTCTGAATTCAAAGACGAAAAGGGGAGAGACAAGATGGAAGAGGGGACGTAAAGGACAGATCAAGAATGTAAATAGAAAAAGCTACAAATAATACATTACTGTTAACTCCTATTCCTTTGGTTTCCTCACCTCTGTGTCCTCATCAGCAGATTAAAAGCCTGCACGCACAGGTGATAAGGACACTGTGGGTTGAGCAGAATGCCACGCAGCAGGTGGGAGGTGATATCTCTGGGGGGATAGTAACCAGGCTGTAGCAGGTCAGACAAAAGCTCCAAAGTGCCCTCTGGGTAGTTCTCATCGATGGTACTGTAAACCAGGCTCAGACTCTGACGGCAAAGCACCTCTGGAGTTCCAAAATCTTCATCTTCCCCATCAAGCTAAACAAAAAACAGAGAAAAGAAATGCTATACATTCAGCCTAGCATAATATTTTGGAAATGGCTCACGACAGACCGTGTTAGATTGTGGTTATATCACAGCTAAGGGGCGTTGTTCAGCCCAACGCAGAGCGGAGTTCGTGTGTAAAGAGAGCAACATAAAAATACAAATATATAGATTTGGAGAAATGTCTCTCACCAGGGCTTGAGCTGGTCCAGACATTATTTTCTTGAGTGTAACTGGGCACACAAATTGCCTGTCCTCCCTACTGGCCGCCCTGAAGTCTATATCAAATCTGCTCTCTTTGCTGTCTTCGTCTCCATCACTCCCCTCTTCTTGCCAAAGAAAAGACACTGGACTGTCAATGCCCAGATCCCCTCTGTCTGTCCCGGCCCCAGATCTGTCATCCATGTTCTCAGTTGACAAAGGAGGTTCACTAGGGAGAAAGAAGAAGTCAGAGCTGTTTGACGGCTCATGAGCCTTAACCTCCTCCAACTGCCATTCAGATGTACTCTCTGCTAGTGTATGCTCAGAAGTGGGTGTCGGGTCGACTTGGTGAGACATAGAGTCAAGGCCAATAGGCTCAGAAGGGTTTGGTCCAGTGGTAGGAGAGTGGGGGAATGAGGGATCAGAGAGATCTGCTTTGTCTAATTCCAGTTGTTCCAGTGTGGAGCAGAGGACTTCTTTATGTAAAGAACCCTGCGCTTTATCTTGAGATGAAGACGGTGATGTTGGAGAGGGGATGAGCGTGGATAAGCAAACGTCATCCCTCTCTTCTTCACGAGTGATGTGCGTCTTTGAGGTTGCAACAGAGACCTCTTTAGGGGGAGAGTCAGCTGGGCTCCTTAGACGCGGAGATATTTTAGCATTTAACTGTGCGTTTGTAAATTCATTACTGTTCTCTTGTTCTTCCTGTCTGACAAGAGATTCAACCACCTTAGGAGAAGACTCATCCAGTGAGTGATCCATGGGAGGACCATTTGATGTGGTAGTTCTACTCAAATTACTAATGCATTCCGGTGCTTCAGTGTTATTATCTGGTTGACTAGGGTGCAGTGACATTTGTGTACCATCTTTGTTTAAATAGACAGAACACCTTGACTTCCTCAGTTCTGCGACATGAGTTTCAAGAAAAGGCAATCGTCTTAATTTTACAATTGCTGCATGAAGACGTGCTTTAACCTTCTGCTTTTCGTATTGTGTTTGAGAAGCCAAACATCTCTGCTTCGGCTTTGAATTGCCACAGTCCTGCTGTGGTGCAAAATCAGTTGGGCCTCTTGAAGAGCTTTTCTGTAACTTTAAATCTTGTTTGTTTGAAGTTTGATTTTTATTTGTACTTTGTGCTTTTTTCACTTGAGAGTCATCTGGTGGCAAATTCTCTGTTTCCTGATTTGTCCCATGTTCTATGTCGGTCTCAGTCAAGTCTACCACTGTCAAGACACTGGCATTTTGTCTTTTGCACATCTTCAGCTCTGGAAGAGTCCATCTAGGGTTTGTGAGGTCAATATAAAGCTAGAAAAGAGAAAAATAAAACAGAAAATGTCAATATGTTAGGAGGTTGCTTACATAATTACAGAGATGAATAGTATGGCTTCTGATGTTGTTAGATAAAACTAGGGCTGTCAAAATGAACGCGATAATAACGAGTTAACGCAAATTCCGCTACTAATTATATTGACGTGTGATTAACGCTGGCGCGCTTTGTGATTTGGGCCTCGGGCCGCTCCGTAGTTTGAGAAATTATCAAACGTTGTGGATGACAAGCAGAAACAAACCTCCTTGAGCAGGAAAGGGGCTTTTGAATGGCAAGTTCAGTTTCAAAGCCCAGTTTCAAAGCCCCTGGTCCTCTCGACAGGACTAAAGTTATTTGCATACTGTCCATGTGAATTGAGTTCCCACCGGAGTACGTTGAGTCTCAAATACCACTTGCTGGCCAAGCATACGGCTGACACAGAGAACCCTCCTCCCCCTCTTAGTTAAACTTTATTGTAAAGTGAGACAATACATTGTGTTAGTATTAGAGTTTGCCATATTATGCTTTCAGCATATATTTTTTTAGCATACAATATCTTTGAGGTTATTCTTGAGAATATTCTAGACAGTATTTTGTCAGTTAAGCATTGTTGCAATAATAACAAAAAGATTACATAAAGCAAATATATGTGTCCACCCCCATGTTGACAAGAGCATTAAAAATATTGAATTATATCCCTGTTAAAGTACATTTACAACAAATAAAAAAATGTGCGATTAATTATTTTAAACGATTGACAGCCCTAGTATAAACACATTTCCCCTCACCTATTCAAAGGAATATCATTATTTTGTCTCACCATACGTCACAGTGCTACTATAGCATTGCTGTTCTTAAACATGGTATGTGTGTGAAATCATATGATACATGTAGAAGATCTGATCACACTCTCCATAATTTGTATGGATCTACTCTCTGAATATTGCAATGTCTCAAGAAATTGACCCAGTTATGACCCTTTCACTATGGATTATGACAACCTGTCAGCTAGTGAATAAAAAGGCCAGATTCAGTATTATCTTTAAATGGCCAATGGCACACACAGAAGCTTTGGTTTTGATGTAACTTAACTGATTTACTTTCATAACTCCCTCATGACACTTTTACAGGTAGCTATAAAAGAAGAGAAAGCGCCTATTGACCATTTTTGTGTTGGCCAATAAGGTAAAAGTGTATGACGTTGTCAAGCTTGTATTTTAAGATTAAATCTTACAATTCTGAGAAGGTATACAGATGTCAACTGTCAGAGATTTTGCCATCAATGAGCAGGACAGCCTTATGTCAAAATAGAAATGTATGTATGGCAATGTTAGTTAATGTTATGCTGCTTTCATGTGGCGTCGGAATAATTTGAAAAATTAGTTCCCGACCGGGGAAAAAAACAATTCACGTGAATGCCCCCTCAAGTCGAAACGACGACTACACAACTTGCAGAGTTGGCGTCATATTATGTGTATGTAAATGTTGGGTTTAACCAATTTAACCTATTTATTAGAATGGGCATCGTTTTTAGACTAGCTAAACCCCTCATAACAAGTTGGGTAAAGCAATATTGTAGTGATTTTGGGGAATGTAGCTAGCTAACGTTAACATTAGCTACTGGTGCAGAAACAAGTCTAGGACAAAAACTTTTTACTTCCTGTCTGCTGAATGTTTATAACTTTAACAATGAGTAAAGTATTGATACAATATTACATTTAGAACACAAACAATACAGCATATCATGCTGTATAAAAATGTATACATTATTTATCATTATCTTTTTAACACATTGATTTATGCTAGCCAGGGGTAGATGATACTAGCAGCTCAAAGGCACACTTGTAGCTAGCATTCAGATCATAATGGAAAAGTAATTTCACCACAATATGCTTGTGGGTACAGACCAGACACAGTGCCAAAACAAAGTTTTGTTCAATTAAGTTTTGTTTGTGTAATATAATATGACGAACAGCACATCTTGGGCTTTGTTATATTTCCATGGCTCCTGTTAACTTTTTAATCTGATATAACTTACCCTCACCTTGACAAGCCCAAGAGCCAGTAGAAATTGAGCTCTCTAGCTATATTTGAAGTTTAACTAACTTAACGTTACTTGACTGAGTTTGGCGCTGGTGAACACACTGTAACTGAGATAACGTTACATGCTCGTTTTTGTTCGTTAACTAGCTAGCTATTAGCTGCAGCGAAATCTTGAGGACATTAAAAGTTAGTTAGCAACAAGTTCTACAATCGGTCGAGTTTGTTAGCTAGCTTACCGTTGGAACGTTGACGTTGACGGCATCAACGTCAACTCGCACTGCTGTGAGGGGCAGTGGATCACTTTTGGTCATAACGTTACAGAAGGAGCCGATGATTTCCACATCAGAGTCATTACTGTCGGAGCTGAGACTGATCACATCATCCATTTCTCCTACGAGACAGAAACTTCAACACCTAATGTTGGGTAATATTTTGGCTTTGAAGATGATTGTATCTTCATAATTCACGGGACGCCGCAAGTTAACTGTCGTAAGCTATCTTACAACTAGCTAAACTATTGTTACATCGGAAAAACAACATCCGTAACATGACGTCCTTATGTTTGATTCAACCAGAGACGGGTATGAAGCGATATAGCTAGCTAGAAGTTGTAGAAAATCTTCGGTTCAACTGTCACTGGCACATCTGAAATGTGATACTTCCTGTTTTTTGTGTGCATATTTCTTCTGTAGTATGGCGGATACATTTAAATGGGGGGAGCACAACCAGCTACACACCTGCAAATATCTCCACCTACTGTTTTGGAGTGTGAAGGCTCAACCTGCCATCATGTCCACTAATGAAACGTAGCCGCTAAATAAAATAAGAGCCCTGGGCCCTACCCAAACGTTTTTGACACATTTTACTCAGTTGATTCCTCCAAACCACTCATCACACATGACTGACTTGACTTTTAATCAAAAATCCAATTAAACCAGTTGAAATCCGCTCCATGTCGCAGCAACATTGCAGATTAATTACATTAATCACATTTCCCTTACCTTCTTTCCTACTATTGTACCCCAGTATTTGGCCTGTTTCATTGTGTTTCTAATGGATACATGATGTCAGTCACCCTTCTATTGGAAGCCCTTTACTTTTCTGACAAACGTGCAATTCTGAGAAATTAATATAGGCTACTATAATGTCAGAGTAGATATTTGTATTATTTAAACAATATGTCAAACAAAAAACATGATGACTTAACATGAAAAACTTAAAAGGATCTCCTGAAAACCTCTTTTTCTTGCTTTTTTTTTGTTATTCGACAACTTAGTTACAGTAACAATTAAACTTGTTACTGACTTGAAGAGAACAAAGAAGAAGAAGAAAAAGAAGAAGACATACTTTAATAATCCCCAAGAGGAAATTACTTCTTTTTTTTAAACATTCAAAGACACAAATGAAATGCTGGTGTGGTTTTATACCAGTCACTGTAGTTATTGGAGAAGTCAAGTGTCTTAAGTCACTGACATAACAGATGTGTTTCATATATGCCGTATGGACCTACTTTGCCCTAATAAACGCACAAATGAATAAACATCAAATCTACCTGTTTGCTTTGTTTTGTGACATTGTGTATTCTCACACATCACCACTGGAGTGCACTCATGTTGCGCAAAAGATTTTGGAAATTTGTCAGAAATGTCCACAGAGCCGAGCAGTTTGTAGCAATTGTGTTTGGCATCACTAAAAGCTGCTTCCTTCTGATGGAGAGCTGTGACATACATGACATATTTGCATGTTGAGTTGATAAGAACACTGTAATTGTTATATAGGCACATTGCTTAAGCTGTAAAAAACAAATGTGCACACTGAACTGTTGTCAGCTTACAGCCTTGTTTATAATACCACGTCATTTTTGTATAGCACAATTTCTATACCTTCTGTTTGTTTTTAAAATGCATGTATTGTGGACAGGAGATATTCCAGGAAAAAATAATGTGTAATGTAATGTGTGCTTGTTTTTCAAATAAGTGTAAATCTTTCTCCTGCATTCTCATGTAATTGGATGAGAGGAGCTATTAACCTCACTCAGATGCCTCCAACCAGCAAACCTTGTGAGGATTATCAGGCAGGATTAGTCATCGCAATCAGACATACACAACCTCCTGCCACCTATTGAGCAATGTGAAGACTTTATATTAGGATGGTTACGGAGAGAGAAAAAAATAAAATGAGGGCATGTAATTGCTAAAGGTCTCTTTTGTTCCTTCGAAATCCAACTTTTGTACTGTCCTAATGCTTTCAATTCTGAAAAAGACCATGCTAGAAATTTCTGATAAAAGTAGCAAGTTCTTATATGATAACAGTGGTTGATGCTTAATCACTTTTGTAATTCAGTCTGTATTATTGGTGTCTAAAGGAACTATGAGTGATATTTAAAATCCCAGATGAACCTCCAAACACTCTGCTGCCCATACATGGACACAGATTAAGGATGGAATACTTTATCAGCAACAGAGCATGCAGTTTCCTGTTTTAAAAGGTGAACAAAAGCACGTCTGCAGTACTCATTAGTTACTTGCATTGGGAACCAGTGATATCTGACATGAGGCCAGCTGGCTTTAGACAGACATGTTTGAGGAGATCTGTGAATAGCATTGGACTGAAAATAGAAAACTGTGCAAGTCTATCTTTTCAAGGCAGGTTGTGAAATCAAAATTCATAAACGGTTTTTACCTGTCAGTCTTTGTATGGATTACAGGATATATTGTGTCAATTAGTAAGCTTTATAAGTGCCGGTTGGTGGATTTTGGACAGAGCCACGCTAGCTGTTTTCCTCTGTTTCCAGTCTTTGTGCTAAGCTGAACTAAACTTCTACTGAGTGTACCTTTATATTTAATGGACAGATATGAGAGTAATACAAATCTTTTCATCTAACTTTTGGGAAGAGACCGTATAAGCTTATTTCACAAAACTATTCCTGTCAGTTCTCCTAAAACATTTTTCAAGAGAGAAATTCTCAGGTTGTCGCTTGAGTTTTCTGTGCATAAACGTTTGATTCTCTTGCTGAGGCAACAGTGAAGGACAGGTCTACAAGACTCACTTTGAGTATAGTTAAGTTCAGTCAGGTAGACTCACTCATTCATTCTCATCTCTGTCCGGCTTGTACTCTGTGGGCGTTCAATCTATGTAGTCCAACCAATCTCTCTTAGCCAATCACATCCTTGCTGTCAAACTTTAAAATCCCTTCTCCTCTCTTCTGCTGTCAGTTGTCATTTCAGTACGAACAGATGTGACCCTTCTCCACCCCTTTACCTCCACTCTTTACCTCCATATAACCACCCAGTCCTGCTCCATATTCCATCATCAGGTCTTCAGCAACTCTCTTCACCACCACCAGCAGTGTTTAGACCCCAGGAGGAAATATCCTGAACTAATCACAGGATCACAAGTCCCTGAAATATACCAGCCCACAATGGAGTGTAATTGCCAAAGACTCTTTTCAAATTCTATTCATCATGCACTTGAATTAAAATTGATTGTTCACTCTAAACGAAGTCTCTCCTGATTGAACTGCAGCTTGTTGTCTGTCTGTTGAGTGCACTGCACATAGATTGACAATCTACAAAATCCCTGTGTGGTTAAAGTTTCAGTCTTTATCAGCTGATACGACAAATTACGTTTTCCTTAATTTTGGGCAGTATCAGCAGAGATTCTCAGATAGAATATGGAAGCCCACAAGGACAGGTATAGCAAAGCATGATGGGAGCAGTATCTATCATGAGTGTGCAGTGAAAAACATCACAACTCCACAAAGTTTATTTTCAAGAGTTATGAAAACAAGTCTTATCTTAAAGTTCCAGACATTTTTAAAGAACAGAATCAGTGAACGAGCATTTGCCTCTAGGCATGACACTTACTTTGCACACAGAGAAGCACGTATACTTTAAGTGGAAGGGTTCTCCTGGGACATAGAGTACAAAAGAAAATATCATTGTTCAACAACAAGCCTGAGCAGAAAAGGTTGATAACAGCAATAGAATCATCAGTCAACCTGAGGACAAGAAGTTTCAGTCTCAGATAGGAGATTACAGCAAGAGGAGGACCTATACGACTCTGTACTGAGGAGCTGACAACTTAATTTATCCTATCCGGTCCCAGCCAGACAGTCCAGGGTCTCTGTGACACTGAGAGGAGTGGACAAACACTCTCTGCTGAAGTAGGTCAGAGTTCATATCTGCTATCGTAGCACATTTAGCAGATAATGAATACAATTTAAATAAGGAATTGGAGATCAATGTCTTCTGTGGAAAAATCCCCAGTCTCTCAGGAACACTGTCTTAACTGTTTTGAGCGTGCAATCAACGTCATTAATACCTCGAGACAAATCTAGTGTTTGCATAACTCCCCAAAGAGCTATAAATAAATACCAAATATTGTACAATCTTGGCACAAAGTGATAGGAGTTTTCAAGGGAGGAATAATGTTTCAAACTGTCAGCCTGCTGGCTAAGTCATACTACACAAGAGGTGTATTCAACAATAATGTAGTTGGCCGTAGTTTCCTTCACTGAGCACAGTTTTTTCTGTCAGGACCCTGAGCTTATTATCATGCCTAGAAATCACTACTTACAAAAGGAAAACAGGTAGGCTGTGTTATGGTGGAAGAAGTACCCAGAGCTTCTGAAGTAAAAAGTACTTTATATTGTTATATTATCAGCTAAATATACTGAAAGAGTCAAAGTAAAAGTACTTGACCCACTGACAAATTCCAAACGACTCCCATTTTTGGCCTAGTCCCGTCCAAAGAGTCACAGGTTAAAGTGATTATTAGAGTTAAGTTCTACTACTAATTTTATATTTTATAAATTACATATTTTCAGTTTTCTCTAATCTTTGCTTTTTTTGTGAAATATTGGATAATTTTTTGAAGGAAAATCACTGATTGTTGGAACTGCTTTTTTTTGTAAATGGTCACAAAAAGTCAAAAAAGGTTGGGAGCCACTGGTTTATTTTTAATAATGCATTATATTTGAGATGCTTATCATGTATTTTTTTATGTAATACTTAATCTGGAAAGTAACTCGTAACCATATTTGTTAAATAAATGTACTGTTGAGTAAAAAGTAAATATTTCCCTCTAATGCAATATCTACATTGCCCATTATCAGCAACCATTCATCCAATGTTCCAAAGGCACATTCTGTTTACTAATCTGATATCATTTTAAAAGACTAACTGAGAAAACATTGGAAAACCCTTTTGCAATTATGTAAGCACATCATTTAATCTGAAAACTGGTTAAAAAAAACAATGCAGCTGGTATTCTGTCTATAATGGAGTGGAATGGAAATTTCTAAGTGACCCCAAACTTTTGACCGGTAGTGTATATAAGGGTATATAGGCTAAGTATCAAACAGCATAAAATGGGCATACTGATTCAAGTCCAAGTACAACATTGTAAATACTTAGATACTTTGCATGGCAAGGGAAAAGGGCTAAACATCCCCAAAAAACAGCAGGTGGTCATAGCAGAGGGTCCCATCTCATGGAAATGAAACGTGACGAAAGGAGAGAGAAGGAGAGAGAGGCAGGTAGTGGAAGAAGTAGTGGAAGAAGAGGGGTGAAGTGAAACAGCTTACAGAACCAGCAGGTGTCAGCTGTCACGCAAGAACATGAAAGAGACAGCAAAAGAGAGAGTTTTCACAAAGTTAGACAAGGAAGGGTAACACAAGGACACTGTCTGAAAAGTATCCAACAACCACCTCCTCACTCGCTGTCCACATCCATGTCATGCTCTTTAGATGTTTAGGCCATGCCTGCCACACATGCTACCATCATATTCAGGAGCAGCACAGTACCCCTAACAAGGTTCATTTAACTGACATAGCGTGCCAGGTCCAGAGAGTGATGGTGGACCAGAGCCCGATGACTCACTCTGCAATCTGTGACCTCAAAGGCTGATGGATGTCACAACAGCATCCTTTGCTGGACAGCTACTGGATTTGTCAGGACTGAAAAGATACTTTTGCCATATCCTGCTACTGTGGCTTAGGGATGGGGCTTCATCTTGTTCTCTTGTGGACCTAGTTACTCTAATCAAGCACAATCTACCAATGCTAAATAAAAAAAGTAAAAACATTAATTATTTTTATAGCACAGGATTCATTGCATGGATGTTTGAAGCTTGTGAGTTACAACTTCTGTTCAAGTGGAAGCCTTGGTTATGCTACAAATGATACCATCTGCCAGATGCGTAGCTCTTAAGATTCTATTAAAATAAAGTTCACATAAAAGCCTAATCTTGCTGTATGAAATAAAAAAAAACATGCTCATTTTGTGGTCTACTATTTGTTCTGTATGCACTAACAGTTTGTGTTGTAGCTTTAATCTGTGACCTTTAGGAGATTTTATCAAAAAGATTTTCAGCTAATAGAAAAAAATACTAGTGAATCAATCATGATAAAAAGTAAAGATAAAAATATCATAAATTGTCCTCTATTTCTTTCTCCTATTTTTCATACCAGTAGATGAGTTTCCTTCCAGGATATCTGAGAGAGCAACATTGTGTGCCACCAAAATGTGCACGTTTAATAAATAGAGATGTTTTCCATGATAATTAAAGGGCACAACTGCACTACACAGACTGACGCAAAAATATAACAGGGAACGAGGCCAAAGTCTAATTCAAAATTAATGCTCTAATGAGCACTTGGCCTGGTGGCAGGATGCAGAGGGATACCTTGAATACTAATACTTAACTTTCAAGGGCTGGGAATGTGTACACAGCAGAGTCAGAGAAGTGGTTAATTGTATAGATTAAGAGTTAACAAGAATTGCTTCGAGGTAAATTACTTTATTTCCACAGCTGCCACTTGAGGACAGGGACCATGAAGCCTAATTTTAAATCACTTAATGTGGTATCAGACAACCTTCTTTGTGTCAGAAGTGTAAAAACTTATTCATGTATTTAAAGCATATTTAAAACAAGAATAAGATTCTACAGCCATGCTAGCAGCTCTGGGTGGACATGTAAGCACAGTAAGTGCTTAGAGCTAAATGCTAACATCAGCATGCTAACATGGTCATAATGACTATGTCAACATGTTGATGTTTATAGGGTATAATGTTGACCATGTTCACTATCTTAGTTTAGCATGCTAACATTTGCTAATTGGCACACAATACAAAGTAGCCTACAACTTAAGCTTCAGTCTGGACCAAATAAGTGGACACACAGACCATTGCCATCGAGCCACACTGCTAGCATGGCTAATAGGTCAGATCGCACAAAACACTTTTGCACTGAAAACATAACTAATAAAATATAGTTGCTAAATTGCATTAGTAAAGTGGTGTGACAGGGTGTTAGACCTGTACGGTCCGGGCATGAAAAGTGAAGCCTTAAACCTGCATTATTTCTAATTACCAGCAGGGGACGACTCCACAGGTTTCAAAAAGAAGCCAGATTGTATAGAAGTCTATGATAAAATGACCCTATTCTCACTTCATTTATTACCTCAGTAAACATTTTCCTAATGAGTTTATGATCTAAATCGCTAATTTCAAGTCTTCAATAAATGTTCGTTTTGTAAATTATGGTCCCATTTAGAGTGAAATAGACTATAAAGCAGGGTATGCTTTAGGGCGTAGCTACCTTGTGATTGCCAAAATGCCAAACTCGAGGCTTCAAAGAGGTAGTTCACTGTCACTACATGATCCATACCGGAAACCCTGACTTGTTTTTAACCTTTTATAAAGTCTATGTTTTTAACCCATCTCCTGACCAATGGGCTTTCCAGACCCTAACCATTGAAGGTAAATGCCTAACCTCAACCAGGGAATTTACATATTTTGATGTAGTTTTCTAGTGGTTCTAATGCTGGCAGTCATGTTGGTGGGCTGGCCATGCATCTGAAATATAATGACATTAGTGATGCCCTGGTTTGTCTTGTAGTGCAACCAGCATGTCAAAATTTGTACTTGTCCAAAACTTAATTTGTGACCAAACGCCTCACAAAACTACAAAGCAGCCTTCAGATTGGATTTTGGTAACAAGATGGCTTTTTCTGTGCCAGATCCTCAGGCCTAACTGTCTGTTTAGTTCATTAATTTCATTCATTCACTGAGCAATTGTAATACACTTGTAAATGTTATCAGCATTGCACTGCCTTTCGGTCTTATTCTCATTGTAAATATCCCATATCTAAAAGATTAAATTAATTAAATCACATAAGTAGAGCATTCAGGACCCATGTTCCCTCTAATCTAGCTACGTCATCTGATGTTTAAAAGTGTATTACAATGAACATATAATCTCTCATCAGTGGGTTATTACTCATTGCTTCACTTGCTGAGTGTAAATGAGGTGATTTTTGTTTCCTGGGGAAATATATATTATATTGGAAGAACGTTTCCATAGTGAACTGATCCCACTACATAAAATAAAACAAGACTTGATTTGCCCTCATAATCACGTGTTGCATGTTCTTTCTCATCCATTTTTCATTTTGAACCGCAGCTACCAGTCAACAAGGAAGTTAACCAAATCACACCAAACACCTTGAACATAACCCACTTTAACCAGCTACAAATGTATTCTTTCCCTTAAAATGAGATGGAGGATCTCATTTACTGAAGTGTTTTTTGCAGGAAGCCTATTCTCTCGGCTCTTGGAAGTGAGTTTTAAAAGCTCCTTCCTCTGCTGAATGTGTACACACCACCATTACAGCTCTGTGTCAAAGATGAAGCCCTTCATATACACCTCATTTCAATTCAGCGAGCAGCTGCAATAAGTTGATCAGTTTCAGCTTAAACATATTCAAGGCTATTTTAATGATCTACAGAAATTACAGCATGCCTGCTAAATTATTTGAAATAAAAAGAGCCAACATTTAAAAAAAAGAAGGAAAAAGCCCAATTAAAATAGTTCTAATTGCTGATATGTTAATTGCCCTTTGAGCCTAAGCGACTTCCCTGATAAAAAGCCATGCCAAACTGCAGCTGAAATTTGAAGTGAAATTTCCGTCAGGGAATGTGATGACATGGCTGACCTTCGAGGCTTCGTTTACCCGGTCATGCTTTAAAATTTCAGTGCAGCTGAGGGAAATCTTGTTTGTTTGGGACACAATAAAGGTCAGCAGTCATGTAATTATCCAGACTTGCCAAGCCTACTGACAGCAATAGCAACACTTGAAGAAGGTGAGAGATGTGAAAAGATGTGTGATCTCAGAAAAAAGAACATGCGAATCACAGTGTGGCTGTGACACACACACAGACACACACACACACACACACACACACACACACAGAGTCCTCTCCCACTTCCTTGTATCTATCTCCCACAAATACACACAAGGATCCTGAAACGCACACACAAATTATTAAAAAATGCTTATGCATATAGACTAATCACATATAGTCCTGGCTGAATTTCCACTGCTGAATTCCCTGATAAAAATGTTTGTAACAAATCACCTGCAAACTGAGACAAGGTTTTCACACACCACCTCAGGCCATTTATTCCTGGAACATTACATAATGAAGCAGTGGGTTCTGCTCACAACCAGCCTGAAAAGCCTCCTTAGAAGAAAACAGGAAGGTAAGAGGATTGAGGCAGCGAGAGCAACACAACCACTAGTCACTTCTGAATATGGATGCCTGCCCTTACAGGGATCTTTTTCTTTTTATCTTCACAGTCTTGTATGGACGGTAAACAGTGTTATCAGCGTCTTCATATTCCATCATGCTGTATTTTTACTACCCACGAAGGCTAATCGGAGTGGCAACCTCTTTTACTCTCCTGCAACTGGACATATAGTCAACAACACTTTTGTTTTTAGGTGAGCTAAAAAGCATCCACAAATAAGTGAGGAAAAAGTGTGTACGGATCTTATAATAACCACAATGATATGGCAGTAAAATGATGTTCAGCGAGAGTATTAATAATCACTGCTAAGATAATGAACTATTGAATTTATGAATCATCACTAATACCACATCACTCAAAACATTACCTGCTGGCAGTGGGACAAATAACGGTGCATATCTAATGATTGACAAGGTGACGAGATTAAAGCCATCTGGGTGACTCAGCAAATGTTTGAGAGCATCTAATATTTTAAAATGTGACAGTAAATGAATCCGGCATGTGCGTCACAGAGGGTTCAAAGATGTCACTGTGTACTGTGACATGCTGAATAGCTGATTAGTTCTGCCTGTTCAATTATGCTTTTTACTCTCAATCGCAAATACTTGTTTGAATGATTGGTTGATGTGAGATTAGATTTGTTTGATTTCTCAATTCGTGGGAAAAACTTTATTCACACATAGGCGGGGGACCTCAGGACGGGCATGTCCACCGCTCATTAGGTGTGGTGACTGCATCATAACAGGAAGCTGGATCCAAAGTGACAGGATGCTGGGTATTGTTGTATTGCTTGAAATAGAAAGTACGGAAAGTTGGGTAATTATTTTTTAGTTTTCCACAGATCGCAAAATAATGTTTTTGTGATGATGTCAAAACAGCTTGTTAGTCAAGATATACAGTACATAATAACGAGTAAATGTATGTGTATAAATACACTGTGGATATTTGCATGCGTTCATGCCTTTGCATGCATGTTTTTTTTTTCTCCTTTTCTTTTCTTTCCTTCTTTGTTTAAACATACAGTACATGTGCAGCACATATACACATATGGATTTTTTGTGATGTGTATGAAATGGGTGTGTGTGTCTGCGAGTGAGATGTGAATTACCTCACAATATCAAGCATATCACAGTGACTTTCTGCTCTGAGAGATATTTAGTAACATGTAAGGTTATGTAACTGTATTTTTTTTGTGCACTTATCAAATGTTGGATTAGAGAGGACAACAGTATTGTGGAGGCCGTTTTGTTCTTTCTCTCCTGAACAATTGTCAAAACACTTTGTTGTTCTTTTGACTGGATTTTGTCAACACCTGCAAGCAGGAACATTCAGAGCTGTTGTATAATTTCTGTTTTTGCCACAGTTAAAGATACACGAAGTACAAGATTGCTAAAGTAATCTATAAGAAAGTAGTATAGGTCTGAAGTATGTATCACTTTTTGGCTGGTCTGACCTCTGCTTTTGAACAAATCCATACATTTCTTAATGTCCCTTTCAGATAAAAATGAAAAGTAATAAAACAGAAGACATATGTGTAATTGCATTTTCCATCAAATTATTGCATAACAACAATTTGGAATAACAATAATTGTATGTAATTTCTTGAATCCCCACAGGTTATAGAGTCCAACAAAAAATAACTGTTTCCAGCTTCTAAAGAGCACGTTTGTGTTGGAGGACGCTGGTTACTGAGGTCAGTGTATTTTTCTGTTTTTATGCGGCAGGTAGACCCTTTAGGGAATGTTTACAGACCACTGATATATGCTGAAAGTCAACCTTCAGATGATCTTAGCTGGTTTTTATGTTCATCCAGGGGAGTGAGAGAGAGAGCGAGGGAATGAAGAGGGAAGCGAGGATGTCCGAATCCTCCTCCAAATCTACTTCTGTGTTTCGTCTCAATGCAGCCACTAAAGGATGCTCAGCCTCTAGGCAACTCACTTTCAAGGATGAACACAGACGCACACACATACACTTACATTATAAAGTTGGCATCCATCGAAAAGCTTTAGCTGAACTGCAAATCCCATACTGACAGCTTCCGGCAGATGCTATTTACTTTACAAATAGATTATTTTTTTAATCCTAAATTAGAGAAGTGCATCTGGGGAGCAGAGCTACAGACGACTCATCAGCTCAACATTAATTTTATTTGATAGTTTTATTTCACAATGACCCCTGACTGACCGTGTGTGTGTGTGTGTGTGTGTGTGTGTGTGTGTGTGTGTCTTTTTGTATAACTCCTGACTGGTAACTATCCCCTGGCTCTACAACTGGCTACCTAACACCGCTGCATACATGTTATATAACTAGACCTTCAGAGAATAAAGATGCAAGCTTCTCAGTAACAGGTATTTCAATCAGGAGAGACTTCGTTGCAGATATGCAAAAGATGTATTGTACATAAGCATAATATGAAATGTACAGAGTCTTTGGGGATTAGACTCCATCGTTAAAAATATTTTAAAGGGGTAGAGAAGCCAGACATATTCCCCCTGATGGAGACTAAACACTGGTGATGGTGGAGAAGGAACCCGGAGACCGAACTGTTTGCCGGAAAGGGACTCAGGTTGCCGTGGTTGACGATGTCCGGAGGTGGAAGGGGAGGAGGAGGGTTGCACGTTTACCTGAAAAGACAGCTGATAGCAAGGAGAGAAGACATTTAAAGCAGGATGTCATGCTGTGATTGGATCATGAATTTTGTGGCCAATTTTGGTTGGTTTACTGAAAAGTGAACGCCTCTTAACAGCTGAATAGTTTTAGGAAGAGATAGTGGTGATTGCAGTTATTTAGAGGTCTTCCTGATAGAATTTGTGCTGAGCTCCATTATGGTCACTTCCATGTGCCAGCATAGAACAATTCTAGATTACAGTGTATGAATAATGGAAGTGGGTGCATAACAAGTCCAGGCCTATGTTAGAGCATTGGACCATGAAAAATGTACCACTTAATTTCACAGACAAAATCCAAGTGCAGATCAGTCAATCACTGTTGCGTGAAAGCCTTTTAATTTGAGCACTATGGCCTCCTAATTGGCAGCCATGCAGCGCTGATAAAGTTCAGAGAAACCTCCCACTGTGCTGTTTTACTTCCACATCTATCAGTGACTCTTAATGGCCATGTCACCCTAAACATCCCAGTCATAGTGCTGCCAGTGCCATGAAAATGTTTCAGTGAAGGATAACAATATTCTGTGTCAAGATGTTTCAAATATGAACACAATAAAGTATAAAATAAAATAGAAAGCTAGTGGTACATCCTGTTGTGGAACACAAGACTATCCATGTTGTTTTCCACTCCCAGCATGATGTAGCTACATGTAATGCTGAGAAAAGTTAAGTATGAAAAGAAAGAAAACAACTATGAAATATGAAATCAAACACAACAAGCCAAAGGGCTCGCCTAAAGACACTTCCAATTTCAAAGATAACTGAGATCCAAATGTCCAAACAATGCTCGCTCGCTCACACTCAGACACTCAGACACACACACACACACACACACACACACACACACACACACACACTCCTTTAAGTTTAAAGATGGGATGGAGTGATGTCACCCCACTCCAGTGTGGGCATTCATTCCATAAGCAGTGTGTTTCCAAAGCGATGCTGTTCACCAAAACGCAAAAGCAGCATTGCGCACGGCGTCGTGTCAGCAGGGGAGCGACTTTACTCATGGAGCGTTGGATTGTGAACTCTGTTCTTCTCACAGTGATATTTTCGTAATTCCGTGTGCCCGTCGAGGATGACCTGTAATGAAGGATTTGCTGTTTAGGGAAATGCATTTGTACAGGCACTGCGTCATATGTAGGCTACACTTTGTTTGCACTGACCAGGAGCGTTACGCGCAACGTATCTCCACGAGTTGGACGGCAGCTCAGCGCACCCAGTCTTAGCTGTTTTGGAAAGGAAACGGGTGCACAACCACAAACATGATACGAAAGGACAAACTGGAGCCAGAATGGATTTAACCCAGGTCAATCTGTTGCTGGAAAACGTGTCAAACGATGAGAACACCACGGACGCACCGCTTGGCTTGCCACACACGGAGGCAGCCACTGCGCTCATCATACTGGTAGTTACTGTGATCATTTCGGTGACCATTGTCGGTAACGTGTTGGTGATTGTAGCGGTGCTGACCAGCCGGGCTCTCCGTGCGCCCCAGAACCTTTTCCTGGTCTCTCTGGCATCAGCGGACATCCTGGTGGCCACGCTGGTCATCCCGTTCTCCCTCTCCAATGAGGTAATGGGCTACTGGTACTTTGGAAGTACTTGGTGCGCCTTCTATCTGGCTCTGGACGTGTTGTTCTGCACTTCATCTATCGTGCACCTGTGCGCCATCAGCCTGGACCGCTACTGGTCAGTGACAAAGGCGGTCAGCTACAACCTGAAGCGGACACCTAAGCGCATCAAGTCCATGATCGCTGTGGTGTGGGTTATATCAGCTGTCATCTCTTTCCCTCCTCTTCTCATGACCAAACATGATGAACGGGAGTGCCTGCTGAACGATGAGACCTGGTACATCCTCTCCTCCTGCCTGGTGTCCTTCTTCACTCCGTGTCTCATCATGATTCTGGTTTACTGTAAGATCTATAAGGTGGCAAAACAGCGCTCGTCCACCGTGTTCGTGGCCAAGAACGGCCTGGAGAGGCAGCCCTCTCAGTCCGAGACCTGTTTCGACAGGAAGGACCGGTTCGAGACGGAGAGCCCCAGTAGCCAGAGCTCCGGCAGCCACCAGCAGAGGCAGGGGGAGCTGGATGACATTGACCTGGAGGAGAGCTGCTGTCCGTCGGATACTAAACCCCGCAATCATCGCTTCAGTAAGCGGAGAAAGGTGGAGGGGTCAGACTGCTGCCCGCCCCAGAACTGCCGTCTCTCCTGGGCTTCAGCACGGGCGTTACAGCTCTACCCGGAGCAGAAGAACCCAGCTGTGCGCCAACAGCTGGCCGCGGCCAACAAGACCAAAGTGGCCCAGATGCGGGAGAAACGTTTCACCTTCGTCCTGGCGGTAGTGATGGGGGTGTTTGTGCTTTGCTGGTTCCCCTTCTTCTTTACTTACAGCCTGCATGCAATCTGCAGAGACAGCTGCTATATCCCTGGCGGACTTTTCAACCTTTTCTTTTGGATTGGCTACTGCAACAGTTCTGTGAACCCCATTATATACACTATTTTCAATAGGGATTTCAGGAAATCCTTCAAGAAAATCATATGTGGAACATCTAAACGCACATAAGGGATCTCATTCAATGGGAAGGAATTATATCATTAGAACTCATTTTCACGACTTGTTTTCCCTCCCCAAATTCATTTTAATGTAGCCTACTGTCAAAACAGATCCAGTGTTGTGTGCTTATTTAAAAGTCAATGAATAAAATGTTAAGCAAAAGAGCAAAACAAAAGAGAAATATTTTTAGTGCATCACTGTTGCAAATGTAATGCAACATCAAACATGGTTTTTGTATAATACGTCCTGTAACCATGCACCTTTAAGAAAGAAATATCTGTATTGCATCAATCTTTTGTGCTATAGCAAGCAGGAGGAAAGAGCTATTTCAGGGTAAATTTGAAGTCATGAATGTAGCTGGATTTCAGTGCTGGTTCACAGGTGGGAGGGGGGGGGGGTTGTTTAAAGATAAAAATGAGATTAATCTGCACCATATATAAGATATGATCATGGGGATGAGCAGGCAAGCAAGTATTGCCTGTGAGTGTATGTCATGGAAAAAAAATGTATTCAAATCCTGAAAGATGTGGGTTCATCATCATGTGTAGAATGTTGCATTGTAGAAATGTTAGTATTTTGGACACATATTAATATTTGTCTACAGTTTAAGCTACAGCAAGGCCATTTCAGCCATTTGTTATCAGTGAACCCCCACATTTATGTAAGAGTCTAATCTCACACCCCCACCGCACCATCACACCACCTCACACCAGGACGATAAGCTGTGCAAAAATCTATTGGAATAATCTGTGTTTCATTTCAACACCTCACAATACATCAGTATTTTGTCAGTACATATTTACATATAATATGATATTTACACAAACTGATTTCAGTGTCATGTGACAGAAATCAGGTCTAGGTTGTTCAGCAAATATTACTTTCATTGTGTTGTAAAAATGTTTTTATTCTCTTACAAATAAAATGTTACCGGCAAGATGAGAAAAAGGAATTCCAGTAGATTTGACTGTCGGTGACATTCCGGAACGTACCAGAGGAAGGATGCTCACATTTGACACAGCCAAAAATACAAAATGTCCTGCTCCATCAATCTTAAAAATAACATTTATGGACACAGTTCTTGTGAGATGAGGAGAGCTGGACCTCCATCTAGCATCAAATCTCTGTGGTTCAATAAGAGAGCTTAATATCTACAAGCCAAGCCTTGGGCTGTTAGTAATCCTCTGCTTTATAAAGCTGTAGAAAAAGTCCTACAAATTATAACTTCAGCTATCCTTTAACTTCCCACCTCTTACAAAGATATAGATATAAATCACAGCAGGAGCACATCTCCAAATTGTATGGGGAAAATATGTGTAAAGTTACTACATTACTACAGGTTACATTCAGTACATGAAAAGGAAACATTGTGGTTATAGGGTATATTTGTACTGCACAGCACTGTTTCTCATACAGCCTCAAACTGTGGTTGCTTCATGATGCTTCTGGCGTATAGAGTGTATGTGAAATGTTGAATGTACGAGAATGTACGAAGCTTGCATGAGAAGTTCCTGTGCTTCTCTGAAAAAACTCTGGTTAGCAAGAAGAAGGCTGGCCAGCTCCATATCAGCCTACTGTCTGCATGGGGGTTCTTGGGATAGACACACTATTTATATAATGTTAGGAATGTCTTCAAAGCACTCCTCCCACTCACTGGTGCCTTGCCAAAAATAATAACCCTGTTTGAGGAGTTGTTGTGCTTAAAAATGATATTTTTTAAAGTTCAATGTTTTTTGTGTGAAGTGTGCCCATAGTCATGGGGGTGTTGTTGAAATATCATTAAGTGTAACAATAGTGAAGTTTACTTTTCCTCTTGATGTGCTGCACCATTATACAGGAACATAATTAGTCTGAGAGAAGTGAGGCTGGTGAGAGGAAACTTTATCTCAAAGGGATTCAAAAACTATTGAAACAAATGAACTCTCCGGGCCGAGTCACACTCACAGGAAGCGGCAAAATTAGCTTTGTATCTTCATCTTGAAGAATTACTGGGATAAAAGTGATGTTAATTGGAACAACTTAATGTTGTGTACATGTTAAATGTAATTTAATTTCTCTAGACAGCATGGCCATCCCTCTTAAAGCCTGTTGCATTATCCCAGTGGGGAAATATTTTCACGCGTATGTAATTTTCTTTCTGATAGTGTACTGATTACTATCCGACAAGACATGCAACTCCCTTGTTAAATCTCACTTTCCAATTCAATTATCTTTCTAATCAACTGCTCCGTTGCAGCGAGAACGGAGCACAAAGCTTTTAATAACATTTTAATGTTATTTTCAGTCATGTGTAAATCTCTCTAGGCATGTCTCCTCACACACTTTAGCTCTGTTACATCTTTTGTTTCAGAGTCCAAAGAGAACTATGCGTTGAACAGCATGGCATGTTCAGGCTTATTATCTTCATTTTCACCTTAAAAGAAGGTTTCACGCAAGACTAAACAGGGATCCCTCACAATACTTCACTGTTCATGAGATAAATGCTCTGCTAATTGCATTTCTATTCAAGACAAAGTTAGTAGTTAGTTTGGCCTCTGTTGATTTGCAGGCCTCTCTTACCGAGCCTTTTATTTATCCCAGACAGTAAACAAAGTTAAAGACTAGTTCAGGAAGAGAAGCAGAGCTGTGGCAGCCTCAACCTCCCAAATTATTTTCTAAAGGCTTAATGAAAGCAACAGACCAACTGGACAGAGTCACATCATTTCCTGGTGTTAGATGCTAAAGGGAAAGCTTTATTCGGGCCTTTTTAAAGGGGAAGAAGAGCTGGCTGCCAGGTCATTTTAGAGTCAGCAGCGGACGCAAGGCTATTTTCAGTCTCAATAGGAGATGTGGTTTTAAATGTTTCAAGATGGGTGCAGCCTCTTAGGACGAAAGAGAGAGAGAAAGAGAGAGAGAGAGAGAGAGAGAGAGAGAGAGAGAGAGAGAGAGAGAGAGAGAGAGATGCAGAGAGCAGTTGCTTGTTATCCTCTGCTAAAGCTATATTACCTTGTTTGTCAGGTACAATGCGGCATCTGCGGGTAATTGCTTTTTTCAATTGTCTCTAACAAGATAAGGGCTGGAGATGAGCAAGGCGAAAACTCGCGTCAATCCCAGGAAGCTGGAGAATAGATCTGGAGAAGAAGAGCCAGTTTGTCATTATTGAAATCAGCTGGTGTCACGTCCAAGCGATAGTGGGAGGTGCTATCCTATATTTTTCTTCAAATCCAATGAAAAATCAACCATTAATTGATCCTATTAACCTATTAAGTATTGTCTGTACCATCGTGCTGCTGTAAATACTAACTAGCACACCAAATCTAAAAAAAAAACATAATTTACTCCTCTTTGAGTTACATTTGCTACAAGCTACAGAAACCAGCTGTTTTCAATAGCCAATCCATTAGCCTTTTTTTTTTTTAATACTGAAACTATAGATTTGTGACCAGTTTTTAAATATGTACGTCTTTAGTAGGAACTACCAGGCTTGGGATTGAGAGCCACAGACATGCTGGGGAATTCAGAAAGTATTGAGAAACAAACCAATTGGTTATAGTCTTTTTATGGGATTTGTTGTCAAAAGTTAAGATATAGAATATTGCCAGCCTGATCCTTTCAAACTAAAGAAATCCATATGAAAGTAGACCAACAAGCTGATTGAACCAAAATCTCTTGTCGATTATGCTTATAGGCTATAACACCTTCAAACAACTTCTGTTCTTGTAACTAAAGAAACAACTTTGGGGTGTGATTGATGATTCGTAGTGGGTTGTGAACTTTTCAGTCCCTTAAGGTGCAACTTTATCCATAGACTTATCTCTTATCTTGTTCTGTTGCCTGACTTGTTGTTTGTAATCCTGCATTAGGTACAAAAAGGTAGTTATTCAAAGAGAGATCTGAATAAACAGGATGTGTATCTGTTTCCTTAGCTATCATTTATTTTGTATCCCTTAATGAGTATTGTATATTTGTTTGAAAACTATTTGAATGCAGAGATGTTTCCCTCAACTATCTTTCCATTTCATATTCAAGTATTTGCAGTCTCAAATTATTCAAGAAGAGGGAGTGTGCAACTGAACATTTAAGGAATTCCTGGAGCTCTCCCTGTGCAAGATTACCTCGACGAAGAAAGACGCACATAAGGTGGACAGTTGGGCTTCTGTTATTCCTGAACCTTGTATTGCTGTTGTTTGTCTTCACACATCAGTGGGAGATATTGTATTCATCCCCACACACTCTAATTCATAAAGTGAACATGCTTCATCGGCAGTCTGTGTGAGATTAAATCTTCTTTTGTTTCTATCAGGCATTCACAGGCAATATTTAAATCCAAACGAAACATCCGTGCTGCCGATTCATTTTCTAGGGCAATCTTGTGTACTGTATTGCTCTCACAATCTCTGATGGAAGGCCAGGTGCTATTCTTGGTACGCTCTAGTGCTTCCCTTATTCCTGTACTGAGGCAAATTACTGGGATGATGGCCTGCTGGACCATAGTGCATCTCTCTTCCCTTTTGTGTTCCATTCCTGTCATGTGTAAAAACACACATCCGTACACCTCCTGCACTCTGTCATGTATTTGCCCATTTATACACATTTTGGCATGGCAGCCACACCATTGAAAGGACACCTATGACCTGCGATACTCTGATATCTAAAAACAGGAAAAGCACTGGTCTTACCATTATGTGAAGGTTGGTCACTGCTGCACAAAAGGGGCACAGAAAAATAAAACATTGTGAAATAATGTATTAACAATCACTTTTAAAAAGAACACCCAACCAGTGTTTTTCGTGACAATTACAAATAATAAACTCACAAAAGCAAAGCTGCCTACTTGGCACAGGAAAAAAGAATTGAAAGCTATTTTAAAAACTAAAGAATCTTGTAATATTATCGAACCACAAGAGCTCTGGTGCTGACACCTGCAGCAGCAATAATTGCAGTCATAAACTAATGTTCAGAGCCAAGGGAGAATGACTATTAGAAAAAACAATATTGGGGGTATAACTATAAGGAGTTCTATCATCATCTAATCACGGTGTGAGTGTGTGTGTGTGGGTGTGTGTGTGTGTGTGTGTGTGTGTGTGTGTGTGTGTGTGTGTGTGTGTGTTTATTTTCTCAGTCTGGACAGATCAGCTTTAGTGTTCTTTACTACAGCTACCCTTCAATGCATACTCTGCTCCGACCCAGTTTCAATGAACGGGTGGGTGTAAATGCTGAGGGTGTAATTAAAGGGTCCCTGTGCTTGTTTTTGCCTTGGCCCTCCAAGTTACTGAGTGCACCCATTGATGGGATACAGGCACTTCACAGCAGGAGGTGTTTTAACCCTTTAGACTTGGAATTGTAGCTGCAATAAGAGGTAACAAAGCTTTCAACCTGCACTTCATGCAGAGTCGACTTCATCTCTGATGTGTCTCATTATGGTTTTACAACACTGCAAACTCAAACTCATCAACTGTCATGTTCATCATCAGCAAGATTCAGTATGCAGTATTACATATGATGTTGAACAAGGAAAAAAATATAGAAACTACAGGACCAGTTCTAGCTGATGCTCATGCTTTAACTCCGGTCCCCCAAAATAGGATCAATTTTGCATTACAGAATTTGTGGGTAGTTGGAACCAATTTTGTATACTCTACACATATTTAAGGGCTTAAGTGTGAGGATCCAGAAGGAATGTGGGTGAAACTGTTTTAAAATTCTTCTGATAAACCCATTGCCTGTCAAACATACACAGCTAGTTTGTGATTGCTGGTGAACATAATGGCACATTTAGCAGCCAAAGAGCCAGATATTTCCCTCAGGAGTTGGTGGAGACCAAAACAGAGATTCAAGGAGAGTGAATTACATTTGCCATGTGGCCAAACAGACAACTCCAAGTGGATGCTAATATTGCTACAAATCCGCTACATACCATATCAACTTTATAATGTGATAATATGTCAGGGTTGTGTTTACAGGTACAACTTATTGTATTGCCCCCAAGGAGCCATACAAAAATAAATTAATGTAGGGTTAAATCCAGGATAATTTTAAAGAGAATACATATATAATCAAATAATCCCACAAAAAACCTCAATCTCTAGTAATAATAAAAGAAATGTTAATTAAAGTTGTGGTAGGCACTTTTTTTAGGCGTTGTTGGACATAATTTCCATAATAATCTTTGAGATTATTATAATTTAAGTGGTCTGAGAGAAAACTAGATTTCTACACCTCCTTATGGCTCTGTTTTCAGGCCTTAGGTAATCTAGCCGTGACTGGAGACTTTGGTCAGTCACAGATCATTTCAGAGAGAGAGAGAGAGAGAGCATTCCTATAGGCTGTTTTGGACATGCATTGCTCATGGGGCAAAGAGAGGAGAGGGAGACCTGCAGGAAGAGATCTCATTCTACACATTTTGGTGTTTTTTATTAATTAATACATAAACTTGTATTTTTGGGAACAATCAAGTTCAGTTCTTTTTTTGACTTGTGTCCAATACCATTTCATTTATGCAAATTATCCATTGAAATGGAAGACTGAACTGATAAATGACCACTTTTCTAGAGGATGGGCAAGAGCCAGCTGTTGGGACAGGAAGTGGAAGAAATGTGAGAAGGGTGGAGGAGGGTTCCCCCGGCCCTGACCTCAGTCTCAGTGACCCTGACCTTAACGCGGCCTAATGAGACTGCACACTCACTGCACAAGAAAATCACCCAGCAGAGAGTTGTAGTTTTGTATCTGCTTTGTTCTCTCATTTATCATTGTGTGTGTGTGGACAGACACGTCTGAAACGCATTGAAAAAAATTTGCCATTTTAACCATGCTAATCCCGATGCAAGAACAATTACCCAAGTGTTGCCCCCAGCCATCAGCCACCACTCCCTGAGGGGTCAGAAGTCCATCACATCACCCTCACACAACCATCATGCTGAGATGGGGAGTTCTCCCAGCCCTCCAACCTGCCCACAACCAGCCAAGCTCAAGAAGGAGAGTCATTTTGTTTTCCATCCCAAAGACCCTTTTATCTCATCCCCTGACTCCAAACTATTTTAGACCCCACAGCCAGGCCTTGCGGTCAGCGCTCCCAAGCACCAGAGGAGCTGGACTTTCAAATTGTCGCTACACAGAAAGTGTAGTGAAATTCAACAATCCCAAGGACAACAGGAAGTGATAAATCAAAGGAAAAGGGCTGATTGAAAGCGATCGCTGAGAAGAGAACAGCTGTGGGAGATAGTGGCCCCTCATACATAATGGAGATCACGATCCCTCTGAGGCATCAAAATAAAGCAAGAGGAAATATACAGGAGTATATGTGACGTTTGCTGATGACACCCTAAGGAAATGGACTAACATCCCACAGAGAGAACAACGCAAACTAGTCCAAAAGAAGGGGAATGTTTATTTTCATAACCTTTGACCATGTTCTACTGCATCTAATTGCCTCCATCTCTCTTTGCTTATCCCTCAGTTCAACTATCCTCTTTACAAAATTTAGGTTGTGTAGGAAAGAAATTCACATCAACAATACCAATATTCGTAGAAAACGCTCTGATCCAACTTTCATTATCAAAAGAGAAGCTCTATAATCAGTCAAAATATTCAAAAAGACCCAGTCCATACCAAGTTAATAGGAAGTAATACAACTCATACTTTCAAACTAAACAACCAGCCATTAATATAATTTAAACTCTTACCCAGACTAGACATCTATCAGGGTGTAGATTAGAAGATTTATCAACTTGCACTTGACAAGATCTCTAAGAGGAAATTCACCTGAAATAACCACTGCTTCACTTCAAGCAGCAAACCTTTAGCTGATCTGGTATTTGGGGGTCATGTCAATACCTAGATAAAAATTAGTTCAGTAATTGACTTCAACAATTAACATCATCAATTATGATCTGTGGCATGTATAAGAATGCTGAGCAGGCCCAGTTGATTCGGATTTTCTATCAAGATGGCAAGAGGAAAAGAGCTAAGTGACTTTGAAAGAGGGTTCATTGTCGGGGCACGGATGGCAGGAGCTTTAGTCCAAAGACTTTTAAAATGGCTAGTGTTTCAATAGGAACACGGAGTAAAGTGACATCTGCATTTAGCTCTCTGGGAAAGACATCAGTAAATTGTGCACATTTGATGACCGTGATGCGCGTGCATTTCTGCAACATGTAAGACAAAACAGAAAAGCAACTCTTCCTGGTGACTGAATATGTCAATGCAGGACATGATCAGACTGTGTCAGCGAGAACAGTTCGTCAACAATTACATAGGGAGGGATATTATAGTAGGTTTGTACTGCATAGACCCCTCATTAGAAAGATGGATACGCATTTGAGAGTTCAGTGGTGCAAAAACCATGCAATGGTTTGCAGAGATGTGGAAAAGGTGACATGATCAGATAAGTCATCCTTCACTGTATTCTTTACAAGTGGGCGAGTGCATGTGTAGCGTACACCAAGAGAACGGTACAGGCCTAAATGCTGGACCGCTACAGTAAGGGGGTCCCCTGGCTCTGTTATGCTGTGGGGGGGGGCATTTTCTTTGCATGGTTTGGGTCCACTTGTCCCCTTTGAGGGAAGGGTCAGTGCAAATGAATACAAAGTTGTTCACCTTCAGCCTATGATAAAACATTTCTATCCTGATGGGAGTGACTCCAGAGCTGACACAGCACTGTGAAGATAGGTCTGGCAATGCAAGACTACTTCCAGGATAACAATGCCCCCATCCACAGGGCACAAGGGGTCACTGATTGGTTTGATGGAGAACGGAAATGATGTGAATCATATGCTGTGGCGTTCGCAGTCACCAGATCTCAACCCAATTGAACACCTATGACAGATTTTGGACTGAGGTGTTAGACAGCACTCTCCACCACCATCATCATCAACACCAAATGAGGGAATATCTTTTGGAAGACTGGTGTTTTTGAAATTTGTAGAATCAATGGTGAGGCGCATTGAAGCTGTTCTGGCGGCGAGTGGTGCCCATCACCTTACTAAGACACTATGTTGGTTTTTCCTTTAATTTCTCACCCGTCTGTTCATTTCAATGAGAGCATGTGAAATACCCACAGTTGTACATAATATTACCCTTCTGCGGCTAGTTTTCATTTAAGAGGAAGCGAAAACCCATCACTGTGCTTCCTCATCACTCATAATCTAGATTGGGGTTCAGCAGTTACGTTTAGCAAGTAATCCATTTTTAAACCTTTCTTTTAAAAATTAACCTAAATAGATGAACCTGTTTGGTGTAATATTTCCTGACAATTATTTGTTTACACAACAGGATATAAAAAAGTGACCACTGCATCTTATGCGGTTGAAAGAAAGCTGCATTTATCCACATTTAAATGGGACAGGCCTTGTCAAACTGTTGCCAGTCTATAAATGTGGACTTCAGAATGTCCAGCCCCTAAATTGGGGCACAGGAAGATTTCCGTGTACTCACCATCTGTTGACATTTTCAGACTTTTCCATGTTTCACCTGCCCACTAGATGTCATCATCAAGTGTTGCTGCTCCTGCTGATCACCTGTCTGCACAGCTGCACCTTATTATCTTGTTAGCCTGTTAGTGCATATATGTTGTCAGTCTGTTGTTTGATAGGTGATACTAATAACATTAATGTTGGCTCTGTTCAATTCAAATGTCCCAATAAACCATGACAGTGACAGTGAGCCAGAATCAACCATACCAGGACCCTGAAACTGAAGCAGCTAGATGAAGGCAGACATTATTTATTTCTATCGTTTATACCAGTACTTTTTCTACTGGCACAAGTTTCACCTCAGTGAAAAAGGCCTATTGTTCATCAGTGCATGTTTTGTATGATACAAAATGGTCTGATCTCATATATTAATAGTAAAAACTAACAAAATGATAAAAACAATGAAGACTATTGTACACACTGTATAATATTATCTTGAAATGTCAGCATTTCCTAAACATGTTCTCCTGTTTGCCTGTAATGACAGTCTTCGTGTTATAGACTGTAAAGCAAGTCTAACCTTTGAGTAAAGTGCCTTTTACTACCCGTGTCATCATGTCTGAGTAGTCTGCGTTTGGGTCCTAACCTAACCTGTTACAAATGCAATGTTCCGCTGGGTTCGCAGTTTTCGTCGAACACTTAAGATTTTATTTCATCTTGCAATGTTTCATCTGATAGGATATTAAAACTGTAATGCTCAGTTTAATCAATCTTCTAGGAAAATAAATGTGTAGTGAAGGATGTTCAGCACACAACAAAACATCCAAAGGGGCTTAAGCTGCTGAACATGGGGTTGTCAATGGGCCGAAGAGTGGAATTCAAGATTAACATATTGGATATACTGGCACATTGCTAATAAGCATGATCTGTGTCAGAAGGCACCAGTAATGAACACCCCCATGGGCCATTATTATTTCCATGGTGGATTGGTATTTATATTGACACTTTTAAGTGATCATATGCTTTTTGGCTTTTTACCTTTCCTTTATTGTGTTATATATCTTTTTTTGTGCACGTTATAGGTTTACAAAGTCAAAAAGCCCAAAGTCCACCCCAAAGGGACTTACCATCTCCAACAGAAAACACTGTTCACAAACTGCTCCAAACAGCTCTATTGTAGTCCAGCCTTTACTTCCGTGACGAACGTGCGTCACTTGGTAACACGTTATCATGCTCGCCTAGCTGCTAGCGTGGCACTCCCTCATACTCTGCTTCTGACTGGCTAGTAGTCCTTACCTAGCTACTGTGCGACTCCCAACAAAGATGGAATAAAAGTGAGATGCCTCACTAGCTAAAACAGAGAGCTCAACACAAAGGGTGAAAAGAGGAGCTGCAACAATGTGCATTACAACAAAAATATGGTGTTTTTTGAAAATTAAACCATGTAAACCTATTCTGATATAACCTCTAAATACAATTATGAACATGAAAATGAGAATAATATGAGCACTTTAAGAAAGTCCTTCAAATGAATTGAAACATAGTCTCAGAAACAAAGCAATATATCATTATTGTGAACCTATATATAACACATATGCACAAAGGAAATATGGTTAGGGCTGATCACAGTATGGAGGCATGGGGGGAATATCTCTGATCTTCTTTTGTGTACAATTTTCAGTGTGTAAAACCGAAGGAGATTTGCTCTGATGGGTCAGAGGCTAAAAGATGGAAGCCACTGCTTTGAATGTGCCTGCAACTCTTTAAAGCTATACAATATTTTTTATAAGGGAGGGGAAGCATCAACACAGTCATTAAAGGCAAAGAGTTTATTTTGCCCCCCATTTCCTTTGTTTTCCTTCAGCCAACCCACTCCACCCTCTATCCCCCAAAATGAAGAACCAAGGCAGTGTACATAGAGAAGAAAGAAAGCACGCACAACAGTACAACCTACCTATCCACCCAGAAGAGCAATACATTGAAGGCTTGTCCTTCCTTAGCAAAAGAGAAATGATAGCAATAAAGACTGAGTGGAAAAGGAACCTCTATTATGGAAAACTTAAGCATAATATTCAACAGCAGAGGGCCAAGCTGGGGCCAAAAACAATTGTATAATTCTGGAGGAATCCATCCAGATATACATAAGTAAAAACTTTCAGCAGTGATAAGAAGAGCAAAACGTTAATTAATTATATGAGTAGGCAGCATCTACGATACTACTGGGAACCAAGCTGCATGAAGGGGGAACAGGTGCAGAAAGGGGGCAGCCTGCGCGCTATAGTAAAAATGCCACTAGCTGATTATAAGGTAATACAAGACCATTATGGATTAATTAAGGTTGAAGTTTAATGTTTTTTGCCATTATACAATGCAGGCTTGCATAATGAAATGCAGTTGTAGACCCCTGCATACACAGAAAAGTATAATAGAATGTTTAAGAAGATATAATCTCATCAATGTGTTTTATTTTAAATATTTAGTACCTCAGATTATCTCACAACATTTGTCCCCTATAACTTTTTCATACTATCATACCATGTTATGCTAAGACACCAGTGGAGCCTAGGGTATCACGTTGAATTTAAAAATGTGACCTTTAGTTCATGTGCCCTCATTAGGCTGATCTATTTTAATTTGTAAACAAAGCTGAATGTGTGTTTCAAGGATTGTGTTGATTCTGACCTTGGTTCTTCTTCTTCTTCTTCTTCTTCTTCTTCTTCTTCTTCTTCTTCTTCTGCTTCTTCTTCTTCTTCTTCTTCTTCTTCTTCTTCTTCTCGTTATTAAATTGTGTTGTCCTTGATTTTATTAACCTGTGTCGTTGATGTCAGTCTGTTCAATAGTTGTCAAGACATTTCAATAAAAAACAAAAATGCCATCCTTATGGTGGCACTAGAGGAAATGTTGGGATCACCAAAGTCAGTAGAATTCATCCACTGGAGAACACGATTGTCAGTACAGAATTCCATGGCAGTCATATAGTCTAATAGTTGTTAAGATATTTATTTCAGTCTGGACCAAATTGCTGAATCAACAGGCCAACATTGCAATTCTTAGAGCCATGCCACTGGTGAGGCTAAAAATAGTGGTTTGACAGTGTCCATATAACAAAAAGTTTATTAGGATATGATTCTGTGTTTACACCCACCTTGAAACCATCTACAGCACACTTTACTATTCAGTGCATTGGTTTTCTTCTACATACCATCCACTTCTTTGCTGCCGGAGGTGAGGATTCGTGTCACACTGGCTTATTACAGTGATGGGTCCCTGTGCTCTACCTATGAATTATGCAATACTCTTATGGCTTAGACGACATTGCCTGACAATGACAGCAGTGTAGAGATTCGTAGCATTGTATCCCCAGTGACATTAAATTCAAAATCCACCTCAGATGGGGGTTGCTTTTACAGCTTGAGAAGCTTACCCAGATTGTATTTGGTTTTCCTGCAGAGGTAGCTGATGAACTATTGAAAACCAAGGTTGGGGAAGCTGACACGAGGGCCTTCTCATTGTTAAACATAAACCCATCAAAAAGCATTTGTAAATTGACAGTCTAAAACGATCCACGCTCTGTTGTGGTCTTCACATACAGCATTGTGATGCATAGGAGAAGCACAGATTCAAAATAATTCAGGACAATCGGGACAGAGGTTTTGTCCATTACAAATGTCACTACCTTTTGACTGTTACACATATACAAACAATAGGTTATGAAAATTGATGAAAGTCAAATGAATAATAATTGAGAAATGTCTTCTCTCTATCAACAATTTGAGGTATCCTGTATCTTTCACTCCAACCGAACACTGAAGTGCATGTTTTTACTGATTAGCACAATGACAACCAGTGAGATGATGGAGTATAATAAATAAAGTCAGCTGCTCTAACATTTGGTTGGAAAACCATGAACTATGTTTGGCTAAAGAGTAAAGCACTCAAAGCTCAAACTGTAAGATTAAAGTGTAAATGTGAATTATGTAACTGTGATGCAGAAGAGTGCTGAAAAGTGTATCCTTAGAAAAAAGTCTCACCTTAAAGCTGCTTGAGTTAATATTTTGTTATTAACAGTGGATGGAATTACTGTGTTATTGTGGTGGGGTAACTTGTAGTGACAAACCCACAGAAAATGATCACCTTAATCAGCAGCTCTCCTCAGTTTTACGGACCATTTTAGTGTTTTTCAGCTCATTGTTTTGGTTTTATGGCCCACAACTTTACAGCTTTGGCTCACGGCTTTCATCAACCTTGTTTCCAACTGCAGCGAAGAAACTGAAAAATCCAATGTACGCTACCTAATCAGCGCCAAATGTCAAAGAAAGTTAGCGACTAGCTGGTGAACATAGCGGAGCATTTGCCAGCTAAAGATGTGTGTCTCAGGAATTGGTGGAGGCCCAAACAGACCTAAAAGTAGACTGAATATTGGACTTACATTTATCATGTGGCATGAAACATGACTCCAAATAAATGCTAATGTTGCTCCATGTCTGCTGGGTGTGTATGTCGGCAACACTTAACATGTTCCCTATATCAACTTTATATGTTGATATACAGCAATGTTCTGTTTCCAGCTTGCTGCACAGCCCTCAAGTGGCCCAAAAAAAGGTTTAAGTAATGTTTTCAAAAAGTAAATGCAATGTGTGGTCTTGTAGCAAAAATATTATGCTTCACATGCTTCAAATTATAATTTGCATTTAGACTTGACTTGCATTAAAATACCCCAAACTGGATTATTTATGTTATTTAACATAAAGATGATAAACATTTTCTCTTCTCTCTCATATCCACACACCCACAATACATCAACATGCTTAAACATCTGTGATCAGTTAGCAGGGAGGTTTCAGTGGCAACTGCATAGTCTGCAGCACGTCTCTCTTTCATCTAAAAGACTCAACCTGCTCTGTCTCTGTCGTAGTTAATGAAGTCTACGTGCAGGGGAGTGTTAACTGGAAAATAACACAATGCGACATGTTGCTCTCCTTCAGCAAGAACATCATTTCACTCTCTAAATATGTAAAAGTCTTGCCTTCGGCCTCTTCTGTTCTCATTGATGGGGTGCTTTACTGGCCCTCAAACAGGAATTCTCATCAGACCTAAAGCATCTCCAGATGTTCCTGCATATCAATTATCTAGTCCGATGCTATATATGAGCCTAAGTGTCACACATTTCTAACCTTTTGGCACTTGGTTATTGGTTATGTTGGCCAGGCTTCCTGTCTTTCCTCAGCACTCCAGCTAAGCCTGCACCTGCACCTTGATTTAAACTTTAGACACTCAAGTTATCATTTTTCTTAATTTTGGGACAGTCTGAGGTCCTTTCTCATAATTGTGTCTGCTGAAAGCTTTGTTGATTTCACATGTTGTCTTGTAACAGGTCCTCTAAACTTAAAGTCAAAAGTATGTGGTTGGCCTTTAAATTTAATCACAGTCATTGGAGAAAAGGCTTCTTCAGAGAGAAAATGGGGTTTGACTGTTTGGTTCCATTCTCACCTGCATATGATACAGCTGGATGAAACTGATACCAGACAAGCTGCACAGACAATAGTCTTATGAAAGGATTAAGCCAAAGTGAAAACCAATCAACGCAAATAAAGAACAAACTGTGTACATATTGTTTAAAGAAGTCACGTGTGCACATAAACATACACAGATACAACCAACCATGTAGGCTTCTGTACATAAACAAATACATCTCAGACCAGCTCAGAGCGAGATGTGAACATCAGCTTGTTGGTGTCAGAAGTGGAAGTAAACAAAGACACAAAGCAGCTGGTGGAGCAGAGCAGAAGGAGCAGAGAGGGGCTTAGATCAGAGTGTAGGCCTCATCCTCATCCTGACAGCACTCCCATATGGACATGCTAATGATGCAGCAGCCTCTGGGCTACTGTCCAGTGTCTGGTGTGTTCGGTTCACACAGTTCAGAGGGGACAGATGTCTGCTGTGTATGTGTGTCATGGGAAAAAATATAAATTAAAGCCTCTTGGTGTCCTCTGAGGTTAAGGCAAAGAGGACAACTGCCCCGAAGCATCAGAGCCCCAGGGTGCCCAGAAAGCTCCATGCTTATTGCTGAATTTTGTTTTGGAATATGTACCATTAAAACACAATAAAAACTGGCATAACAGTACTGCGCTACATACTGTTGAGGCCCTGTCTGTTTAATCAGCACAGTAAATCTAGGGTCAGGTAGTATTTCAACGTAAAAAACTGAACACATTGCACAGAGAGCAGGAGAAATGGGAGTGCAATAGTCGTCCCGCAGCTGATTTCTGCCCCAGGGCCCTAGGTAGCTAGCCTGGCTCCGTCCTACGTACTTCTGCTCAATTTTCATTTTCCTTCAGTACTCCATCTGGGTTTGTGGTATATTCTTGGGTTTTCTTCAGCCAAATATTTGGCGGTCCAGTCAGCGAACAGAGGGAGTGGCTGAGAATGATGACGTTGAGGTTGTGCGCTAGAAAGATGCGAGTCCGTTGTGGCAACGCTGACGAATAGAAGTTAAAGCCTGAGCAAGAACAATCTTTGCCGAGTTGTGTTGGTGGCCATGATGTTCTGGCCTTCCTCCACACGGGGTTCGGGAAAAGTTTGATTTTCCAGCTCGCTCTGTTAGTGGTGAAGGTGTTGGCTAACCGGCAATTTCCACTGGATACGGAACGTCTGCGGAACGTCTGCGGAACGTCGACGGAGTCATTAGGTTTTCATTAAAGTCAACGTGTGTATTTCCACCGACTGCGGAACGTCTGCGTTCCGACTCCGTCCCAGCTCCGTCAGTCCGCAGCCCTCCGGAGCAGATACGCAGAGCTTCTATTTTTGACGGACGACGGAGAGCTCCGCAGCAATTAAGCACACGGTAGATGCGGATAGATGCGTGATAGGTGCGGGACAGGAAGTCGAGCACAGAAACATAATAAACATCCGGTTAATTTTCAAAATAAAATACACCGTGCTCATGGCGGATCATATTTTCCCTGCAGTACACCTTGAAAACACAGCACAGAGCTGTTTCCCCTCTACTCCTCTGGATGGAAACAGACTGTTGTTGGTTTTGTGGTTCTATTCTACGTGAATTCGTGAGAATTCTACAGACTACAGCTGTCAGTCATGGCCGCAGCCGTTCCGCAACAAATCCAGACCTGGTGGGTATTGACGGACGGCGGAGCACGCAGCCGGCACGCAGTGGAGCCGGTCCGCAGACGTTACGCATGCTGTGGAAATGAGGAGTGAGGGTAACGCTAGCGATGCTAATGCTAAATATAAGCCGATAGTTGTCTCCCCTCTAGTTGCACATGCGCATGACATACGTCATGACCAAACGTTAGCGATTGGTTATGGCAGATCCAGAGTGGCTCTGGGCAGATCCAATAGTTTTAAACTTCAACAGAGTACTCGCCTTCAAGGAAGTTAACACTTGTCAATGGAGAGTGGCCAGACTCTCTGTACTCTCTGTACGAGAGTCTGGTAGGACCAGGCTACCAGGTAGCAGGTCAATCCATGACTAAAGGGACAACTCGTGGCTCATGCCGGTTTGAAGTTAACACCAGACTGAAAAGCAATGCCTCAATGCCTTCTTTGGTTGAAAGTTTCAAATCTGTTGCACTTCAGACTACACCCAGCATCACCTGCAATCATACCCAACAGTGATGTCATAGTGAATTGGAAATCATATTTTACAAAAATACACTGCAGTGTAGGAGGAGGTAGAAATAGGATGCAAACAAAACAAACAGGAAATGGGATTGGGATTCACTGACAATGAAAGGAGAATCATTTTATTTTCTTAGTTGGCAGCATAAAGCCATATACTGTGTTTGGATAACTGGTGTCATTTTAACTCACAAGCGTAAATTCTACTGCAACTGATATGCCATGAAATTTGAGTCAATTCTGCAGGTCTGCATAAATAACTCATCACAGAAGTCAGTTCGAATATAAATGTAAAATTGCCAACAATAACATTGACACTGCTTAGTCATTGTGAAAATGGATGTGGTTTCTGGGAATAACACCTTGCCAGTTTGCTGTACAGTAAACATACTCCTCTGCGTTAATTCTTATAACAGGAACACACACATGAGTCGCCCACTATCACAGTAGTGTACTCACTAGCAAAATTACTCTAGGCTGATGAGATGACATTTAATTATCAGTCAGTGTGGTCAGTTAAGACCCTGACATCACGGTTGGGCATGTTGAGTGGTGTCACAGCTGTGACCACACCCAACGCTGATGTCTGGTGCAAAAGACTTGAAGCTTTCACTCAAAAGAGGTCTGTGACAAAATGCTTTTCAGACTAATGTTAAGTTACTTTTTAAATGAGATAACCATATATATATATATATATATATATATATATATATAATATATATATATATATATATATATATATATAAAATATAAAATAGAGGTGCGCTTTCACGGGCGGTTTTTGTACATACATATATTATATTTTGTGAATACATAATTAGGTGCACTTTACGCTTCCCCTCCCATCTCTTCATGTGAAACTCCCACTTTCCCCTTGACCCTCTTGTGAAAAGCGCAATTTGCCATTTTCATTTCCTGCGACAGGCAGTCTGCGCTTTTACCTCAGTGCGGCCTGTTTGTACATACCTCGCCATGCTTTTACGCGCATGTTGCGAAACAAATACGCCTGCAGTGGGCGCAAAAGCGTTAGTACATCTGGCCCACCCCACTTAAAAATACTCATATGCACCATCTGGTCAAAATGGTTCAGCAGTTCCCCTGTGTGCTTCTCATTCTTCTCAAAGAAAACCAAAGTGAATTAATAAAATTCCTACTGCATTACTGCACATCTCACATTCATGCCATTTCACTGCCTCCAACACATGAATGGTTTACATAAACATTACCGTGTAATATTCTGAGAGTGGACCTTGTGTACACACTCACACTTTAAAAACCTCAGTCGAGGTATGTGCACATAACATAGTGACTCAAGACAGCTATGCAATAAATGTGCTAGAATAAACCAAACTTGATGTAAAAAACCTGTGATTTGATATGTCTGTCATTTAATGGGAGAGAGTTCTACTCCCCCCACATTAGGATGTCTGTTTGTTTTTGAGTGTGTCTCAAAAGACGAATAAAAGAAACAAACTGCTCTACAAATCCTTTGACAGCAAGAAAAAAATCTCAATAGCAATCTGTGTTCTCACCTCTGAAAGAAAACTCATTTTGGGTGAAAAAGAGTGTGTTGTGCGTGTCATTAAAATCCCCCAACTGTCGACCTCTCTATCTCTCTTCTCTAAAGATTTGCTCTCTCCCACTACTGCACTTCTAGCATCTTCTTTGTACGATTTCACATATCTCATGTCTCTATCAGCATCCCGCTGCAACAGCCCAATAAACCTCAGCTTATATTTCAACCAATATGCTGTTTATGTGTGAGAAACACAGTCTCTGTTATTGTAATGTCAGCCTGCAGAGAGACTTGTTGCTCAGACGACTGTGGTGGCAAATTTTATTTTAACCATTTCGTTTAATGATTGTTTTATAACGCCACAAGATTTAGCTTCTTCATGTGTAGATTCAAAAGGCTCCAAGTGAAATAGTTGGCAACCGTGAACTTTCAGCCTAGTAGAGTTTTTATTGAGGAACTCCAGCTACTCATTTGTTTTAACTTTTAGCAGATAAAGTGAAGAAGGCCATAGAACTGTCTGAACCGTGTCTCCTTCTGCCTCCTGAGATAAACTGTTGTTTAGGCTAATGAAAAGAACAGGAGCAGAGGGGAAGGTGATCAACTATGGCCATGCTAGAAGATACGTTTAGAGGGGTGGCTTAACAGAGGTTTTCACTATATGATGTGTGGATGTTTAGACTTTAGGTTAGAAGACTTTTTCAGACGTGCTGCGGTACTTGTGAAACTGTATTTCTCCATTTGCAAATGTAAATAAATACTCAAAGACCAAACTTTGGTTTAATTCTCAAACAGTCGTTATTCATTTTCATTTTGATCATTGATATTACTAAATTCTGCTGCTTCATAGGAAAAATTCCACGACACGACACGCTGGTGAAATCACTCTGAGGTGCTGAGCGTCATCAGTGGGTATACATGTGGGTGAAGCAGAGCACCATCATCACCTCTTTCAACAGTGAGTCCTGAAACCTAAAACAATTTAGCTCCAAACCTGCGAATAAATACAAAATCCATCACAGAAAATGACAAAATGTCACATGAAATGACCAGACTGCTTCTACAATTCCTTTAGCCTGCCCTCATCGCATGAATCTTTTATGCTGTCGGTTTATGCAAATCCACTTCTTTATCTCTGCCTCTGCTATTAGGCACAACCCAGTGGTGTGATGCGTTTCAGAGATTCTGAAGATTCAATTTTACATGCACACCACAATACCACTTTCTTATCACACCGTTACAAGACAAAATGGCACTCACGTTTCCCCAATTTCTGTTACCTGCATTCATTTTAATCCTCTAAATAGTGTAATTTTGTTCATTCTACTTCTCCTTCCCATCTTAATATCCTTTTTCAAATCCCCTTTTCAACATGATCTTATCTGCTTTATTTGCACTTTGTTTTGCAATGATTAAGATCATGATTTGGAAACTAACCATTTCCAGAAACAAAGCGACGCGTTTCCATATGTGATGTTGTTCATGACTCCAGCCCGCTGAAGCGCACAATCAAAGCCAAATGAGTTCATAAACAGACTCTGACATGCAAGCTATCATCTGATGGACATTTGGCTCTGCCAGTGCTAATTCGAAGCCAGGTTAGGTGAGATTATGCATGTGTGCACAAACACACTCACATATACACACACACACATGCACACGCCATTAGCGCATGACAGTGTCATTCCTCATTGGAATCCAAACCAGGTAGGTCCCTCATGCATTACCCATTTCACACAGCCAGGCCACAGTGCAACAGGAACCTGTCAATTAAAATGGATTCATTCTGCTCATTGTGCACCTACTTCAACCCAGGAAGGAGGGGAGGGAGGGTTACAGGAGAAGAGTGCGAGGACAGCGTAAGAGGAGAGGAGAAGAGGGGAGAGCATTTTCATAGAATGTCATCATGAGTGCATGTGAAAACAATCACAGTTGTTCACCAAGACTCAGGACCACAGAGTGTATATGTGGATCAGAGAGGCTGCTCAGTGTCTGTTGTGGAGTTTCATATGTATTCACAGTGACAGTTTGGTGCAGAATGCAAACTGGAAATGACTCCAGTTGGGGTCGTTATGGCAACCTCTGACCCTAACCCTTTTCTTCATGGATATATTATGAGCATAAAGATGTGATGTTTTTACTTTTTTTGACCATTGTTTGCTCAACCGGCCACATCTATTTTTAGTTAGTGTCTGGTTCCTAACCTTTAGCAGGATTTTAGAAAAAGTCATATTTCCCAAATGCATCCCTTTTTTCCTCATAATTTGGGTCTTTCATACTAAAGGAGAACTCCGGGCAATTTTTACATTAATCTTGATCACTATATGTATATGAGTACTGACGATAGCAAAAGAAAACGAGCCAAATCGGTGCTAGCAAAACGGAGCTGTTGCAGCTAATGCCGAGAGCTCCCACTCAGCTAAAACGGCAGTTATGGGGGCATAAGATAAAGAGTGCCTTTGTGCCTCTTAACAGACACAAAATGCAATTAAAATGTCTGTGCAACATGAACAGGGCCCTTACATGACAACAAGATGCGTTTAGCAACTTAGCCATTGTTTAAATCCACCTAACCTGTTAGCTGCTAGCTGCCGTGTGGGCTGAGTGAGTGTGTTCAGCCAGGCTTCGGTAATAATCATCACGCAGCAGTTCCGTGTGTATTTGTAGCAGATATATCCATTTTGTGTGCGATCCATCTGGCGCTGGTGAATAGGAGTCTCTGCAGTGGCGAATTGTGTGGTAGTTTCCTTAGCCGGGCTAGCAGGCCTGACCGGCATCCTTCTACTTCCTCCCCGCCTCCCTCGCCTGCCGCGGCCGACAACAATCCAAAGGCGCCCACTGGTCTGGTGGATGTCCTCCAGAGGACAGTTCATGCTTTCGCGGCGAAATTTTGAAGTTTATTCCCCCCTCGGAGTTCTCCTTTAAATTATTCGCTTACTTAAATAAACTATACTGAATAATTTGGCTATTAATTACAAAATACTGGAGGCATATACTTGCTCAGCCAATTATAACAAGTCCAGCTTTTGCTGATTATTGACTCCTGGTCTGTGTGAAAAAGGCAGCGTGGTGCACACATAGACAGTATATAAGAATGGACTGAGACCAGTAAAGGATATTAGAAGCACTTTTCCGGTGAGCGCTGAGCGTTACTGCGCAGCCTCCAACTGAGAGAGACAATGTAAATGTGACGTGAGCAACCTGTCTGAAAGTTGTAAGTCTTCTGGTAGCTGTGTCAAGAGAAATCTCAATCATTCCCAATCTTGCAGAGACGGAGAGTGTAGGTACAATACAGGCCAAAAGTTTGGACACACCTTCTCATTCAATGCGTTTCCTTTATTTTCACTATGAATGAACACATATGGAATTATGTACTTAACAAAAAAGTGTGAAATAACTGAAAACATGTCTTATATTTTAGATTCTTCAAAGTAGCCACCCTTTGCTTTTTTTGAACTCTGCAAACCCTTGGTGTTCTCTCAATGAGCTTCATGAGGTAGTCACCTGAAATGGTTTTCACTTCACAGGTGTGCTTTGTCAGGGTTAATTAGTGGAATTTTTTCCCTTATTAATAAAAAAGCACGGTTGGCTACTTTGAAGAATCTAAAATATAAGACATGTTTTCAGTTATTTCACACTTTTTTGTGTTCATTCATAGTTTTGATGCCTTCAGTGAGAATCTACAATGTAAATATTCATGAAAATAAAAAGGAAACGCATTGAATGAGAAGGTGTGTACAAACTTTTGGCCTGTACTGTAAGGAGATAACATTGGCACAGGCTAATTATTGCTAACTAAAATGCTAGTTAACATTAGTAATTAAACCTAAACAGCTAACATAAGTCGAAACTGCCTGCGAGCTTCTCCTGTACTATACGGTAATTCCTCTACTATGCAACAGTAAGTCACTTAGTTATGACACAATCGTTAGCCTATTTTTTACAAAAACGTCTGCTACGGAGCCATAACATGAGATACAAGGTAATGGAGCCTTTTTTACATTGTCGTGTTTCTTCAGAAATAAACAATGGACAAATAGAGTCTTTAAACACTTCAGATGTAAAGTTATTCGCTGTCAAAGTGACGTCAAGGTGATCGCTTTGTAGAATCAAAATGGCGCATTTGGAGGTTCGAGTTCTGAAGCGAAGCTTACCCCCTTGGGTGCACATCGTGTTTGCAAGCTGCAAAACACGCTCCATCTCATTGGGGCCTAACAAAGTGGCTCCCAAACTGGGGGGCGCGCCCCCTAAGGGGGGGCCCAGAGTTATAACACGGGCAATGTTAAATATATATACAAATAATGCATGGTTCTGCTGCACTGCTAGCAAAGCTTGGAGAAGTTTGTGAAAGGAGCAGGTAAACGTAAAGCAGACGATGAGGCTACACCAAACACCACAACTACCAAAACAAAGGCAAGAAAATAAGTAGTGGTGACCACAATTCCATCTAAAGAGCCGACTGCCAATCTCCCAGTCAAATTGTATCTCGTTGACTATCCCTTTGTAGCAAAAACAGTTGATTGTTGCAGACCTCTGTCTCTCTCTTGCCCCTTCACAGAGACTGATCTCAATTCAATTCAAAGGTGCTTTGTTGGCATGGGAAACAAAAGTTTACATTGCCAAAGCAATTGTAAAAAAAAAAAAGATCTACTAGCATAAAGTTTAAAAAGTGCTCTGTAACATAGTAACATTGTTATCAAAAATATAAATGAAAATAGGTTAAGTATAACTAATATAAACATATGTAAGGGATAATGTAGAGTGAGCCGGTCATTATTTATATTAGAACATAGTATTGAATCAGCATGAAGGGGGGGCTTGAATATATTTGTATCTACAAATGGGGGGCCCTGCAGAAAAGTTTGGGAACCACTGGCCTAACTCTTGAAAATCCTCTGTGACATCAATATGCAAGGCTGGGTCATTGGCCAGGCATAACAGGCCCAAGAATCACAGTAATCAGCTTGTGATCATTTGATCGATTGCAAAGTTGTTTTGGTAATGTGCGCCAAATAATTTCTTGCAGAGTTTATATTACACCTACAATGTTAAATACCCTTATTTAGTCAGGGAGGTATTTCTAGCCCAGCTCTCTTTTGCAGGAACATACATTCACATATGGAAGCTGCCCAGTAGAACCACAGTCTGATCTGGTGGCCACTGAGCAGCTCCACTAGAGCAGAATGGCACTGCTATTTTTACTTTCCCCACCCTGATTTATCCCACCGGTACTGTCATGCTGGCAACAAGATCAATAAGGGTTTACTAAAACAGATAGTCCCAAAGTTTGGGTGTTTATTTTATGTTTTAAAAGCATCAAATAAATATTTAATAATATATATTTCTGCACAGTTTTTGCCAACAAGCACATATGGTTAAATCAAATATTTACTCACGGTCATGCACAGAAACAATTTCGTTTTATTCTTAATTGCTCATTATGATTTACCAGATTAATGTTCACAAATGAAATGTTCAAGTGTGGAAAAATGTTTTGAAAATGTACTTGAAACTGTCTTGTATAAAATGTGTTGTTTAGATGAGTATAAAAAAGAAATTTACATTAATAGATAATGATTTCAATTTAGGCATATCACACCACAAGCAGGTCACAGTAGAAAAAAAGTCCTATTTTTGGAAAGAAATAATCAAATTTCCCACCTAACCAGAGCCGCCAAAAAACTGTCAACAACAGGGAGAGAGGGACCCTAAAAAGCAACATTCTTGGACTGAAAAGAACTCGCATCTCTCTCTCCATCTGTCTGTTTGAATATCTGCATGGAAATCACCGACACAGAGACAGGAGTGATCTGCAGTCTGACTTCATTTGTTTTCAAGTAGAGGTGGCATCAACAACTGGACCCGATTGCATGGATTTTCTTAGTATGTCATTGTTTTAAGGTATAAATTACGCCTAAAAAGTATTGAATTGTCTGTCTGTGTTATTATTTGCATATATATATATATATATATATATATATATATATATATATATATATATATATATATAAAATACAAATACAAATAATTAAATACAAAATGCAAATGCTATATATATATATATATATATATATATATATATATATATATATATATATTTATTGCATTTGTTATTTAATTATCTTATCTAGTCTCATGGCTGCATGTGACAAGGAAAGTAACATGTACTTTTGCACCATTTGGAAACCACTCACCACTTTTTTTTTTTCATTCTAGACAAAGTGAGTGAGATGAGCAGACTGAGAAAGATCAAGTGGTCTGACCTCTGATCCAGTTGAATGAGGAGCACTCTGCTGACAGACACTAGATGATATAACAGCACTTCACACTCTGCTGGAAAACAACAACTCTTAAGCCAGTAGAAATAGAAATGAGAGTTGAGGCCAAAGAGCACTCAAATTGAAAAATAATAATTCCATTACTTTTCAGCGTATGGTCATTAAAATGGAGTATGACTGTAATGTGGTATAAATGGAGCATACTAATGCAATCTAATGCAGGATTCTTCCAGTTTTTGGCGCCAAACTGAATCTTGTATGCAAAATTATACATACCAACCCAGCAGTTACAATAACTAACTATAATTATTCTTCATCTTAAATGCATTATTCACAGCATGCATTGTGTATGTAGGCTAGATTCTGACACCATATCAAACAGAAACAGAAAGTTGGCATTGGGTTAGGATTGTTTTGTAAACCAGTAACGCAGTTTTCATAGGAAAAAATCTATAATGATGATGATATAGCGTACCATAAAACCAAAACCATAAATTATTAAAATGAAATCATTAAAATAATAAAAACGTCATCTTCACATTCAGACAGCAATATTATAAAAAAGAAGACTACTACTTCTACTAATAATAAGTCGTTTTATGTATAGAGCCCTTTCAGGGTACTCAAAGACAATTTGCATATAAGTTAAAATGATTAAACAGACTAAAAAACACACACATTATTCAGACATTAAAAGTATTTCTTAAAAGGTGAGTTTTGTTCGTGATTTGAACATGGGCAGATTGGTGCAATCTCGGATGTGTTTGGGGAGAGAGTTCCAGAGGGAGGGGGCTGCCATAGAGAAGGCTTATGGAGGGCTGTGTGAGTGAGGAGAAGGACTTTGTAATTGGATCTGCTGTGGGACAGAGTGCAAGTGGTGGTTCTGGAGGACAGGGGTGATGTGATCACGGGAGCAGAAATGGGTAAGCAAACAAGCAGCAGAGTTATGGATGCACTGGAGTTTACTTAGGCAGCAAGGCATGCAGAGGATAAATCATAAAATAGTAAATAGTCAGTAAGATTTAAAAGAAGATAAAACGACAGCAGATATATGGCAGAGAGGCACTGCTATAGTTTTACAGTACAGTTTTGTTTTTTAACTTAAACTGTAAAGGGCCAAAGACAAAAACTAGTGGACCTGAGAGGCCAAAGAGGACAGCAGGGAGTTAACAGTTCACTTACATAATCTAGCTCCAGGCTGGGGGGGGATGGGGGGGGGGGGGGGTTTGAGCAGCAAACAAACACAGGACTATCACTGCATTGTATATCTGCAAGTCATCAGTGAAATTAGTACCAAGGGAAGCACATACTGTACAGTGAGAACAGCCATTTAAAGTTAGCAAAAATCATCATTTCTAATTTATATGATGGAAGAGAACCAGACCACACAAGATTAAAAGATAAGGCCACTGTCTTAATGTGTCAAGTGGAATCAGTAGTACCATAGGCTGGTCTAAGAGCTAATACAGAGCTCTGTCGTGAAGTAGCACCCATCAACAAATAATTAATAATTCTAAACCTGACTTTGTAAAAGTGGGTTTCTCTGAACCCACTTAATAAGCCACCCAATAACTCCACTTTAGCTTGAAGTTATTACTTTGCAGTTACAGAGAGCACTGACACATGCATAGCATCACTCAAATCAACCACAGACTTTCCCATCGGCAAGAATGTTACGTTTTCGAGATTCTAAATACAAAAATGCAGCACCAATGATTCATCACTCTTCCTGAAATTTGTCTATTACTGTGGGGCAAATGTTTGTATCTATGTTGTTCTGCAAAATGAATGGATGGTTGTGTGCGTTAAGGACAACTGTGATAAAGTGGCCATTTATTTGTTTCAGATCTTGAGGATAAACAAACACATTGTCCTGCTTCCCTTTCAGTAATTTGATGGATCATTTGGTCTGTGTTGTGTATCTTTATCTGTGTGCGTGTTTCCAGGTTTTGCTTAATTGTGTGCATGTGCATGTGATTAGAGGTCTATCCACAAAAACAAATGAGCTGAGGCAAACTCATCCATGACTTCTGGTCACGACAAAGTACAAGTGAAGAAGTCCAGTTCACACAGCTGAGACTTTAACCTGACTAACTGCTGTAAAATAACAGACTACAATACATTAACTTCAACATAACAATGAGTTATATTACACTGGTATCTTAAAAACCTGGCACATTAATGCTTTTGTTATCACATGCTGGCAAGATCTACTGTGAAAATTATAATTTTGCCAAGATTCATGTTCCTGTTGCAGAAAACACTCAATATCACAGGCATTTTTAAAAGAGTTGTTTCTTTTAGAGAACTGAACAAATGTACATTCAGACAAAAGAGGAAAGGCATATCTAGAGAGAGGCAGACAGAAGGGAGGACAATACAGTGCCACTGGAAAGTTTTATCCAACATTAAATATCTTTGTTGGAAAAAAATATGTGAACCTTTCAGTACATGGTGTGACCCCCTTGATATGCAATAACTCAGAACTCCAACCTGCTGATTATTATATTACATTACCTTACATTTTCATTGATGAGTCCCACACATCGGCTTGGAGGAATTTTTTTTTTCTGCTTTAATAATTCTTTTGTGGACTGATGTGTGTGTGTTTTAGTTCATTGTGTTGCTGCATGACCCACCTTTTGTTGAGCTTCAGTTTACAAACAGTTATCCTGACTTGTCCTGTGGAATTTGCTGGTACAATCCAGAATTTATAGTTTTGTCAATGATTGCAAACAGCCCTGGTCCAGAGGCAGCAAAGCAGCCACAAACCATGATACTGCCACCGCCGTGCTTCACAGTTGGGTTGAGGTGCTGGAATGCAGTGTTTGGTTCTCAGTTCTATTTTGGACTCATCAGTCCACAAAATATTCTTGCCTTCTGGTTTGTCCACATGTAAAGTTTAGATAGGCAGCAATGTTCTTCTTGGAGAGTAGTGGCTTTCTCCTTGCCATACTGCCATACACACCATTCTTGTTCAGTATTTGTCTGATGGTGGACTCATGAACATTGACATTAGCCAATACAAGAGAGGCACGTAGATCCTCACACTCCTGGAATATTACATGCCTTGCTCTTGGAGTGATTTTTGATAGAGGGTAACAATGGTGTTGAATTTCCTCCATTTATAGACGTTCTGCTTAAAAGTGGATTGATGAAGGCCAAACTCTTAAGTAAGTGATTAACCTTTTCCGGCCTGGTGACCATCAACAACGTTTTGTCCAAGCTCAGCTGAATCTCCTTTAATCGAGGCATGGGAAACTTCCACAAACCTGTGTGGTAAAGACCAGACTTTGATATTAAAGACCCAGGTTTATTTTTCTTTCAATAGGGCAGAGAATTCTAAACTCACACCTGGGTGTCATCCCATTGATCGAAACCTACGGTGGCCCTGAGAGGCCACTGCACTGCAACTTAAGAAAAGAAAATAGACCACAACACAACACATTAAGAAAATACATTCAAATTGCCAGGGTGCGACATTTAATGTTGGATCATTTTGCTAAATAAAGTGAAGATAAGATAAGATAAGAAACACATTTATTGATCCCCAGAGGGGAAATTAAGGTTAAATGAATAAGTATAACTTCTTGGTATTATTTGTTATTCTGTTTAGGTCACATTTATGCAGAAATACAGAAATTCTAAAGGGTTCAAAAACAGCACTGTACCTTCACCAGTACACAAACAAGCTGCCGTTCACCACTGCAGAACTGAGTCTCATTGAAGGTAATGGCTCTAACAATGAGTGTTATAGAGCAATATTCAAACAAACCTGTAACTCTCCTATATTTATGATGTTGATAACAGCTTGTTGTGAATGTTAAATTCCATTCTGTGAGAACTCTGATGAAAGCCTCTCATCTTAATGGTAACACTGTTTTCTGAAGATTTATATGTGTGAACCAACCTTGAGCTAATCCTTCTGTCCTTCCTGACTCTCTTTCTTATCTTACTACACGTCATCTCACGTCTACAATTGTTAGAAAATGTGTATATCCTTGTGTGTCTCATTAAACGTTTAGAACATTGTGAACGGAACCCTGCTTCGTGTCCCTTTGTTCTCCAAGATCTCGCCACTGCTTTCAGAGTCAACTCACAGAGTTCAAGCCAGTAGATGATAGAATACAAACCACAAAACCATTGTGATCGGATTGTTTCAAACAAAGCTGTCAACACTGCTTTACAAGAAATGCACACATTCCAATAGACATGACATCAGCAGTCCAATGGTTTGAGAAAACATGACTACATCACACATTTTTCACATTCACATCTTTGTAATTCTGCTGCCTAATGTTACATTGAAAACACATATCAAAGATGGTTATTGTGTGATGCTCGATCTTCACTCCTCGATGTGCATTTTAGGAATTGGGACGTCCTTCAACATGGCGTGCTGAGAACGATTTCCAGGAGAATCGAGGATCGAGGAGTCGAGGTGGTACAAATTTTGGAATTGGGAAAAGCCCACAGACAGTATTGGTAAATCCCCCATAAATCCCTAAAATAAACTCACATTCACATTCATTTATACTTGATTAATCCCACATTAGAGAACATTTTGTATTTTCTGTATTTCCCAATTTCGGGTCACACTGCTGCTGAAACGTGTCGGGATGTGACATATTTGGTTAATAAGGCTTTATTGGTGTTTTTCACAATATAAGTGGCTGTATACACCGTTAAGGCCACCGACTGTAGGTAGACAGGCAACAACAGGAACGCTGATACGGAATCTAACCAATCAGAGCAGACTGGGTCTCAGACAGAGGGTGAATACAGGTGCAGCAGCCACGTGTAGTATGAGAAAAATAAAGTGTTTTTTGAACATTAAAGCATGTAAAATACAAGTATGAACCTGGAAATTCTATATAATAGATCACCTTTAAATGTATTTTTTTAGTGTTTAGCTCTTTTTCTATGCACATTCTATAGTTTTGGAGAGGTTCAGGACACCAGTGACACCACAAACTACAAACTCCCTAGCTCCCATAAGGTTAGGAAGGTTAACCAGGTGTGATTAACAATATGTAGAAGGTATGTGATGATTTGCATAGTTCTGGTATAAAGCATGTCCTAGTTATTATTATTCAAATATGACTTATCATAGACAATTTTAAGCCATGTTTGAACTGATGTACTTTAGTACATCTAGTACTAGAAGTACTAGAAGATGTTACTTTTCAAATAAAACCTCATAGATGCATAGGTCTTCTGTTATAAGCTTTTCTATTTGGGTATGCCAAATAGGTGAAGTTAAAGGGCCAAGGACTTATGGTCATTGTCATTAAAGCCAAAAAAGTTGAATACAAGTTAAGGTAATCGGTCTCGCTTAATAGATTTTGGATCAATTTAATGGGTCTTTTCATGTTAACAAATGTCATAAAACAATTCTTAATTATCAAGTCTCCTACTGAATCCACTCATGAATACATTCCTTAAAATCAATGATACTAGCCCTTACTATTTAAAGCTATGACAAATAATTATTCTTTATTTAATGGAGAAATTAAACATTTGAGAGGGTGTTTTGGTTACTAGCGTATATGGATAGTGTTTAACATTGGAAATATTTCCACTCAGTAGTTGCCTAAATGGAAATAATAACGTTTTTTTCATGTTGTTTTTTAGTTGTTTTGTAGTCTTGTTCAAAAATATTGCTTCTCTCTCTCTCTCTCTCTCTCTCTCTCTCTCTCTCTCTCTCTCTCTCTCTCTTTCTCTCCACACTGAGATGCAATATCAGCCATGTTTGTTTTGGTTCAGTTTAATTAAAGTCCCAGGAAGCTCAATCATCTTCAACACTGACCAAATTACAAGGAGTAGTCGGGGCAGGAGGACCAGATTTAATATTATCTGGCAGAGGCCGGAGTACTCTTCACTTTTAATTAGAGAGTTAATCATTTTCAGCTGGCGAAACACCACTCAACCATCTCACAAGCACTGGGTCGCTGAGTTTATGGCACATCTTGAAAGTGTAATACTGAAACCATCGATCATCTCAGATACTACATACATGTACTGAACTTGGGTTAAGTTTTTTGTCTCATGTATCTGTGTCTTTTCTTGCGATCATTAAACGTGGCAGTTTTTGTACACACTGTTCATTTAAAAATCAAGCATACATTTGAATACAAAATTATATAATTCTAGATTAATGATTCCCTGGGAATTTGGGCAAATGCACTTAATATACAAAATTCACATAACATAACATTATCTACACCGGTAGGCTATTTCTTTTTTTATTGATCAAAGGTGTAAAATATTTGAAACATACTGTATAAGGGTGAAGTGAGAAGCTTGATTAAGTATGTAAAAATTGTAGTGACAAATGCATACTAGAGCTAAAGGTAAAGTTTTAATTGACGATCTAAAGAAGATCTAAATCACTTGTGTGCTTTTTCATCTTGTACTGTTCTATCTGGAAATCAGGCTGCTGGGCTGATGTTTTCTACTTTTCCCTCCAGTCCTGCTTTCTATGTTCTATTCTTTTTACATTCTGCTCATCATGGTGACCAAGCAATATGGGGCAGAGGTTTAAAAGTAGAAGCCAATCTGTTATGTTGATGTCAGATTCCTGGTGCAAGCTTCTTTTCTCACTAACTTCTGTTTTATTGCATATTTCTGTTGTTTACTTTTTTTATATAAAAAAAGTGGGTTTGTTATAAAACAATTGTGTTTTTTAATCCCATATAATGCAAACAGAAAATTGTGTCCTCTGTTTCACTGTTGTTGTTTACAGTGTTGTACACAATGTGTATTCACTAGTCGTGGAGAGCCTGAAAAAACAAATCAAGCAATGTATCAACACATTATGCAAGATTTATTGTCAACCCGAAGCTTGAATTATTTCCCAACACAGCCCAAATTGCACATGGCCCAGAGGTTAGCACAATTCCAAGTGTTATTGTATCCTTTACTTTGTGTATATGTAATTCTACATTTCATAGCGACAAACCTATTTATCAAAACATTTGAGAAATTGAGAGCATTAACATGATGCTGCATAGTTTCAAATAATGGTCAAAAATGGCTCTCAATCAGGATAATAATGTTGTTCAACTTCCTGTTTAAACAAGAATAAATTACACATTATGTGAATGCATCTGACAGGAAGTATGACTGCATTAGCTAGTGTTCAGTAATACCGAACATGCTGTTAAAACAACCTTCACTACCAGCCTGCACGCAATAACAGCAGCAACAACACAAAGAGCATTAACAGACGTATTTGAAATCAACCACCCACTTAGCCCTGCAGGGAGAAAGCTTACTTTGCCCTAAAAACTCTCTCTCTCTCTCTCTCTCTCTCTCTCTCTCCTCTATTTCAGTTTCATTCAATACAAATGTATTTGTGCTGCTAAGGAGGTAATTATGTGAGTGCAGCACAGATAGAGAGTAGTACTAAAAACTCAGGGAAAAAAAATCTTCTCTGGTTGCTTTAGATCAGATTTCTGAAAAGCATTTGATTGCATTCTGACAGCATTAATTTTTTATTCATGAGAACTTTTCAAAATATCTAAATACCTTTTGAAACCATTTAAGAGATAAGAAATTTTCAAACTTCAAAAGTATTTTTTATGATATCCCTTTTTGTGTTGAAAACTGGAACCGTCTGTACAGTTAACTTTTCCCACATTTCTATCTGCATCCAAATGGTACAGCGAAGATAATAGACCAGTTTTTATAATAATTTCAGTAATAATTAGGCGGGGCTGTAGTCAAATCCACCTTTGTCGAGTCCAAGACAAGTCCAAGACCAGGACTAGTCGAGACTGAGTCAAGACCAAGTCCAAAGAGGTTCGAGTCCAAGTCAAGACCGAGTCCAAAAAAGTTTGAGTCCAAATGAGAGACAGTCAATACCGAGACAGAAAAAAAGAATCCTCTTCAAGACCACTTACTTACCTGTTCATAATTTATGTAATGTGAGGAGAGTATATCTTCTATTTTAAGATGATAATTTTGCTTTATTATTTGTAATAATCAAAAAGCAACTGCAGAGTAACACACTATAGGATCAAATTAGGCCAAATTATTTACTTAAAACTTTCCCATTCTTTAACTTATTACTTGTCCTGAAGAATTCATAGTACAAAGTGCTCGCTGACACTGTGTCTGTGGCCAAAATAAAAATGATTGATACCTGATGATTGAGGTATATGACGCAGCCAGGCGTATACCAGCAGACCAATCTCGATGCCTGTTCTAGATGGATTTTTAATTAAACTAATACCTGTTTTCTAAACGAGCGTGCTTCATCAGTGGTTTAGTTTTGAGAGAGGAAGTTACTTTAGAACAAAAGCATATAGTGATGGACTCGGTCGAGACCAACTACAATATTTGGCAAGTCCAATGGCCGAGTCAAGTCAGAGTCCAAATAGACCTTTTTCACGGCAGACATGTTGATGTCATAGTAGGAAAAGCACAGGCGTATTCAAAACCATTAATGCTGGCTGCATGTCACTTAGGAGAGGTCCTGGTATTGTGCATGCTGACTCACTGAAATAGCTCACTGGGACACTTGATGGAATTGAGCCATCATTAAGGTTATCAATGCCAACCAATACCAACGAGTCCAAGACAAGTCCGAGACAACAGAAAAGCGCCTTGAGTACTACAGCCCTGTAATTAGGTCCCTTAAATTCTGAATATCCAGTTGAAGTAGCAGTGAGAGGTGACCTGGACTACACTGAAAAAGGCTTGAGTCGTCACCTCTATTACTGTTTAACAAGCTACCTTACCAGCTGTGACTGATACACCTCTCCTAATGATCCCTCTTAAAGCACAAAGGGGTTTTAGATATTACACTTTACCATACTTTAATACATTTTGCTTCACTCTACCATGGCCGTCAAGGTCTGATTCTGTGGTAGTATGTGCAGGCAGGCACATCTATCACCGTGCTGTATCAAAACAAAGGTTCTCATAATGCACCCTCACAACTCTGTTAAGCACATAGCTTAGTTATTAGAAGAACAAATGCAAACAAATAAAACAAAACGTGCATGACATGAATATTACCATGCATTAGTGGCCAATTGGATTTGTGGCAAAGTAAAAATGAACTAAAGCTTGTTTTATGGTTCTGCGTAGGCTCCACGCAGAGCTTTCGCCGTAGCCTACGTAAGTGGCCTGATGTTTATACTTGTGCGTCAAGGCGGCGTGTGTGTGTGGGGAGTGGGTGATAGAGCGAGGGAGAAGTGAGAGAGTGATGGCGATTAGCTTTGGAGCGAGTAGCGACTCTAGAGTCATAGTGAGAGAAACAAAGTGTCTCCTCTGTGCTTTCTGACCACGGTGGGAAATCTTTAGCAGGAGAAGTTAACCCTCTCCTTGATTTCATGTTGTTTATGGAGAAGGAGAACCAGGAAATGAGTCGGGGGAAATGCAACGCTACCAAGCCACGGCCGGAGGACGTGCTGCCGTTCGACGGCGTAGTTACATTTTTAGAGAGGTTAATGCTCAGGCTACGGGAGGGGCGGACCCGGTGCACCCCGCGAGAGGGGTCTGCGGGGGTACGCCGTCGATTAGACGCAGAAGCATAAAACGGCCTTAAGAGTACATTTGGCCCTGTGGATGAGACTGAAACAGGAGTGCAGCACTTTCTGCAGGTTTGGATAAACATGTCCAAAAAGGCCCACACAATGCTAATTTAACAGCTACCGGCCATGTTTTTTTTCACGAGAGGCTGAATGATAATGGATCATGTTCAGTTCTGTTACTGTGTATAATACTTTAGAAACCATGAATAATGTAGCTAGCATTGTCAAGCTTTATTGAAATTATGTATGAATGTTTTTAATTTGACACCACAGCTTGAATTTGTGGAACCTGCATGAATTGATAACTCGAGCATGTAAAAAATCCTGCTGTCTGAATCTACATGTCAATCATTTCATGCACATCTGGCTGAGTCTTGTGGACATAATGAACACGTACATCCTATAGTTTCCAACAAAGTTGCAGCTTTTTGTTAGTACAGAATCTTTATTATGTATGCTATTATGTTTCTGAGTATAATAAATTGATTTTTAATAATTTAATTATACTTTAGGGCTACAAAGGTCATGGTTACCAAGTAAAAAAGTGTTTCAAAGTAAATTATTTCTGCATTTCACCACTCATTTCTAAGAAAGGAAAACTATTTTTTTTTATTCTCCTTATATATGGAATGATCACTTCAGCAAGCAATCTGGATTCATTTGCTTTGTATGGAGTTTTGAAGTGGGTTTGCCACAACATTATTCATAAACATTAAGTGATATAGTAAGACATATAAAGTAATCTGACTTTTAAATTAAAGCTATTTGTAATTATTGCTGGAAGTAGCACAGTAAAAAGTTGGTTTCATTTTACCATAGAACTTTGTGTTGTTTCAGCAGTAATGATGTCTCTTGACCATAATTTTGATTAAGTGTATTTGAATCACTTTGAGAAATACTCTGACAACATCTAACACAGCAAGAGTAAGCTGCTAATAAATTATTGCTGCATCAGCACCGTGGGTAGTGAAGTGAAATGCTTTGGAAGCAAAATCTGAGGGCTTGAGGGTTGAAATGGTTCATAAAATTATCTATTGAAGAATGTGGTGTGACTTCAGCCCTACATGAAGCAAGTTGTGCCAGCAGAAAGACATTACTTTTTAGTCTCTTAAGGGATGATTAACTCCCCCCCCCACACCCACCCGCTCACACACGATGTACAGTAAGTAAACAGAATCCACCGAAAAGGATCACAAAAACGGAAAATTTCCCAGAAAATGAATTGCAGAGATAAGTGAAGAAAGGGGGCCATTTAAGGAGCATGTATGTGTGAATCAGTGTAATTAATGTGTTAATTTTTAATCAGATAATAATGTGGTCGCTGTGAGTCCTTGGATGTAAGGGCCTAGCAGGACCGTGACCAGACCCTGCTGGACTCCAACTCTGATCCAAACTCTGTCTCAATAATTTTGTTAAGCATTAATAAAGTTCTATTTTATCTTAACCCTTGTGTGGTCCTTCGGGTCCCAGTGACCCGAAGGACAACACAAGGATTATGTACTTCCCTTTACTTTGTTGAGAATTGCTCTCTAAACCCTGTTTCTTGTAAAGTAAGTAAGTAAAGTTTATTTCTAGAACACATTTAAACACAGTTTAAGCTGACCAAAATGCTGTACAAACAAGAACTAAGGTGCTGTATTAACCCTTGTTTAGAGAGCAATTCTCAACAAAGTAAACGAAAGTACATAATCCTTGTGTTGTCCTTCGGGTCACTGGGACCCGAAGGACAACACAAGGGTTAAACTGCAGTTCCTTCTCCCTTCTCAGACTGCTCTCTATATCAGACTCAGCAGGGTGATGCAAACTCTGTCCAGACAGCCATGTCTGGTAGGCTGCATCTCATTTAAAAAACCCAAACTTTAAAGAGCATGGCAGGATCAGAGGAGAGAGACGACGCTGCTTTTGTTGAAACAAAAAGTGTCTGGAGCGTACGTTTGCAGATTATGAGGTCCTTGAACAGGCAAAATAAAAGGACACATTTTCCTTCTGAAAAAGTTTGTTCAAGTAAGACACACAAGAATGAATGAAGTCTCTTTTTGGCAGTTCTTAACACCAAGCTGCAATTTTACCAGCAGAGACAAACTAGTTATTAATTTAATGTGTACATTCATCCTGTTTGCAAAGCGCTCATCAAAGTCTGACACTTTAAAAGTGAAATTGTTTGACTTTATTCTCTCATTAATCGCTAGACTTCAGGGAGTCAACATTTCTGAAACGCATCATCAATTGTTACTGTGCAACAGAAAAAACAGCACATATTCACACATTCAGCAACACCTCCCGAACACACACACGCACACACACACACACACACACACACACACACACACACACACACACACACACACACACACACACACACACACACACACACACACACACACACACACACACACACACACACACACACACACACACACACACACACACACACACACACACGGTATTTCAACATAATGATCAAACATTTATCCACTCAGTAATAAAATTGTTTTATCATTATAATTTGGGTTACCAACAGTGCTGGTTTCCTTTTTAGACTAACAGACAACACAAAATAGATGAGCTTTGCACCCAGGACAGCTGAATCCAGGGATATTTAAGCGCTAACAATGATCAGTTTTATATTCATTTATATACATTTGCAGCAAGAAATATTGTTGGCTAGTTAAAGCTGTGCTGTGGAGGTTTTTTTGTAAACAAACAAAAGTTGACATGTTTACATTTTGTGTTTCTTTTTGTCGTTGCATTGCTACCTTTTTGTTTTGGCTTATAAGCTAAATGGCTTGAAACCAAAAGCAGGAATGCATGCTTGCATGTGCACAAACAAAATTGGGCCTCACTTATAAAAACATTGCTCCATAGCACCACTAGTGGTCAAAAACTCCTCAGTGTACCTTTAATGCAGTTCCTAAATCATGCTGTTTATGCATCATTAATTGAGTTTCAAAGTTCATTATTGATCTCGACAACAGGTGATAAAAAAAATGCATTAAGTAGCTGATCTAGAGCTTTTGATCATATCATATGATCTTCATCAGCAGGTGAAGCTTGCTCAGCTGGATGGAAATCAAACATGGATGAACATCTCATGCTGTGTTCATGATATTTAGCCTAGTTTTGGGAGGATCTTCTGATTATCAATTAATATATAATCAAAATAGGGGGTATTTTTCAGAGCATTATAAAATGGCAAATTCCAACTCTCACCACAATATTATATACAACATGCAGTATAAAAGTTGTTTGACTACAGTGGAGTGCTGTTGCACCTCTCTAACCCTTTTAATTTAAGCACCCTCACACCTGGTCTGCTCTCATCCAGGAAGTCCAGGACTGGGTTGTCATAAGCCAGCTGTGCCTTCCTCTGGGCAGGCTCTTTCTGCGTGTTGACAGAGGTCGTCTGTGTCGATATATGCTCCTCTTCTTCTTCTCCATGCTCATCCTCGCTTGCAGAGCTGCAACAGACAGTTGCCTTGGTGATGAGGCGGTCGAGCGGTTTGAGAGAGTGCATCCACTTGGGCAGGAAGTCCCAGCTCTGGAGCTTAGTGGGCAGGTGGCGAGGACTACGAGCCTGCATCACATTTACCAAGGTGATGAAGATTGTCACCCCAAGGAAAGGAGCCCCAACGCCAGCCATCACCCGCCAGCCTGCCAGCGAGAGGCCCAGCACCAGCGAGGGCAGAAGCAAGAAGCAAAGGAGAAGGTACAAGACTGCAAACCAGCGGTACTTGGCAGTGCGCTCACCCAGGACACGAGCCATCCTTATCGGCAGGCGCATTAACGGAAAAGGATACCACAGCAGAATGCCAAAGACGTTGAAGAAGAGGTGACACAGAGCAATCTGCATACAAAGACAAGATGAAGAGATACAGGTTGTGGGTGCTAAAGAATGCAATTAACAGTCAATGTGTGTTGTCATTTACATCCTCAGACATGACAACATTCATTTCATAAACATAATCCAATGACACCATATAGTTCCAGACTAACAAAAACTCCCTGAAGCGTAGTAAGAGTGGTGAAACTTAGTTACTTCCATCTTATTTATGCATAATTCCAATTTCATAAATATACATACATTATCGTAATCTACCATCTGTGGATAATTTGTTGTAAACATATTTTTGTTTGTGTAGGAAACATATATCTGTGTTGACTCCCTTAGTGTTATCTCGCTGTCTGTGTCCATCCCCCTCTCTGAGAGGCATATCACTAGAAAATGTTTTTTCTTCTAAGTGGGAGGGTGGTGGTAATGGTGCCTTCACTTTTGCTTTTTTCCTCATTTTCCTGCAGTTTAAAAATGGCTGTTGTATCTGATAAAACACTGGCTTACTTGTATGGCCGCTGCTAGCTTGTTCCCAGGACTGGCCAGAGCTGCCAGCAGGGCTGTGGCAGTGGTGCCAATGTTGGACCCGAGGGTGAGAGGATAGGCCCGCTCCAGGCTGATCACACCAATACCTGTGGGAGACGACAGAAACAGAGGAAACCAGGGCAGTAAATAAAGATGGTTAACCAGGAAATTATATAGCTTCTATAGTATCCACTTCTTTCACAGAAACTAGTTGATGCACTTAACACTTTTGTGTTAAGACTGGGACTAGTTGCATTACAATCATCGGCTCTCAAAGCTGTGACAAAGACAAGTGTCAACAATGATAAACATTTGTCAAAGCTACACTGATTTGTCTTGAAAAGTGGAAATGTTTGATTAAGATTACAGTTGCTAAAAATCGGAATCCAGTGTCTTTACAAGGATAAGACAAGAAAAATCCACAGAATCAACAAAAATGTACTGAGAGAATTATTATTTTTATTAGAGTCATAAAGGCCTAAATAGGTTTAATTTCATCTCAGATAAATAAACAAAATAGAAAATCATTCGTACTTGGTGTTAAAGACGAACGAATGCCAATTTTTGAAAAAGCAACAGAGGAATCATAGAGGCTGAAATACAACTTTGCCAGATACGATGACTAATGAATGGCTGCTTGACAGCAAGTGAAGACCACAGTAGGGCAATGCTGCTATTCTGCTATATATAGTTATACAGGTACTGAAAGTGTATGCAAGTGGTTGCTTTCTATCGGTTTATTTTCAATACATGATACTAAGACATGGTAACAGCGAGGGTTGAAGGGGAGGTAGAGCTAAAATCTAATGTAAAAGAAACTGAAATACTTAATTGAGTAGGTCTGAGGATAGTAAATCATCCATGTCTATAGTCTCTTGCCTTTTAGCTTTTTTCTCCAAGCTGCTTAATTACTCCCGTTTCAAAGAAGACATGATTCCCATCTCACATTTATCACAGAGTAGCAGGCTCATGATTTAGTCATCACTGATTTTACATGCTTCATTTAGCCTTAGGCATACAGTGCCGGTTATGCAACAGACTCAGTCAGTGAAAATAAGCAGGTTAATGTCCTTATTTGGCCCCATGTAGCTGTCAAATGAGCCATTAGCCATCAAGAAAATCTGAGGTATTTTCTTCCCCGTATGAGAACATATTAATTTTAATGAACCATTAAATGCATAACAGGAGCAATCCAAACGTTTCCTCATTGTACAGTTCACCGTTTATTGCTGTAGCTGTGAATGTCTGTTCAGAGGTTGTGGTGTTAGAATTTATAACTTGGTGGCCTTGGAAACAACAGCCCAGTTTACGAGCTAATAGATCCATCCATCCATCCATCCATCCATCTTCGTCCGTTTATCCGGGATCGGGTCGCGGTGGCAGCAGCTCCAGCAGGGGACCCCAAACTTCCCTTTCCCAAGCCACATTAACCAGCTCCGACTGGGGGATCCTGAGACGAGCTAATAGATTACAGTAGTAATTCTTCCAGGTTTGATTGACAGTCAAAGGTATGTGCTATTGTTCTCTCTTTAAGCTCACAAAATGCAGTGGCAAACCTCAAATGCCAGAAGCAGAGTCCAGGCAAGTAGCATGACTGATAGCCACTTCTGCACAGTGCTGGTCCACTCGAGGATAAGATCTGATATTCTGCACAGTTAGAGTCCAGTTTGATAAGACATTACAAGAGAATTCCTGAAGGCTTGCACCAAATGAAACATAACTGCGGGCTCAGAAGGAGAAGAAACTTCACATCAGCCCAACCTTTAGACTGGGCAGATGCTACGATCGGACTTTAAACAACATTTTCTCAGAGATCACCCAATACAAACTGGAGAAAACTAACTGAGCAGCAAAGTCAGGTTGGACAGTGAGAAGTACGAATGGCATGTGAACGGTAAACTAAAGTTATCAACCTCTCAGAAAAGTAAAGTTATGAATTTGAACAATATCAGTGCTTTGCCGCACTCTTAATTACTGTATATCTGATTGCTCTGTTGCTTTGTGGATGTTAACTACTGCCACGATTAACTGTCCAAATTGCCTGAAAGTATATTTCTATTGAGAGAATAAAGTGGTGGACAGGGATGAAATTGTTGTTTAGCATTACTCACATATCTTTCATACTGTATAACCAAGCGATGCTGCCACATGGTTTCACACTCACACAGAGGTGATGACAGTGTACACAGTTATATTGATATTATTCAGCCTTTTAATGGCTGAGGGTGTTTTAAAATGGTTCGGCCTACTGTGGTCATCGAGGTGGGTGGTGGTCAAGAGCAAGGAAGATAGTACGCATCCATGAGAGTAAAATTACTAAAGTACTTACACTACTGGTCAAACGTTTTAGAACACTCCAATTTTTCTAGTTTTTTTTATTGAAATTTTAGCAGTTCAAGTCCAATGAATAGCTTGAAATGGTACAAAGGTAAGTGGTGAACTGCCTGAGGTTAAAAAGAAAAGTAAGGTTACCCAAAACTGAAAAATAATGTACATTTCAGAATTTTACAAAAAGGCCTTTTTCAGGGAACAAGAAATGGGTTAACAACGTAAAGCTGTTCTACAGCAATGGAGGTTGATCAAGCTTTGAAAGTTGGTGCTACCAATTCCCACAGGTGTTCCAACTTGTCTGGATTACTTACAACCCCCTCTGTTTGTATAAAAGTATTGTTGGAACACACTGTGGTACCGTACCCTCGTGCGCATTATTTGAACAGTATTGTACTGCAGAAAGTAGTGTGTTGCCATAAAAATGGCGGGAAAAAGGCAATTAACATCGGAAGAGAGACAGACCATCATAACACTTAAGAATGTTGGTCTTTCCTACAGAGAAATTGCGAAGAAAGTCAAGGTGTCAGTGAGTACAGTATTCTTCACCATCAAAAGGCACTTAGAAACTGGGGGAAACTCTGACAGGAAGAGGTCTGGCAGACCCAAAGCCACAACAGAATCAGAAGACAAGTTTCTGAGAGTCAACAGCTTGCGTGATAGGTGGCTCACAGGACAACAAGTGCTTCAAGCACAGCTTAATAGTGGTCGTAATAAGCAAGTCTCAGTTTCAACTGTAAAGAGAAGACTTCGAGCTGCAGGTTTGATAGGTCGAGTTGCAGCAAGAAAGCCATTGCTAAGACGTCAGAATAAGAAAAAGAGGCTTGCCTGGGCCAAGAAACATCGTCAATGGACTACTGAAGACTGGAAGAAGGTGTTATGGACTGATGAATCAAAATTTGAAATCTTCAGCTCATCACGCAGGATTGTTGTATGCCGTCGAGTAGGCGAAAGGATGGTTCCTCAGTGTGTGACATCAACTGTCAAACATGGAGGAGGAAGCATGATGGTCTGGGGCTGTTTTGCTGGATCCACGGTCGGTGATTTGTACAGAGTGAAAGGCACCCTGAAACAAAACGGCTACCACAGCATTTTACAGTGCCATGCAGTACCCTCTGGTATGTGCCTAGTTGGTCAGGGGTTCATCCTACAGCAAGATAATGACCCAAAACATAAGTCCAAGCTATGCCAGAACTACCTTAGCAAAAAACAACAAGACCAGCACTCACCAGACTTAAACCCCATTGAGCTGGTTTCCTACAAGTGCCACACATTTATGGGAACTTTTGCAACAGAGTTGGGAAGAACTTTCTGAAGAATATTTGAGTTCCATCGTAGAAAGAATGCCACGAGTGTGTTCACCTGTTATATCTGCCAAAGGGGGCTACTTTGATGAGTCAAAAATGTAGAATACATTTTGGTTTATAAATTGATTCCATGATTTTTTTTAACTTAAATTGTTCATTTGTTCTATTCTTTCATTTCAGAGTACAATAAGACATTGAACTGCATGAATTTCAATAAAAACTTGGGGTGTTCTAAAACTTTTGACCAGTAGTGTAGGTCACCAAGAATGTATGAAGTTTTAATTCTAACCCTAACTGACAACACAAACAGAACACAGAGCATTTATTTAATATCTTTCCAGCAGCTATAAATACTGTACCATACGTCACCCACCTATCAGGGGAGTCATGGTTGAAGTAAAGACAGAGCTGCTCTGGACCACAAATGTTACCGCTGCACCCACAAACATGGCCATGTATCCTGACAGCCACCCACACGGATATGGCAGGTCTGTTGAGATAAAGAGAGGAAAGATGGAAATTACCCACATGTATATTAAAACACATAAAAGCTGCTACATGTTGAAATGCTGTGTAAAACCAGCAGCTCAAAAGCATGCCCACCTGTGTTGATGACTTTATGGATAACCTTTGCGACTTGGCCTTTAAGAAGAGAGTTGAGCAGCTTGACCAGAAGCAGCAGACAGGTGCAGAGGACAGCCAGAGAGCCTGCCAGGAGAATCAGGCCCACCGTGAGGTCTGACAGTCCAGTAGACACAAACAAATGCCTACCTGTAGAGTGACAGGACCAGCAATCATGAGGAAATGATCCCACAAGCACACAGGCTCACTACATTTTTAACAGGGCTAACACTGAAAAGAAAATGCATACTAAAAATACATTGTACAATTCACAAGAGAGGGTGGGTGACAGATAATATTGAGTTTGAACTCACACTTCAGTGACGAATGGGACAAGTCATGACTGGGGCCACAGTTTCCAGTGCTCACATTGCCAGTGGACTGCAGAAAGAAAGAAAGAAAGAAAGAAAGAAAGAAAGAAAGAAAGAAAGAAAGAAAGAAAGAAAGAAAGAAGCAAGCATCTGCGATCAAACCACAAATTAGCAACACATTTTTCACTGGCAGCAGTGTCAGGCTCTATTTGGCGCCAGAGTGTGATACAATGTGTCTGCATGTGCAGGAGACAGCAGTGGAGACAGTGCCATTACCATAACAAGGTCAGTCTGGCACCATTCTTTCACCAGGCTCCTGTTCCTCATGTCCTCATTTCCCATGGCGATGCCTGTGATCACACACTTGTCCAGCTGAGGATGAAAGAAGAAATAGTTCTCATCTTTTCATATCAATGATTCAAAGGAGAGCAAAACTTTCAGTCCTTCAACGAGAAAGCCCAACAAAGCCATACGTTCAATTCCCCTTACAGCCAAGACACTTAGCTGTAGTGCCTATCAAGCTTCCCAACCTTGCACGGTTAAAACAATAATAATATAACAATAATAATTCATTATTATATGTTGATGAAAGAATAACAGTGGCAGATGTATAACTCAAAATTCTTAGTACTTTTTAAAACAATGGGTCCTTGAGTTCAAAGAGAGGTAGACAAAAGCAGGCCTTTCATTTCTAGCCTGCAACGACAAATTTGCCAGCTGAAATGGCAACTGATGCAGTTCTTATCAGCTGTAGCTAATTAAGCTAACGTTGGCTACATGAGTTATTTCAAAAAGTGAAGCTAACGCTACATGTCCCGGGCAAAAAGTCAGCAACCTCACCAGTTCATGATCCATGTAGAAAACATATAGAAACAGCATTGCTCTTGTATTGCAGTGCAGAGCCCTGTACATTCTTTAAATACAGAGTAGACTCTTAATACAGAAATCAATTGACAGACCTGCTATGACTACTTCCGGTGGCTAAGCTATGATTGGACAATCACTGTTTGGGGGAGGGGTTTAGCAAATGGTCAATTACAAAAATGCTGATTGGCTGATAGTTTTACCTGTATGATGAGCTTTGTGACTGGCTCGGTGATGACTTTGAGCAGCTCAGGTGCTTCTTCCCCTGGTTGAAGCTTGAAGCTGGTGACCAGCATGTGTGACAGCCGGGCCATGAGGCCACTCGCCACCTCCAGCGGCAGCAGAACCAGCACCGACAGCCAGTTGAAGCAGTCGTGGATCGTTGCCCCAGCAAAGGCACTGCAGTGGTTCACAATCATTTTGTCTGTTAAATAAGGTCAGCCTGACCAACTACTCAAAATGATTGCTTGCTAATCTGCTTTTCATGGCTCAACTTTTTTTGATGTGTGTGATGTAATGAGCACTTTAGTTTTGACTTTTTTTTATTTTACCAGACACAGATTAAGCAACATGCCATCTGTTCAGTGCTGTATATTTTCAAGCCAAATGGTTACTGGTGTGGGATCAATGTGGATAGGTGCCATTATTGTCACTGAAATTACACTCAAATGTAGGCTGAAGCAAAGAATGCTTTATCTTCTCTATTTTCTCCTCTGCACTTTTAACACTTTCATTACTCTTTCCTTCATCTCCATATTTATCCCCTTCACTTTTCCATTTCAATTTCTTCTTCCCTGCTCTTCAGCTTCCCCTCCACTTATACTCTTGCCTTGCCTCCTTTCTTCACTCACCGTTGAAACTCGGTCCTCTCCGCTGCTTGCATCATTGCCACAATGGTGTTTGTGACTGAAGTCCCAATATTGGTCCCCATGATGATTGGAACAGCTGACCTCACTTCTAGCACTGTAAAGTGAGACCAAAGCTTAGTGGTCCATTTCACTTGAATGTCATCATTCTTAAAACTGTATGCATATGTAGTTACACCAAAAAAAATTGTAATTGGGTAAACGTCTGCTTCATTGTTAATGGGGGTGAAAGGTGATTGCAATTTGCAGGTGAGTGGAGGCAGTTTAGCCTTCACACTGTGCAGCGGGGTTTAATGTTGAGGATGCCTTTAATGATGATGACCCACTGGACATGTTCACGCCTGCACGTCTATATAGACACACATCCATTTCTTCACATCCATTCCTTTGCATCTCTTTTTGTCTTTAATAATTACCTATAATCGTTCTACTAGGTCTCTTATAGAAAGGATTTAGAAGCAGAGCGGAAGCTCCTGCATACTGTTGTTATTCACTTTAACCACTTTAATGAAACGAGAACTCGGAGCCTGCACTTGTTAGAAACTGACAGGCCATAACCTCACTGTGTAATGATCTTACGAGGCATGATAAACTGTAGACTGACTGAGATGGTGGGAGATTACGCAGTGTGAATGGTTTGATTTCATCATCTCTTTTGCCTGATATCAGACAGAATTGTCAACTCGTTACACTCCATTTCCATCTTCAGTCTGACATTGCCTCCATTCTAACCGATTTCCGTGGGCGAGGGGGAAATGGTTTTCCTTAACCAATCACTAGAGACCAACATATCCGGTTGAATCTAAAGTCATTGTAAGTTGACACTGATGCGTAGCCATACCAATATACTGGTTTTGCCAGGGCTTTATGAGTGGAGCGGAGTCAAGTAAAAACAACAACAACAACAACAAACTACGATGTCAGGTGATATTGACAAGACGTGCTGTATAGCTTGACAACGGCAATAGTCCCGCCCCTGGCTCTGATTGGCTAATCGTGAGTGAGTGAAAAAACAATAATAAATGTATTCCACCAACAAGTATTCATAGCTAATGCCTGATATAGCTTATTATGTGCAGTAGACCTCCACTGTTGTCCAACAAACATTAAATACACATTAATGAGCTACAACATTGCACTAGCTGACATGTTCCCTTCATTAGGATAAACATGGGCACTGTAGTTTATTTTGAGTTAATCCCAAATACACCGTTTGGCAACCAGAAAGAGCATCAGCTGTGTATTCATCCGCAGCTGAAAATAGTCCCTAACAAATGCTCTATTTACTTCTGTTTGAGTAATGTTTGCTAAAAACTACAGTGCCCAGTGTTCCAGGATATTACTTTGCCTTTTTAAAAATTAGAATATTGAATTGGAACACAACATTTTGTCATTGGTAAGACTGAATGGGCTTGGAGCTGAGAACCACAGACAGGAAGTTGCAAAGTATTGAGAAATTGACTAACACATTTTTGGTCTTGGTTTTGGTCTTTTCGCAACATTTTGTTAACAATAACATCAATGCAGAATAACACCAGTGTTTAAATTATGTTACAACATGGGAGAATGTACTTCTGCTACAGTAGTTTACACTTGACTGCTGGGGAACAGTAATGTTGGCTATGTGTAAATATAAACAGCTAAATCTTCCTCTGTCCTAATATTCATCTGCCTACATGTATGTGTTTAACCTAAGCTACATTTGTTAATTTGATCCTAAATGCTAAGCCTTAAATCAAGCAGCATCATTTAATGTATCCTTCATAGGGAACACAGCATGAGATGGAGCTGGGTGCCAGAAAACTAAGATTATAACTATAAACTGCAAATTAATTTGATTTATTTGTTATGCCACACATGCACCATGGGAGTTTTTTTATTTTATTATTGCTATGTTATTGTTTCTGTTTACTGTAAAATATTTGCATGCAAAATAATAGCCTGGAGAGAAACACAGCAACAACATCTCAGAATAAATTAGGCCAGCCTGGACATCATTCCATTTTGTAGTGTTATTTAAAACCTCAAATAACTTCTTGCGCTCACACATTTACACACACTTTAATGCTCATACTCACGTCCAGAGGCCACCAGACTGACGACAATGGATGTGGAGGTGGATGAGCTCTGGACTAGCACAGTAACCAAGATCCCCACCACCAGCCCTGCCACAGGGTTAGACAGCACCGCATTGTCCTGGAAAATGTCCCCTGCCACTTTACCTAGTTAAATATGCCGGCCACATACACACAAAGACACAAAAAATGCAGGTCTCAGACATTACCACATTGCCAAGAGCAATGTTAAACAAAATTCAAATTGCCTGTTTCCCCAAATCCAAAAAGGTCACCAAATGAAGCTTTGCGGTAAATTATAGGCTACAGCAGGGCCCCAATAGGAGAGAGTGAACTGTTCTGCAGTGACTCACTAATTGTCAAACATCAACTGTCTGAGTCACTGTCAACCCGCTGAGGGGGCAGTGAGGGTTATGGTACTTACCCCCTGCTAACTGGAAGGCAGAGCTCAGAGTGTCCAAGGAGCAAACAAAGAAGAAGAGGAGGATGAGGAGGAGGGGCATTTTAGATAAATTGATAAGGAGCTGTTTGATCGGACTCACTGCTGTCGGCTCTGGAGAGCTATCTGCTTAAAACAACAACAACCAAAGAGATGGTTAGCCTCACAATATGCCCCACAGTGGAGTGCAAAGTCACCAAAAAATACATCAAAGATAAAAAAAAAAAAAACTGGCAATTACATCACACTATTTTTCTCATTCTTGTGATTTAAGTGTTCTGGATGAGAGATATAGCCTCAGTTTGAATTCTCACATAGAGAGCAAAGCCATTTTACATACTACATTACACATATGCAGCCAAAACTGCTGAGTGACAGCAGGACTTTGCTTTTGTTGTCCAAGCAGCGTGATCCCACTGGCCCTGTGTGTCTTTATCTAATGAGCATGTGGTTCTGCTTCTGCTGTTATTATTTGCCTTTTCAAAGAGATCAGACTTGCTGCCAACCCAAGACATGAATGTGCAATTCTTCTCTTTATGCCACTCTTGTACCTTTCTCTTTAGGGAGTCTGTCTGCCTCCCTGAGTGAAGGTTTGCTGAAGGGACGATTGGTATGTTGGCTGTAGCCCTCAAGACTGCTGCTGAGATCAAGGCTGGAGCCCATGCCGGACTCCCCGTCCTCCTCCTGCAGGAGTTTGGGCTGTGAGGAGAGCTGCGTGCCATGCATCCTCAACCCTGATAACAAATAACAACACACCAGTATACACTCAGGTGGGGAGGATCAGCTTTGAAGCATTTCAAACTAATAAACAGAATGATGGGAATTGAAACTAATAAGTTACCATTGTAGTGGAGCCCTGTGCTCCGTCCATAAGACACTATAGTTATAGACCGAGAGGACATGGTGCTTTGAATGCTGCGTGGAGACATGCAGGTAATTAAAATCACAGGATGACACCGTTGTACACATGTGACAGTGAATGTGTTTATCAGCCACCTGCAGCAGTAAAAAGAAAGCCAAAGAAGACCAACATGTCTGTATATGAGCCCATCTCTCACCATACTACTGAGATCAACAGACAAGAAATTAGAAGGGAAGAAAGGTTTGTAATTGGCAGCTGTTCTTTATTCGAGGTCGAATCGCACACTTAAACCACATACACCGCGAGGCATTGTCTCGCCTCGCAACAAATAAGCAAAAAAGAATGAAACACCAGTATCCGTGTTAATTGTCTTGTCCTCCTTTTCCTGCAGCTGCAAGTCAGCTCTTAAAGGGACTCTCGGCTGTCTATAGAGCAGCAATTCCCTTCAAAGATTTTCACACTTTCGGTTTAAAGAGAACAATTTTTCCCCCTTTTCATGTCAGCCACTTTGCCTTATTTTGGGGACTCCAGTGGAGGAGGGAGTACTAATGTGTATCTGTAAAGCAAGGAGGATGCAAGTGAGTTCAGTAATTACAGCAGTTGAAATTACAGCAATTACAGTAGCTGCATCATTCTAATTCTGTGTGGCATCCTCCTGCAGCCACATGGGGCACATGTACGTCTATCTGTATGTGGGAGTATGTGAGACAAGTTCCACAGATTGCAGCTGAATATACTCTGAATGTTTTGTGCATAGTGTGTGTGTGTGTGTGTGTGTGTGTGTGTGTGTGTGTGTGTGTGTGTGTGTGTGTGTGTGTGTGTGTGTGTGTGTGTGTGTGTGTGTGCGTAATGTTATCATCTAATCTACCTGCCCCACGCTCATCTGTTTGCCGGTCTGCCACTCTCACTGTTTCTCTGTGTTGCTGTGAGTTTGCCTTTAAGTCACTGTGGCTCACACGTAATCTCTATGCTGTTTATCCTTCGCCATACTCTTTCTACTTGAGTTTTACTTAAAATAGAAGAAATACTAAGGATTAATGAAACATTTAGTAACAGTTGTCAGCGAGTGGTAGACTTTGTATTAAGTTTACATATAACGTTTGTATTGATGGGGGAAAAAAAACCTGATACTAATCATAAATATGTGATACTGACATATGCAGAAGTATCTTACCTTGTCTGAAACAGTCTGGTGTTGTGTATGACCCCCTGGAAAGTAGCAGACTGAAGTGTAAATCATCTTTAAATAAGCTACCAGGAAACACCTCATCTCGTGTCGATTAACCATCATCAGAGACCTCACTGTTAATCAATAACACAGATCCTTAACTTAATGATGCATGAGTTGGGAAAGCACGTTGTTTAGGTGATGAATGATGTTTGTTCAACCAGCTATTTTTCACCTGATTAAGAATCCAAAATGAAGAGGACTGTTGATCCTTGTTGTTTAATGTTCTTCTAAGAGCAGGAGAAAACTGACACCTAGTGGTAAATGTTGGAAGATCATTTCTGCACTGGCTTCTCAAGTCCGCTCTTATTTTCACACAGCTGTTTTCATAACGTACTGTAGTTTGGCACAGAGAAAAGCCAGGGTATTAAATGATCATTTCTTGCATGAGATAGGTCAGTGGAAGTATTTCAAACACGTACTGTGTAATCTCCATGACTTGTGCAGAATGTTCAGGTGCTTAAGTACTTTGCCAGGACTCAAGATCAAGCATGTTATGATTGGAAATTAACTATCAGTGAGATTTTGTGAGATCCTCTCAACACACACGTACACACATTTACTTACACACTCCACTGCCTATAGGCAATGCCCTCCACTACAGGGGAGAACGCCGCGTTGTCCTGAGTAACAGGGTAATTGTTAACAATTGGTCCAGCTGCGGTTCTGCCATATCAGCAGTGCTCTCAACCAAATCTGCCAAACTTGCTGACCTCAGACTTGCATCCATGAACTCAGAGGAGCAGAACTTAATAACCCACTAGACTAGAGTTGTTACTTTCCAAACTGTTATGAGAGCAGGGAGCCAGAGAGAGAGATAAGAGCTCTGTTGTTGTGCACTGGAGCCGAGGCTGCTGCTGCTGCTGTTCTCAATGGTGGCGAGGGGATAAATCCTTGAGATTTGGTGCGGCAAGAGACACAGAGACTGACATGCACATATGGACACACACATATAATCACTCATACAACACACATGGCTAAATCTCTGACGCGGTTCCAGAGTCCCCCCCATGATGCTGTTAATCCCCTCTCCAGATGTTCACAGTGAGGGTGTTGGGGGAAAAAGCAAATAGAGGCCACAGGGTCTTCATACACCATCCTGCCACCCAAAACACCTGCCAATCACTGAGCTGTAGTGCACGCTGTTAGTCCGCTTCTGCTCCTCAGTAGGCCGTCCTATCCTGTGGGGGGGGTAAGCTTGCAGTCTGTTATTTAAGTGAAGGGAATTATAGAAATGTGTCAGTTAATTAAATATGGCAGGTAATAAATGGACATCCATATTTTGTAGATGTCTCAGTTAGAATAATTTTAATTAATGAAGTAAGTGTTGAAGTACAGTACTTGTTTTAGAGAGAAAATGCCAGAAATCCACTGGTTCTGACAGCTAAAATATGAGTATTTTGTTTAGATAGTACATCAAAACAAACAATGTGATGTCACCTTGGATTTTTCCCTATTGTGTGTCATTTTATACGTCAATACAATTGGTTCAAACAACATTTTATATTTTATACTGGAAACAATTGTTACTTGCAGCCTTAATTTGGAGATTAATGTGGATAAGACTAAATATATCATTACTTGTGCCAAGCAGGATTTGATAAAAGGGTCTGTCAACTTGTTGAAAACTGTTTTGTTTTATTTTGGTGAAGATGAAGATCTTAAGAACATTTTCAAGAAATGTTTTTAACATTCTACTCAACATCATAGTTTTGTCCTCTGAACTGCAGGCAGGAGTAAGCTTGATAGTATAGTTGTCATGGCTAAAATAATTGGGAAAACACAGATGAAGCTGAGTCACTTGTATACTGTCAGAACAAAAGATGAAGCCCTTAGCGCAGTCTGACAGACATTTCTGATCATCTTTATTTCCTCAGTTTGAGAGTCTGACCTCTGGGTGGTGCTATAAGGTGCCTTTGGCATCTAAAAAACTATTTCAGAGAAAGTGTTGTGATGTTTTTTCATGCTTTGTTATATTGTCTTTATATTTTTCCACTAGTGTCCTGTGTTTTACAGCTGTCCTGTCAGATTTGTTTAAAATGTTGCATGTCTTTGTGCTGCTTTCATGCTTTGGTGACCTAAAGACAATTTTCCACTCCGGTTGGATATAAAGTCATGAAGTTTTGATAGCCTCTCAATTGTTATCTAATGGTTTAACTGTGAATCGTTTGTGGAATTTCAACCAATGATCATCTTAGCTGACAGATGTTAAAACTACCTACCTGTTCCGCCCCTTCCCCACCAGTGTTTGTTATTTTTACCCTTACAAAGTGAGCTCATATGCACGATAGCAGATGTGAGTGAGCAGTTTTACAAAAGTATTTTTTTCACCCCTCACAGCTGTCACTTTCTGTCATTAGGCCTACATCAAGATATTCAATAGTCAGAATGTGTGTTGAACCTACAGTACCTCAGTACAGCATCAGCTGTCAGATGCTTGATGTGAATGAGAGCAGAGTAAAGACAGATTCACTCAACAGCATCAATTTATTTTCAATAATACACATTCAGTGTGGTATGTATACAACAATCACAGTACAATGAAACGGCATCATCACGGGTGTTTACAAGTGATTGTTTCAGTGTGTGTGAGTTTATGTGTGTCTTCAATGTCCTTTAACCAATAATAAAATCATTGCTTGTGTGTTTTATAGGCCCAATGTAGTTCACTATTATCTTTTATAATATTTTGTATGTTTCCCTGTGTTCATATGTACATGTCATGTATGTTGTGTTTATGATGATCTTGTAACTTGATGAACTGTCCTTCCATTTATCACTTTAGCTCCTCCATGGAGGACGACGGCGTGTCAGAGTCAGGAGACTCCTGAAAAACAGGGAGACCATGGAAAAATACAGCTCCAACTCCAATATAGCTTGTGTTTTAAACAATGCAATAGATATAAATGCGTAACAGCGTTCCTTTCCTACATATTGAAATATACAGGAACATGTGGACAGCTCACCTTCACTTTCTCCAGCTCTGGTCTGCCCGGGAGTGATTTTTGTGAGGAAAATGCCTGTAAGATGAGGCAGGGAAGTCATATTAGATCTGACGAGTATAAAAGTATGCAACTATAAAGAATGAGTACAGAGATGAAGATGAATGTCAGACTTCTGCTCACCTTCTTCGTCTGTTGCATCTCCTCTGTGGATTTGGACCTGTTCTTCATGCGCTTCTGAGGAGAGGTGGTGGTGGGACACTAAAGAGAGAGAGAGAGAGAGAGAGAGAGAAAAAAAAAAAAAAAAAAAAAAAAAAAAAAAAAAAAAAAAAAAAGAGAGAGAGAGAGAATGAGAGAGAATGAGAGGATAATATAAGACCGGAACAGAAATATTTTGTCTATCAGGCTTTCACACACCTCATTCGCCTTCTGTTCCATTGCTGACTTGAAGATTTGTCTCAGGAGAAGTTCAGTGCTGACGTGGGTTTAGGATTAGATGATATCCTTTGGAATGCTGTGGTTGTGCAGCTGTAAAGACAAGAGAAAGAAAAAGAGGAATTTGACATGCCATGAAGTTGTATGCTAGCCTGGATGCCAGCCGAATTAAGCCCCGCCCACAACATTTGAGTTTTGGGAAGTCATATTCTGACTAGAATCTGAGTAGGATGACGTCAGGCTAGTTGTATGCTCCAACAATGGTTAAATGCAAGACATTTTACAATAATTCTTCAGTTTAATGATATACACTGACCACATTCATGTTTGTTGCAATTTTAAATATGAACAAAAAAGCTAAACTGATCCCAGATCTTGCTGCCATGATCAGATGACCAGATGAGCAGCAGTCAATTAGATATCACATGCAAGTTGACAAGTCTGCAGTTATGGCCTTTTTTCACTAGATGGCGACTCCGATTCAGGGAGCCACCACAGCTCCCACTTCACAGATTTTCCTCAGGGGTTTTACCTTGGCGTTTGGTCCTAATTGTCACACTGACATGTACACCCAGCTGCTCCCATTGTTGCTTCTCAATTTGATTTGTAAAAACATAAAAGAAAAACACACGCGTTAACCTGACGACATCAAGTTTTTCGTTTTCATCCCACTGGCAGAAATCATCACAGAAACAGATGCAATTAAAATGTCTTTGCTTGACGCTAATGCTTCTTATCCTGTTTCCTTACACATCTATCCTATCAAACATTCAGATTTTTGTTAGGCGATGAAATAAAGGGATAATACAAAAACAAAACAGTAGAGATGTCTGCCAGCCATTATATTTTAGACCCAGTGGAAACTTCAATTTCAAAATTTATATTTTAAAATAATCAACTGATTGAATAAAACTGAGATTAACCAAATAAAAAAGTTCCTATAATAACCAGAGATGCAGATTAAAAGCTTTTAAGAAACGTAATGTGTATAAACTAAGAGAAGAAGAAGAATCCTGTTTAAAAGAAGATATAAATATATCAACACCCCCACACAGTTGGAGTCAAAAAGGCCACAATGATTACTAGCCAACAGACACAGCCAGATCCACAGCTGGTGTCAGGAGCCCTGGTGGCCGGGGACAAAACCCCTCTGGGTCTGGGTCAATTTGTGTCAGACAGATTTTTATACTCCAAAGATCTCAGTGGTGCCTGTCAAAGTCTCCTTGTGTCTGAAATCTGACCAGTTAGATCAGATCAATCAAAAATACTTCCTGGCATGTCAGCGTAAATGGGTGGTTTACTGATTTCCTGTTCTGCTATGGCGTTGAGATGGTGGAGAGACACCAGGGTAAGATCTGGGAGAGTTTTGAAGATGTGGTTCACTGATGTTAAAGCAGTAAAAGTATTAGGTATTCTGAACACAAAAGGGTGTGTTTTAGAGTGGTAATTCTTGACCTTGACCCCCCCAAAAATAAATCCTCAACACAAGGTCCACTTGCTTGGTGTTTCTGAAGCTACATCGCATGAGAGCTGAGCTCCAAAAGAGGTAGCTGAAAGCTTTGGAAACACTAAGTTAGTAGACCTTGTCCTTGTGCAGGTCCCAAAATGATGATTACATTATTAGGTTTCCTAAAAACTTGTCAAAAATGCTAAATGTAACTTTTGGAAACATGTGTTTGGCATTTTTCTTTTAATGATTATTTACATATTTTGTCAGCATTAACACCTACAGCTTTTGCCGATTGCTTACACACTGAAATCAAAAGTATTACACAGTTATCAAAACCTTACACTCAAGGAGCAACACGTTGGCCCAGATGTGCACCACTATAAGCACAATGTCAGCCTCACACTTTCTGCAAAAAACACGTATATCATGATGTCACTTCCTTACAATTCCAAAGCAGTCAAATGACCACACCTGTGAGCCGATCTGTGAAATACAGCCACCAGGTGCGCAAACACATGATTGCTTAATTGTAAACAGACCAATCAGGTTTAAGCACTATAAGTAAGTCTAGTATTTTCTGTACTGTGTGGTATACATGCAGTTCAGTGTCCCAAATTATTTTCTAAAAACGTAGTGTCCCAAACGGTGAGGGTCTTATTTGAGACAGGTTACCCTAACCCAAACACCTGTTAAAAAGGTGGTTTAGCAGGTTCATAATTAAGGACATTGTATGGGGAATTTGGGACACTAAACTGCACGTATACCATATTGTATTTTCAGATCTTATTTTTTTTCTTGTAATTGTAACCTGCTTGATACCGTATTTTATGTTTGTCTGTTGTTTGCTAAGCTACCAGTGTTATGCACACTACTGTAGTAGCATGAAAACTGGGACAACTTGGTTAGGATTCTCCATGTTGACTGATTTGAGTATATTACTGTAAGATAAATAAATGATATTTTCCTCAGTCTGCAGCATTGGTCTAGTGTAGTCTGTGGTGAACTTATTGTATATCTGCACTTTCTCTGTGTACTTCATTTACAGTACTCTAATCACTGAGAGGTAGAATTGCTAAACGTGTTTTAGGTTAGCAACAGCAGTGTGTCATATTAAACGTGTGTGTTTAATATGGTAACAAAATATGTTTTTTCATAAATAATTGTATAGTTTTTGCAAGAGTGTTTCATTTTGGGTCTTAGGTGTTTTGCTAATTGGGTGTGGTGTTTTGAAAAAAAACGTCCGTTTTCAAAATAGTGCTTAAGCAATCGGGGAAAAAAAATGATACAATACCCTGAAAACAAGTGAATGCCCCTGAAAATTAGCTTAATATCTTAAGTATTTTTCTACAAGATAAAAAATCCATGAAAAATCCAAATTAAAAAAAATAATTAAATCTTTAGGTATTATTTAGCTTTAACTAAAAACTCACCTCATCAGCTTCATCAGGACTGTGTGCATGTGGTTTGATCAGATAGATTGATAGTGATTAATCAATCAATCAAATCAATTTGCATTAATATGTTACTAAATCCTGATTGGAGCACAGACATTTGTGACCTCACCATTGTCGTAAGAGCGCAAGAGAGGAGCTGGTGGCACACACCGTGCTTCAAACTATTCCAAGTTGAATTTGACATGTACTTTGAGTCTCTTAAGTTGGTATCCAATAAGAAAGCTATATTAATATCTGATATCTACTCAAATCTCTTTGTTTAAGTGCTCCTGCTGTCTTTATTTTTAACATTCTTGAAAGTCTGTCCCTTTTTGTTTCCTTTATTTTCCCCTGTTTAGACTATTACTTTCTTTTTTACTTTCATATATTATTTTTATATTTTTTTGTATCCTATTTGTTTACATACTGCAATGATTGAATTTCTGGAAATTGTCTTTTGAAAAAAAAAAAAAAAAAGAGCTGGTGGCACGTTTATAGCAACGCTTCTCGGTATGATCAGCTACTTTAATCATAGACAGTATATAAGAATGGACCAACAGATCCCGTTGCTCTGGACGGAGACCAGTGAAGGCTATTAGAAGCACTTTTCCGGTGATCACTAGCGTTACTGCGCAGCCTCCAACTGACAGAGACAACGTAGATGTGACGTGAGCAACCTGTCTGAAAGTTGGAAGCCTTCTGGTAGCTGTGCCAAGAGAAATCTCAATCATTCCCGATCTTACAGAGATGGAGAGTGTAGGTATATGTAAGGAGATAATATGGGCACAGGCTAATTATTGATCACTAAAATGCTAGTTAACATTAGTAATTAAACTTAAACAGCTAATGTAAGTCGAAACTGCCTGCGAGCTTCTCCTGTACTATACGGTAATTCCTCTACTGTGCGACAGTAAGTCACTTGGTTATGACACAATCGTTAGCCTATTTTTACAAAAACGCCTGCTACAGAGCCTTAATGTGAGATACAAAGTAATGGAGCCTTTTATACATTGTCGTGTTTCTTTAGAAATAAAGAATGGGCAAAAAAAGTCCTTAAACGCTTCAGATGTAAAGTTATTCGCTGTCAAAGTGACGTCTGAATGAATGGCAGTCAATAGAATGCTAACGGCGGGTGAGCGTTTGGTAGCATCAAAATGACGCTATAGGAGGTTTGAGTTCTGAAGCGAAGCTTACGCCCTTGATCACACCAATTCTGGTGTCCTATTAAATTGCATATTCATTTTATTCAAATTATTAATTTTAAAGTACTGGTGTTATCTTTTAAAACCCTGCATAACTTAACTCCCCAGTATATCAGTGACCTCCTCCAACCTTATATGTCAAATCAGGCTCTAGATTTACTGGATGTCCCTCAAACCCACTATGAAATTCAAGGTGACCGTGCTTTTCAAGCTGTTACCCCCATTCTTTGAAAAACTCCCCCCTTAAAAACTCTCCCCTTACTAATCCACCAGGTTAGTTATCCAAATAGCTAATAACTTTTATTTTTCTCTGCCCTTATTTATCTGCTGCTGCTATGATGTTAATCTTATCAGCTCTGTGCTGTGTATTGTTGCTTGTCGTTTTATTAATGTTAAAAGGAGAATTCCGGTCGATTTCAACATGTAGCTCTGTTGTTTGTAAATTTGGAGTGCTGTCAGTAGCGAGAAAAACGAAAACAATCGGTGTTGCCTACACCGTGTTATCCTCCTGTTAGCGTTGGCACCCAGGAGGCTGAAACGGGGCAAGTTTTAAACGTCAACATCTTCGAAATGTCATTACAAGTGCCTACCCATGTGAAGTGATTCCTTCTGAGTGAACACAGTGAATCTAACTGCAGTAGAAATGCATAAAAGTTATGCTAATTCAGCTCTGTTTAGTTCTGGTGTTGAAACGGCAATACTTAGGGACCGTCTACAAACTACAACATCGAAAAGAGATACAAAAATATTTTCAAAAATAGGCATATGCTTATTTTTTTTTAAGTAATTAAAAGTACAACTAGCAGGAGACAAGTTATAATTGAGGTAAGTTTAGAGACACTACCTTATTTAATCATTAAATTAAAGGGATACTTCACCGATTTAGCATTAAGCTTTGTATCAGCAGAAACATGGTAGTATTTTTGAATGACTGTGCTCCCCTCCCTCATGTCCCCCTGAGACCAGAGATCTCTGTGTATATAATCTTCCCATGACGTAAAACGACGATTTTCGCGTCATCGGAAGATTTTTGCCCAGAGGCAAAAGGACTACAGCCAGTACTAGGAGCTACTTCCGCATAGCCCATAGGAGGTTGGGACCCGGAGATTGCCGAGGAAAAAACGAGTGTCAGCCATCTTGAATTCTCGCTTAGCTTCTCAGCAGCAACTTTATTCATCCCGAAGGAAATTTTAGAACAACAATTATGTACATTCAAACTACCGCACACGTGTACCACTGGGATACGTGGCTACAGATCGGAGACTATGCAGGAAACTTTATTACAGACGGAATACTCAACACACTACGCAAGCTTTGCCCGCTGGCTATCGAGACCAGCGATGTTGCATCTGGCCGGTAGGGACATCATCAGCTACGCTAGCCGGCCACCTGTTCCATCAATCCTGCTTGCAAGTGTCCGCTCATTAGACAACAAACTGGACTACATCCAACGTCAACAAAACTCCCAATGCTTTTTCAGAGACTGTTGTGTCTTTGTTGTTGTGGAAATATTGCTGTACTGGACTATCCAGCCGGCTGCTCGGTCACCGGGTAAGGCTAGTGGAGGTGGGCTGTGTTAACACGGACTGCCTGTTGCAGAAATGGGGCGCTTTTATCCAACTAACTGCTGGTGGAGTTTGTGACTGTTAAATGCCAACCATTCTACATTCCACGCTAATTTACGGCTGTTTATACTCGGTGTTTACACCAAGCGCTAATACTAGTAGCTATGTGTTAGCTGAACTTTACGTGTGCTCACTTAATGTAGCCTGTTTCGTGTGTTGTTTTTATATAAGGTCGTTTTTATATATTTTAAATGTGTAACACCACTTGAGCCACGGTGAAACGTTTCGTGTATATGGTTGAAATGACAATAAAACACTTGAGTTGATCGTCTCACTGTCTGTATGTAAATGGTAAGCGTGTCTTGGGAGTAGACACTAAAGCAGCGAAGCAAGTGCATTCTGGGACTTTGTGTCTTTCATCCACATGAGCCAAAAAACACATTTTCTGGCTTTTCTCAGCTTAGAAGCCACCAATTTCTCATTTTTTTTTTCACATTTCTCCTACATAAGTGACCCAATTTAAAGATATATTCATCTTTCCAACGGTGAAATATCCCTTTAATAAATATTTTTGTTCTTTCTCTTTTCGGTGTTGTAGTTTGTAGATGGTCCCAAAGTCTTGCCGTCTCAACACCTGAACTAAACAGAGCTGAATTAGCACAACGTTTATGCATTTCTTTCACATCTACTGCAGTCAGATTCACTGTGTTCACTCGGAAGGAATCACTTCACATAGGTAGGCACTTGTAATGACATTTCGAACAGGTTAAGAGGCTAAAAGCACGTTTAAAACTTGCCCCGTTTCAGCCTCCTGGGTGCTAACGCTAGCAGGAGGATAACATGGCGTATGGCGTTGTTTTCGCTGTTGAAATCAACCGGAATTCATCCTTAAGCACTGTGATTAAGTATCTGTTAAAGGTGCTATATAAATAATTCTTACTTACTTACAATAAAATGTAAATATGATTCATAATTGCTGATTGTCCAACCGATTTAGGAAGTCGTGTTTCGGGGGAGGAGTGTCAATTGAGAAAGTATGTTTTCAGGGCCTTCAAAGCAAGTTATCATTGAGTTTAAGTAATTTTGTGCATTATGATAAAATGATTTCTTCCTGGAAAGCATGTTTAAAATCTTGACAAGTCTCTCCAGGTCTGGCCTAGTGAGACAATAATGTCCACAGAGCAAAGATAAAGTAAAATGTATGAAGTCCTGTTCTCAATTGACAGAGACGTGTTCACCATCTCCAGTTGAGCCTGCTGCACTACAGGAAATATTCAGCCCAGGGCGCATAAAGAATAAATCGGAGCTGATAGACAGGATCTCGCTCACCCACTGTGAAGGCTGACGTCACCACCTTCCCACTTGGACTGGAATACATGGGACATTCTACAAGGCCTACCTGCTAAAAATGAATGATCTCTACCAGAGGGACTGACCCCGTGAAGAGTTCCCAGCTTTTCATACATCAGGCCTATTATGCGCAAATATGTCGGTTCAGTTGGCAAACCCAAGACCGTACTAATGCACTTACTCTAAAAGGTACATTACAGCCCTTTGAGGGATAGAGAAGGATAATCTCAGCTTTTTATTGGAGGGCATGCATTCAGCGAGTCCTGAGTGCTCTCTCTGACCAGCTCACTGAGGGAAATGACCTAAATGAGAATGATTTCAGGGAGTACGGGCAGACACTAGCAATTTGCTACAACCTGGCACAAGACATCTATTAATGTTTTTTTGTGCACCGCCCCTGTTCAAATAAATAAATTACAATTTGCCTGCTTGCCTAACCCTGGCTGTCTCCCTATGCTTCTCTGTCACTGTCTCTCTGTCTTTGGTTTCAACGAGGAATCCCTTCTTTGTAGACAGGGGGAATAGGGATGAGGGGCCGCATACTGAAGTAGGTGGCAGTGCATTTCCTTTGTATCCGAGTTACAAAAGCCCTGTGGCTTTGAGAAGCACTTCTCCATCGATTAATCCACATGAGCAAGCCAACAACAGCCAAGGTGACACATCAGAAAACACTATGCCTCTTTGTGATATGCATACAAAAAAAGTCTACACCCACAAATACCCAAAATGCTCATTCATTACAGTATTATAGGTGGACATGGGCATATGCACACACAAAAGCAACAAATAGACTTCACCTTAAAAGCTACTTAAGAACTCTTTCTGCAAGGATGGGCAAATAGAATATTTTGCCTTGCAGTCTTTTTTTTTTTTTTTTTTTTACCCTTTTTCTTCTTCCATCATGTGAGACTTGGGGATGATAAATCTGAGGTAGAAAGTGTTTAATAAGAGTAATTACCCTTCACAGACCCTGATAAAATACTGACTTGAGCATCTGCATTTCATAAGAAGAAAATCTGTTCTAAAGATTTGAATCCAGGCACCAGCTCAAATGTTAGGTCAACACTAATTAACTCCCCAACTAAGAAGCACTACATGAACTTCTTAAGCTTCATTTCAGTGTGTGTGTAAGTTTTACAAGAGCAGAAAAGATTCCAACGAGAACAGCATACGGTCAAGTTGCCTCTACATCATCACTGCTGTTTTCCTGCTTTCCTTGAAAGGCCTGCCCATCTGCCAAATGACTACGTGCTGAAGACAAAATCACTTCTGATAGAGTCTCCAACTGATGCTCATCAATGTTTATATCCTTTCAGCCGTGAGTTAAGTGATAAACACCTTGGACATAGTTTCCACTCCTTTGGGTCAACTAATCCCCCATAATTCAAGTCCAGGAGGTGAAATTGAAGGCTGACCTGACATCGCCTCCTCGCCACATTTGTGCTGTTGAACCTGCTAAGGAAATCACATGCACAGCGTATGTATAATTATAGAGGCTATTATAGCACAGGCACGCACACAGAGGTGGTTAGAGCACCAAGGCGGAACCACTGTGGACAGTAGCTGCACCGGCAGGAGAGAGCACATTAAGACGGCTCACACAGTGGCAAGGACATTAGGTCCTGTAATTGATGGTGATGGGATGTCTGTTCAGCCACACTCAGGTGTGACACACACACACACGCACAGCTGGATGAATTTAGTCTGTAGTCAATCAACAGAGCTGCTCCCAGCCTGAAATCACAGCTCGGTCATGTGTATGTCACCTGATAACTGAGTCAGTGCAAATAAATCCGCTATCCTTTTTATTTTTTAAACACACTGAGTCTGCCCTTCACCGGCTGAGCAGAATCTGTCAGTGCACAGTAATGTGCAAGCATTGATTTGATAGATGGGTTTTGTTTTACACCACTTATGTATTCCTCTGCAGGACTCTCAAAGGCACAGTGAGCGCCATTCAGAGCTCCCATTAGTAGAGGCTTGAGTTCAGAAAAAACACTTTGCAGATATTCAAAACCTGTTTTGTTATCCATCCCAATGTAGATTACTGAAAGCAAGTAAATAACAAAAACAGAGATAGGAGAAAGCAATTGCAGCGTTTCTATGAACGAGGAGATGAAAAGGTTTATCTCAAAACAGCACAAGACGTTTACTCAAGCACAGAAATGCACTGAGTGACAGACAGGAGAGAATGAATGATAGTAGTGACAGAGAGAGAAAGGGTAGACACATCTACTGACTGACTGAACAAGCAAACCGATAACCCCAAAAAACGAGATTAGTCAAATGCCGGGGGGAAATGCAGACACTCACCTCCTTCTCTCCCTTCTTCCTTCTCTCAGTACAGACGTGCGGTGGAGTAGATGGCACTCCTCATCTCACTGCTGCTATGGTGTCTGTGAGAGCACACCCCTCTCTGCCCATTCATAGTTCTGCCAACACACCACTCATGCATGGACGGACACAACACACACACACACAGTGTGACAAACAATGGTTTCTTACATAGCACTGTTCGTTGTCTAAGGTTAATTACTTCAGAGACAATCATTTCTACAAGGTTGGCAAATGAGACGCTTCCTAAAGCCCATACTGTCACTTAGATGCTGCTGACATCATCCATGTGGATGAATCCATCTATGACTCATAATTTGTTTTGTAACCCATACAACAGCCAAATGCACCCCATAATAGTCCTCCCAGGCCCTTCAACTGGAAAACACCTTCCAGCAACAAGTATGTAGACAGATTAAGCAAGCCATTGGCTAGAAACCCTTCATAAAGAGCCAATCACAGCACTGCAATGATCCAATGTCAAAAATGTGCAAAACAGCATCATTACATGATGCCATTTAGGAGGAGGTCTCTGAACCAGGATACAACAAAGGCACAAGATAATGCAATCAAAGCTAGTTACAATTTACACCTACAGACAGATGCACATTAGACTTGTTTTACACTGCATGAGTCATACAGCCAGTGGGGCCTGGCTGCACCACATAGAAAACCAAATCACGTAGCATTTGTCAAGCCAGAAACTAACCTTAGTGATTCATCCAAAAGATTCCTCATAGAGGGCTAAAAGCTGTAATTTAACGTCTCACTCCCCCAACAACAAAACCAGGCAAACAGGATCCTATTTCATCATGAAACAATTTAATTGTTTGGATACACCCTGCGGTATATGTTGATGTTCACATCATCGGATTCATTCCATTATATCTCATTACACATTCATGATCTGGACCCTGAGATGTTGTCTAAGGTGACAGGAAAACAGGACTTGACCAGGGCTAAAAGTGCCATCACAGCAAACAGTTAAATTTAAGTACCGCAAACACATTTGAAAATAGCAAGTGAGCACACAGAATGAAAATTTGTAATTTAAAATATTAAAAACTCATCTCAGTAAAAATATTCTCTTCAATTCAAATAAAGAAGAACAAAAAAAAACAATTGTGCAATACACTTCAAAACCCCCTTCTGGACAGTCCTGTGCAGAAACATGTTTTTGCTTAGAGTTCAGAGAAAAGCATTACTACGATGTGAGATTGTGAGAAATGTAAGCAATGTGAACTTTACAGCGTTAAACGATAAACACAGCAAACACATTGGCTTCAGGGTGAAATTTTGAGCTAAAACTTCTTTTCAAAACATTTCATAGCAAACATTCTTCCCATTAACATCTGTAGTGTTTCCAAATGACACTGTAAATGCTTGCCATGATCTTTCTTCTTCTTTACATATTGCCTCAAGAGGCCAATTATCAGTAGCAGAGATGGTGGCACACTGCTTTCAGAGCTTATTTGTAAACAATTATAAAAAAAAAGTGCTTGACCATTTTTCGTCGTCTTTTGACACGATTGGTCTCATGATGTTGTGAGATGTTTGATGTCGTTTCTGATTGTGTCTTTGTCCATCACACACACAGAAGTCTTTCAAACTGATGTTTCCCTTAAGTCTTTGGCTTTAGATTCGGCAGAGTCCGGGGTTTCAGCTGAACTTGCATTGGAAGAGCTGGTTGTACTCGGCTCGTCTGGCTCTGTGTCCTGGCCCTGGTCTGAGGCCAGCTTCAGGAACAGAGGGACCTCTAGCTGCTCTTTGGTCAAAAGGCCTCGCTGGTCATCAACTCTGCAGCACTGGGCCCTCGACAGCATGTCCAGAAGCCCTGGCACACATAAAATATAATGCTAATTCTGACATTTGGTTAAAATAAATAAATAACACTGTGCTATTTTTAATATGCTCATTTACATTTTATAGTTTGGAGTGTAGTTGGGTAACAACTTACTCTCGATAAGATCAAGTTTAAGAAATATAGAACAGTTACTTCATTAAATAGTATATATTAAAATCTTAATTCTTCAAACCCCTGGCCAGGATACTAGGAGTGGGCGATATGGAGAAATATATTCTATCATGGTACATACAATTTTGAATTGCAATAAAAATGGATAACATAGCTTATAATAATAATAATAATAAAGTTTAGGTTCTGAAAATTCAAATGAGAAACTTGAGATTTAAGGTTCATTTTGACCTTAAAAACAGCAGCTGACCAAACAATCCCACCCTGAAGTCCATTTGGTAGCTTTTCAAACTATTTTCCTTAGCAGATGGAGTTTTTTGTAATTCCATCTGCTGGGAAAGATTATGTGATGTGATTGAACAGCTTCTAAAAAGGCACACTGTGGTGAGATCGTTTTGTCAAGACTAAAAACCAAAAGTTCTGTTCCTTTGTGTTGGACTTTGTCTTAAAGGAACACGCCGACTTATTGGGAATTTAGCTTATTCACCGTAACCCCCAGAGTAAGACAGGTCGATACATACCCTTCTCATCTCTGTGCGTGCTGTTACGCTGTCAGACGGCTCCAGCATTAGCTTAGCCCAGCACAGATCCTGCAGGTAACTGGTTCCAACTAGCATAACTGCTCGAATTGTGACAAAATAACACCAACATATTCCTGTTTACATGTTGTGATTTAGAAGCTCCGTGTACAAAAAAAGCGTAACTGAAATCTTCTAACCGTAAACAAACCGGGAACTATAGCCTACTCTCAGACAGGCTTGCTGCGAGCATATCACTCCGCCCAAGTACTATATTCTTCTGCCTGAGAATATAGTTCCCAGTTTGGTTACGGTTAGAAGATGGCTGTGTCTCATGTTATGTTGTTTTTTGTACACGCTGTGACTCTACAAATCACAACACGTAAATAGTAACATGTTGGTGTTATTTTGTCACTTATTCGGAGCAGTAGGATTACTGGAACCATTCACCTGCCTGTTCTGTGATGGGCTGATGCTGCTGGAGCCGTCAGACAGCCTTACAGCACGCACTGAGATGAGAAGGGTATGCATAGACTTGTCTTACTCTGGTGGTTACGGTGAATAAGCTAAATTCCCAATAAGTCGGCGTGTTCCTTTAAAAAAATTATTTTTTGTAAATAATGAACCTCCAAGCTCAAATTAAGAAACCGTTGAATCAAGGTATTTAAATGTATTAAAGATAATTTTGCTATCGATTCCTTGTTATAAAAGTTGTGGAAAAATCTGACGGTTGTCAAATATCTATCTTACAATATCTACTGCCATGTCGCCAAACCCTACTAGATACTGCCGAGATGTCCTACCCTCCATGTCGCGGTATTTACCGGGCTTGGACTGAGTCTTGGCTCTGTCGGTTTGCAGCGATGATTGGGCCTCCAGCCCTCCTGCACTCACTGCTCCTGCCTGGGACCAAAATAGATTGCAGGGTTATCAATGTACAGTACAAGTCAAGTTAAGTTTTACAGGTGTATCGGAGACAAATAATGCATTTCATAAAAAAAAAAAAAAGAATGTATCTCCTACTCTATTCCATATATAAAAACAAAAGAAAGGCATCCATTTGATCTGTACAACAGATAAAACAAAAAAAAGGCAATGTTATTATCTAAAGAATATAATGAAGGTTGTCACCAAGGATACTTCCTTCATTATATTCTTATTAAGATAACAACCAACAGCATCTCAGCTGCTTGCCTTGTATGTAGGACTGTCAGTATTGTACAAAAGAAGACGTTTTTATGATGGCAACAACATTTTTGTTTGATGATTTAACATTGCCTCACCGGTGTGGCTAAAGCAGAACCACTGCCTCTGTTGGTCTGGTCTTTTCCTGTTCAAACCACACAAAAGATACAACTCAGTACTTCTCCTTTCAGTAGAAATGTAGTGGACTGCTGATGATAATACAGTAACATAACTTCCAAATTGTGTTAAAACACTGATATTAGCCTTATAAAATATTCTTGACCAGAATTAAACTGGTCCTCCACTCTAATCAAGTCCATTCCCCCTCTTCCTAAATGCAGTGAATGGAGCTGAGGTGGGGAGCACTGATCCAAAGTGAAGTTGATTCTGGTCTCTTAGCAGTTGGGAAATGAGGTGAGTAAACTCAAAGTGACACAGCACTCAACAAACCAAATGGACCCAGACATTTAAGCCCCACAGAAAAGAATGAAGACACAAAGAGAGAGACACAAAGAAATCAGAGTAGGAAAAAAGGAACATGCAGACAGCCATGCAGAAAAACCAGGGCACTAAAGTGGACAGTGAAAAGACTTTCACATCAGCCCTAGCTAAGAGCAAGTGAGAGCCAATAAATGCAGAAACACTTTCTCTGACCCATAAAGAAACAATTATGTGAATAAGGCGGCACAGCCAGGGTTCAGGCGGTATACACCGAGCATCATCAATGTATCGCCAACATCATCGACAACTAACAGTGGCTGGAGGGCTTAAATGTGCCTTTATCGGATTTGATTGAACTCATTTAATTTACTCATTGGCCATGCAGGTTTCTTTACGTCCCGAGGCTGCTCGTGCACTTGGGGGAGCAGTGTAGTTAAATTATGTAAACATAATTCTCTCTGGTTGAAATCAAAGTAAAACGTTTTTTTTTTTTAAACAAAGAAAAAAAAAAAAAAAAAAAAAAAAAAAATATTAAACGTGTATTGACCTTTGGTTTTTTCAAGTCGCAGCACCTTGTTCGCTAGTCTGAACACAGTGCTGGTCATGTTCAAAGGCTCGTTGCTTCCAACCTAAAACAAGAAAAAAAAGACCATCAGTTTCACAGTTTTGTGGGGATAAAGAAGAGAGCCTGCTAAAAATGGGTCTTAATGCATAACAGAGAAACCACACAATGCATTACAAAGATAGTGGAATAAGTGATGAGGATTACACAAAGAAAAATAGTGAAACACATTTTACAATAACAAGAAAATAGACTGGATATAAAAATTAACATTCACAGTGACGCATAAATGGTTGCCTAGGAACGGCTGCTGTAAGCAGGAGAGGTGGACAAGTGCTGACAGGAGAGAAGGATAGAACTTTAAAAAAGTTGTACATTTAAAAATGTCAGAAGTTTGCCGCTTTCACAAGTAGAGGTGAGTCATTAATGTGAATTTACTAGAAATATAAGATTATTGCAGTGAGAGGTTTGATCAAACCAGATCAATCAGTTAAGTTATTCCTTTTCAATTGAGAAAAAGTCATTATTAATCATGTACTTATCTAAGACACTACTTAAGCACTGGCTATCAAGGTCTTATTATACAGTATACAGTTCATCTTGGTTTCTGTATTTATTTATTGTTTATTTCATATTTGTTTATGTATGTACCGACCACCAAGGTAAATTCCTTGTAAGTGTTACTTTCTTGGCAATGAATCATTTTCTGATACATATGGTACAGTTTATCACGGTTACCAAGGGTACTTTACCTAAAAGTATTTGATGGAAATGTGGCTGTACAGACACTCACCATGGTGACCACGGCCTCTTGCGGCTTGAGTTGGTGTTTCTGCAGCACCGCAGAGAGGGCGTCCTGCAGCGTCTTACTGGACTTTGCCATGATCCCAACTGTCTTACCAGTGAAGGCAATCTCCAGCCTGAAACACACATGCATTATAACCTCCCTCACACAGCAGTACAGCACAAACACTAAATGCATTGGTACAGCAGTATAGCATCATTAAAATCTAGTCATACAAAGCCAGTTGTCACCAAAGAATCTGTCACTCACTGATACCTTGGCAGGGAATCCAAATTTGGTTTCATTTATCTATTTGATAATGTATTCAATGCAAATGATGACTAATCTATGTAGTGGTGTTAATACAAGGACTTCCCTCGAATATAGTGAGAAGTGGCATGCTGCAGTGGGGACGGGGGTGTAAAAGCCTGCTCGGGTGATAAAGACAAAAAAAATAGCAAATGAAGGAAGTGACACAGTTGACTCACGCAAACGTCACCCTGAGCTCCAGAGAGACCTGCTGATCTCTCAGAACGGAGCAGTCCTGGTCCAGCGATAAGGGCTGCTGCAGAGAGAGCAACGGTGTATCAGACCAAGAGAAGTGACTTTCAGAGACGTTAACATCAACTGGGGATACTTTCAAACAGGTTTCACAAAGTTTCAGAAATGAAAAGAGTGAGTGAGAAGTTAAGAGGATGTTAGAACAGGAAGAGAGAGTGGTCAACTTTCTCACACCGCCTGTTGCAAAACAACTTTGCAGTGTGGTACCGTAGATATGTCTGAACAGCTTGTTGATTTAAAGCTTTGGCTGGTGCTGCAGACAGAGCAGCTAAGTGCTCACCTTGTCCTTGCCATGAAGGTAGATGATGACATCTTTCAGCGGAAAGCCTCTCTTCTCACACAGGCTAGTCAGCATGTCTTTGATGGGTTGGCCATTACGCGTAGGGGCCAGGGAGGCACTGCCATCGGGTAGGTAGACACAGCAGTAGCCTCCCTCCACCCCTATCCGACTCCCACCTCTACCACCCTGTTCTGGAGACTGGGTACTCGATCTGCCATTCTACATCACAGACGGAGAAAAGAGGGAAGAACTTAGGAGTGAAAAATAACAATAGAGTTAGGCACTATATGGCAGATTTTTCTCTGAACTGAGATTTGTCACTTTAATGACTACATTTTGTCATTCATGTGTGCCCTGTTGTCACAAATGCACTGACCTCCATCTGCTGGTAGAGGGAGCCAAGCTCCACACTGCTGCTTGACTTGACTGACATATTGGACTCTTTCCGCGACACTGAACTATGGGTGTTGGATGCATCTATTGTTATGGATGGGGGAAAAGAACAAGAAGAGAGCAAGGGAGAAATTGTGAGATAAAGTCACAGGTTGTACATCAAGGCATAACTTAAAAGAACTAGATCTGCAAGCACTACCTCCCCACGAGTCTCTTTTCTGTCGCTGTTTCTCCGAAGCACTCTTGCCACCTGGCAAGCTGTTGGAGCATGACTTCTTGTTCTGTTTGAGACAGTGATGAAAGAAACGCAATAACAGCAAAATTGAAACAAGAATCAGTTGTTTTTTTTCTACCCTGCCTCTGAGTCCACCCATCCTCCCCCCGACCCCCCCATCACTCTACCTTCTTGTCACTTAAGGGGCTTCTGGTGGCCACGTCCTCCCAGGATCCCATGCGGACCGGCTCTGTAGAGAGCTGAAGTAAAGGTTTACCTTCTACGCTTCCCAAGGTGCAGCTCTGGTAGAGAGGAGAGCGCACAAAGCGCCTGTAGCTGTCCATCTTCATCAGTTTAAATATCTGACACAAAGCAGGGGCAGATGTGCACAGTCAGAAGGGCCACCAACAATGAAATACTGTATTACTCAGCTAAAATGGGAGTGTGGAGTCCAAACCTGTGCTTGAGCCTTGTTAAACATGCCAGGTGTGGGCTGTTCCAGGTCCTTTTCTTCTGTCTTGGCTGTGTCATCGATGTTGACCGAGTATGGAGCGCTGTCAGACAGGTAGGTGTTGTAGATGGAGCGAGCTGCTGTTTTCAGCTGGGAACACAACAGCTCAATCAGACTGAAACCTCTAGAAGATATAGATATAACTAAACTTTGTTTGGTAATCATTGTGTCTAAGCTAACCATTTTAATCAGGATAGATACAAACCCCAATGACACACTATAACAATTTCCCTTTTGGAGTTCATCAGAGTACGTAGCTTTCGATACCCATCTAAGAAGCCACTCAGTGTGTATGAACACTGGCTTTCCTTGTTAAGCGTATCAAAAATTAAATTAACCCTCCCCAAGTATCCACACTGCAAGTCATACAATCAACAAGTCACTAAAAGGCAGACATTTCTCAGAGAGCTGAGCAACCACAGAAACTCGACTGATGTGTGGACAGTCAACAACCGTGTCAATTTCTGCACTTCCCGTTTCTATAATAGAATTTAATTAACCAAGCAATAACTCCGATATTAAAATAGAATAAAAGTTGACGATAGCTATTAAAGCTACCCAGCTGGTCACTTTTATTTGAAGGAATTGTTTGAAAGAAAGGGAAACATCCCAAAAATATGGTTGAAAAAAATCTTAATTCATTATTGTGATCAACAGTAAATGTATAGAATTTTTAATGAATTGTTGATAAATGCTACTTATAGCTTATTAACTAAATAGCAACATAATGTAACATAATAAAAGCAGTATCTAAGCAAAAAAAAAAGTGTAACTGTGCTCGCTACAGAGACAGTTAAAGAAACATAGCAACCAAGTTGCCCTCACTGTAAACATTCAACGTCAGGAAAATTCTAATGAAGAGTATTTTTGAAAAACTATATTTAAAAAAGGGGAGCTTATGCAGAGTAAACACACAACAGCATAATGAATCACAAATGACGGGTGAGATGATTCAACATGCAAAGACGTAAAAACGTGCTATCATACCTCTTCCAAGGAGCTGGCTGGGATCTTCCTGAATTTTTCACAAGCTTGCCAGAATAAAATGTTCTCCGCGCTCACCTCAGACATCAAGAAAGCCTGTGGAGAAAAGACACAAATGTGTATGAAAACATATGGCACACCTCGGGAGAGGTAGCTAGAAAACATCAACACTTGAATTATTCCTGAACTTAAAATTACAACACATGTTGAGTGTGTCTGACCGTGAACTGGCGGACTCCAAAGGGGTCCTCCAACAGCTTCTCAAATGAGACGGCCCAGGACAGCACACTGTTGGCTGGGCCGCTCTCTCCGCCCGGAGTCCCTGGAAGGCTGGAGCTGCTGCCTCCACAGCCCCGTGCAGACATGTTCAACTCTACAAAACATCCACACACAAACACACCCATTTATCGTCACAGAAGAAAAAGAAAAAAAAAAGCATGACCAAGAACGAGACTGAATCAGATAGTTTCTTTATGTCATGCACAGACATGTTTCAGGTCAGAGAAATGCAAGATTTACAGATTGTCAGCGCGCATGTTGCTTGTTCATGCTTACCTCCGTCCGACACTGCCTGGCTCTGTAAATAGAGAAATGGAGAGATAAGGTAGGGAACAATACTAAACAAAACATCTGATAAGATGGAAACACCTCACTGAGGCTGTCATGGACTAGTATGGGTATACCTGGATAATTCATATGGTAGTATGTGAGAAATTCAACATTCACTTGGTTGAATGATAAAATCAAAGATAAATTGTATTTAAATTCATACCTATTCTCTAAGACATATCTTCAAAAAGGAGGTCGGGACCCTTAGGGGGTCCTCGGAGTTACTGCAGGGGGACCCCAAGTTATTGTTCAATCATTTAAAAAAAAAGTTTCAAAAGGTAATATGTCTGAAAATATACATAAACATGAGTCAAACATATCATTAGCAAAAATGTACACAACATTGATGACAGGCTTATTGGCCTGTAGGTAAGGTAGCCACTAAGGTAGCCAGATACAGTTAAGCTTAAGGATTCACTGTGCTACATGTATATTTAACATTAAAACATGATGAATAAATATATGAATGAATGTCAGTCATTATTATTTTAATAGCTTAGTATTGTATTTACCATCAAATGGTATGTGTAAAGACTTTAGGCTGCTCTAAACGTTGTTGTAGGCCCAGTTTAATATGCAACTCAATTTAATATAATATGCAGTAGGGGGTCCCTGCTCCGTCTCTCTTTCAGCTAAGGGGTCCCTGGCCTAAAAAAAACGTTGAAGACCCCTGCTCTATAGCTTTTGTTTTTAGGTTGTTGTGTGGTGATTGTTGGAGCTTGTATTGCAAGACAAATTTCCGTGTATACGGACAATAAAGTGCTATCTATCTATCTATCTATCTATCTATCTATCTATCTATCTATCTATCTATCTATCTAAGAGGCTGCAATCAAAAGTAAAGCACAGAACAAAAATTCACTCTGATGACAAAAATGTGGGGATTTTCAGTACATTTAAAACAACACTACGTAACTTTTCCCCGCTTCAGTCCCCCTACAGGTTGTGTCATTGCTTTAAATATTCGGAGTGTCTATTTGCACCCCCGGTACAAATAGCTTCGGCCACACAGCTGAGCTATTTATACGGTGGCCGGGAAGTGCAATGCAACATTACAAAGAATGAAACACTTTTACAAAGCTCGAGACAAATTTACATTTTGGAAAACAAATTTACATTTTGGAAAACAAATTTACATTTTGGAAAACAAAATAACATTTTAGAAAACAAATTTACATTTTGGAAAACAAAATAACATTTTAGAAAACAAATTTACATTTTGGAAAACAAAATAACATTTTAGAAAACAAATTTACATTTTGGAAAACAAAATAACATTTTCGAAAACAAATTTACATTTTAGAAAACAAATTTACATTTTGGAAAACAAAATAACATTTTAGAAAACAAATTTACATTTTCGAAAACAAATTAACAAGATGCAAAACACTTTTACCAGTCCCGAAACAAATTTACAAATGACAGATTCTTCACGGAAAGGGAATGTACCACATACCGGAAGTGATGAGGTGTTGTTGGTGAGCGCAGTCAATTTGTGTTGTTGTGAGTGAGTATATGGCGTGAATGAAGTTTATGGTGACTTTACGTGTGGTCGGTGTTTGGAGTTTTTATATGACGCGGACCTGACGGAAACATTGGAAAAACAGGGAACGTATCGACAGCCGCGGCCGGATCGAAGCAGCAGCAGGGGGCAGCTGAGTCCGTCTGCAGCTGCAGGACCTGGAGCTCACTGCCCATTCCTGGGAGCCAAAACCGACACCACGCAGCTGGAGACCCAGGCCGTATTGCTGGGCCCGCTGGAGGGAAGGGAAGCCCGGAGAATCAGATCCAGGACTGAACGGAGCGGACTGTCACAGCCTGCTGAAGTTTAAATCACAGGTTTCCTAAAGGGAGTCTGGCGGGACTCGGACTGTGGACGACGAAAACACACTTAAAAGTCTCGTTAAATAAATAAATACATGCAGAAATAAATGAATCATTAGTGGGGGAGTGAGCCTGGACATTTCAGTCTGTTTAAACTTCACTTTGAAGCAGAACCTCTTAGTTCAGAAGGGTGAAGTTTCCGTTTGTACTCATATCTGTGAACTGATTATAATAAATATTCTTTGTATTAACACATTAATTAGTCTCTTTGTCTTTTTGTTTAAAAAAACTAGAACATCGCATGAGATTTTGACGATTTATAGTGATTTTATTTCCGTTAGACCTTTACCTACATTGACGCTGATGCATTAAGGACGGCCCATAGACAGTATATAAGGCAGTGCATCCCCTGTTCCAAGATGGCGGCTCTATTGACGCATTCGATCCATAACTGCCGTAGTCAAGGCGACATGTATACAAAACCTCATCACTTCCGGTATGTGGTACATTCCCTTTCCGTGAAGAATCTGTCATTTGTAAATTTGTTTCGGGACTGGTAAAAGTGTTTTGCATCTTGTTAATTTGTTTTCGAAAATGTAAATTTCTTTTCTAAAATGTTATTTTGTTTTCCAAAATGTAAATTTGTTTTCGAAAATGTTATTTTGTTTTCCAAAATGTAAATTTGTTTTCTAAAATGTTATTTTGTTTTCCAAAATGTAAATTTGTTTTCTAAAATGTTATTTTGTTTTCCAAAATGTAAATTTGTTTTCCAAAATGTAAATTTGTTTTCTAAAATGTAAATTTGTTTTCTAAAATGTTATTTTGTTTTCCAAAATGTAAATTTGTTTTCCAAAATGTAAAAGTGTTTCATTCTTTGTAATGTTGCATTGCACTTCCCGGCCACCGTATATTTACACCCTGTGACGTAACAACAAAACCACGTTGCTCGCGTGCACCGAAATCATGGCGGACATTCACCTTCCATGACGGCAGAAACTGGCATATTCGGAAAGTTTTGTCTCTAAAGTTTATAACAATTGAATTTCTAGCGGAAAATGGATACTATAGTTGCGTTGTCTTCAGTCAAAGCATACAACCGTTAGTTTGTTAGTTAGTACCTAATTTTTGTATACAGTATGGTTGCCTAGCAACAGAGACTTGAAGACACCAAGTTGTAAACAGTTGTACAAGTTTCTGTAAGAACTGCTAGGTGAGTCGTTAGAACACTGAGCTTTGGTCTGGGTGTCTGGAGTTCAATTCCCTGGTGAGGTGATCTTGTGTTTTTCATTTTGGATTGGATAATTTGCATGCCATTGCTCAAATCAGGTAGCCTGACTGTCACCATTGACAGGGCTCAATCCGAGGGGCGGGATAGACGGTTGTCTTTCAAATTCCCTCTGCACGTAATAAGACAGCGCTACAACCAGGCAGAGCAACGAAGAAGGTAGCGAAGCTAGTTGATAGATTAAACTTTTGCCGTATCCGGTCGGCAAAACTCCGAACACATCTTCCTTTTTTTAAGAAGGATTTCTGTGACGTTCTTTGTTCTTTTCTAAAAGAAAAGTTTAACTCCAAGCCTTCCAGAAGACCGCTGTTTCCAGCAGCAGCAACCATAAGCCCGCCCACCGACTCTATACATAAATTTAAAAAAATAAAAGAATTAGTTTTTTCCAGCTCGCAAGCCAACAGAGAGTGCCTAGACTGACCCTGGCTGCAAAATATAATTTGCTGCCACTAGGGTGCGTCTAGATTTCTAGGCTACAAGTCAGGGCCCGCGAACGCGAAATTTGTTTTGCAGGGTGGTAGGGGAAGACTCATGAATATTCATTAGGGGACTCATCCCTGAATGGCTAGTACCAGAGTGATAGAGAAAGGCTCTGGCTAGTACTCGTTGCCTGCTCTGGTTGGGTTGGTTAGGTTTAGGCAAGAGGAGTGGGATTGGTTATGGTTAGGGTAAGAATGTCAGGGAAAGCCAATCAGTGATGAGTTCCCTAATGAATATTCATGAATCTGCCCCTACCAACATGTAAAAAAAAATATATATATATATATATATATATATATATATATATATATCTCGCAGCCCACACAAGTGTTAGCGTCTCTCTGTGTGCAAAATATTGGACACTGCAACGATAATATTCCAAAAAGGTGTAATACATGAGTAGTATGGATAACTGTGTGTAAATATATGCCAAGGTACTGTAAATGCACAGGGGTGCAAATAGCATAAATTGATAGACACATATACCTCAAAACAAAAAGCACAGAGGCACACATTTAGGAAGTGAAATGTGAACACCAGCTGCATGTTTTTAGCTTTCTCTCTCTACAGTTAGTAACAATGTAGTGCAATTAGTCAAGGCTGTTTTCACAGGAAGTGGTTGTGACACTGATGACAATGGTTCTCATTCAGCTTTTAGAGCTCACAAAATTCACATCTTGTAAAGTTATGTCTGTTTCAACTTGAACTCTTTCCTAGTTAAATGCTGCCAATAAATGCTGTCAACTCTTTGCACACAAACCTGTGCCCTGTGCTAAGTTGCTCACAGCACCATGGTCCTGGGTTTAATCAATAGGGCTTTCTGTGGGGTGTCTACACGCTATTTGGTCTGTCTGGGTTTCCTCTGGGGGGGGCTCAGGTTTCCTCCAACAATCTATAACTCTAAACTTGCCTAGAGGTGTGAATGTGATTGCCTGTCTATGTTAGGTTAGTCCTGTGAGTTGGAACCTTCCCAGAGTGTACAGGTTATTTAAAAAAATAATAATAATAAAAAAATAAAAACACACCACTTACAAAACTATACACCAGCCTATATGAGAAACTATAGTGGTGGCTATATTCAACATTTTAGTGGTAATACCATTTTATTTTTTTTTTATTTTTTTTTTTTTTTTAAAAAGGACAGAGCCATCTAAAGGGTTGCATTTCCGCCAAATTAAGAATATTGTGAAACCTGTCAAGTGGCACAACTGGAGTGCTTTTACAGAACTCTTTCATTCTGAAAAAAAATTACAAACATCTTGCTTCACAAGTTGTTTTATTAATGGTTTGTAATCTTTAAATCATATTATCAGTAAGCTAATCACTTCTGCTGGTTGTTTTTTGTGGTGGTAGTTGTTGCTTTTATAGAAATATTGTATCTTGCTTTTACTTTTTTACATTCTTCAAACTTTGTTTCTAATATCTTCTTTATCATGAATTCATGAGATATGCTTTGTCATTCATGCAAATGCAGATGTTTTGTAGATACCAGAATTGAAATGTTCCTGATCATTTTAGCTCTGGGATGGTTTTATAAAAACATGAATCAACTCTTTTAAGTTAGCTAAAGCAAGGTTTTCATAGACAGTCCAGCATATCTTGATCTTGTTACTAGAATAACCCATAAGGTATCCACAACGTGAGTGAGTCATACAGAGAGGTACATGTCTTAATGTGAGTGAGAGAACTTTATTCTTAGCATACAATAATGCAACTAAGAAATCCAGCAATAACCATGGGGCTGAGTATACTCAGCTAAATTAGTATTAACCATGACACATCTCCTGTGTCAAAAACTCTTTACCACAAGTGGAATTTACCCACAACATTGAAGATATTCAGTGTGAAGATAGTCTGCATGCAAAGAGAAAGCTTCCTTGTAATTCTTGTGCTAATGCTTGACAACAGCCCAAAGACAACATCTGTTGGCAATTGTTAAACTTTGCCCATATAAGGCTGATACGGGCTGGCAGTTTCTGCAGGTGTTGAGCTCCACTGTGGCGCCACCTCTTCACTTGTTTGCTCCGCTTCTCAAACTCTGGCTACAAAAACGCAACATGTCAGTGCCTACAAATGCTCTTCACAGGAGACCCCACCACACACTTTTTCCACAGTTCTACACAGACTAATGAATCATCATGGTCTCATATAATGCTACAGAGAACAACATCTACGGATTAGGATTCTCTGCAAATCCTTTGAAGGAGAGACAAGATATGCAAACACACAATGTGAGGGAAGAGTCTAATGCAGCACCAATTATAGGAACTTTTGCAATCACTCAAAATCACAGAGAACACAATTTTTTAAACCATAGCAACATCAAGGTCTTCTCTGCTCCGGTGAAATACGTCTTTATATACACACTTTCACACCTTTTGTAGAGCTGAACCAATTCAAGAAACACGATGGTCTCCAACAATGTAGATTGAAGCCAACACAGCCTACACATGACAGATTGGCTAACAGACACGGCATGGTTTCCACTTCTGACTTGAAGCAGGCCTGGAGTGTTTTCAACCAACCGCACAGGCTGATTGGTTCTGGCACTTCTGAGGAGTTAAGACCGACAATACAAGCCAACACAAGAAACTGCTCTATCATACTCAACATCAAGGTATTCTGACCTGGATGTCAACTCAACTGTATGAGCACGGTTAAAAAACAAAAAAAAGCAGACTGAAAAAGTAGTCCAAAACTACAACAAATAGAAATTACGGTTGACCAAATCATTACAGGGTTACAACTTACAGATATCCCACACACTTAACACCAACTTACTCCTCACAGTAGCCTACTATCAGTCTTGAAATTCCTCTATATAAAGGGCTGATAAAGTCTCCACCTTCATACAGCATAAATGCATATACAATCCACTAGATCCAAAGAACAGCTGCAGAACCAAACCAAACCAAACAAGAGTGTTGCCAACTTACCATGTGGCCTATAGGAATCCCTAGAGAATTACAGTTCTTCGCCATGGTGGCTCAGACACCAGACTACAAGCTGAAGTCTTTATGCGATGTGCACACTGTCAGGGGACACAGTAAAGTGCTCCACCCAAACATGACAGACAAACATCTCTCGCTCTCTCTTACTTACACACACACACACACACACACACACGCGCGCGCGCACACGCCTTCCTGTCACTTCCTGCCTGGAAGGGAAGTCTTGCCATAGCAACAAGCCACAAAAGAGGAAGTATGGTTACTATGATCAAACTGTTCTCAGCCTACGTCTTGAGAAACACTATGATGTGGGAACACAGACAAGACAAACACGCTCTTTCCGTTTTTGATAGTCATTGTGCGAGTTACTTGACACAGCTTCAACCATTCAACAGTCTAAGACAGCAATTTTGCTGCTACAGTGAAGCATCTAACAATGTTTTTGTAGCATACAGTGTCATCCTCTTCTTCTCTTTTCTAGTCAGTGAAGTTTCCTTTTACTTGGAAGTCATTGAGATCTAGACATTAAAGTACACAACAAAAGGCCTCCTCCTGATGTTCACTTACTTTAACACGGTAATACTACCATACAAGTTAAATTCATGGTATTCTCTAAACGTCACCAAACTCCTACAAGAGGCAGAAGTAACTTTAACGTTACATCTGTCAATTGTAGGCTTCCTCTTTTAAAACAAATTCAATATCTGTACTTAACACTTTTTTAAGAGTTAAAAAAAGAAAAATTGTTGTGAGCAGATTTCCATGAGGTTTGTGTACACAGAGCACAAGGAGTTCATCATTTTATGAATAATGAGTATTATTGTGCAGCTGTAGCAATTATATAAATGTAGCCTACATAGATTCCAAGTAGTGCAAATTGTACACTACACTTTTTGCCTTGGAAATACTGTTAGCACGCATGAAGTCTCCAATTAGCTTGTGTGTTAAGTGATTTTCATTACCTTTTTGTCCGCCATCATGCCAGTGGTTATGGTGCACCATTTGTCATATTCCCTGAATTGCTTTTGTGCAGCAACTTTAGCCAGTCGGGAGAACCTGTGATAAAGTCCTCTTAACGCGACCATCTTCAGGAAAACAAACACACTGCGAGTCAAGAAGACGAGAGAGAGAGAGATGGAAGCGCTGGAAGTTTAGCTACAGATCAAGTTAGTTAACAGCGTTTACCTGTCTGCTGAGTCTTGGCAAGTGCACGAGCTGAGGACCCAGGTGAAGCAGGATATTTTAATTAACTGCGCACCTGTTTTCCTTGCAGACGGCTTGCTAATTTGCTTACATTATCTGTTAGATCAACGTGCTAATGTGTCATATGTAAAATATTAGCATGCTTACCTACTGTAAGCATCCTGTGTTGGCTTTAACATCATGTCCAAGGCAATTTTCCTACTGGGACAATAAAAGCTATCCTGTAAATTGTTAACGGGTAGTAGCAGTTTGCTGGACTTCACGTTAGCCTATTACAACATTGATATTAGGCCGAAAACCACACATGCACAAACAGGACTAATGGGGTTAGGGTACATTTTGGTTGAGGTTAAGCTTACAGGAAACACAAATTGATGGGGGAAGGCCTAATTCAACCTGATCTTCTTTCCAGTAGTGCATCATCTTTGTTGAAAGAGTAGCAACGTTAAAGTGACTTAGAGGCGATTTGAATTCACAAACCAGTTTGGTTATGTGGAGTTTGCATATTCACCTTGTGTCTGTGGGGGTTTTTTTTTCTGAGGCTCTACTTTCCTCCCACAGCCCAAACACATGCAGGTTTGATTAAAACGCTATATTGTGGCTGATTAAGAGTGTGATAGCGTTTGTGTTTTGCATCTGTCCAATGTGCACCTTGCCTCTTCCCCAGTGCATGCTGGGATAGGTCTCCAGCTCCCCATGACCCTGAAGGAATAAGTGTTAAGAAAAAAAAAAAAGTATAATCAGCAGCACTCTCTACTGGCCACTGTATGAATAAATATGGTATGAAGGCCCTGACTTCAATGAAAGATAATATAGTATTTCCAAGCGTAAATTCTTCAAATTCAGTCAATTTGGCTATAATCCTAAAACGTCTGAGCAAAGTTATCCCTAGTATGTGTCACATTATATGGCGTGTCTGCATTCTGCAAAGGCAGTGGATCGTTTGCATAAGTAAACCACTGTTTTGCTTATAACAGGTGATGCTTCAGCTAGGATCTGGCAAAGCGAGACTATACTTCAGCATATCTGTCTCTCTGTCTCTGTCTTTTAAATTTCTGTGTCTGTCTGTCCGTCTCTCTGTCTATTTCTTGTTCTACCCTTATTTTAACCTAAATGTCACTTAACAACATAAAAAGCAGCAGCAGCAGCCTACTGAAACTGTCACTGTTGCCATGACTCCCATCTATAAAACATACAAATGGGGATATTGTTTGTGCCATGAAGTTTCAGGGAATGATTTATTTGCATTGATATCAGTGTTTATGATCAGCTCTGCCTTTTGTGACGCAAAGACCATTAGGTTAGGCAAAACAGAGCAGGTGACCATTCAACTGTGTGTGTATGAGGAGACAACACCACCAGGTAATAAGAAAAACATTTCAGCATTTTCAGCCTTTCTATTGATATTTAATATAAGTGCTATGATATTTTCGATTTCTAATATGTTTAAATGTTAGCTTTTAATTTTAGAGATTATGATTTATTGATAACGAGTCTCAATCTACTGGTAAATGTGTTCTTAGGCTAAAGCAATTTAATTAATAAGTCTTTTTCAACAGAGAATGGTTATGAGAGGGGTATCGCTATATCTTTTGCTTGGGCATCTCCTCATAGGTAAGGAGCCACTTATTCATTTTACAGTTATATATCTATATACAGTGTATTTATACAGCATATTATTATTCACCATGGATATATATATGCTTGTTTAGCTCTACACATACATATTTTATTTTATTTATTCTTTACTTTATTTCAGTAGGCGCTGGCTCTACCTGTGTTCCTGTTGAATGTCTGATATGTAACACCACAGGAAAACCTCAGGAAGGTAAAGAAAAAAAATGAGACCTCTCACTTATAGACTATATTTGTAAATGTTATGTAGCAACTAATGTACGTGAACATTGTCTGCCATTAAATACTTGCGAGGTGACATGCAAAGGAAAAATGTTCTTAATGCTACACCTCTGCTTTCCCAATAGATCCTTGTGCATTCTGCAATCCAGAAAAGTGCAGCAATGGTGAGGGCCATCTTTCTTTTTATTTGTTTACTTGAAAATAAATCCTATGAATTTCACATATGGCACTGTACATTAGATACAGTAATTGACAGTGGGGTGTGGTAGTACAATGAGCTTAAGTCGAACATGGCAAACACGGGACGCTTGAAAAGTAATCAAAATGCTCATACATTTGACTGTTCTTCTAAACTAGTGTATTGCTGAGGGTTTAACTGAGCAGAATAGGTTACATATATATTCTGAGAAAAGAAATTGACAGGGATGTGTCATATATGCTTTGTTGTAAATTAAATGCTGACTGTGACTATATTAATGTCCATGTGTACTATTCTCTCTAGATGCTTCAACTATTCCGTCAAACTGCAAACAAGGTAACCTGTGACAATATCCTCGCCTGTGGCAGTGCACTAACATGTGCACTAACTTTCTGATTACCTAACACTATCACTGTTGCTTCCCTTCCTTAAATATTTACCCTGCCCATCAGACTTTCAGGTTTCTGTCAACTGCAGTAAATCCAATCTTCAGGAGGGTGATGACATCACTCTAACATGTGTCCATAACCTTACCGTTTTGATTACGATGTTTGGGTGGAAGAGGAATCAGGTGGACCTCCAGGAAGGCAAAAACAAAAGCATTCTGTATCTCAAAGAAGTCCTGTCCAATAAAGCAGGCCTGTACACCTGCTTTGTGGAAAGCCTGTGCGGTGATTACGTGTCTCCGCCATGCAATGTCAATGTAGAGAGTAAGTAAACATCTCCCTGCTTATTGAACACAGCCACAGATTACATGTGCCTTTTTAATGTAGATTTTAACTCATTAACCGGCCTGAAAGTAGTGCATTGTACAATTTCTGAATTGAAAATTAAAGAGCCAAAACATTTAATGAAGATATGAATAAGAAAATGCACACCTTAATGACCCTTGATAGCATGTGTCATTAGCCTACTCTGTTTCCATGATCTGCCTTTGTAACTGTGTTCTCATCCAGACCAGAGTGTGTTGATCTTGGTGATCTGTGGTATTTCCGCTTTGGGCCTGGTCTTGATTATGGGGCTGGCTATGAAGTTCAAGCTGAAAAGAGACAACGGTAAGGGCTCAGTTCAGGTTGTCTGTGGTATTAGACAACACAGGAGCATAGCAAAGCACCTCTTCTGTTTCAAATATATTGTCTTGAATGCAAATGATGATGATAAATATACTGTGTAGAAATAGTATATTTCAAATACTTAATACTTTAACAGTCCAACATTTTGGGAAAACTACACTCATTTGGCTTTCTTGAGTTACACAAGAAGATCACACTCATATCTGTCCGTAAAATATAAGGCTTCACCCAGCAGCGGGTTAGCTTAGCTAAGCACAAAGACTGGAAAAGGGACCATACTCCAGCGCTGTGGATATAGGTCTGGCAATGCAAGACTAAAGCTTAACTAACCGGCTGCCCGCTCCAGCTTTATATTTACTGTACAAACATTAGAGTGGTAATGATCTTCTCATCTAACTCTCTGCAAGAAAGCAAATAAACATATTTCCCTATTTGTCAAAGAACTTCTCTAACTTCTGCATATTGCTAATCTTAGACCTACAGATTTGACTTCCCTCTTTTTACATTATCACCTCCCCCCTTTTTGTATCTCTCTGCAGCTAAACACAAAGAGAGGAGGAGGCAGAAGGCAGAGGCAGAGCAGAGAAGCGGTCCGGCTCCTTTCACACTAAGGGAGTCCTAAATAAGACTCAGTCTATCACTTTAAAGAAAATATGATTACTGATATTGTTTCATAATTTGCTTTTGTAGTGTTTGATGTAGAAATAAAACTTATTTAATCTCCATCTTTGAGGCTAAGTGTGTGTGATCAGATAAGGTTATAACAAGCTTATGTATAGCTATTTCCAGACCATGGTGGATCCTTTGTTTAACCAGCATTCATGTTAACCACACCCACTGACCAGAAAGCCTGTTCAGTTGAGGAAAAGAGTCTAGAAATGTTTTAATCCAGACACAGGACAGGCGTGCTCAAACTAATCCCACTGAATGCTCTACTCCCAGGAATGCACTTTACAGACGACCCACACAGCAGCTTTAAAGTGGCTGGCATGTAATGGATATTTGGGGTGATAATGCTATCCACTCCTCTCCAAGACAGGGATGGATGTTGGATTTGAGAGTTGACGTATGAACACAGAAATAATCAGTTCCCTGGTTCAACAACATGATATAATCCTTTGAAGTTTACGTGTTAAGCTCTATGTATACTGTCACTCCCCATGCTACTCCGAGTGCCTTTTTTCTGCATTAACAGCATTTTTTCCCCATCAGCCATATGGTAAAATGTCTGAACTTTTCTATTTTTTTTTATCTGTGAGTGTGTGTGTTTGTTTGTGTGTGTGTCTCAGGAAGGACTGTTTATTCAGTTCCTCCTATAGCAGGTGGCTAAGGGATAATCCAGGTAAAGCCACTGCAAAGTGGAGATGGAGGGATGGACAGAGGAAGGGGGGGGGGGGTGGCCTTTGCATGGATGGCTAGGGCTAATTCTGGCCTCCTAATCCCAGTCCCATCCACCCTCCCCCTCTTCCTGCTTGCTTGCTTACTCCACGGCGACAGTAAGGAGCAATTGATGCCCAGGTAGACATTACTATAACATACACACATAGCACTTAACCCACTCAAGTTTACAGAGGAGGAAAAGGGAAAAGACAGAGGCTGCTGGTACCTTTTCGGGATAGCTAACCTGGGTGACCTGGATAGCTAACTCACCTGTGTGGGCTTCACTGGAGAATGTAGCTGCAGCCTTCCAGCCGAGCCACAGGAAACACGCCACCATGGGAGAAGCTCAAAAGGTAGGTGACCTGATCTGGAGGAACAGGATTTACAAAACCAAATGTGACCCTTCATTATTTGTTTGAGAACTATTTACAGGTGTTTTTGGTTTTCAAAAGTGTGTACCAATATTTTTTACATTATTTAGTAGCTGTTTTGATGCAGCTTTGATGTGAAGGTTGGATTATCTGAATTGCTCATTTTAGTCAAAAAGTGTTCATATAATAATTTTACATCTAAATTGAACCTCCAATGCTATTTGATGTAATCACACATACACTGTAGTACCTGACACTTCGAAGGAAATATTTAAAGCTACAGCGCCTCTTTTGTCAGCAGTGTGGCAGGCTGCGATTGTGCAACCTTGCTTCAGACTAATCACATTAAACAGTGCACCATTATATGAATGGAGCTCTAATCAAGACCAGTGCTTTTCTAAATGAAGCAACAGATTAATTCTTACTAGGCTGGAGATTGGTCGATGGGTGGAGCAAGATGTGTTCATGCATGTGTTGTCAACAGTGCTGTATGTACGGGGAGCTTTGACCTCAAATCAGAATACTAAACAAATACTAGGGATGCTCTAAATGCTGCAATACGTTTATTTTTTTTGCCCTATTCTTCCACATCCCATCCTCCTGCCTACATGCAGGGCTTACTCTCTGTGATCGAGAAACTGAAAGGATCCACAGAGCAGGAGGTCAGGATAGTGCTTCTGGGGTTGGACAACGCCGGCAAGACAACCCTGCTGAAGAGCCTCGCCTCTGAGGATGTGAACACCATCACACCAACACAGGTGAGGGAAAGTGTTAAAACTCACACACACACACACACACACACACACATCATGACCTTAAGGAAAGTCACTTACTGTATGGCATAATAAAGCAAGAAGCGCCACTGACTGACATGCTTGCAGATGATGATTTTGTGGCCTTAATTTCATTGATTCATCTTACAGTGAACAGCTGAGCCACTTTATAACACCTGATGCTCATCATTAAGTGTATTTTAGATAAGCAGGGCATCTGCCAGAAATATAGCCTAAATGTTTTGTTAACCAACAAGTTACCACCCTTTAAAGACAATTTGTACGCTGTCACTGAATCCTTTTTGCAAAATCAGTGATACAATGATGGACTTCTCTTGTTTGAATAAAGTTTTTCAAACGATATTTGGTATTTTCATGGCACTGTAACCCAACATTATTAAAGACAGGGAGATTGTATCTAATCTTGTGAGACCAGTGTGACCAGTGTCGCTCAAAGTAATTATGATGACCTTTGCTTTTCTGACATGCTTTAAAATGAAATTATGGGTCTTGCAGTACACACCTATCAGTAAAATAATGATCTAAGGATGTCACATCATCCTGTTATATTGTATATTAACTAACCTTTCAGCAGGAAATTACCTTCCTGATTTGCATGCTCTCAACATATTTTTTAAGGCGTTTCTAACGTTCTAAACCCTTCTAAACCCTAACCCCCTAACCCTAACCCCTAACCCTAACCCTTTTCACCCTCTTGTGATTTTTGCCGGGTCTTAAACGAGTGTGACGGCTCATCAGATACCAGGCAGATAGGATGCAGTCCAGCATGACAAGTCACCACAAAGCTAAACAAGACTTGACACTTGAACACATACACTGCACTTGATCCTTCACGTCTTATCCTCAGATTTTCTCCTCAGCTGGCCCTCAGGAGGATAAAGTTGTTATACAACCTCGCCGACTGTAACAGAAAGGAGCTGGGTTATGAAAAACGTCCGCGGATTAGCACCGTGACCATAGCGCATGCTCTCCTGCTGATATGTAACAGGGTTACAATACAGAGTTACCAAACAGTGATTCATTTAATACACACACCTGTGCTTGAGTGCTTGAGCCGCTTAATGAATTGCTTCATAACCATGTGCAAGGCTTTCTAGGTGCTGCGTACTGGAACTGTGTTAAATAGAAGGCAGTGATGTGCAGTACATTGACTCCAGCTTTGCGTTTCACTTCAGGGCTTCAACATAAAGAGTGTTGCCTCTCATGGCATGAAACTTAATGTTTGGGACATTGGAGGACAGAGGAAGATCAGGACCTTCTGGAAAAAGTACCTGGACAACACAGATCTGTTGGTGAGTGACTAAACTTAATTCAAATCAATTACTTTTTTCCCCCTGGGAGACATATACTTTATTCTGTATTTGGATCCCCATTAGAGTTTGCAAAGTGGTAGCTAGTCACCCTGGGGTCCACACATGTCTTCACTGAAAATACACCACAAAAAACATGTAAAGCAGTACAAATCCATGACATTATATATGCATAAATTAAGCACTTTAATTGTATCTTGATGAATGGAACTTGTTAATAAAACTCTAACTTATTGTAATATGTTGGTTCTTTCAGATTTATGTTATTGACAGCGCAGACAAGAAGCGGTTTGAGGAGACGGGACTGGTGAGCTTGATGTCATTTGCATGCAAATACATTCTGACAAGAACTATAGCAAAACTAGTTTATTACATTTATTAAATTAAAGTCAATAACGTACAAAAATGGTATGTGCAGGAGCTGTCCGAGCTAATTGACGAGGACACTCTAAAAGGCGTTCCAGTGCTCATCTTTGCCAATAAGCAGGATCTGGCCACAGCGTCACCGGCCAGTGAGATCGCTGAGGGACTCAACCTGCATACATACCGGGACCGTGAGTGGCAGATTCAGGCCTGCTCAGCTGTGTCTGGGGAGGGAGTTCAGGTCAGACGCAGTCCCAACCCTGATTTATTGATTTCCCCTCAGATGGAACCTAATTAACTATATAAAAGTGCTCCTTCCTGCTGTACAATATTGTAGTGAAAATCAGTCAACTATGACTTGCTTAGTTTGATGGTTTTGACTATTTTCTGTCTTCAAAACTATGAAACTGATTTAGTTTTATTTTAATTTCCCTGACAGGATGGCATGAACTGGATTTGCAACAATATTGTGAATAAGAAGAAATGAACCAACGGCAAACAACACAGACCAGAGTCAAACAGAGAACCATCGCATTAAGGGATTAAAGAAATATTTCACTTAATTTAATATCAACACACCTCACCTATGACAGGCCCCGCTCCCCTCACATATTTGAATGATAATTTTGTTTTTACAATTTTTGTCATTTTTATGAATATTTCCCAAATATAGCTAATTTAAAGATTATAGATACATATTTTAACTACAATAAGTGAATTAGGTACTTATTAATCATTAATCAATATTTCCTAAAAATGTATGTTTTGTCCCCTTATCCCGAGGATCCGTATCTGGTGGATCTGTGAGTGTGTAGCCATGTAGAACTGTTGGCGCATGTTACATCCAGTTCAGTGGGAGTGTAAAGTATGTGTTTTGAGGTTTTTGACAATAAAATACTTAGTAATTTCTGCTATTTTGTTTTCATGTTTTCAAATCGTATGCAGCCATCTGTAATCAAATTCACAAAAAAAATACATGCACAAACAATAACATATAAATGGTGAAAGACAAAAAACACGTGAATGTGACTGTAAATGTCAACGCTTCCATGAGTAACAAGCCGATCCACTCCTGCTCAGCTGTCAACATTGTATTGTGAGAGAGAGAGAGTAATTGGAAAAGCAAGAGAGAGAGAAGAGAGTTCACAATTATACACTCGCATGGCAGAACAAGATATCAAATCTCCAAGGCACAGCAGAGCAAACAGTGCAGGAAATTACACACAGAGAGGCTGACCAATTTGCATTGGACAGACTTTCTCAAAATGTTTGTTTTATATGCAAATTTACTGTTACGTAGCATGCGGTCTCTCTTGCTGCAATGTTGGAGCTGTCTGGATCCCTCTTCACAGAGGTAGTTGGCCATATGACACATCTAATGTCCAGCTGTGAGCACTGGGTTGTTCTCCAAGCACAAACAAAATTCAATTCAGTCTACTTTGTGTGAGCAACTTTGAGGTAAAATCCTTCTTCATCTTCTGTTCCGCGATCTGCGCTAAAGGTTGTGGAGATCATTGATTTCAGACGACTTCCTCAGTCTTTACCCACGAACGGTTCATCTCCCCTGGGACGACAGCGGTCAGAACCCACCCCCAGACTTCAAGGCCCACACAGCCCTGTGGTCTTTCTTCACATATTTGTCCTTTAGACTGACCTTGGTGTAGGCTAAGTCCTCTATTCAGCCATTTTGGCTCTACTCAGCTGCAGTTGGATTTAATGGATCCTTTGTTTCTATTGTCTGGAGTTGTAATTAACCATCTGAAAGCACTCTAAAATCACATCAGCTTGCGGGCTTTGTTCTGTGTCCTCCTCTACATGAACTTATGCTAATGAATATTTCGTCTTTTCTTTTGTATGGTATTTATGAGTGGTTTTGAAAAAAGATCAAAATCAGCTCTCTGGTTTACTTGGTTAAAGTGAGTGAATACTGAGTCATTTCCATGGCAACTCAAATTTGGTGCAAGTCCTAAAACATATATTTTTTTTGTCATCCACTCCTGTTGAGCGAACGCAACAGGGGGTGCCGGACCAATTACAACTTGCACTAAAGCATCATTATGGCTGTTTGAAAGACGGCACAGGAGCTGGGCTGGTGGGAAGATGAGAGTCTGCCTACTGCAGTGTGTTGTTCAGTGCTGCTTTGTTTACCAACAGGTGGCGGTATTAGAGAGCCCGGATTAATCTCAGGGCTGACGAGAGGGCATCGCTCTTTACAAATAAGGGATTTGACACACTCTAATTACACTAGTTTTGTTCCAGAGCTCGAGCAGAAGCACAGCTCCAGAAGAATATCATGTAAATTATTTTTCTATAATATATGGTGTTGCCATGGAAACCGTCCCTGTTATTCATGGTCCACCAGCCCCTTCTCTTCTTCAGTCCAGCCCTCCCTCTTTTGTCCTCCATTTCTTCATTTTCACAAGCTCTGCTCATCAAAAGAAAGCCTGCTCACTCAGAGAGACTGGACAACAACACATTCCAGGTACTAACAGAAGACACTCTGTGTTCCGTTGTCTGTGAGAAGGAAGTTGTTTTGCTAAAATCAATAATGTCATTTGGTAACACTTCACTATTAAATGGTACATTGATAGATAGTTAATTAAACCTATTAGTTATTTTACTGGGAACAAACAAGGAAATGGTAATTAATAATGTTTACTAATTATTAGTGATGCTATAATTGATGTCATTTTAACAGTTTATTGTTGAACACATTATAACATTTGATATTAATTAATAATTACCAAGTGATTTTTTAAACCTTTAAGAAATAGTTTGTAAACCGTCCAAAACATTATTTGGATGGCTGCAACTAATGATTTTAATACCTTAAAGGTGCTCTAAGTGATGTTGGGTCACGGCACTTCTTGTTGACGTTCAAAGTATTTTCAAACAAAACGAGGCTAGCTCTCGCCCCTCCCTCATCATCCCCGTCCCCTCCCTTCCGTCTTACACACATTAACTCCCCACCACCACCAAAACCTTCTTGTCTGTTATTGGCTGGAACGCTGTTTATGTTTGGTGGTGCAAGTTTGGCACAGTTTGTTTTGTTGCCGTTTGTGGAGCCTGGGCTGACCGCTTTTTACAGTGTGTTCAGGGGACAGGCAGCTAGCGGATTGTGAGGAGATGTTTGCTGTATGTGACAAAACTGTTGTAGCCTAAAAAACGTGTGACATCGCTTTAGAGCACCTTTCATAGAGAGAGAGTGTTCCCATTGCCCGAGCAACAGAGAGGGGATCATTTTGTATGAAATTGTTCTCATCTGTTGTTTTCGGCAGATCGATTTATCATTAGATATAAAGAACTCCGCTTGAATTACAATGATTTTATGTTCATCTGTGCATGTTTAATTCAAATCACTTGGCTGTTTTGACTATTTTCTGTCTTCAAAACTATGAAACTGATTTAGTTTTATTTTAATTTCCCTGACAGGATGGCATGAACTGGATTTGCAACAATATTGTGAATAAGAAGAAATGAACCAACGGCAAACAACACAGACCAGAGTCAAACAGAGAACCATCGCATTAAGGGATTAAAGAAATATTTCACTTAATTTAATATCAACACACCTCACCTATGACAGGCCCCGCCCTCCCCATATATATTTGAATGATAATTTTGTTTTACAATTTTTATATTTTATGAATATTTCCCAAATATAGCTAATTTAAAGATTATAGATACATATTTTAACTACAATAAGTGAATTAGGTACTTATTAATCATTAATCAATATTTCCTAAAAATGTATGTTTTGTCCCCTTATCCCGAGGATCCGTATCTGGTGGATCTGTGAGTGTGTAGCCATGTAGAACTGTTGGCGCATGTTACATCCAGTTCAGTGGGAGTGTAAAGTATGTGTTTTGAGGTTTTTGACAATAAAATACTTAGTAATTTCTGCTATTTTGTTTTCATGTTTTCAAATCGTATGCAGCCATCTGTAATCAAATTCACAAAAAAAATACATGCACAAACAATAACATATAAATGGTGAAAGACAAAAAACACGTGAATGTGACTGTAAATGTCAACGCTTCCATGAGTAACAAGCCGATCCACTCCTGCTCAGCTGTCAACATTGTATTGTGAGAGAGAGAGAGTAATTGGAAAAGCAAGAGAGAGAGAAGAGAGTTCACAATTATACACTCGCATGGCAGAACAAGATATCAAATCTCCAAGGCACAGCAGAGCAAACAGTGCAGGAAATTACACACAGAGAGGCTGACCAATTTGCATTGGACAGACTTTCTCAAAATGTTTGTTTTATATGCAAATTTACTGTTACGTAGCATGCGGTCTCTCTTGCTGCAATGTTGGAGCTGTCTGGATCCCTCTTCACAGAGGTAGTTGGCCATATGACACATCTAATGTCCAGCTGTGAGCACTGGGTTGTTCTCCAAGCACAAACAAAATTCAATTCAGTCTACTTTGTGTGAGCAACTTTGAGGTAAAATCCTTCTTCATCTTCTGTTCTGCGATCTGCGATAAAGGTTGTGGAGATCATTGATTTCAGACGACTTCCTCAGTCTTTACCCACGAACGGTTCATCTCCCCTGGGACGACAGCGGTCAGAACCCACCCCCAGACTTCAAGGCCCACACAGCCCTGTGGTCTTTCTTCACATATTTGTCCTTTAGACTGACCTTGGTGTAGGCTAAGTCCTCTATTCAGCCATTTTGGCTCTACTCAGCTGCAGTTGGATTTAATGGATCCTTTGTTTCTATTGTCTGGAGTTGTAATTAACCATCTGAAAGCACTCTAAAATCACATCAGCTTGCGGGCTTTGTTCTGTGTCCTCCTCTACATGAACTTATGCTAATGAATATTTCGTCTTTTCTTTTGTATGGTATTTATGAGTGGTTTTGAAAAAAGATCAAAATCAGCTCTCTGGTTTACTTGGTTAAAGTGAGTGAATACTGAGTCATTTCCATGGCAACTCAAATTTGGTGCAAGTCCTAAAACATATATTTTTTTTGTCATCCACTCCTGTTGAGCGAGCGCAACAGGGGGTGCCGGACCAATTACAACTTGCACTAAAGCATCATTATGGCTGTTTGAAAGACGGCACAGGAGCTGGGCTGGTGGGAAGATGAGAGTCTGCCTACTGCAGTGTGTTGTTCAGTGCTGCTTTGTTTACCAACAGGTGGCAGTATTAGAGAGCCCGATTAATCTCAGGGCTGACGAGAGGGCATCGCTCTTTACAAATAAGGGATTTGACACACTCTAATTACACTAGTTTTGTTCCAGAGCTCGAGCAGAAGCACAGCTCCAGAAGAATATCATGTAAATTATTTTTCTATAATATATGGTGTTGCCATGGAAACCGTCCCTGTTATTCATGGTCCACCAGCCCCTTCTCTTCTTCAGTCCAGCCCTCCCTCTCTTGTCCTCCATTTCTTTCATTTTCACAAGCTCTGCTCATCAAAAGAAAGCCTGCTCACTCAGAGAGACTGGACAACAACACATTCCAGGTACGAACAGAAGACACTCTGTGTTCCGTTGTCTGTGAGAAGGAAGTTGTTTTGCTAAAATCAATAATGTCATTTGGTAACACTTCACTATTAAATGGTACATTGATAGATAGTTAATTAAACCTATTAGTTATTTTACTGGGAACAAACAAGGAAATGGTAATTAATAATGTTTACTAATTATTAGTGATGCTATAATTGATGTCATTTTAACAGTTTATTGTTGAACACATTATAACATTTGATATTAATTAATAATTACCAAGTGATTTTTTAAACCTTTAAGAAATAGTTTGTAAACCGTCAATAAACATTATTTGGATGGCTGCAACTAATGATTTTAATACCTTAAAGGTGCTCTAAGTGATGTTGGGTCACGGCACTTCTTGTTGACGTTCAAAGTATTTTCAAACAAAACGAGGCTAGCTCGCCCCTCCCTCCTCATCATCCCGTCCCCTCTCCCTCCCTTCCGTGCTTACACACATTAACTCCCCACCACCACCAAATCCTTCTTGTCTGTTATTGGCTGGAACGCTGTTTATGTTTGGTGGTGCAGGTTGGCACAGTTTGTTTTTGTTGCCGTTTGTGGAGCCTGGGCTGACCGCGTTTTTTTACAGTGTGTTCAGGGGACAGGCAGCTAGCGGATAGTGAGGAGATGTTTGCTGTATGTGACAAAAACTGTTGTAGCCTAAAAAACGTGTGACATCGCTTAGAGCACCTTTCATAGAGAGAGAGTGTTCCCATTGCCCGAGCAACAGAGAGGGGATCATTTTGTATGAAATTGTTCTCATCTGTTGTTTTCGGCAGATCGATTTATCATTAGATATAAAGAACTCCGCTTGAATTACAATGATTTTATGTTCATCTGTGCATGTTTAAACCAAACTGAAAGATGTTTTTCTCCCTAAAGCTGCAACAAAGTATCCCCAGGTCACTAAGGCTTCCCATCATGCCGGAAGTCGCCCACCTGCCCTCCATGAAGCCTCCTCCACCAGGTTTCAATGCCACCCCGACGAGCTCCAGCTTCCTGACCACCACCACCACCACACAGCCCCCATTGGAGGAGGTGCACATGCAAGTGCACAACATCCTGATTGTTGTCATTTTTTGTGTTGTATGCTTTCTGCTCCTGCTCACCATCTTCTACACCTTCTGCTTCCATTACTCCATTGGTTCAATGCCCAAAGACTCGCACACGACCAAGAGATGCAGCCTTGAACGCGAGGACGCCACCTATAAGTCCAGTTCCTCTGATAACCAGTCGGTGGGGAACGTTGTCTGACTGGGACACCGGACCAGGATAACTGATATTTAACCGTCTATCAATGTATTTTTGTTGGGGTTACACTACTTGTTCTAGTGACATGTATGGATGTGTAACAGCACCATGAAGGCAGAGAGTAACTACACCTTCCATAAACCAAGGCATGACATTTGAGTAATTGATTTTACTCTCGTATTGATTTGATATTGATTTGTTCCTGCATTTGATTGATAATTGAACAGGAGCAGTTCCTTGGTTTTCTTGCTGGAGTGCATGCATGTCACGTGAGCACACATACACACAATAAAAACATATCCATGTATACCCACAGCCATGGAGAAACGTGTTCAATAAAAAAGTGTAAAATAAATTCAAATGTAAGTCTGAATGCCAGGCCTTTGAGTGATAAGACAAACAATAACAAACGACACACACGGTTCAGCAGGCATCTCGCTTTATTTTCACTGAACTGACAAGCGTTTACATTGTGCCGTGGCTGTGAATTTGAGGAGACTGTTATTGAACAATAAATCCAGACATGCAGGATGGAGGAGAGATACAGAGGGATTTCTTGAAAGGATGAAATAAGATGTCAAATCTACAAGGTGCAGCAGAACAAACAGGAAATTACTGAGCTTGTGTCCAGCTGAACCGCATGGCAGTGACACAGCAACGTTCTAGTGGCAACTACTTTGAGGTGACTGATGTGAGGTATTAATTGAAGTGTCTGCCCACTCAAACTGATCTAAGTGTAAATAAAAATACAGATTTATTTCTGTATTATCAAAGCTAACTAAGGAATGATGATTTTGCTCTGCAACATAACAACACTCTAGGCCACTAGAAATTTCAAGCATTACATATTAGGCCATGTATACTAACAATACGTCATTAAAGAGATTGTCATGGTATCACCACAAGAATGCCAAAATAACAGCAAAAACAGCATTCCTATCTGGCATTTGGCCTAATAGTTCATGAGTTGAACAAAAAGTGTTTTAGAAACAGTAATACAAAAGAATTACTGGCTATAGCATCAGCTGGCGTCTGTTTGGCTCATGACACGGAGCATGTGGCACTCTTGGAGCAGCGGGAGTCACAGGAGCTGTCAGGGGACTCCATGATGCAGTCTCTGCCGTCAGACTCAGGTGAGTCCAGTCCCAGGTGAGCGTCCTGGAGGCCGTCCTGCAAAGCATCCTTATAGTGGGCCTGGGGAAGGAACAGTCCCTTATAGTCACACCAATTGTAGCAAGTGTAAAACAGCACTAATAGGAAGAGAATAATAGTGATGGGAATGGATGAAAAGAAAGTAATTAGAAGTTCGTAGTTAAATCAAAGTCAATAAAGGTCGTGGCACTTTGCGTTGCACCAGATATTCCCTCTCACCTTATGAACAGACATCTTCTCCACACGGCACAACTCCATCGACCCCTTTAGAGAATGGCCTGAAATTTCCATCTTGATACGATGAGAGCGAGTAGACTTGACATCATCCTCGTCCCGCCCTGACGCTAGTGGGGAAACCTGGGGGCAAAGACAGAAGGAGACTCAGGGAATCAGAGATTATGATGGTGGCAATGAAGCAAATGAGAGTGTAAACCATTCAAGGGTGTCTTAGTTGAATGTTTTACCAGTCCCTCCTTATTTCCTGTGACCTCAGTGCCTGAGATGTTGGCCTTACTGATGGTCTGGTTCTCAAACTGAGGACACGCCGCCTGAGCGTTTCCGTCTTTGTCCCTCTTTCCTTTCAGCCAGTAGGTCTCAATTTCAACATTCCCCTTAAAATGGACAAAGAGAAGAAAAAAAGTAAGATTTAGGTTTGGACATAAAGGACGTATGCACAAATATTAAAAGACATATGCTCAAAGGTACAATTTCTGTTATGGAGGGGAGTAAAATGGCAGAATCATCATCATCAAAATCAGAATTCCCTGATGAAACATTTGTCACGCTTTTCTTGAGATTGGCGCCTGTAATCAGCTGCCTGAGAAACCTTTGGGAGTCACTTTGCTGGCATTATCACTAAATGTACAGCCTCAAAGTCAGACCCAGTGATGAAATAGACTGGCAAATCAACAAGCAGGCTGCAATTACCAGCTCTGAATATTTAGTGTGCTGACTCCCCAGAGCCAAAACACTGTGAGTTATTATTATTCCATGTATTTCTAAGATTCAAAATGTTTATTATGTCTGATTGCTGATACACAAATCTTCCATTAAAATATATTGCAGCCTCAATGTTCAGTTGCAGGTAGGTTGTGTACAATGTACAGAAAACATGTATTTACCTTTAGGTGGGGACGTTCACACATTTCTGAACCACATCATCGCTGTGTGTTATGTTCGACAGCAAATCATATCAATTACATGTTGTCATAGTGTCTGAGTGAATGCAATTAATGTGGTGATGAGTGTAGTTGCTGTGGAAACAGTTTAGACCCCTAACCTTGATGGTAATGGTGCCCCTCCTTTCAAAAATAAAGTGACTCCCTTTCAGGTGCTCGTAGGTGGCGCTGCTGAGCTGAATGTGCATCTCCTGAATGAGATAAAGGAAGACCAGACAAAAAAAAATCACAATAAAACTGTTAGTTTAGTTATCATATATACAGTAAAAAATATTGACTTAGCTTCCCTACCTTTCCATTGCTCTCCATGGCAGATGCGGTGTGGACTGTGTCACCGTGCAGACCGTAACGTGGCATCTTATGTCCCACCACACCTGCCACCACCATCCCAGAGTGGATCCCTGCAAGAACAACAGTTTAGGTCACTAAGTCAAACACGGACACAAACACACACAGGTCCACACACGCTTTACCCACCAACACGAATCTGTATGTGGTTGCCATTAGAGGGGTCTTTCAGGTGATCTATTGAGCGCACCATGTCCAGGGCCATGTCACAGATGTTGTGAGCGTGATACTTTGTCTTCTCTGGAGCCCCAGCTACCACCATGTAGGCATCTCCAATAGTCTCAACCTAGAGAAGTCAGGAACAGAAGCTCTCACACAGCAGCACTTCTGGAGAAAGTGTATTAAACAGAGGGAAAATCACACACAAACCTTGAAGACGCGGTGCTTCTCGCTGAGCGTGTCAAACAGTGTGTACATGGTGTTGAGCATCGAGACCACCTGCATTGGAGTGATGTGGCTGCAAATGCGAGTAAATCCCACAACATCGCTGAAAAGAATGGTCACATCTGGGAACACCTGGGAGAAAAGAGGTAAGAGAGCTGATAAGCTTACACACACACACACACACACACACACACACACACACACACACACACACACATCAGGAAGGAAGTGTGCATGTGTATGTGTGTGTGTGTGTGTGTGTGCCAGAGTTTGAAATGGTGCATGGCAAAGAGTTATTTGAGAAGTATGATGTGTCTAATATATGTCTCTTTCATCTGTAGGATGAATATGCAGCTACAAATTTCAGCTTCAGCTTAGCTTAGTCTGGCTCTGTCCTAAGTTTCCGTTTCCACCTCTTTCCAGGTTTTAAGAGTCTCTAGTGGATGGGTGCATTTCCCAAAATGTTACTCTGTTGTTTCAGAGAGCAGCAAATGTTGAAACACTGAAACTTTTGCCTCTGTTTGTGTCTGGCACTTAAGGTGTTAAATCATAGTGGCGTATACAGTAGGCCTATAAGGTACTATCAACAATCCTGACCTCACAAGTGTTCACAGCCGGCTCTCCTTTGCGCAGCCTTTTAGCCACTGGCTTGGGAATCATTCTGTACAGGAGGTCATCAGTCTTCTTCATCTCATAGTCCAACATCTTCATGCTCTCCTCCAGCTTACTGGACTTCTTTTGCTCCTGCGCTCACAATGTGAAATTAGACAGAAGCACAATGTAAGTTTGTATCTATTTCTTTCACCTCAGGTCTGCAGGCGGTGGGTGATCTGGGGATGCCAGACTGAAAGAAGGGCTTCAGAGCAACTTTGCATAATGCAGAGTGGCAAGGGAGCTGATCACACATAAAAAATGCAGCTGCACGTTGGCAGAGTGAACCTGTATGAGAGCTCTCTTCAGCTCCTCTGACTGCTGCGTGCCCGCCAGCACCAGGTCTCTGCTGGAGTCGTGCATGCTTAGGTCATTGATGTACAGGCCGGTCCTAAACATAGCACTCAGACTCTCCATCCTAGAAACACAAACAGACAGTTAAAGAGAAAAATGAAGGACAAATGACAACAATGATGGTGCTAATAATATGCACTAAACGGTAACAGAATCTATTTGAAAATAACAATAGCAGTATCTATAAAAATTAGGCGATTAAAAGACAGTAATTGTGAGAGATGTTATTTTTAGTTTCCTACAGTATAAACAATGTAAGCAGTGTGATGTGGCATTTAACGTTTCAGTAGTTTCCTCAATACAGGCATAAGGGCATTTGCTTGCAAAACAAAATGTTTGAGAAGAGGAGGGAGATGTTTTGGTAATGTACTCTGTAGAAAACACTCTCAGTTGCAAATGGGTTCCCATTAGGCCCACAAGAGCTGCACAGTCTGATTACAAGCTAATTAGCAGCTCATTTCATGCATGGTAAGTGCTGTTAGAATGGGCCCCTGATTTGATTCACTGCCCAGCCTTTTATTTCCAGCTTCGTAATTAAGTTTAGCTCTTGCTGCTTTTTAGAATAATTTACTTTAGAACTGCAGCGTTTTAATAAAGATCTGTCTATGAGAGTGTGTGTGTGTGTGTGTGTGTGTGTGTGTGTGTGTGTGTGTGTGTGTGTGTGTGTGTGTGTGTGTGTGTGTGTGTGTGTGTGTGTGTGTGTGGTGGGGCCTTACACAGGGGTTCCCAGGAAGATGATGGACTCCCACTCTGGCATATATCTCATTTGTCCTTTTAGTTTTAGGCAGCGGCTCCCATCGCCCCAGCTCTCCATCGCATTAGCGCTGTTACCGTCTAAAAAGGATGGAGCATGATTAAATGCCAACAGGACAAACAATGAGAGAGGTGTTTTAAATATCAGCAGTAGATAATAACTGCACTGTGTTAACAATGTCATCCTAATGGATTTTACAGTTTACTATCGGTCAATTTAGAATAGTTCAACTATTTGGGAAATATGCTTATTCGCTTTCTCGCTAACAGCTAGATGAGAAGATCAATACCACTCTCAACCTGTATGTTCAATATGAAGCTGGAGCTAGCCACTGTTTAGCGTTAGCTTATGTCAGACTTTGTCAAAAATGTCAAACTTTTTTCTTTAAAGTGAGTTTCTTTTGGATTCTAACTGTGTCCGTGTCTTTAATAGGGTTAACCTACTCATACATGTAAGCAAGACTGAGGAGCTGATAGTGGACTTTGGGAAGAAGCATGGAAGGAACTACATCCCCCTTAATATCAACGGGTCCTCGGTGGAGAGGGTGGACAACTTCAAGTATCTTGGTGTCCACGTCACCTAGGGTCTGACCTGGGCGCAGAATACTGAGATACTCAGAATACTTTCTCAGTGGTGAGAAAGGCAAGCCAGAGACAGTTTCACCTTGATCGCTGAGGAAATTCCAGGTATCACCTTAAATACTGAGGAATTTCTACTCCTGCACCATCGAAAGCATCCTGACGGGGAACGTCACTGCCTGGTACGGAAACAGCACCGAACACGATCGCGAGACCCTGCAGAGAGTGGTTCGTTTTGGCTGAGGCGCTGCCCTACCCTGCCTAAAGGATATTTAAACCAGGCGTTGCAAGAAAAAGGCTAGGAGAATCATTAAAGATAAAAAACCACCCAGGTAACAGGCTTTTCACCGTGTTGAGGTCGGGTAGAAGGTACCAGATACAAGAAGGCCAACACTGAGAGGCTCAAGAGAAGCGTCTACCCTCAGGCCACTAGGATCCTAAAAACCCCCAAAGGGGGGGTTTTTTTAAAATAATGTACAAATAAAATTGATTGATTGATTCTGTCATTGTCAGCCAGGCTAGATCAATGTCTGTATGCTCAAGTGTAGTCGTTTTAGATAACAGAACCTTTGTAATCATCTCCAATGATGGACTGGAAAGCCATGAGCTCTACGTCTACGTCAGCAGTGCGATTGGCATTTTCATAGTCAGAATCTGTGGAAAAACAGGGGAGCTGTCAGAGCGGTAAACATTCATGTTCAAACCCTCCACCCGTGAAATCTGGCTGGGATCAGTTCCAATAAATTCAATCAATTAAAGTTGAATCAAGACATCAAAACAATTCAATTTCTCTGAACTTCCTAAACTCTCAACTTCAATTCAGCAATTGTTTACTGCACACCTCCTCTTTTTATTTAATTTAATAAATACATGTGTTTTAATAAACCTTAAATTGAGCGTGTCTTTCACAACTGACTGCAGTGAAATTGATCTGTCTACAAGCCTGCGAGTCCTCGCCCACCAGACACACACCCCTGTGATTGTTTGCATGGATCCCACGCTTACTCTGGACTCGATTGTGAAGGTTCCTCTCTCTCTTCACAGGCTCCTTGGACATGATCTCAAACAGGTTGTTGGGGTGGGAGATGATCTGTATACAGATGACTAAATCAGTATTCTCAGCACTCATCAGCACTCTGTTAAAAGCTGATACATTGTTGTTTATATCGCTAAAGTTGGACCTGAATTGGCTGGAAACATTCAAATTGTCCCTGTCTGAAACAGGGACACAAAGTGATGTCTTACCATGTTCCAGGTGAACTCCACTAGGGGGCGAGCCAGCAAGAAGGCATCATTGATCTTCTTCCCATCCAGATCAGGGAAGACTGTCGCCAGGCCTGAGCCAACGTTATGCACCACCATGTCCTTAAGAATCCAAGAATTGCAGGGATTGTTCATACGTTGAACGCTTCATTTCATTCATGAGGTGAGTTTAGGAATTGAACTAAAAGGAGTTACCTGTCTGAAGACGATGTTAAAGGGGAAGACCTCAAAGAAGAAGTCTGAGGTAATGGGCAAAATCTCCTGCTCTTCCTCATCCTCCTTCATGATGTAGCGGTAGGCTGAGTTGTCAAAGTTCAGCCTGCACAGACATACAGATCAATATGTTTTCTAAAGTTTAAAGTTAAGTATAAACTGTGGTGGAAGAAGTATTACGATCCTAACAATACAACAAAGTGAAAATACTCAGTTACACATAAAATGACTGCAATCAAAATTTCAATGAAGTAAAAGTACAGATTAATGGTGTAAAAAAGAAGAAAAAACAACGTTCTGCCACACACATTTCTATATTTTGGATGTTTGTTTAATCTTTGCGATTTTCTTTAAATAATTTATCTCTTTAGGCCTTGAAAAGTTATTCAAATGAAGCCATCGGCGAAGTTTTGAGAGAAATGTCTCTTCGGTGGAACTGACAACTGAAATGTGACAAGGGAGCCCAACTGGACACTGCTTTTATTGTAAGGGGTCACAAGCCAAAAAGATTGGTAACACCTGGTTTCATGTTTTTTTGTTTTTTTATGTAAAATATCAATCTGAAAAGTAAAATAAATGTAGTGGGGTAAAATTACACTATTTCCCTCTTTAATGTAGTGTAGTAGAAGTAGAAGTAGCTTAAAATGGAAATATTCAAGTAAAGTACTTATTATTGTACTTATGTAAACTACAGTTCATGAATAAATGTACTTTTCACCTCTGAGTATAAAAAAGCTTTTGTGTGTGTGTGTGTGTGTGTGTGTGTGTGTGTGTGTGTGTGTGTGTGTGTGTGTGTGTGTGTGGTGTGTACCTCATGGTGACATGAGAGTAGTCTCCGACCATCTGCTCAGACAGCACCTCCACATGGATGTCGGTGTCATAGAACTGTTTCCCCATCTGCCTTAGCTGACCCATGGCGTAGTGCAGATAGCCTTTGCGCTTACTCCTGCCAGACACAAAGGTAGAAAATGCAATTTCAGTCTAAAGGAAATGAATCACACAACTTTCTCTCCGTTTGCTCTGTTCTGTTCTGTTCTTTTGACCCCCCCCCCCCGTCTCAGACCTGTAGTGGAGGGTGACTCCAGTGGCTGACTCCTCCTGACAAAAGAAGGTTGGAGGCTGCACCTTAGGGTAGCTGAAGCGCAGGTACTCATGGAGATTATCAAGGCCATTGACAAAGTCACGTACATGACGGCCCAGAACCTGTAGGCAGAGACAGAGGGCGACAGGGCATGTCTAAGATAGTTGCTCTAAATGGCTTATTACAGTACTTTTCAAGGGACACTCCACTTATGTTAGTTTACTCGTCATGGGGAGGACTACTCTAAGCAATAATGTTGTCTGTGGTCCTGGAGAAAAATCTGAGCTTGGCCCATACAAGTGACCATTCTTGACTGATTTGTACATGAGTTACATATTTCTTCTTCAATAATAAGACACAATCAGATATATGAGACACTAAGAAAAGAAAAGATTCAAAAACCACAACCTTTCATTGGCACAATGGCAGTTTAAAGGATACTCAGATCACTGGGTATTTTAATCATTTTCTCACACATCTACCAAAAGACAACACAGTACTGACAGTTTTAACTCTGAGATCTTTTTTTCACCTTGAGGATCCTGTCATAGCCGTACTTCCCAACAAAGCCGAGAAAGTAGACGCCCCATGAGTTCATCAGCTCATTGTAAGGTGTGCCTGTCACTCCACTGGCTGCCTTTGCAATACGGGGAATCACACTCTCACTATACACCTGCAGACACACACACATATAGACCTCGGCATATCAAAAATATTTCTTTTGACATCAGGATATGAAGCTTCAGACAAAAGCAGACAGTGAGTGATAGGTTGACATAGACAGCTCATTCCTCACAAATATATTTTATAAATACTAGTCAATGCTGACATACAGAATTATTGTATTCATTTCAGAAACTCAGACCTACCTGGTGGGTGACAAAAGAGTGCAACCTGACATCTGCTCTTTCTCTGACCAGCTTCCACACATCATCTCCGTACGACTCCTTGATGAAGTCGTGAAGACTCTCACACAGCAGCCCGTACATTATGTCTCTAAAACTGAGCACTGTCAACACAGCTCTCCAACTGATTGACTTCCAACAGTCCTCCCAAAGGTGCCTGCTAGCGAATAAGAAAAGTTCAGAATGAAGACTTTTTCAGTGCTGCAAGCTGAATTTTAATGCATTTGGCTTTCAGCGTGAAGCTATAAGAAGCCATACACTGTTGCTCTCAACACTACCTGTGGAGTTTTGATCTTCCTCGGACTAGCTAGCCAGATAAGGTTTCATCTGAAGGCCAACGGGGCAAATGGTTTTAAAGGTGCCCTCATCACACAAGCCCTTGAGTCTGTGCCTCTATTGTTCTTGTGTCAGCTGTCAGCACCTGGTGGCTGTGCACCTCTCTCTATGTGACATGAACACACTGCGGAAGCACCTCTCGAACACAGATGACACCAGTCCCGTCTTTATTATCGGTTTGTCCTTTTCAAGAAAATTACTTTTAAAACCACTGAATTGTCAATAGATAATTGTCATTATTACTGCATTTGTGATGAACTGTAACAAGAATAAACTGGAAGAAGGCTCAGAGTGATACAGCACCACACAAAAGCTCAAGTTGTATTTGTTAAAAGGAGGCTACTAACCTACTGTGGTATCTTTTTATATAGCAGATTTACCTTTTTTCTCTCTTTTCACTCTTAAATAAACCCTTAATGGGCACCAACTGTTCAGCTTCCATTGTGTGTCTGCAGATGATTTTCTGTGACTCAGGATGACTCCGTACTTTCTATCATAGGTCGGGAGGCTTCCTACTGGGGGGGATAGTGGTGTTGTGGAGCAGGCAGGTACGAAATCGATATCCAATCTCAACAGGGATAAGGAAAATGTTTTTTTTCCTCCAGGCTCCTGCTGAGCTCAATGAATCAATTTGTGGGGGAGAAGAAAAAAAAGATGCTCGATAAAGACTAACTTGAGTTAAAAAAGGCCAACCAAATATAAAGTTAAAGGGCATCACTAGGCATCACATCACTAGTGTAACACACAATGTGAGTTTATACAGAATTCACAACTGGAGTTTCTCAGCAGGAATAAATAAAAACAAAATACCAAAACGTGTTACTCATTACTATCTTTTACACTGCTGGTATGTAGAAATCCCAAAATGCACAGCAGCGTGAAAGAAAAGGATGTCAAAGATCTCACACCATGGAGTTTAACCTTTGACCCCAAACTGAATCACAACCCCTGATCGCAGTGACCTTATCAAGTTTAGAACAGCTTCCGGGAAACACATGGGGGGGGGTGTTTGTAAGCAACTAGATATATGTGGCAGTAAGTAAGGCGGAAGTACTTTACAGAAGAGAGAAATAGAAATAGTGTTTTTGTGTGTCTATGTTTAAGGTGAAGAGGCTGGATGCTTGGCCTCTGTGAGAGCTCAGTGTCACTGTCTGGACAGCAGCTGTTATCACACACACGCCCACGCACACACACACACATACACACACACTGAGGGGATCAGATTTTTATTATCAAAGAGGCTCGAGGTCAGGATGTAAATCTTTATACTTGCCCCTTCCCCTAATCGCCCTTTTATACCCCTCCTTTAACACTCCCTCCATCCATCCTCATCCTCTCTTATCGCTCGGCTAAAATAACCCAGTGAGGTAAGCACCCGAGGCATCCTGGGATGACTTTTATACAGGCTGTTCCTTCTCTGCTGAGGAGAGTCAGAGTGGAGCGTGGAAGCACCCCAGCTCCAGTACAAGATAAAGAACTCGACTATCCAGACCAGCTCCAACACCCGACATACATACAGGCAGGAGACACAGGTAAGGAGTGTGAAGTGTGGAAGCTACCAGGTCCTTAAATTAACTGTAAACTTATACAATTATATATTTCTATGATGCCGGAATGACAGCTTTAGAATGTAAAAGATGCACTGTGGTTTGGCTGCAATTTGACACTTTTTTGAGTTTTTTGTTACTTAATTAATAAGTCATAGTAAAAACAGATTCGCAGTGGGAAATAATGAAAAATGATAAAAGTACTATAGAAGTAGTAGTAGTATAGAAGTATCATAAAACAAACTGCAATTTGGAAAAATCTTTATTAATAATAATAATAATAATAATAATAACAATTCACATGGCAACATGTGTCCATCAAAAGGAGATGATGATGCAGTCAGGCCTGGATGACGTGACAAAGCAGAGGATGTTGCAGGCCAAGGCTCTCTGTAAGGAGGCCAGAGGAGTTAAGTGTGGATTGGGTAAGATGCATTGATTCGATGTAAGATTACAGTCTATGTCAGTTCCTTTTTAAGTAATTAGTCAGCTAATGCACGTACTAGTTTACACACTGGTTAACAATCTTCAACAAATTGGTATGCTCTTGTGTGATTTTACGCCCGTATTTAAACTGCCAGAGTTTGTGGTCACAAGCCTGTCAGATGTAACTGAGCCAAACATCAAAGTGTTAGCCCACAGCGTGGGGACACATGCGATGTGGTTCAGTACACCAAAATCCCAAGCGTGCCAGTGTGTTGTTGAAATTCCCCAAACATTCCAGCAGGGACCATCCCAGTTGCACTGTGTGTTTTCTATCGCTTTCTGCCATCAAGTCCCCTAAACTCAGCAAAATGTGACTCCCACCACTACATTTTACGCAGGTTGATTAAAGGCAGCTCCTCAGGGGTGACACATGCCCGGACTTCTGCTCACACTTCTCATGTGTGAGAAAGAGGGCCATCCGCTCTTACATGAGTATTCATCCAAAGACCCTATTTATATGCCCAGTTACCCCATGCAACCCTGGACAACAACAAACATTACACACCCCTTCACATCATCTCCAGGGAATTTCAGACCCTACACTGTGCCATGACATGAAACGAGAAGAGCTGTGCAGATACCAACTTAGTGATGCTGCACACGGTTTGGCTTTTTTGTATCAGTGCCCCTCAGCTGTTATTCGTCGACAGAAACAAGATCATAGCAGACATTATGATTTGCCAAAGGTCCTTATAAGTCTGAGCTACTTTCCTTCTCTTTCCAAATATCTGGAAGTAGCTGCTATCATTACTAACAACTAAATGGCATGATGTATTTACACAGGGTTGGAGCCACCTCGTCACCCGATGCTTTGCCACACAGGATAAGAACCTGCGGCAAATAGATTGCTCTTCTCTGATACTGCTATTTTGAAAATGCATAAGGATATTAAATGTAACGACTTATTAAAGCACCTCCATTTGTCCGTCATGTTGTGACAGAGGGTCTGAACCTTGGGAAGAAGATAAGCGTTCCAAAGGACGTGATGATGGAGGAGCTCAACCTTCCATCTAATCGAGGCTCTCGCATGTTTCAGGAGAGACAGAAGAGGGTCGAGAGGTTCACACTGGAGAACGCTGCCAATGGTGCTTATAGCACCAACAACAATGTAAGGAACTGAGTGATGGCACATAAAACACAGGCCTCCTATCCACTGACCATGCTGTAACCTACAGAATGATGTACCTGATTCTTTTTTCGAATCCTTGTTGAAAATGTTGGTATGCGGCAAATACAATTGTAACTCTGTCCATTTCCCAGGTCTATTCAGAGGCCGTTCCTCCCCCACAGACCATCCCAGAGCCACAGGGAGGAAAAGAGAACCAGGCTTTCTCCATCCCTGGTAAGCATAGCCTGGTCATGAACCTTCAGAAGACTGTAGCAAAGAAGGGCAGTCCTGATGTCCTCGCTCCAGGTAAATCATAATACATGGTGACGAAGAGCCGCAGGCTGCCACAAGCTAGCTCATCGCAACGCCAAATGCACGGGCACTGTATCTCACTTTGACAGGGTTCACTTTTCGTATGGAAATGTATTAAGCAAATAAATGAGTTTTCTTATTATCAGTAACAGGAGAGTTGGCAGTTTGCAGAAAGCGGTTATGTGCGTCTTTGCTGAGTGCTGTTGTGCATTTGTCATGAAAGAAGGTACTGCTTACAATCTGACTAACAGTGAGCTAAATTTGGTTTATTATTGGGGATTCACACTGAGATCTAATTACTGTAGTTCCTATTGTTGACAGGAGTGGCATCAAATAGATTTATATAAATATTAGATCCGTTTGTGCTGCTTTGCTGGGGCTTGCTTTTTTTAAGTTATCTAATGGGTTTTCTAATTAGTTTCAATTTTTCTGAAAAAAGTGGTCCAGGCAAGTTTAATTTGCTAACACCGAATTTAAAAGATGAAATTACTAAAAAATTAAAAGATACATTGAACGCTTTCACTTTAGTTGTAAGTCACTTTTATTCGACTTCTTTCTGTCAGGATATTCTGGCCCTCTGAAGGAAATTCCTCATGAGAAGTTCAACACAACAATAATCCCCAAATCCTACAGCTCCCCATGGAGCCAAGCTCTGGGAGACAACACAGAGCTCCTGAACGCCCTCAACACCCAGCTGCCCCAGCTCCCACAAAGACTACAGCCTTCCAACTACAGGTGCTTCAACAGGTAAATCTGCCTTTCCACATCTGCTGCTGTTCACCCAAATGAATCAGGTTAAATCCTATTCAAGTTGGAAGCACAGGTGCTGAGACCCACCCATCTTCAAATAGACCCACAGATGACCTAACCATGCTATCCATCACTATCATCACTTCCCTCGGCTCCACTCCATGTTTCCACAGTTTCAAAATTAATCTCTGGCTTGCACATCCTTGGAGTGTGGCTGCACGATGGCTATTTTGAACTCGGCTGGCTCTTGAAAGATGATCCACTGGGGTGCTGCCAGCTTTAAATGCTCACAAGACAAATTACGCATGGAAGGGAATCACCTTTCTCATGGCACACAAGGAATTGCATCACACAAGCAAGGCAGTCCAAAGGTTAAGCTTGGGCAGATGAAGAATATATGAAAGACAAACTCAGACTTTACTCAATTAAGGCTGTCAATCCCTTAGTTTCTGCCAGCCAGTCTGGAACTGTACCCCCTGTGGAGGGATCTGTTTACACCTTTAAGATTATTATGAAATTGTGAAGCCTTAATTAAATCTGAACTCGAACACACCCCGTTTAAGTCATCCTGAACCCAGGGTGGTTTTCTCCTGTTAACAGGACCAATCAAAATCAGAGATATAACCAGACCGGGTATCGTGTATCATTTAAAAGCCCCTCCCGCCTTATGGGATGGAGCCTGAGCCATACGATACATCGGGTCATGTTCTGCTGGGACTATGAAACACAATGCATTCAGCCTGCTTAGTAACAACTCTTCTCTTTGTCTCTCAGATCTGCTCTGCCATTCGGGGGAGCTATGGCCAGCAGGAGGGTGATCCCAGTGATTGGCTTTGAGGCAGTGGACTCGCAGAACCTGCCTGGCATCGCTCTGGAACGCATGTGTCGACGGCCCAACTTCAACAGGGCGCCCAAGGGATGGGGATGCGATTTCTGCCCTGAATCTAATGAACTATGAAAAGCAGCTGACCAGCTAAAGACTGAAGCACTGACCTATGCTTGCTGCTCCCTTCCTAAAAAGATAATCCCTCTGTTAATCAGTGGGCACTGCAGGAGAAAAAAAAAATCACTGCATGATATATAAAGTTATTTGCTACTGCTGAGTGGTTTGACCAGATGAGGTAAACAGAGGCTGCTGGAATCACTTCATCACCACAGTAGAGTCCCAGACAACGCTGCCACAGGCTGAACAGTTCAGTTATCCCTAGCAGTGTCTGATCCCACCAATAGGGCTTTTCTCACTGCATTCTCTTAGGCCCGGGTAAACCTAAGCACAGGGCTATATGATTCACACTGCACTTCTAAGAGCCCTGGATTAAGTGTCAGCTGAAACACAAAACTAATATTAGCATATGAGAATGATGATGCTGCTTGCAGTTAGTAAAGAAATTCCATTAACCCTGTTTCACACCCCAACTTTTAGCATCAAGTTTAGTGATTTCTCGGTGGATAACCCCCCCCCAAACTTTGGGCGATCAAACCCTAGACTCATGTCGGGATTGGCCCATTTGGAAAATGCCAGGATTGTGCCAGTGTGAACACTTTCTTAGCCTCAGGCTAAGTGCAGTGTGAAAGGGGCTAATCAACACCTGACACTATTCTTTTCCCACTCGCAGCCCCTCCCTTTGTCCCCTAATAGTGTGCAAGGTAATTAGTAGGAAATAACTCCGCCCTTAAAAATAGTTAAAATAGCAGTATTAATGAATAATATGCACTCTGAAACGATCAATGACAAAATTGGGTCAATTTAATGACAAGTGAAAATAACATTCAAAGAAAGCCTTACAATAAACAAAGTCATTATGCTGTGGAATATTAAGATTGTGTCAAATAAAAAAAAAAATGATTCAAAATTAACATGTTTAAAAATGCTCCTCAGAATTCTACCCCATGTTGCACGATGTGACAAATTCAAGTTTAACTGACGGTACACATTTTTATATGTACAATGGCTCCAACCGCAAGAGCCTGTAAAAACCATATGGCCCCGATAATATTGGCCAGTACTCTCATGTCTGAAGTCTGCTGATGCCGTTCTGGTACTTTTTTTAACTGCAAGTAGCGACAAAGTCATCTTGTACTCTCCTGGTTGTGGTCTCTCCAGACACAGACGGTGCTCCTTTAGTTCACTCACTGCAGGTGGCATAATAAATCAGATGTTTATCCTGTAAGACATAACTGCTTTCTCCCAGAAGTAGTCTGCAGCTTTCAGGCCCACTGACAGCATCTGAAGTAAATGCACCTGACCAGGTTTGACCTAAGGAAAAGAATGACACCTAATCGCAGTATGACTTCAATCTAGCAGCTAATCACCATGACGTGAGCCATGTGCGGCGTGGGCACCCATGCGCTGAGGATCCTGGGAGGGGTAGTGGATTTGACCTGGAGGTCTCATGCTCATCGGAGGGGGCATAGGGGGAGCCATGTGACCCATGGGGTGAAACATTGGAGGGCCGAAACCTGATTGAGCAGATGAAAAGAAAAAGAACACCATTAGGTCTCTACCCTTTCGCATTGTGTTTAAATCATTTACACCATGCTGCGCGATGAATACATTCTTCTCAGCAGCTTTGCAAAAATGTATTGTGTGAACCTAAAATCACAGATCAGGATTACCAAAGTTAATAGTAGTATACAATAACTTTTATATTTGACATGTGTTACTATGTATGGGATATAAGCTGCATCTATCAGATCATGGTGATGATTTTACCTGGAGGAGGCGGGTTGATGCCTGGAGGTGGGGGCAGAGCAATGTTCATGACGGCAGGAGAGGTGCTAGGGTCCAGGTTAAAGTAGTTTGCAGGTGCTTCTTCATCTAAAGCTGGTGGTGGAGGAAGAGCTAGACAAAGAGTAAAATTAAAGAAACAAGATGACAAATACATTTCAGCCATTTTATTTTCCCTATCAATCCCAAAACAGTCTAGTAAGAGAAGGAATCAACAAGTAATGATACAATGTAGACATTAGAGACTACTTTAAAATTACAGTCACATGACTATGTCACTATGCGTACACACACAAATTCCAACCATCCCCGTGTTTGCAGACTCACCTCCAGGAAGTCCAGGGACAGGATCAAGTCTGGTGCCCATCTCACTGATGCCATCTTTGATGCCCTCCTTCCCTCTGGCTGCCTGTGACCTACAAAGACAAACCATACAAGTTATATATTAATCACATCACTCACTTTGTTTAACACTACTGAATGGTGTGTAGCAGCAGCATTCTGTCCAGAATAGAAAAGTTCCAAGTGACACGCCCTGCACAAACTCTTTGCCATGGTAAAGCTCTTACTGTGTCTGTTGTTATTTTAAAAAGGCACTGCAATCAGTAATTTACTCTCAATTGTGACTAGGATCGTAACAATACTCCAGGATGTTACTTTCACACACACCACCTGGCATTTAATAAGCAAATTATCACTATAAATCTTCAGATCTCCTCCCATGTGGCTCCGCTTAGTGGGGCTGTACGAAAGCTAAGAAATCAGATGCTATGAGGAGTCTTTTTTGGGGGTCCATCCACTGAATGCATGACTGCGTGAGTACGGTCTGGGTTGGTGATGGACACCCTAATGCTTAACTTTTACCTTCATGATATAGCTTCTTACCTTCCCCACTTGACAGTGAGCCTCCGGCCATTAATGATGAGTTTGTTGAAGGACTTCTCAGCAGCCATTTCAGCTGCCTGCCGAGTGGCAAACTGGATGAAGGCACACTGCTGCCTCTGGACTATGGTAATGGTGCGAATCTCACCAAACTGGTAAAAGTGACTCCTGCAATAAAAACAGATACATGTCCAATAGACCCAAACCACTGGAAGTTGGAAGGTTTAAAATTGTAACAACAGTCCTTTTATGACAATCAAAACGATATTTGCAAAACTCAATGGCCACAGAAAGTTGTGTAGTTGCTAGGATATAGAAATCCTTACTTGAGATCTCCATCAGTGACAGTATCTCCCAAACCCCCTATGTACAGGGTGGTGATGGACTTGTCGTCTGGTGGGTCCAGTCGGGGCATAGTTGAGGCACGTTTTAGCAGCTTGTCAGCCACTGGGTCATTGATGCCATAGTAACGGTCCTTTATGTTCTGATCAGCCAGAGGGTCATCAGGATCTGTGGGCTTCTCGTGCCTGTGTAAAATAGACAACCAGAATGAGAAAATGCTGACAATGCAGCAACAACAACAACTGTAACAAATTACAGTCAAATTGAACTATAAGAACACACCAAGTTCTATTTTGCTTATGATAACAAATACTCAAAAAAGCAATGTAAAACTCATACATACAAATATATCAAGATGAAAAAAAAAAATAATCAGCACACGCTGCTGACCCCACAGCACCAAAGAACCGCATCTGTAGCCCATTCAATGAAGGTTACTCACCTGTAGGGACACTCCTCCCCTCTCTTACACTCTCCCTTCACCCAGAAGGAGCAGATGTGTGGCCGGTTCCTCTTGTAGTATGGAGTGGTCCGGGCAAGTTTCAGCAACATATCACTAGAGCTGGGAGCTTTACCTAGCTGCCCCACCGGCCGTGTGCCATCAGAATTGGCTATCTATGCATGAGGAATCAATGACAAAAAAATCTTAGAGCAACTAACTACTTAAAGTTATCATTTGTACCCTACTTTAGTGAAATCTTAAAGGTGAACCAAACCTCTAAAATGCTAGTAATGGTTCTAATCCACACTTACTTCCAGTGTTTTCTTTATTTTGAAACTGAAGACAAGCTAAACTTTGTCCAAACGTTTCCTATTGTGTAGGCAAAATTTAAAATAAAACTGGGACTTGGGAGATACTTATTATTTAAGGACTGGACAAAGAAAAGTGCCCAGGACCTTCAAGCTAGTTTTAGCTATTGTAGCTGTATGAAAATCACAATAAACAGAACACATGTTTTTGTCTGCATCACAAAGCTATTATACCTCTCTCTCCATGTTCTGTGTGTAGTACTCTTTGTTCACATCTGACTTAGGAACCTCATCTTTAACTGACAGCCCAGTGTCTCTGACCTGGATAGGCAAACCTGTAAAACACAAGGTGTGGTAAGAGGATCAAACTCACATAGCTAATGTATTAGCTTCATCAAGTCGTAATAAACAAACAAGTAATGAACACAGGCTAAATTCCAATTACAAATTACAAGATGCAGAGACTCACCATACTCCAGGTCCAGCAGACATGTCTGACAAACATTCTTCATTTTACTGCAGGTCTGACAGACTTCCGTCTTCTTGAAACGCATTCGTGTCCCTGGACACCATCGGAACACGGTAAATGGTCGAGCACAAATCTGATGGGCAAAAAATTAAAATTGATATATAAATATTCTAACATGGAGCGTAGTGTTACAAGTTTAAGCTAAACTGTGTTGAACGCTGCATAAGCAAGATTTAAAATATCAATGCAAAACATACCTTGCATTCTTTCCCATACTTCTCCTTGGTCTGTAAAACAAAGCATTAACACATTTTAACCTGCACACCAATTGGTACCAACACTACAAGAAAATTACCTCTAAATCATGATACACAGTAATACAAACTCACCATACGGATGTAAGGGTTTTCTCCTAAACATGTCTGACACAGAATTGGAAAATCCTGAAAGACAAAAGGAAAACGGATGTTCATTTAGTAAAAACAAGCATGAAGCACCACATCAGTCATTGAGCCAAAAGAGTCCCCTGATGCAACTTATATGAAGCATTAACACTATGTATCACTTTCTGCTGTGTGCACCTTGGCAAGGTTACATTTGTGAACAGAGCAATTAGACTTACTCCTACTTTGACATCTGTTGAAGGATGCTGTTTCAATCTAAGTGCTAGCTGCTGAAAATGACTTGCCTTAATCCATCCCACTGACAGTATCTGCGGAACACCTAATTATAAGCAGCTCTTGTAGCTCAAGCGTCAACAACACAGTCTAGAGTTGCAAAGTTTATATTCTTCTGGTCTTAATAAAACCCAAAATTGGCCAAAGGCCCTGTTGTGTCATGGTTCAAGAGAGGAAACCGATTTATTGCCTTATATAGTAGGGTGGCGAACCTTTTAAGAGGATCAAAAATACAGTTGCTTGATGCACAAATAGTACATGAATGCTTAATATTGGTAGATATGACAACTTCAATTTACGGTAGCTCAAATGCAAGGTTAGCTACATCAGTTCATTTTCCACTAGCTATAAGGACCAGCAACTAGTATGGTTAACGTTACAATAAAACATTAATGATTTTGTTTATAACTCGGAGCTGTATAGAAACACACAACACATGTCTTCTGATGTGTTCCATGAGTCGTAATATAAAGTTGAGATTGACCTGTCAGGCAAGCCGATTTGGTCCTTTCCTGTGAGCGCATGCTAGGCTAACGTTATAGCTCCGACTTTACGAGTTTAAATTAGCGCAGAAACAACGTTCGCTAATCCAAAACAACATACAATGACACGGTTATGTGCCGGATTGTCTCGATTCTGCATAACCCGGCTATGAGTGGAAATGGAAGCGTTAATGTTACTTCACGCAACTTTGTTTTATTGTTAGCCTGCTAGTGCTAGCCTCCATTAGCTCAGATAACTAACTTTAACGCAAAACAAGCACTCGGTTATCGAATGCTTATTTTGAGCCAAATCTCGGAGGTTATCGCACATCTTCTGTAGCTCTATTGAGTCCAGATTAAATGCGGTTGTTCTATGAATTCACGTAACACTGTAGCAAACATAGATAGGTTAACAGCATCAGCCACGCTTCTACTAGCTAGCGTTAGCTAACGGCAGGCTAACTAGCTAGCTAACAAGCAAACCGGACAGATTTGTGCCACGCTAATCGATTTTGTGGACATGTGAGTTTCCTGATTTTAACGGTTAATGCCTGTGTTTTAATCCTACTCCCTGCCCTGTAAAACATAGTGCCAACTAAACGTACCGCGTCTTCCCAGTTCTGTCTATTGTAGGTGTTGGATCCTAGGGATGTCGCCATTTTGGAGAGTGCGAGCCAAACGGGCCAAAAAAAACAACGACGACACAAGAGGTGTCAGACCACAATGCACCGCGCCAGAGAGCCACGTTTCACCTTAGGGTGTCGCCCTATTTCAATAAACTACCAGGCATATCCAAATTAGAAAAATAAGAAAATATAAGAAGCAAGTATAAATATTGGGAAAGTCTAAATACTGGCTTTGCACCACAAGTGACTCTGGCAGAGTTTTGGGTATAAAGGTGTGTCTTTGTATAACTGTATGGATTATCATTTTTGCTGTAGTAAACCTAACTCTCATAATTCAGAATACAGTTTAAAGCTACTCACTTTATGCTACTTTACACTGTTACTCCATTACATTTTAGAGGTATATTTTTAACTCCATCAAATTTAGCTGACAGTAATAGTTTCTAGTTATGTTGTGATCACTTTATAAAATGTGGTGCAATGTTCTTTAATAAACAACCCATAACAAAGTAGCCTAGGCCTATTCAAGCTTACAGCTCCACATTGACCAGCTAAATTGTCAAAGTGTTGATATTTAATGCATTAGTAATGAAAAACAATAACACAATACAACTTATATAAATAACATGACACCCTGATAGCCTATCTTCACTTTTCACACTTGCTGATAACTAATACTTTAACTTTAAATAAGCCTAGATTTTACATTCTTATAGTACTACTTTTAATTAAGTAGTGTTTTTTTACCACTGCATGTGTGTGTGTGTGTGTGTGTGTGTGTGTGTGTGTGTGTGTGTGTGTGTGCGCGTGTGCGTGTGTGCGTGTGTGTGTGTGTGAGTGAGTGAGTGAGAGAGAGATGGGTTGACTGGCTGGTATCTGAGAGCTTGTACCTATAAGCCAATTGTATAGTCCACTTACAGTTTATCTATCCACCTGTTCAAATTCAGGTCAGGGTGTCTTTGCTGTGTGAAACTCCAATTAGCAGGGCAGAGGATGTTTAAGATTACGGATGGGCATTAAGCCCCTAATGTTTATTTAAAGGCAGGGTGAGGTTGTGGAGGAGTCAAAGGACAAGGATTAGACATATAGGCCTGAAGAGCTGGCAACTCTTTCCTAGGGCAGCTACCATTCAGGTGGTCAGAAAAGAAGGTCTGCTGTACTTTATTTCCAAATGAAAAACATTTCTATATTCTTCTGTTATTTGTGATGTTAGATTCAGTGATTTCACAATATAATCAGTTGCAACACTGATTATTGATCAACAATTGCTCCTGTGTGATCATATTTCCATGAGAAAGGGTTAAACTGAAATCCCAAACTGGGTGCACAGTTATGTCTTGCCCTGTGTCTTGCCATGGGTTTAGTGGGACACTGTGGGGCGTCTCCTCTGTCATGTGATGTCGATGAGACAGCCAAAGCTGTTTTGAAGAACGGCTTTGTCTTGGGTTTAACCACTCCGTAATCAAAATCACCGACCTCACAAGTCACAAGGTCAGTGAACATAGGTGTACTATTACCTCACAGCTGCTCCATGGCTCAGAGCTCAATATATTATATTCTTAGAGTTGTATTGATGGTTCTGTTGATGTCTCTACGTTCCTATGTACACTGAAAGATGAATGCACAATTGAGGCCTATGTGTTCATTTAAATTCATTTTTAGCCTATATTTCATACTCATTTATCTGAAATGGTGAAATTTGTAAAAGCCAGCTATCATTTTTGTTATTCAAGATTGATGATGTTTGTTGTCCAATAATCATACATCTACTAATGTTGAAGCAATAATCTGTGCCATATTTGGAGATAGTCCCCTCAAAAGATAATGAAAATATCAATATAAACGTAGGGTAGTTCCTTAGGATGTCATAGCAGTAGGCTACCTTGATATCCTATTATAAGGTCACTATGACTGAGAGCACCAATGACATTGCATTTGTAGTAGCATTTTTGGAATACTGAAGTGATTTTAATTTTTTTATTAAAGTCCATTTCCCTTTGATGCAACACCGATAATACAAGTTTTATTTTGTGTTTAGGCGCTTGTTGTGTAATCTGCATGGTGTGATGACTAATCAAAATCATCATGACTATCCCTGAGCTCCTGGTCCTGTACTATGTAGGTATAAAAACTTTCAGAGTAATCCCAGTATAACTGCACAATTAAATCCAAGTGTAGGCCTATAGTAGAGTGCCAGACCACCAGTCCACTATAATCTCGTACTGAAGAGCACGAATACAGATAAACCTGTGCACGAACATGATCGCACAGTGATTTCTTTGAGGAGTTGTGTAGTATGCATGTATGCGCAAATTAGAGACAAAAAGGTGCCGTGGTGGCGCCTCCTGTCGACAGTTATGGGTAACTGCCGGTGCACTGAGCTGCAGAAAGAGAGGGGCATTCTCAGATTTCCCGATTTCTCCCAGCCGAGCCGAGTCCGCTTTGCCGCTTCCACATCACGGCCGACAGCAAACCGAGACGACGACATGCGCCCAGTGTGCTTCAATCCCCTAACTATCCCAACCGGACTGTGTTGCTCCAGATCCGCCTAGACTCAAACGAGGTGAGTACATCGACACAACGCGAGTCTCGTCGCGGTGTTTTCGCACATGTTTGGTAGGCTACACGACCGAGAGCCCCGCCGCTCCGTCTCCCAGGCCAGGCTAGTGAACATTGTCTGGCGCAGACAGAGAATGAGGCCAGTTTCTCGGCCTGACTCTCTCCTGGCTGGAAACACAAGCCCCGGTGATATAGTGGAGGCTCGGTGCAGCTTGCAGCTCGTTCGTATGGCAGCAGAGAAAGGCTAACGTTATGTTTTTTTTAAGCGGGTCAGGTCGAAGTTTGTGCTCCGGATAGAGCTGTGTCCGGCTGCTCTGGTCTGTGATTTAATATCGGAATTCCTTTATCCAGCCGGATACCGTAATGCAGCCCCGGCACCAGCGACAAGCGAGGAACTTGTTTTTGTAACTTTGTACCAGCTGCGATGTAGCTATAGAGTAGGACTAGGCTATATGAAATGCTTGCCTCAAGTTAGCTTTAACAGTTTGGCAACACTGTGGCAATGTAACCACAAACGTAACAGTCTAATGTCTCTCTTGCAATGGAAAGGCCAAACGATTTTGTGTGCAAATGATGATTAAAGGTCGATAGGACTGTCTGCCACCTAATCGAATAGCACTGCACATGACAGAGGTGGATAAAAGCTCACCATGGGAATGCAGCGACCGCTTTAACATTATTTAATTTGTCCAAATGATTTCGGGGAACTTAATTATCAGCAGCGATGACAGCTCTGTGTTATGACAGATGATGCATCAGACTGTTGTGCAGCTACCTGTAGGAATCCTCTGCAAGCTGATTATTACAAACATTGCTCCTCAGATTTTAAAAACTATTTTGTCCTAACCATAAACTCTTTGTGGGGGGGGGGGCACAAAACATAATGCTGACTATGCCATATCATTCTCCAGTTTTAGTTTACCAAAAAGCAGGGCAGTTTGGGCTGCACTGTCAATGATACACCCAGTTTTAAGTGTTTTTAATATGTTGTTTATATGTGGCATAGTGGCTGCTGCACAATGCACCAATGATGCAGTGCCCTTTCTTAAATAAGATCTGTATTTACTGCATGAGGCTGCTTTGTTACTCTTTGTTGTTTAGCTTCACCTAGAGAGCTGCATCTATTAAATACTATAAACACTTGACTTTGCTCTGTAGCAAAAAGGGGCAGTCCAGACCTGCCTGAAATCTGTTGCCTTTGGGTGTGTGTGCGTGCAAGCGTGCACCTATGTGAGTAAGAGATTACTAAAGGAGAATGACTCACGCTCCGAATGTATTTGGCAAAGTCATAAGGACTTTTCCTGCATTTCGCCTCAGCTGCAGAAGACATCCTTGTAAGTGAAAAGTGCTGTCTGTCTGGTTTTATGTGTATCATGAGATTTATTTGACCAATGCTTCACATTTTTCTTATTCCAAAGCCATGTGTTGTTTATCACATGTTCCACTCATCATTTGGAGAAAAAATTAAAATATAGAGCTTATTCCATTTGCAGATTAGATAAAAAAAAAAAAAGTGTGGTTGCTGTCATTTGTTTGTCACATTTGCGGAGAGCTGAATCTTAAATTGTGTTCTATTTATCTGTGCCAACTGTTTGTCTGGTTGTTCTAACCCTCCATCTGACTGCTCCCACTGGCTGCCAAACATGCTGTGATCTAGCGCTTTCAGTTGATGAAGGCTGCCGCTGCTGCCGCAGCCATTTGATCATATATCGGCATCTCTTCGCTTAGATATGCCTGTGAAATGCTGCGACTGGGTTACAATGCCTACACATGGAGGTTGATAAAATACTGTGGGCATGACAGTATATGACAGATCGCATCACCAAGCAATGTTTGGCCATTTATCAGAATGAGACATGATGATCACAGACAATTTGTCATTTTAGGCTTGAATGGGGAAGTGTAAGAAGCATGTTGTTGTCAATCATAGCTCTGACTGCTTTGCTGCAACTCATCACCACACAAAGGAGGATGTACGTTTAATTGTAGTGCAGTCACTATACCATCACATTTAATGCTACACAAGGTAACTGTTGGGAACTTCAGTGCCCAACAACATGCCAACTCTTGTATTTTTCCATGTCAGTGCCCCTTGTATCCACACTCAGTGTGTGGGGGGCAGACCTCTCTTTAGAGTGGGGCTGAAGCCAGGCATCTTTCCAGAACTCAAGCCCCCCCCAACCCTCTCTGCTGGGTATAAGCGCTGCTTTGTGCCACAGTACTGCTCCCTATGGTTCTTATTCATATACTACTACAACACCACTGGCTCCACTAGATACTGGAATTTACAATTGGAAGTGTACCCAAAATAGCCTGCTGTTTGACAGACAAACTGAGATGTTTCCTCATTAAGTCAAGCTTTTGGATTAATACACCAGAATGCAAGAGGCAGATTGTACCATTGTAGCCCGTAAGGTACTTGTATTGAAGTGCCTTTTTCTGCCTGGAATGTGTCTGCGGCATTTGTTGGCTTAGGCTATGCTATCGTGAGGGGTATTTGAGAGCATGAGCGGAGTAAATACATTTCAAACAGCACAGTACAACTGAGAATTAGCAAATGATCCGATCGCATCTGTAATCCTCGGGAAAACCTGGAGAGTTGTTTTTGAATAGTGCTAGCCTCCATCAGATAGTTGGCAGGCACTGGGGGTGTCCACATGTGTGACTGGCTAGGCTAGCGGCGCGGCTGAATGCTACAGTATGCAGGCAGATCAGATTACTGAACGATTAGCCATGGCCTCCTATCCCCCGGCCCAGGGAAATGATTTTCCACTGTCATAATTCCCTAGACTGAATTACGCAGGCCAGTGACTCAGATACTCAATACTACAGGCCTGAGTACTGCTCTGCATAACTGTTGCTCTCTGGAGAGAGGAGATAGGTTGAGAGTGGTTGTACCATTCTTGCATTAGAGGACAAAATAGTTTTCTAATTTGAATTTCTAGTTGAGCTCTGGTGCTTGTGCTCAAGCATGGAAGGTAGTGTGACCCAGCATTAAATGTAGCAAAGAGTTCCAGTCCATTGTGATGTTTTACCCTTTGGTTGGGACACAAAGGAGGCAGGAGACAGCTGGAAAACACTCCCAAATCTCTAAACTGTCCCTCACATGTCCTTCTATTGTGAGACGTACGTCAAATATGTGGGCACATGTCAGATGGGCAATGAGGCGGTGTAAATCAAGCAGGCCTCTAGTGGAATTTTGCTGAATGGAAAGATAGACGAAGGGAGAGGAAAAGTGGGAGAGGCTAGCCGGTGGAGGTAGGACCATGTTTCCAAGGTGCCTACCCCCTGAGGCAGGAATCTGATACATTCCAGAGGCTCCTGTATCCAGACGAATAATGGTGACTAGGGTGTAGCGTTTCATCAGATGACACATGATGGGAGTTGCTGGGAAAGTAAGAGCTATGTCTTAGGCTCCGAGGTAGCCAGCTCTGGTTGCTTGAGGAATCGGGAAGTATGTCAGAAGAACAGGACAGGTTATGTGAGAGATGGATTTATCCACAGCCGAAGACAGCATGGTTTTTTTATAGCTCTTCTAGTTATCACACCCCAGCCCACTCACCACTGTTTAGATATAGACATTTACATAATTGTAGGCATTTAGTTGACACTCCGTTGTATTAGGCCCATTGTGGCAGTTAAACTGGAACTTAAATGACTTCTGACAAATAACGAAAAAGTCATTATATCCTGCTTGGCTACTCTCTAGACAAGTTGTGGCATGAAGCTGTTTTCTTGGTCCGTGACTTTCTGAGAACTGTCTGACATTAACATGACATGTGACATCTACACGTAAGACAAATTCACCTGGGTCTAGATCAATGCCTGTGATGAAACCGTATCAGGAACCCAATCTAATTTTCAGTTTTCAACCCCAGAAATTAGTTCTTGCTAGCTCCTAAGGGGTATTTATACTGCAGACACAGAAATATACCCTGTTTTATTTAGTGGTCAAAAAACAAGCTGTCGGGTGTTAATGGACTTCACCTCAGCCATTCCGACGGACCCTCAGGGTACAGCGCGTTCAAGGGAGCTCTCAGCACTGGCCTATTAATGAAACCATTTTCAGAGATGGAGAGATGGAGTAATGAGAATGCACCACTTCACTGCGGGATATTCTAACCCCGTCCTCATCATAAGTGCTATCAGTCTCGGATATGATTGGATTAGTTTTTTTGTCCTTTGTCCATTTAGCCATTTGGAAGGCTCGTTTTCAGATGTGTTTATGTTGCTTTAGTGTTGCCTTGAGACATACATATAGTTTATAAAAAGGAACTTTGAGCATGTTCTATTGGGGTCAAGGTTTTGTACTAGAGCTGGGCAATATATCGATATTATATCGATATTGTGATATGAGACTAGATATCGTCTTAGATTTTGGATATCGTAATATGGCATAAGTGGTGTCTTTTCCTGGTTTTTTAAAGGCGGCATTAAAGTAAAGTTACTTACCAGACTGTTACTGTTTTATTATTTGCCTTTACCCACTTAGTCATTATATCCACATTACTGATTATTATTTATCAAAAATCTCATTGTGTAAATATTTTGTGAAAGCACTAATAGTCAACACTACAGTATCGTTGCGGTATCGATGTATTTGGTCAAAAATATTGTGATATTTGATATTCTCCATATCACCCAGCCCTATTTTGTACTATTACTAGGAGAACAGAAACCCAGTTGTCTCGTGTCCTCGACCGGGTCTGGCTGCACCACAGATGCCACACACATACTCTCACCTACTCTAGAGATGATGTGTGTGTAGCCCAACACTCACGCATGCCTCAAGTTGTTTACCATGCATATAATATATAAGTGGAAAGCGTAAACCGTTTAGTGTTTCCATTTATTATTATATTATATATTATTATTTTTTAAATAAGGTTTCTTTGTGTAATATTTAAACTGACAAAAACAATGCTAAACTTTCATTTCATTTTATTGTACAATGTGGATGCTACCTTGCTTGATAAACACTTTACTAATATGAACATGTAAAATGCAAAATGACTTGTTTATATTATCAGTATCAACACTGATCAAATATACGCTCAGTTGACAGTTTATTAGGTACACCTAGCTGAAATGAATGCAGTCCCACAATAACACCTTAAAGCGTAACTCTCGCCAAAATGCAACCTAGGGTCTTTTTGTGAATGTACCCGAGTCAAACCTTTCGTTTTAAAGCATATTTAGGACGGAAGCGCCACTTTTAAGATTTACCGTATTTTCAGTCAAATGGCCTTTTGAATGGGAGTGATAGGGGCACTTTTATGCTAGCCTCAAAATAGCTATTTTTAAAACACTAAGAAGGCTCGACATAACATGAAACTTTTCTCAAAGTATCACCCAGGGGCTCTACACCTTAACGAAAGCATTGACAACATTGTTTGTGTACCCAGAGTTTACTAAAAAAGGTTTTGAACAACTCACCGTAGCTCTTGTTGTTTCCGGCCGCTAACACCTCGTCAGTCAAAACGAGTCCTCCATAGGAGGAAATGTCATTCTTATATGAGGCTCCTTTTTCAACTACAAGGTCAATATTGTTTTTCCACTAATGACAAAACAATGAATTATCCGTGCATTTATATGGAACTAAGCTTTAGGAGCTTTCCGTCTTTACTCTCCTCCCTGTTACGTTGCATTCGGAATCGTTTTTGACTGATAAAAAGGCTGCGGCCGGAAACAACAAGAGCTACGGTGAGTTGTTCAAAACCTCTTTTTAGTAAACTCTGGGTACACAAACAACGTTGTTAATGCTTGCGTTAAGGTGTAGAGCCCCTGGTGATACTTAGAGCAAAGTTTCATATTGTGTCGAGCCTTCTTTGTGTTTTAAAAATAGCTTTTTTGAGGCTAGCATAAAAGTGCCCCTATCACTCCCATTCAAAAGGCCATTTGACTGAAAAAAACTAAAAAAATACGGTAATTCAAGTAGTGCTTCCTAAATATGCTTTTAAACGAAAGTTTGACTCGGGTACATTCACAAAAAGACCCCAGGTTGCATTTTGGCCAGAGTTATGCTTTAACCCTTGTGTTGACTTCCGGTCAAATTGACCCGTTTTCAATTTTTGTTTTTATATCAGAAAATATGGGACGTAGAAATAATAATAATTTTTTTTTTTCAAGGTTGACGGGAAACAATTGGAACAAAAGCTGAACGTTGAAACATCATGAAGATGGGAGTCATTGCAGAGCTGATGTATTAGTTTTTAGTTAGGTGTACTTAACGGACAGTTAAGTGTTTAGTCGGTGTCCTTATCTTCTTGTGTAGCTGCCTTTGCGCTGTTTGACTGTTTCTTCCTGAAACTTAAACAAGACCACAGCTGTGACCCGATGCTGACAGGAAGACCATGTTCGATGATTACCAACTGGAGTTTGTGTTTACCTTGCTGTCGGGATAAGCAGCGATATTGTAGCAAAGTGAGGAGTAAATGCCTACACCAGGTCATGTAGAAGTTTCCGTCTCCCTTTGTTTGCCTAGGATGATAGAGACTGTTGTTTGCCTGGAAAACAGCACAACATAAAAACGGGCACGTCTGTGACATGGCCTTGAGATTAGACCAGGACGGAGCGTCATGGCCTCCCACCAGGACAGCAGGACTGACTAAACTTAAGCAGGGCATCTGGTGCCCAGTGCCCCTGTGCTCTTCTCTTTTCCCTCTCTCCCTTGTCTCTTAGCCTCAAAGCAGACCACACCACCACACCACAGCAAGTCATCTGGTGTCCAGTCGGCTCCCATCTGCGCGTGTATTTGGCTTCGCTGCAAACAAAGCATTGCGGCCTCCACTATGTCTAAACAGCTCAGCCCTGCTATCTAGCTTAATCTGTGGGTGGAAACTATGAGTGCATTCCCAAGGTTATGGGTCATCTCCATTTCAATTCATTAAATTGCATCGAGGCGTTGAGAATCCACCGTAACAAACTGACCACAGCTGATGGCATACCTCTTTTCCATTTTGAAGTGCTGAGGTGGAAAGAATTGTCATGGTCCCGACCCGAGGTTTAGCTACTGGCAGCTCCAAGTGTACCCCTCCGCTGATCCATGGCGGTGCCATGTCTGCCCAGCCTGTTGTCTCTCATCCATCCTGGGTGGTAGGGAGGTGTGTGTGTTTGTGTGTGTGTGTGTGTGTGTGTGTGTGCATGCCTGTCCCTGTCCATGCAGGACAGGTGTTGGCAACCCTGAGGTCAGTCCAGATGCAGCTGGGGCACCTAGACAGGAGGACAACTGGAGACTGCAAATGACAGCAGGATGAATGGGCTTTGTTTTTCGAGGTTTTGGCCAGTTTTATTCAGACGGTGCAGCTTTGAACGGGTTCAGTTGTGATGGTCAGGTGGCGTAACGGCTGGCTGCTCTCAGCGGGACGTGCTACAGTCGCAAGCATTTTGTCCTTACAGAGAAGCTCGGAGGCTGTTTGGCTGAAGAAGCTAAACTAAAGGAACCATAGTGGGGTGTGCAAGCCTGCAAACACAAACACCACCCTACCCCCTCTGTGAAGTGTTAAGTGGCCGGATATGTTTGGTGAATGGGACACAGGTGTCTGGGCCGGGCTGTGTGTGCCTGACCAGAGGTCTGTGTTTGTTTTCTCTCCATATTGGCCCCCAACTCTCTGCTGTAACTCGACCAAAGCTCATTGGCTCTCAATGGGCCGGGGTGGAGGCCCCCTCTTTCTTTCTTTCTTTTTTTTTTTTTTTCTTTCTTTCTTTTCTTCTACTGTGGGACTGAGCAGTGGATGAACTTGAGTCAAGAATCTCATAATGAAATTCAAGACATCCCACATCACAATGTTGAGGCTACACATTGTGCGAACCTGGTGCTTTTTAGATTCCTCTTTCTTCCTTTATTCCTCCATTCATCCCTCTGTTGCCTCTGATCTACCCCAGCAAAGCAGGCGTTTGAAGTTGTCAAGACTCTGGCTTTACTGTTGAGTCCTCAAAGTGCTTATGTGACAGGTAGAGAAGAGCTGGAGGGGAGTAATGGGACTCCCACACAGTCCACAGCCTCCACGGTCTCCATCCTCCACGCCCTTGTCTCCCACTCGCCTCCCTCACACAGGCGTAGTGTCTCTGTGGTGATGTCACTGCACTGAGCTCCCCTTTGTTGAGTAACAGCCTAAAGGTGCGCTGTGGGTTACGAAGAAGACACAAACACCGCCACCACAGTTCCGTACTGTACCTCACCGTGGAGCGCAGCAGGGTGAGGTAATGAGTTGTTAACCCCTCAGCAACCTCCATGTTTGGACGCTGCACCGTCAGCAGTGGCCGCTATCCCCACCCTGATCTGATTGTTTGAGTAAACCTGTGGCCTCTCCAGATGGCCAGGCCTCCTTATGATAACATACAATTAATATCTGGCCCACATAACGCTCTCCCAGCATCCCCCCCGCACACACACTCCGCTTCCCACAAACTCTGCTCTCATTTCTCGTTGCCACCCTCTGTGCTATTGTCTCTTATGCCTTCTCCTGAGTGCCCTGTTTTATTTCTTTATTTCACTCATCTTTTTAAATTCCAGAATCCATTTATTTTGTCCCCAGGCACAAAGGGTGATAGCTTGAGACGGTACAGCAAATTAAATTTGGTCTCCCTCTTTTGCTCCCCTTGGACGTGCGCATGATGGAACTGTAGAAGGAGAACAGGAGCAAAGAAATCTGGAGGAAAAAGCCCATTTCCCATGCATTACTGTCTCTTTCCTCGGGGTCTATAGTGGAGTTACACCAACACCTCTATCGCTTTTTTCTCTCTTTAATTTTCTTCTTTTTTTTTTTTTTGCTCTCTCCCCGTCTCGCTCTCGCTGCTTGCTGTTTCTTCTCACACAGCCTAACCTGAAGGTCTCTCTGCTCTTGCTACCACTGCTAACTCAATCTGACCCAGTTGATTAGTTTGGGTCTAGTGAATCATTAATCGAGGTTATCTAACTGTTCCTATAATGATTCCGCTGTGACTCGACTGTCAGAGAATCTCTGCGTTTGTAGCCGACCGATCAAGCATCATGCTTTTTGCTATACACATTTGTACTCTATTATAACACATCTTGCAAAAAAAGCATTGACCCTCAAGCTAGACTATATGTTTAATAGGTGTGCCGTGCACTGTAATATGTCATTGTGTCAGAGCACAATACGAGGACTAAGTGCACTGAATGCAAATTAATCTTGTGGGATGGCAGCAGCTGAATAGAGTGTGGTTTTGGGAAAGGAGGGGAGCAAAGGGAGGGACAGAAGGAGGGCTAATAGTGGCGACAGAGAGGAGAGGGAGAGAAAAGAGCATGTGAGGAGGAGGGGGAGGGTTGTGGGATGTAGTCATCGCCAGGCCCATTCATCATGCAATGCCTGCTGGGATGCGCTGGGGTCAGTCCGGCACAACACAATTACAGCCTGTTCTGGTGTTGTGCTCGGCTCCACTGTGTTCCGACTATGTTCTGTTGTCTTTTGTTAGATTCCCTCTGTTCTACCTCTCTTGTTTTCCTCTCCGCTCTGTTCTGTACGCTTGTGTTCAGTGGCATCTCTTTTTTTTTTCTTTCTTGTTAAATATTTTTAAACTCGCTGCTCAAGCTATCACTTAATGATCTGCTGCAGTTCTTTGAGCAAAACTTCTCAATTAGCTGAGCATTTGTTGTATTTTAGTTTGTTTGCGTCTCAAACTCTCTCCTTTTTGTCTTTTGCAATTAATAGGCATATTTCTGTGCTTGTGGTGTAGTTGCTTGTCGGGCTGCTGCACCATCCGTTGCGCAGCCTTCTTCTTTTATCCACATCTGAATCGCAGCCACTAGCTTGATTCATGTGATTGACAGGCCTGGTTAGAATGGGGGAGTGAGTTTTTAGTAAGCATGTTGTTTACTCTGCTTCCCTGACAGTCCTTGATGAGCCTACAGATGTTTCCAGAAAGCTGTAAATATCTGCTGTGTGCTCTAATATCAGATGAACAACCTATCCGATCGTATGGATATCTCTGCCTGGAACCTTTTTTAGATGGTCTAAAGGCCTAAATGAAAACATCACGCAAGGAGCCGGCGGCAGCATCAACTTTTGAAGGCTGATCCAGACATCTGTGTTAACATCATAGTGCATGGCGGCACTTTATGTTGTCAAGGTGGGATCTGTTTCTGTCACTGAAAACAATACATGAGAGACGGCATAGATTGCCCGTATAGATAGACGTGTGTGTGTGTGTGTGTGTGTGTGTGTGTGTGTGTGTGTGTGTGTGTGTGTGTGTGTGTTCGTGTGTGTGTTTGTGTTCTGATTTCGTTTTGGAGCACCTTGCTGCATATATTTATATTTTTAAATTGAACTATTTGGTGCTTTAAGGAACAAACTTTGGTAACTATTTTATTTTGAAAAATATACATGACCGGTATTTAACATTTGGATGAAAAACAAGCATTTCTATGTTTCTCTGGTGATTGTGATTAGAAGATGTGTTACTATGGCTGCAACTAACAATTATTGTAACTTATTAATTCATTTTCCCTAACATCTAGATGATGTCTTCTCTGATTTCCAATCAACAGTCCAAAACCCTAAATGCTCATCATATCATGTGACACATTTTTTACATCCAAGAAGCTGTAACTAGCAAATGTTTGGCGATTTTGCTTGAAAACAATTAATCATTTATCAAATTTGCTGTTGTTATTACCTGCTAGCAACTAGTTTTCTTTCAGCTTTATATAATACGCTATATGTAATGTATACTTTGTAATGTAAAAAAAATGGCATCATTAAATATTTATAGGTCAGATTGAGTTGCTGTCTAGTGTATTTTATGGAGGCTTAGTTAGTTAATGAGATATATGCTCCAGCTCTGTTTTTTGATGTTTAATGATGGGGCTGCTCGTCTTTGGTTTACATTTGGATGTCAAATTCTGCCTTTTAATAAATGACATTAGTACAACTGGCCCCATTTCTTAATACATCAAGTTGATTATGGTGAAATAGTTTGCAGTTAAAGTTGCTTTTTGTCTTTTTTAGATTGTTCTTTCTAAGCCTCACATGTAATTTCGATGATTAAGCCAAAGACAAATCCTTGAAATGACAAATACTCAATGTTCTTTTAAAAATGCACTCTTGGCATAAACAGGCTGTTTATTTAACAGCATTTGGACCGTGGGGAATTGTGGGTTTTTCTTAAGCTGTGTGTCTGAGCAAATTATTTCCAGTAGTTGTTGAAGGATTTCTCGTAACAGAACAGAAGACAAACGCACCCAAAGGTCCCAGAAGTTCACTTGCTCGCTAAGGATGCATTGGGTGGTGCCTTGGCTGACGAAAGAATTAATAGGAAGCCCCAAGATTGACTGAAAGAATGACAAATCGTGGCCAGAAAATGCAACAGTTTAAAGTACGGAGCATCTGGAAACAATTTTAAACAATGGATTGTCTTTAGCAGGCTCCACGTCAAACTGTATGGATGCTTCTCCTTCCTGACTTCCTTAAATTTCGGCCTCCTGAGACAAACTTAGGAAGGAGTTGGATGACATAGAAAGATTGACTTGGCGTTCTTTGATTTGACATTCATCTTAAAATTCAGCACTGAACCTCGTGCATACTCAAAAACTGGTGGATTGGCAGAATGAGGCAGTTTGTTGAAAGGATTTTATAGGTCGACAGGGTAAAATCATATCCTCATTCCAGTCATGTCAGCTGTGGATAGCACATAGCACATCTAATCACTTACATACTGTATAAAGGTCTAACTCTGATCTGAAAAATTCATATACCCCTACACAGGTTATCATTCCTTAGAAAAAGTAAGGGAAAAATATATATTCATAAAATGAAATTCAACCTAAACAAGTTAGAGCACCAAGCAGACTATCTCTTTTTAAAGCCTAAAGTAGATTTCTTATAATTGGTCACTGCTCGGCTCTAATAAACAGATAAGCCAAGTGAAAACTACAAGAGTTTCTTTGATTTTTGAAGTGGCCTTTGAGCTCTTTTGTAATATCTACCTCCAACAATAAACCTGGCAGGATTGTGTTATCTAGGACAAGTTCTAACCACATCCCATGGCGACAGTCTGGGTTGCCTCAGCGGCTCCCCAACCTGCAGACGCAGCAGCCTGTCTGTCGTCAAGTTGTCTTCTCTGTGCCCTAATGAAGCCGGGGAGATGTGACGACAGGCCTCACATTACACTCTTCACCTAATTGTGTTGATGTGAGGCTGATATTAGCGTCGTGGTGGTTAATCTTCCCAGTGAGGGGAAATGGCGGAGTCATCAAGGGGATATGACACAGCTAATTAGACTTGTGTACGCTTCCATGTGTGAGGGGAGAGGTGGGTGTGAGGTGAGATGGAGCGAGCAAAGAAAAAGGCTTTTTTTTCCCCCCTTTTTTTTATTTTTTTTGAAAGTTTGTTTTATTGATTGAACAGGCACTGAAAGTAACTTCAAAACGTGGCATATTCTTTGAATGCTGTGCTGCTTAATGACGGCAACCACTTTCTGACAAGGGACAACTGGGGGGAAGCCTCAATGTTCATTACAGCCTGGCGTTTTACCCACTCCACGAAACACCATCTTGGGGAGTCTGAAATTAAAGTCATTTGAAGTTGCACACAGAGCAAATGGCCTACTGGTACAATAATGCTGTTTTTGACTTCATCCTCCCCCGAGGAAAGCTGTTAGTATGTTTGACTGATTAGGGCCTGCAGCCACCAGCCCTCAATTAGACAGAAGACACAGCTTCAACCCTTGCTGCTGGAAAATCAAAAGTAATGAATTAGTGATAAAGGTTTTAAAGGCAACACCATTAGAGCGGCAGTCGGGAGGAGGTGGACTGCTTTATCCTTGCAATTTGCAGAGTAGGTAATTTGTAGTCTAAAGGAATACAAGTGAAATGCTTTAGATTTCTTTTTCATTTTCTTTCCTTTAATCCTCTGCTTTTCTTTCTCTCTCCCTCTGGCTACCGGGGACAGTAATATTAACCCCATCTCCGCTGCGCTGTCCTCATGTGACCTAGGAGTCGTCTCCCGTGAGGAGTGGTCAACTGTTCTGCTGCTCAGGGTCTCGAGCCTCGCTGGAGCTCGTAATACATAATGACTTCATTGCTCGAGGGTGGGAGGATCAAATAATATATTAAGATTGTGTTGCGAGCTGTCACGCTCCACTTGGGTTGAAAAGTACTATGCCAGCAATCTTTTTTTTGCAGAGTCATACTCTGATAGGCTTTTTTTTTTTTTCTTCTTCCAAAGGCCTTGTTTGATTTTGTTTTGGATTTCAACCGATTGCCAATGCCATCCACACCACTCTTCTCCTACGTTGACCATTAGCACACACAGTGCCCATATTTGTCAGGCTGATAGTGACACTGTTTTCCCCATTGGCCACCACCCAGTCCATCTCTGTTAGTGGATGGAGCTCAGTCCTGTCACCTGAGGGATAAAGTGTGTGGTGGAAACTCTCATCCCCTGAGGTATGCAGGGCAGATGCAGACCCTCCGTTGGTTCAGCTGTTGTGCCCTGTGCCGACAGAGAGGCCACAGCATGGCTCCGTCTCTGTTATTGGAGGAGTTATAGAGCTGGGTGAGATATTTACGGTTTGCTGTGAGGTTTTCATGCCTCCTTTAAATCAGAATATAGACTCATGGTGGTCCTTTTGCAGGGGTGACTTTATTTACCTATGTATTAAATTATTTGCATTGCTCATTGGTAAGTAAACATCTAATTTCAACCTGTAGGATTTGTTGTATCATCTATTCCACAGCAAAAAACAAACAAACATGTTCTTACCGAACAGTCCGTCTTTAACCTCTTGTGTGACATTTTTTTCAAAGACACTTGTTAGTGGTTATGGTTTTGTTGAACATGGTGGCTTGAGGTCAGCCCACTTGTACTGCTGACGGCAGGGTGCCAGTGTTTTTCCACCACTCAAAGCACTAGAGTCGAAACAACAGACCTAGTCCCAGTAATAAAAATCGTACTGTACATAAACAAACTGTGCTACAACTGAATTTATTACATGAAAAGGATGGAAGAAGAAACAGAATTTACCAGTAATTGGCATTTTTACATTTTTAATTCCACTTGTATTTTAATAACTTGAGGGCAATTTTGACCCTGCTCCCTTATTATAAAGAGAGCAAAGGTTAAACCTCTAGTAATGAGTAAAACGGATGCCTTTACTGCCCACACATTATAGTACATTGTGTTTCTAGCTGTTGAGCTTTTCCCCTTGTCTCAGAGGTCCCTTAAGGCTCTTATACACTAGACGCAGCCCAGCTGGCGCGTGCAAATGTGACGTCGTGGGATCGCTGTGACTATTTATACCCGCGCTGGTGGTCGCGACACTAGTTGCAGTCTTCTCCTGAACAGCGGTGGCGCTAATGAGCAAAGGCTACCGACGTTGCTCTTTCTACCGTCTCGAAGAAAAAGAAACAATGGCAGAACTGGCAGCAGCATTGCCGTCAATGCTTCGATTTGATTCGATGACCTACTTTGTCGGATCACGCCTTTCATTCACCATAAAAGAACTCCTCTTAACCCAGTAAGTTTTAGGGGTGGTACGGTTCACAAAACCCACGGTTCGGTTCGTATCACAGTTTTAGGGTCACGGTTTTCGGTTCTGTAGCCTACGGTTCTTGTTATTTTTTCTTTTAATCTTTAACACTCCAGAAATATACTTCAGCATACGGTATATAGCTTAATTATCCACAATGTAGGATACAGTATTAAATAATTATATAGTTATATCATGTAGCCTAATCATGCACAAACTGAATTTGACTTGACTTTAAGCACATTATTAAGACCATCTCTGAGGAAAGCTAGCTGAGATTTTGATACAGCAAGAGGGAAGACATTGTCGTGATTTCAACAAGCTTTTCATTTATTTGGCAAAAAAAAGGAGACTGTGTATTGCCATCTACAGGAACTTATGTGCCTTTTTTTTGCACATGATTGAAATATTACAGAATATCAATTGAAATAACTTGCATTTATCAAACTGCCAACTTCAGTGTAGCTCTTACAAAAATGTATCCTTTAAAAGAAAAAGAGAGGAACTCTCAAAGCTCCGTCTTTTGAATAAGTCAGAATACGTTAAACATCAAAACAGTTTACATTATTAGTTAATTTCCTATCCTGGGCTGGGACACACATACGGTTTGATAAAGTACTTATCATTGCACTTACAATAACGACCGTAGCTGTCAGGCCCTCCTGTATACGTCTCCTCTCCGTTTTTTCCTGCATCCACCCATAGACAGTATATAAGCATCCACCGTGTGGGGAGAACTGAGCAGCCCCGCCCGCTGCAGAGACCTGACAGGATCTAAACTGCAGACGTTTCAGTGAGTGAAAAAACATTACAGCGTACATTGATGTTAAAATGTATACAGGTTGGCATGACGGCCTGAAAAGTCTTTCGCTGTACGTTTTGTTGGTAACTTGTTCACACCTCTTCTTTCGCGCGAAAGGGAAACACACTGAGGTCACATATGGGGCACGTGACGGGCACGAGGCCACATTGCGCATGCGTCGAACCGTACGGCACACACACACACGTTCCGAACCGAGACAAGCGGACTGAACGGTTCGGATGTTTTTTCATGAACCGTACCAGTGTCAGTACCCGATCCGTTCCACCTGCACAATCCGTTCTGCGCATGTGCAAGATCACACGTATGCCATGACGTAGGCGCAGATGATAATGCTGCGTTCATGCCACCTCGAAATAACAGGCACCGCCCCACTGGTTACGTTGTTTCTGCAGCTAGATTCAGTCTAAAATAACGTTAAGTCAAACTTAATGGGAAAAGCAGGCTACAGCTAAATTAAGACATTACAGTAATAACAATAAAGACAAGTATTGAGTGATTGTATTTTAAATGAGCACAAGTAAAGTAGAACTGACGTAACAGCTGTTATATATGCTAACGTTTATTTTCAAGTTTTATTTTGAGGGTCTTTTAAAGTTTACATGCTGTCTCAGCTAGCGGTTAGCCGAATTAGCGGTTAGCTAAACTAACGTTAGCTTAACTGTGGAGGCTAACGGCAGACCGCTGCAATCAGCTAGCGGTTAGCCAAATTAACCGTTAGCTAAACTAACGTTAGCTTCCCGGTGGAGGCTAACGGCAGACCGCTGCAATCAGCTAGCGGTTAGCCAAATTAACCGTTAGCTAAACTAACGTTAGCTTCCCGGGGGAGGCTCCGTATTAACCGTTAGCTACCGCTATAATCACCTAGCGGTCCGCCGAATTAGCTATTAGCTAACTAACGTTAGCTGGAGGCTAGCGTGTGAACATCTTGCGCATGCGCAGAACGGATCGTGCAGGTGGAAGCGGTGCCGTTATTCCAAGGTGGTGGTGGAATGAACGCAGCATTATCATCTGCACCTACGTCATGGCATACGTGTCATCTTGCACATGCGCAGAACGGATTGTGCAGGTGGAACGGATCGGGTACTGACAACCACCCCTAGTAAGTTTACAAGACAGACTTGCAGTCACACTGAGAGTACTGGCATCCGGTTGTCGGCAAACTCGTTCAGACCTCCTGTTTCCACTTTGTCGCGCGCCGCAGAAAAAAAAAAAAAGAGCGTGCGCGACCTCTGCTCGTGCGCTATAAATCGGGCGCGCCGGCAGGATATTATGTCATTTTGACGTCACGATGGCGCGCGCCACCTTGGATGCGTCTAGTATATAAAAGCCTTTAGTCTCATCAAGTGGTGTGGTCCTACAGCTTCAGAGCGAACATCTCAGTGACCTCAGCGTGATGTTCACACTAACCTCGTCGCTTTCCCTAACCTGCTTCCATTATATATATATATATGTGTGTGTGTGTGTGTGTATATTATATATATATATATATATATATATATATGTGTATATATATATATATATATATATATGTGTTATATATATATATATATAGTGTAAAATATATAATGTGTATATATGTAGATATATATATATATATGTGTGTGTGTATATATATATAATATATATGTATATATATATGTGTGTGTGTATATGTATATATATATATATGTGTATGTGTGTGTGTATGTGTGTGTGTGTGTGTGTATATGTATATATATATATATATATATATATATATATATATATATATATATGTGTGTATATGTGTGTATATATATATATATATGTGACAGTGAGCAAAGCGATGGGATGTCACAAGGTCTCGTCAGTGTGAGATCTGTCTGTGACAGCTGAATAAGGAACATCTCTCTTTTTTTTTTTTTTCTCTCAGCTATCACTTCACCTTCCCGCAGCCTCGCCCCTTTAGATACGACGGTGACTTCACCCTTGCATAATGGAATCCAACCTTCCTTACCGTTCATCTCTGCTCTCATCAGCTGCTTGCTCTAATTAGATGAGGGTGATTTCAATAAAGTTACTGTCGTCCTCACTCCATTAGTTATATTAACACTCGGATTCCTGCCCCAGAGTGGTCTATCTATTCTCCGCCTTTCACCGGGGGGGGGGCCAATCCTCTTCCTTTCATGGATCTGTGTAACCTAGTTACTGAGGCCCAGCAGGGGAGGCCAATCAATTAATGAACAAAGGAGCCCGCTCACTGAGCAGCGGCGCGAGTCTGGGACTATAAACAGGGCGCTCCCAAAACATGGTCGCTGTCAGTTCAGTGCTCCTCTGATGGATGTTGTTTTGCGCGTCTCTGAATACTATTTCAGAAGAGCCTAAGACGTGCGGTACACTCGCCGCAGCCAACCTCTCTTGTGCCAGTGTGACTTCATGGGAGCGCCGTAACTGTTTATACTCGCGCGACACTAGTTGCAATCTTCTCCTGAACAGAGGTGGCGCAACTGAGGTAAGGCTACCGACTTTGCTATTTCTACGGACTCGAAGAAGAAGAAGAAAAAGGTAAACAAGGGCAGAACTGGCAGCAGCATTAACACCAATGTAAGTGTCACCATAAAAGAACTCCTCTTAACCCAGTAAGTTTACAAGACAGACTTGCAGTCACTCTGAGAGTCCTGGCATCCGGTTACCCTCGAACTCGTCGATGCTTCCTGTTTCCGCTTTGTTGCGCGCCGCTGAAAAAACGACCTCTGGTCGCGTACTTAAAATCCTGGCGCACCAGCAAGATCTACATCATTTTGACGTTACATTGGTGCGCGACAGGTCGGCTGCGGCGACTGTAAAAAGGCCTTAAAGCCAGTGGATACCTCTACGTTACCTGTTCGAACACACTACCAGCTAAAATTCAGGGGTCCTCTATTGAGAATTAGTAGTGAAAAAAAGACGGATTTTAACTTTTTTTTTTTTCAGGGAAGGCCTTCCATTACCATTATGTTTCAACATAATTGAGATGTGAGTAAATGGACTGGGACATGTTCTGCCACTATGTTGTGAAAAGGCTGGAATGTGTCCCTTTGAGAAAACATGGAGATGAGCTAACAAATTAAGTATGTAATGGTCAAAGGTTAAATGTATACATTCAGTGATTCTGATCAGTCTCCCATGGCAACAGGCAGCTTTGGACGGACAGCCCTCTTCTGTCCACCTGTGCTCTCTCTCACTATCTTTCACCACTTTCTCATCCTCCCCTTTCCTCAATATTTCTTTTCATCATATTGAATCCCCCTTTTTTTTTTTTTTTTTTTTGTCCACTCCTCACCTTTTTCTTCACATCCATCAGTTCCACCCCTCATCCTATCTTTCCTCTCTCCAGCCTTTCAGCCTCTTTGTCATCCCTTGTTCTTAATCCGGCTATTCGTCCCTAGTGTTCCCCTCCCTGGAGTTTCTCAGCTCCGTCTCCCTGTGTTAGATCAGGGAGCAGGCTGTTGTAACAAGCTGTTGAATAATGTAAGCACGGGGCTATAGGCCAGAGTTTCAGTTAACCCTTTGATCTCCGATCACACAGCGGGTGAGGCGGACACATCATAAATGACAGCTCGACAGCAGGGCGAAGCAGCCCGAAGGCCTTTCTGCTTCCGTCGTCCTCCAACCTCTACCTAAAGGCTCAAGTTTCCCATATCCGGTTTCATTGTCATGGCCTTTGTAGGCAGGAACACAGTGAGTGTCCCTAGCCTTTGTTATTCTAACACTGATGTATAATTAAAGGGTTAGAAAAGGCAATGCTGAATAATTGATATTGGAGCAAAGATGTCGTGGCATACTGAAATGTATTGTACTCAGTATTTTTACCCGCAGCCAGATAAAAGATTGACCAGTTTGCTTTCTTTCTGGTCATCTAGGTCCGTCTGCACTGATTCATCGTGTCACCGTGCTCTCCTTTGACTGAGGAGCTATTATCTTTGTTTCATTCAGCCTTATTTCACCCGTGTGTATACTGTTAAGTGTCAAAACACAAGGCAATGGACTAGAGAATAGTCTTATTAAATCATCATCAGCAGTCAAGTTTGTGCGTGTGTTACCAATTTGTATCAATTAACTGGCAGAGTCACGCATTTCCAATCGCAAAAAAGCGTAGCTAGCACACAAGGTCTCATTAACCCTTTGAAATCAATACCGATACCTCTTTCCTTAAGTGCTTCTAGTTAACTTTAGAGCCTCATGTCCTGAGGCTAGGGTGTATTGATCTGCTGTACTGATTGGAAGTTTCCCTTCAGGAGGTGAAGGATAGCAGTGGGACTGGGGATGTTTTGGCAAGAGAGGAGAAGGAGTGGGTCTTCATGGCTGGATCATCTTACTACTTCCTACCCCCCCACACCTGTTGCAGCCAGCAGAAGAAAAAAGCACCCCACCAATCTCTGTGCGTGGCGTGCGTGCGTGCGTGCGTGCGTGCGTGCGTGCGTGTGTGCAAATTGATTGTGTATGTGTGAGAGGCAGAGAGAGTGGAAACGGCTGTTTGTGTGCTCAGGAGAGCAAATGGCTGAGAGGCGTAGCAAATGAGAAATGTGTTACATAGGGTTTATGGTGACGGCGTGTGGCTGAACCGCATTGACTTTGGCAGCTGCTGGCCGGTTATGGATGGGTCGCGGGAGACACAATTTAGATTTTACATGGCTACATGACAGTCTGCTTTGTGGATTGGGTGTTTGGACCCATAACCCACTGCAGAGGTGTGTGTGTGTGTGTGTGTGTGTGTGTGTGTGTGTGTGTGTGTGTGTGTGTGTGTGTGTGTGTGTGTGACTCTGACAAGCTTTCCTTGATTTGGACAGGGAAAAGCGTAGCTCTCTTCCCACATAAATAACCCCCCCCCCCGCGCCCCCCTCTCTCCCTGGCCTGTTTCCCTCTCTTAAAAAAAACAAAAAAATTGAAATATTGTTTTGATCTCAAAGCGTGGTGTTCCAGGACATACACCATGCATGCAGCCCTGTGAAGGCTTGACCCTTGACCCCAGCTACCCCCTTCTGTAAATTTCCGTCACGGTAGGATACACAGCAGCTGTAGAGGCGGCAGTGAAGAGGGGAAATGGGAAGAGCCAGCACAGTAGACGGAGCCCAGATAGACCTGTCAGCTCCATGACACCCACACATGCCTCACCCTCTGGTCCAGGACGAGAACAGAGGAAGGGAAAGCCGCTTGCCTGGCGACAGGTAGAGTGCTGATATAGACAGACCGTCTCGACCAGTTGCAGAGTTAAGACTAAAGCTGTGAAAGGGATAATGGTGAGCCATGGCGGAGCTGTGTTTATTTTGGGGAACAGGGGGAGACTTGAGGGAGAGGGGATAGGGGACTTGGCAGGGACAATGCCGAACAGTATTAACCATCCTTTCCATAATGGATATATTGTATATAGCTTCTTTTTGTTTTTGTTTTTTACTGATAATGATAATGATAAAAAAATGTAAAACCCAAAATTATCATTTCTTAAGTATTTATCCATCTTGGGTTAATATTTAGTAGTAGTTTAAGTCTGGCAGCAATTACAGGCTTATAACTGTGGGGATAGGCCTGTATCAGTGCATATAGACAGGCTCTGTCAATTTTCATGAACTGGAACATTTAAAGTCTGGATTGAGCTAAATCTGAATTCTGGACCCTGCCACAGGACATTAACATTGTTGTGTTTAAGCAATTCCTGTGTAGCTGTTGGCCCTGACGTCTTGCTGAAACATAAATCTTCTCTCAAGTCATAGTCTTCTGTCAAACTTTCAAGATGCATTTATTTCCTCTACAATTCTTCTAGGTCATGCTGCAAAGAAGAATCTTCAAAGCATGATACTGCAACCACCAGACTTCATGGCGGGGATGATGAGTTTCTGGTGATGCGCCATATTTGGCTTCCACCAAACATAGCTTTTAGTATGATGGCCAGAAAGCTGCATTTTTTTTCTAATCGCAAAATAAAACCTACTCAAACTTTTCTTCCACATGCCTTCTGGCAAATACTAGCTGAGGTGTCATGTGATTTTTTTTTTTTAATTTTAATTTTTTTTTTTTTTAGCAGTGACTTTCTCTTTACCAGTGTGCTATAACAGTGTGACTGGTGAATCCCCCAGGCGATAGTTTTTGAACTGACACTGGCTCCCATTTCTCAGCCATAAAACCCCATAGAGCGGGCATACTCAACTGGTTTTGCATGGAGGCCACTTTTGCAAAATGACAGAAGGCCAGATGCCAGTTGATAAACAAATATTAGTACCGTATTAATTATCAGATAAAATTAAAAGACACATAACTCATCTGTCTTTGAAATTCTTTATTTTCAAATGAACTGACTTATTAGCTAAATTAACTTGTCCCAGATAAATAAGATTCCACTGCATTTAATAGCTGCAATGGCATTTTAGTTGTAAATGTGTTGGTTACATTTGAAAGAGTTTATACAACATTACGTACCTTTTTGCTCTTCTTCCCCTGTATAGCTCACCGTCTGATCCTAAACTTAACTTTCCGAGGCCCGAAAGGCAATCTCAGCCTTCTCTCTTGTTCCTAGGATGTGAGGACATTTGGGGCTGAGTTCTGTCGAGGGTTCCAGGGGATCCAAGTGAATTTAACGTTTTCACACCTTAATTATACACAGCTGCTCTCCATTCAACTTATTAGGCAACTTCTGAAAACTAAAATGCACTAGTTAGTTATTAAATCAGCCATTAGCGTTTTTTACGATTGTCTGACTATCGACATATCAAATATAGAGCTAATACATACTAAATGCCGAACAAATCATTAAGCTTGTCAGGGAATTGCATCTCTGTAGAGCCATCTTGTATTTGTTGGTTTGTCATACAACAGCAAAGAAACCGTCTAATGGCAGATTTCCACCAACTGCGGAACGGCTGCGGGTCGGCTCCGTGCTCCGCCGTCCTTCAATACCCACCAGGTCCGTATTTGTTGAGGAACGGCTGCGGCCATGGCTGACAGCTGAAGACCCATGAGATCTCGCAAATTCGCGTATGATCGTGCGATATAACAGGATGTAGTTTCTATAAACAGAACCACAAAACAACAGTTTGTTTCCATTCCGACTTCAGGCCTGTCTCCGCCCATTATGAAGTTTTCAAGGTGTAGTGCAGGGAAATATGATCCGCCGTGAGCACGGTGTATTTTATTATTTATTTTTTTGCTTCTGCGCTCGACTTCCTGCCCTTCACTATCTGCCGTGTGCTGAATTGCTGCGGAGATCTCCTGGGACGGAGTCGGAGCGCATCCGTTCCGCAGTCGGTGGAAATACACACGTTGACTTTAATGGAAACCTATTGACTGCGCCGCCGTTCCGGAGTGAATCTGCAGCTGTTCCGCAGTTGGCGGAAATTGGGGGTTAAGGGAGTGAATACTGCCACGCTGGACTATAGCGGAGCTCGACTGTGTTTGTGTTTTAAAAATGGTTACTGAGGCACAAAGTATGAGAGAGAAAAGTAAAAAGCTGGAGCTGAGTCTCAGTTTAAAAAAAATCACAGGATTTCCAATAAGATTCATGACCGGGCTAGTGTTGTTATTGCGATAAACCAATCACGAGGCTGGGTATTTCTCTACAGTTGGAGTTTTCACACATTTAGTTCCTGCAATTACCGCGATGGGGGCATGTGTCAAGTGTGCACTGTTTATATAAAACATACAGTCTACGGCCACCCTCTAGACAAATTTTCACTGCCATCTATTTATCTGTTCTTGATAGTGCTTTGAAAGCATGCTGATTATGAGCACCTTTTTCATGCAGGAGGAAAAATCCTATCTGTTTGATCTCGCAGGCAAAAATATGGGCAGCACAACAGAATCTCATCTCTTGTGTCAGCTATTCTTCCGCACCGTGATATTCCCATGGGAACGCATTTCTGCTGTGCGAATCACAGTCAGATCAGCGCAAGCCGTTTCTTATCTGGACATGAAAGAAGGGAAGATGGAAGAGGGGAGGTGTAAAAAGGGTGAGAGGCAGGGCTCCCCTGGGAATGATAATACCTGAAATTCACTGGGCGGCCTCTTGAATCTAGATCATCGTCATTTTATGAGCAGGTATTGTATTTATGCCTATTACACTCCAGGATACAGGCTCTGCTCGGCTGTATCCCCTCTCCCAGATTGATTGAGTAGATTAGACAGTTATATTGTTTGAGTGTGCGCCACAGCCCGTGTTACAGCATGCCTAGTTTTCTTTTATTAATCTGCGGTCATCATGAGCGTTGTTGTTTGATAGCATCTCTGGTTCCAGTCAGGTCAGCAAATGTCTTATTGCTGTTTCGCTGCAGGTGTAAAAGTCTTAATAAAACTGTTTCAGTCAGATTCTGTGCCGCTCTGGATAGCTTTTCTCCGCTGAATAGGCAGTTGATTTGATCGGGAGACCCTGCAGCATGAAACCACACCGACAAGTGCTGTTATCTCTACTTGCCCCTTCAGCTCAGAACCACCACCACCACCACCACCACCACCCCCCAAACTCCCACGCTTGCACGCCCGCACACACATATACACACACACACACAGACGTGCCTTATCCACGAGCAGTATGACTTTCACCTCTGAGTGATGTCCATTGTGTGTATAAGGAGAGACCCATTATGAATCCCAAGTCCCAATGGAGGCATTGTGCTGCCCGCCATGCTCCCTTGTCCTTCAGCAGCATCCTGAGATGACAGTAGATAAACAATAGGAACAAACAGTCACTCCCACCAGCATTGATCTGGTTCCCTCACCCCCCCCTCCTTTCACCAACAACGCCACATTGATTCCACCTACACTCAATTTATATGAAAGCCCCCGTGCCCCACCTCCCTTTTCTACTAGGACTGACAAAAATGATAAATGGCGAAGCCCTTCCTCCCTCTGCCACCACCTCCCTGTGCTGTCCGAGGCACTACAAGCCTATTTCTTCTCTGAGAAATCCAATAGACTGAGCCTCCTCCCCCCCCCCCTTTCCTCGAAAGTGTACCTTTTTTTTTTTTTTTTTTGGGAGGAGGGTGGGGGTTATTCATTGCCCCAGGTCCTTCCTATAATTTTCACACAAACATGCCACTGCCATAATTTCAAGCCTGCAGAACATCCATATGCATGATGTCAAACCATCAAAAAAAGACCAATTTAGGAAGTTATTAAGCATTTCAATTGCACACACCGTAGGATCTCCTCGCCTGTGGCGGCTGGCTAATAGTCTGTGATGCCACTCAAAGATGAAATCATATGCAGAGCCTTCCAAAGTGGGGTCAATTATTTCTCTTTCTCTGATTAATCTGTCTACCGTGTAGTCATATGGATTTGATTGCACTTAATTTAGACAAGAGACCTTCCTTGTTTTGATCGGTGGTCATTTGTGAATGATAACTGTTTGATGGTCCGTCTTAATGGAGTTTTAGCTTTCTGCAGTAAGTATCCTTTTTTCTTTTTTTCTGTGCCATTCTTGACTCCTTCTCAGCTGCTAATAAATGTCTGCAGTATACAAATGATTTCTTCCATGGTTTCCACAGTTTTTTATTGTACAGATCCAGTGTCCCCATGCCTGTAAATGGGGCACAGAGTGTCTATAAATAGATATACTGTAGTAGCGAGCTGCCAGTGGTTATCAGCAGGGGGGTTGTGTGTGTATATTCGCGTGCGGTGCTTTTTTTAAAAATGTGCTGCATCGAGGCTATTGATGAAGGTGTTGGTTTCGCTCTTGCCACTCTACCCCACCACCCAGAGGAGTAATAACATTGAGGAAAGTCTCCATTTCATATCTCTGCTGCACCGTTCCCTAATGACCCTTCCTCGCTTTGTCTCCACCCCGCCACCGCTTTCCCATGGCTCCCACAGCTCATCCACACTGCTTCTCACACTGTGAGGTAATCCATTTTACACTTCCTGCCGCTCTCAGATCCCTCCTGCTTGAGATCTCAGATCTAAAGAGGACGGGTGGTTTGGTAGCCTATTCTAAGATGAATAAGACTTTGAGAGTGCCATGTATATTTTATTCTCTGCCCTGTGCTTTTATTCATCTTGGTCCTAATCGTCCCCACATAATATGAATGTGTAATCATGCCATTATGACTGTGCCTGCTCAGGTTATCTTCATGGAGGGAGACATCGGTGTTGATGGGATCTGACATCATCCAATGGAAATCTTAAGGATGGGATCTTGCTCTGTCTGGTGCTGAATGTACAGTACAGCAGTACAGAAATGTCCCAATTCTATATAATGGTCATTGAACACACTTTTATCTGTCGTCCCATTCTGTTCATAATTGCTTTTAGGAAACGATTGCACTCCCTTGTCTGGATTTGAAGATGAGTCTCTGCCTCTTTGTCCCATTACTGTGTCAACGAATAACATTGTAATCATTTCAATTACGACAGCACCGGGACCGATGGCTTCAAGTAGGGCCTTGAGATGTAATTGGAGGGGCACGGGCGAGTTGAGGAAAGGCATTTTTCTTCTGTGAAATTGCCTCAGTCTTGGGGACAGTAAATTGAGGTGCTGAAAAATGATGTGATAATTCAGCCGCATGGTTTGGTAGGGGAAATGGTCTGAAAGTCACTTTCTGGAGAATTAGATGGCAAAACTACATTTCCCTCCTGAGTCCTCTGTCCTTCACGCAGTGGCATGAAATGAATTGATGAGACAGAGGGAGAGGGAAGTGTCGTTGTAAATGTTTGCAGCTAAAATGAAGCTGCCTGTGCATTCAGATTAGCTGAAGGGTGGGAGGCTCGAGCTGGAGTGAAAATACGGCGGCGCGTTCCACGCTATTTCATGGCCTAAGCCTTTAATCACAGCAGCCACAATGGATGCATAAAATGAAATTCAAATTTCAGATTGATTGATTCTATATTGATGAATGCCAAGGCTGGCTTAAGGAAAGGGGGGGAAAAAAAACTGCGACTCTGGCTTTAAAAAATTTTTTTTTATGTAACCTCTTACAGAAGAGTCTTTGCTCCTCATGTTTGTTGCTTTTTAGATGTGCTTCAAAAGAAATATGAAAATGTGTGCTTTTTTTTTGTTTAATCTCTTGCAAGAAAGGGTAGGAGTCTGAATACAAAATACAGACATTTGCTTTAGCTTTGCTTTTTGCTGCTTGTGGTGGAGAATTCCAGCCCAGTGGTCACGTTGCTGTTGACGGCGGTGAGTAACAAACACGCACCATCTTGTTACGTGACGAGGAGTAAAGATACATCGCATTTCGACCTCGCTCTCAATACAATGTCCAGTCCTCGCCTTCATCGCTCTATTGTGTCTCGTTTCTTAATCCCTTCAAGGCATCTCACACAGTAACCGAGCTGGCATAAGCACATTTGGTACTGTTTGCAATGTCGAGTGTAACAGGATTACAGATTTAGGGATTACACTGGCGTCATTCTCACCCATTTTTAACCTTGACCCATGCCCATGGTCTACAATTCAAACGGTCTGACCAAAGTTGGTTTTGTCTTTTGTGAGGCCTGAGTGTTTGCACAAAAGCTCAGTAATATTTGTTCAGGAACAAATACAAACAAAACACACGTGCTGTGTAGTGTGATCATTTGGATTTCCTTGTAATGAGTCTCTCGGGTCTGTCTCTGCTGTGATCAAGCCACTGTGGTACATGCACATCAATACACAGACAAAGACAGAAAAGTGACAACAGTAGGCTTTTGATGAGTGTCCTATGGATTACCACCCTCCCTCCATTTCCTTCTGCACAGTTTCCGTGCCGCTGAACACAACGTAACTCCGGCGTTTCCATGGAGAACGTGCGGTTGCCAAGGCCTGCGGTGATTGAACACAGAGGGTCATCATTTATTTCTGTCAGTCAGCGGCGATGGGATGGATCGGGTAGAGAGGGGGCAGCAGGGGGTAGCAGGGGAGAAGGGGGATACTGTTGGGTCCTGAAGGGCTCGGAAGGTCCAGCTCTCCCTTTTTTAAAAGTTTATTTGTCGAAGGGATCACCCACGGCTCTCGTCTACAGTGTTAATGTACTGACTCTCCTCACAAGCCCTGGGACGCTTGGTCTTATTCACACTTTGAAAGAAGTGCAACAGCAGTGTCAGGGAGGGAGGGGGGTGGAGGGAGAGTGAACAGGACATGTGAGCCTACATATGGCCAACCTTAGCGTTGTTTATCCAGAGAGTTGTTACAGCTGAGGACCAGGCTCAGTCCCCCCTGCTCCTCATCGTCTCTCATTAATCTAGCAGTATGGTTCTGGCCTGCTTCCCATGATGTAGAGGTAGCAGGTTTTAGTGACCACCCACCCCGAGGAAAAGCATTAGTCTCTTCTCTCGGCCGTCACCTGCTATTGTTTATGCCTCCACTTCATTCTGTCACCATCTTTCAGCTGCTATAAAATAATGAGGGGGACCATTTTAATTGATGTTTTCGAAGCCTCAGGATTGATGGTTGCCTTAGGCGTGAATTTCTCGCTCATTTCTTCCACCAATCTGTTTTTTTTCTTCTTTTTCTCAAGGTTTGGTAGTTGATCATCTTGTCCTCTCCTCTGCTTTTGTCTACCTTTCCACTCATGTTCTCCTGTCCCTTAGCAGCTTTTTTCCTCTTATTGGCCTATCTGCCACCTCCAATTTAGGGAGAATTTAAGGCCTCGTGTGCGGTTTCAGAGCTCATGTTCAGTCTGAGCTCTTTCCATCTTTGAGAATGAAGAGGTTTGCTATCAGATACACATTAGTCTCCATCTGCCTCTCCCTATATGCATGAGTTAAGACACTGACTCTATTTGGCAGACTGAACCACTCTGGTCTCTACGCACCTTTTGGCTGCTCTTTACATTACCGATGTATCTGCTGGCTATACCTCTGATCAGCTAAACATTAAATATTCATGTTCCCTTTTCCTCCTTTTACATTTTTGCATCAATTATTTTGGAGGACGGAGGATGGAGATGTTTGCAGTTGAATCTTGGCTTCTTCTAAGGTATACATGGCACAGAAAGTAGAATGCACATTAGGTGAGATGGGCGTGCAGACATTTGAGATCCATTAGCCATTATTCTGTTCCGTCAGTGCTATATCCTCATCTCCATTATAGTCTAATGTATTGTAATCTCTATTTAGCTGGCCCGATCTCAAAGCTTTAGCTTAACACTCGAGGCCTAGAGCTTTCCCTCTATTTGTATCAGTTGCTCTCCTACCCCCCCCCCTCCCCCTTTCGTCCTTTAGTTGTAGCTCTTTTTATCTCAGTCTGAAGGTCAACATTGGGAGGCGGTCACTACTGCTGCGAATTGGGCAGAAGTGAGGTTTTCTGTGCCTCCACTCTGTTTGTTTTGTGTCTCCATTTAATCTGCTCTCAAGCCTTGACAACAGTGTCATTAGAGTCACGGCAGAGCTCCTCGTCTCCCTGCAGATGGAGATAACAATTAATTAATCATTAACAGAAAATCACTTTAAGATGGCCTTTCTTAAAGAGTGAAGCTGGGTGAAATGTGTTTGAAATCAGTATTGAATTATTAATACAGTTTTCCTATATCAATATGCAACACATCTCATGCATGTGCTACTATGTGATACGCCTTCATGTTCACATGATTAATCAGGAAGGAAATGCATTCAACTCATTTGTTATATGTTAAAGATGCACACAATGCACTTTGGCGAGAAGCCCTGAATGTAAACCCAAACTTTAACCAACAATTCTGATCTTGATCAATTGTTCAAATGTATTATCTTTCGGTTTTTGACTTGGTTGAACAAAACAAGTAGTATGGAAACTTGTGACTGGCGTTTGTCGATATTTTCAGACATTTTATGGATTAAATAATCAATTTATTGAAAAAGGTACAAACAGATAATTGGATTGAATTGCCCATCTCTCATAACTAGGATTTGGTGATAAGACGCCTCATTATTGGTCTTTGGAAGTTTTGACTTATCATGTATTTATTTTAAAAGACCTTAAAAAAGTGTAAGGCCTCGGGGTCGTGTTAAAAGTCGTCTCCCCTGTCTTCTCTTCTGCTTCATTGTTTCTAGCAGCAGTCACTTCCTGTTGCTGATCATACTTTGATATGCCATGACACGAACCCTGGCTACCTCAGAAAAGAACAAACAAGGTACCTGGGGGGGGGGGCATCTTCAAGCGACCAAGGCTGTTGGTTTTTGTCTGCTCCGTTGCGATACATTCTCCGAACGCCCAACGTTTTTTCACGGCCTCTCTTTACATTAGACTCTGCCTCCCTGTAAAGAAGAAACTTGGACACGACTCAGAAAAGTGTGATCCCTTCCGTTGCACTCGCAGGAAGATTGAAGGCGTCCTGTTGAGCGTAGCTGGAAGGCTAGAGGGGGCAGAGCTACTCGCCAGAATGTTGACCTTGATTACATAAAAGGGACACTATATGGGCTGGATTTCCCCCAAAGTAATACTGTGTTTACACGAACGATAATAATCGAAGGAATATCTATAGTTAATTATTTTGGAAATAATGTATGGAATGATCTGAATGTTCATCTCCTTTTGTGAAAAATCAATAATTTATTGATAGTAATGCTATCTGATGGATGATTGCAGCCCATTGGATTTACTGCGCTGAGCATAGTATGGCCGCTCTTGTGTTTTTAGTGTTCACCTTTAATTAAACCCTGGTTTATAGTGTTACCAATAAACCCTTTGATGGCATTATCAAATCCATTTTATATCTGATTTGTGTCTGATGAGTCTTGATGGGTTTGGTGGTCACTGTTTAATGTCTTTGTGTTAAGAGGCTTGTGACTCTACTTTAATGTGTTATCTAGGGTTTAATAAAGGCGTGCCCGCGTGCGTGCCCCAGAATGCTCGGTCTTGTTTCTCCACCAGGCCTTTTTAAATGGAGAAATGATGAATTTGTAAGTGACTAGCTCCCACCGTTCTCATGCCGCGTCTTGTACTATTCTCACTCGGCTTGATGGAGATTGACCAAAGGGCTTGTATATTATGATAGGTCTGCAGAGGGTATGGGGATGTATATCGAGTGTGATAAGGGGTTTTCTCCCAGAGTAAAGGATCCTACTGTTGCCAGGTCTGTCTGTCACTGTCACCCACTCCTCTGCTCTTGGATTGCTTCCCATCAGCTTGCTTTTTTCCTGTCTCCTGCACTCCATTTTAGTCTCCATACTGTTGAGGGAAATGGAAGGTGAGTGTCCCCGCGGGTGATGGCTTCACTTGTATGCAGTCACAGTCCTACTGGACTGAATCGGGAATAGGCTCACCTCAAGGCTTTGTTGTCACTCACATTCTGCCTATTGATTGTGTGGAGGCTGCGTGAGTGAGGGATTTGTGTGTGTGTGTGTGTGTGTGTGTGTGTGTGTGTGTGTGTGTGTGTGTTTTGTGCACACGGGTTAGGATCGTGTGTGTGTAGGGGGAAATTGGCAGCTCTTACTTTGTGTAGGTGAATGCAAGGACTACTTTGGAGTGAACTTTTGGAGTGTTGGCACTGGCGGTATACACACATCTCCCACACACAGCTAAACCCACACAACACAAGAAAGCAATATGTCGTTTGTTCTATAGGAGCGGTTTCTGTGCTTTCAGATTTTGACGCTACCTTTCTTCTGTTTTGCTGTTTTTCTAGGTGAGGAGATTCGATCCTAAGGGAATGGTGCTGCTGAGATGACCTGCGTGACATTGCTTTTCTCAAGAGATCATTCTCCAATCAAAAGAGCGGAGGGAAATCTACCCGGGACATGGTTGGGAGGTTCACATGATGGACAGGTGATGGAGTCTTCCATCATCTTTCTCCACCAGTGACTCGGCCTGCCAGCCCTCCCTCTGAGGCAGAAGTGTGTACCAGCGGTCCAAGGCCCCCTATTTCTCTGCCATGGTGACATAAGCAGCGCTGCAATATGAGGGAGAGCCAACGTGAGACCGTCTCATTTCTTTCTCCAGTAGCTGCTGCAGCTGCTATCTTCACGCCGTTTGTGTTTAGCTCCATAACAAGACTGACCCTTGTTGTGAGTAATCCCTGCTCGCCGTTTTTATTTATTTTTTTACCCTCACCGAGCGAGACTGTCCCCGTGTTGCTGGGCTGCTGGGGCGGAGCGGTGTGGCGTGAGACGATGCTGGGATGCGTGACACGCCTCCGTCGGCTGGTCCGTCTCCTCCCCCTGCAGACCTCCCTCCTCCTCCTCTTCCTCTTCTGCACTGTCAGCGTCTGCATCTCGGCCTACTTCCTCTATGGCGTCAAGCGGGAGCTGGAGCCGTCAGGAGGGGGCGTGTCCGGGGCAGATGGAGCATCCGCCGACTCGGACGACCCGAGGGTCACTCCGTCCCGGCTACTACCTTTGCGGGGCGTCTCAGGGGGACCTGGGGTGGATCCTGGAGGGGCCAGGACAGATCCTGTGGTTCTGGTGTTTGTGGAAAGCCAGTATTCTCAACTGGGTCAGGAGATTGTGGCCATCTTGGAGTCTGGCCGGTTCAGGTACCAGACTGAGATCTCTCCTGGTAAAGGGGACATGCCCACATTGACAGACAAAGAGAGAGGGCGTTTCGCACTGGTGATTTATGAGAACATTCTCAAGTATGTTAACTTGGACGCCTGGAACCGAGAGCTGCTGGACAAGTACTGTGTGGAATATGGAGTGGGCATCATTGGCTTCTTCAAGGTTAGGACAACACCACACTCCCTATGCCTCCCCTCCCTCCCTCCTCTCCCTCACACCTTCTGCCCTGTCCATCTGGCTCCACCGTCTCTAAGGAGATGAGATTCACAGGGTTGGAAAGACCTGCCTGGTTCAATATCACTCAGTCCCACTGCACTGTTTCTCTCATCTGTTTCTTGTTCTTTTTTTTTTTTTTTAAAAAAAAAAAAAGAAAAAACCCCCCCCCAATACATTAGCATTGCATTAAATATACATTACAAGTATATTTTTCAATTGTAAAATGTTTCCTTTGGAACATAACTTGGTCTAAATTCTTTAATACCAAAAAAAAATACTAGTTTATGGTATGTACAGTGTTAACTCCAATGTTTTGTTTGGGATCCTGAGGACCTCGGCCCTCTTAACAGCTCAAAAACATACGTAGCATTGTTTTACAGTGTGCTATGGACCTTTTTCTGTGTCCTTAATAAGATCATTATAATATTTTTTATATTTTTTTTATATATACATACATACATACATACATACATACATACATACATACACAGTATCTCACAAAAGTGAGTACATGGGAATTTAACATAGGGGTGTACTCACTTTTGTTGCCAGGTTTAGACATTAACGGCTGTATGTTGAGTTATTTTGAGGGGACAGCACATTTACACTGTTATACAAGCTGTAAACTTAATACTTTACATTTTAGCAAAGTGTAATTTCTTCAGTCTTGTCCCATTAAAAGATATAATGAAATATGTACTAAAATGTGAGGGCTGTACTCACTTTTGTGAGATACTGTATATGTTTAATTATTATATTTTATCGGCTTTATCATTAACTTTCCTAGTTTTATTAGAATTGCTTATAAACATAATTTTGAACTGAATGTTTTATTATACTCAGTTATAAAACATGGTTAAATGCAACATATTTTCATATGCTCTGTATCTGCGCTCTACAAAGTCTTTTTGGATTTCTTTTATTGGTGTTTGTACAACAGTTTGTTAGCAAGAGTTGGAACTCTGTGGGGTCTTGTTGACCCCAAAGATAAGTAACATGACTGTAGGGTTATATTCTGTAAATGTCTTTGTGAATGAGTTTTTTTGCGAACAAAATGAATATATAGTTGTTAACACAAAGGTCATAAAACACAGCAAACATGAAATATTCCGGTATTTGGTGGAATAGCAATACTTGACGGTCACTTTCATCAAATGTCCCAATTTGTGGCAAATGACAAGGCTACACTTAGATGCCTTTCTACATACTGGGTTTAATAAGGTCAGAAGAAAAGAAAAAAAAGAATCTAATTAAAATGGTTGATTTTGCAATTACAGTTTTTACACACACAGCAATGGGGTCAGTGGGGCCTAAAAGATCGAGGAAAGAAAGCCAGTATCAACAAAACACAAGTATTAAAGAAGATCGGATATGTTGTTATTGGATTTTTATTTTTATTTATTTAAATATTGTTATCTGCCTCTAAAATCCAGTGTCTGCCAGGCGTTAGTTTGCAGATGTGGACAGCACACAGTGCATGTCAGTGATAACTGTATGATCCTGTAGCTAACACCCAGTTAGTAAAAGTACAGGAAAAAGTAGGACTTGTGTATCCGTGGCAGTAGACATGTGACCGAATTGGAGAATGTCACGATATAGAGGATATACATTCTGTCTTCATCGCGCTTGTGTATGATGCATTTGTGTGATTTCTCTCTCTTGTCTCTGTCTCTCTGTTGATCAGGCCAATGAAAACAGTCTGCTCAGTGCACAGCTGAAAGGCTTCCCCCTCTTTCTTCACTCTAACTTGGGTCTGAAGGACTGCGTTGTCAACCCCAAGTCCCCCTTGCTCTTTATCACTCGATCGGGGCAGCCCTTGCCAGGTCCCCTCCCCGGGGACGACTGGACCGTTTTCCAGTCCAACCACTCAACGTACGAGCCCGTACTGCTGGCCAAGACCCAGTCAGCTGAGAGCGTTGCATCGATGGGGCAGAATGCTGCTCTGCTCCCGTCGGTGGTGCAGGACCTGGGGCTCCATGATGGTATCCAGAGGGTCCTGTTCGGCAACAACTTGGTCTTCTGGTTGCACAAGCTGGTGTTTGTGGACGCTGTGGCCTTTCTGACGGGGAAGAGGCTCTCGTTGTCCCTGGAGCGCTACATGCTTGTGGATATAGATGACATCTTTGTGGGCAAAGAGGGCACACGCATGAAGGTGCTTGATGTTAAGGTGAGTTTGTGCATTAGTTTTAGAGTGAAAAAACTTTATATGTAGTAGACTGAACTAGGGCTGAACAATTTGGGGAAGAAATCTAGTTGCAATTTTTCTGCCAAATATTACGATTCGATTTGCGATTTAAAAAAAAAAAAAAAAAAAAAAAAAAAAAAAAAAAAGTTTAATATTCACTGTGTGACAGATAAAATGGAGCATTATAACATGAGAAACCATCAACACCATCAAAACGGCTCTATATTCTTATGCAAGGATGAGCACATGGATATGAATTTCCAGCAATAAGTGTTTTTCTTTTAATAAGCATGGAACATTGGCCAGTCAAACACAGAACATTTAACACACAAGCTAATGTTAGTTATTATAATAATAATTCCAATAAAAAAAATATCAGTACTTTGCTGTAAACTGAAATTTCTGATATTCCTCAGTTCAATAACGGCATCGACATATTGCACCTTCTACGATCATGTTAAATAAAGTTACAAAAAATAAATGAAATTCCACTGAAAATAGGACATTTCTGTAAATAATCTGTGATAAGTAACATTATTCCAGCATTTAGCTTATGAAAACACAGTAAATATAATAATAATAATAATAATAATAATAATAATAATAATAATAATAGAAATAATAATAATAATTAGAAATAAATAAAGTTTAATCAAATGTTACATCAAACATTTAAATAAATATTGATTGATTAATTGCGGCCATCACCATTAGCTAATCACATTCTTTCAAATTGCGATGTCGATTTGAAAACTACTAATCGTTCAGCCCCAGACTGAACCAACTTACGTATCCACCAGCCAGTGTTTTTAACAGCCCTTTGCTAAAATATAAAAATTGCCTCACACATAGCATGTGCTACCGTCTGCCAGTCATACAGAAACCCCGTCTTCTCGCTCCTCTTCTCCTTTTGAATGTGTTCGTCCCAGTAGGCCGCTCAAAGCTGACAGGCCCCACTGCTCACACTGTCACAGAAGCTCCACAGCAATGAATATTTCAGGGGCCCAGAGACATACAAAGAATTTTGAAAAGCTCCTTGCTTGCGTCCCCTCAGAGCAGAACAGACCCCCCTCACATGTGGAGGCAGAGGGTATAAGAAAAAAAAATATGGAAGAAGCATTGAGTCTCCTTACTGGCAGCGCAACAGCAAGCTTTTAGGAACAAATCACACCCTGACAAGACGGAGAAATCTGCGAGCGTGAGAGAGGGTGTGTGCTGGGAGTCTCATCCAGCGTGGAGATCAAATGAAACAAACACCCGAATCAGAGGAGAGGAAAATATCAAACGGAATGAAGGAGAGGAGTGAGGCAACTGGGAGTGGATGTTCGATGTTTACCGAAAGAAACTTGCAGACTGAAATATGTATGTGGGCACGCGTGCGCCTTGGTGTTCACGCTTCTTCATTAAGGCACTCGTGCACCAGTATGAGCACAGCGTGTATTGACTCACTCTCCTTTCCTCCCACCATTTCAGGCCCTGCTGGAGACACAAAGGGAGCTGCGCACCCATGTGCCCAACTTCACCTTCAATCTGGGCTTCTCAGGGAAATTCTTTCACGCTGGTAAGATGCAGCCTGTGTAGAGAACCTTTTGCTACTGTTAATTCAAGCGGAGATGAAAACGCATAATAAACTGAAAGAGATAACACTCCTATCTTTTGATTCACATTATTTTAATTTCTCTACTCCTCTCCTTCATGCTTCCTCCTCCTCCTCCATGCGCTGACTTTTTTCCTTCTGCTGTAAATCTCCCACATGCTTCACTCTAATATTTGAACTCCTCCCTTTTGCCTTTCTGACTTTCATTTCCTCCCTGACCCCATTTCACCTCCACCTCTTCTGTCATTGTCCATTTTTATCTCCTCCATTTCCTTTTCCCCCATCGCCCCCCTTGTTTTTTCTGTTAACCTCCCTCGTCTTCCTCCCTCCTTTCCCCACCCTCTCTGTCATGTCCAGGAGCTGATGAGGAGGACCTGGGAGATGACCTGCTGCTTTCCTACGTAAGGAGTTCTGGTGGTTTCCTCACATGTGGAGCCACATGCAGCCCCATCTATTCCACAACCAGTCCGTGCTGGCCGAGCAGATGTTGCTCAACAAGAAATTTGCCATGGTGAGTCACAGGGGGCGAAGGTCAGATCACAGCTTTGGGTGAGCGCTGTGAGCAGAGTTATCCTGGCTTATCATATCTTCCTTGTTCAAATAGGAAATCTAGGCTTAGGCTAGGTGTTAATGCTTTTTACAGTCCTGGTTGATTTGGCAATGCCTGTGCTTACTGAGGTAACTGCAAGTGTGGTTTATTACTACAGTAATCGCCACTGTCCCGGTCATAAATGATTGCAAATGCGATCAGATCTCATGCTGCACACATTGCAAGAATGTTTGGACACAACAGGAGGACACAGTGGAGTTTGTTAGCTTGCTCAGGTTGGAGATGTGCAGTCTAACGGTTCACTCTGGCAGCTCCTTCTTGTTCCATTGATCTCTTGCAAAAGTTCTAAATTGTCCACTGACAGAGAGAGGACAAAAATGACATTGGCATTCTTTTCACCCTGTGTTTCGTCTGTTTAAACACTTTTAACGTGAAGCAGCAGCAGTAGGATGTTTCATTTGCATTCGCAGTAACTTGACACAACTCTGATGCAACTGTAAGAGAGCAAACCGTAAATAGTGAGATTACATGGTGAGATGCATCGTTTTATTGTGAATTCCTTGTGTTTGTGTACGCAATCTTAATCCAGTGTGGGACTGGTGGACTCCTCCACTACCAATAAAGACTAATATTTAGAGAGAAAATTGCTGAAGGTAAATGCATTAATTAGCTATTGTGGAAAATACGCTGACCGTACAGTATCAAAAATGGGGTTTGATTTCATGAAAATCTTAAGGAATAAATTATAACTTCAATATCTTGGAAGCCTGATGGGTTGACCTTTTCATTCTCTCTTCTTTTTGCCTCCTAGCTCTCACTCATGTGTTTTTTTTCTTAACCTCTAGGAGCATGGGATCCCCACTAACATGGGCTATGCGGTGGCGCCCCACCACTCTGGCGTCTACCCTGTCCACATGCAGCTGTACGATGCCTGGAAGAAGGTGTGGGGCATTAAGGTCACCAGCACTGAGGAATACCCACACCTGAAGCCTGCTCGCTTCCGGCGAGGTTTCATCCACAGCGGCATTAGCGTAAGACCACTTGTTCACAGACACTGGGCATCCATAAGGCATCATTATCTTGTTACCTCTGGCCCATTGCTTTCCCTCCACTTTGCTTCTCAACAGCCATTACATTTTCAGCCCTCTTAGGGTTCTCTTTCGCCATCTACATATGCTCTCCTTCATTCATTAATTATCTCTCGCTCTCCACCTCCTCCAGTTCTTTTGTTCTTGTTCTTCTCTCATGGCCAGCGGCTACTCACCATCCTGCATTTGTCCATCATCCTCCTTTCCTCTCCGCCTCTGCTTTTCTTAAGTCTTATCCCCGAAGATACTGAGCAGAACCTTATTTTCATTTACCATATATATCAGTGAGGCAGCATGAGTCCTGAGAAAGGCAATCATCTCATTAGTCCTGCTGGGCTGTTGTATTCTTCTACCGAGTGTGAGCTGATGGTGTAGTCAAGTGAACCAGTCTTGCATGAGACACCTGTCAGAGTAGTGCTGGCCAGCAGGCCTCAGCAGCACCATAACGAAGAATGACATATTTGGCAACAGCATAGCAAGTGTCTGCACACAACCAATCACACATCGCTAGCCGGTGCTGAATAATATAGTTACGAGAGCAGAATTAAAGTTGAATAGATTACATTCAAGCGGTTCAAATAAATAATAAATAAAATGAATCCTATCTATCTGTTTGCCAGGTTGACCTTCAGCACTGATGGGAAACAGTGCAGCCTCAGTCCAGTTCCTTTGTAGTGTTGGCATTCAGGCGGCCTGTGTGGTCTCAGAGCTCGACTCCAGTCCTTGAGATAGCGCAGTCTGAATGGACAGTCTCCACTGCTTACTGATGATTGATATTCAGTTCCCTTGACACTCCAAACTGTAAACGCATTTCCATGAATTTCCATATAGACTCAGAGTGAATAAGAGGTTTACTTTGGCTAGATGAGCTGCATAATATGAATGTTATTGAAAGCAAACAATGTGTGGGGTAACTGCCTGGAGTACTGACAGCTCCGCTCTCAGTGGTGGGCTGATGGTGTGTGTGTGTTTATTTGTGTGAATGCATTTCTTTGGGATTTCTTTTTAATGTCTGTGTGAATTTTGTTGTTGTTCTTTTTTTCCTTTTTTGCCCTTTTTGGTAACTTTGTGTTTGTTTATATCACAGGTGCTACCCAGGCAGACGTGTGGTCTTTTCACACACACCATCTTCTATAAAGACTACCCAGGCAGTCCGAATGAACTGGACAAGCTGATCAATGGAGGAGAACTCTTCCTCACTGTTTTGCTGAACCCTGTGAGTCAAATACACATCCACACGGCACAGCTTTTGTCTTGCACACTTGGAAACCCATTTAACTGGCGGTGTAAATTGAAGTAAAAACGAGGGACGGGACAATGACTAGTCGGTGACTCACGCAGCGATGTCTGCATTGTGCTTTCTTTGTTTTCACACTACTGTGAGCGCTTCTTTAATTGGAGCCGCATTTGTCAGTATGTTTTGTTTTGAGATTATTAAAAAAGGTTACTTTTGTTATAATATCTGCAGCAAATGTCACTGCAGTCTGCAGATAATTTGATTCCTTTCAGTAACTGACTTTTTTTAGAACAAACCATGTCCAAACTATAGAAGCACCCTTTGTTAAAGTAATTTCATCATCGTTTGGTCTTTCCCTTATATCCATTTCTCCACAACGCTTTCCCAATGTGCATTTGTATAAACCTGAAAGGGAAGCATTCACATGTGGTTTAGTGGCTTGTCAGTGACACTGCCTCAGGACAGGTTCACAATTTTCTATAAAACAACAATAGTCAGGTGCTCATATGAACATTGCAACAGGTTTTGCTTGTCCTCCTGTTCATACTGGTCCTGAAGAGATCAGTTTCTGTCAGTGACAAAGTCCACAGGAAGGGATTTCTTAATGCAATGTACCACCAGCACCAGACTATTGTTTTCAGACTTAAAGTTAAAAATTGTTAACTTAACCTTTTAATAGTTGAGCTGCTCTAGGTAACTAGGACTACAGTTGAAAATAAGCCGACTGGCAAACACTGGTGCATTTACAGAAATGTGGATTAATGTGCATTGTTCTAATCAAAATAAATAAATTGAATGCTGGTGAGACAGTTAAAAAACAATTATACTGTATAGTGAAACAAATGGTCAAGTCAAATTTAGTTGATCAAGTAACAATTATTTTAATTAACAATGGATCTGCTTATTCTTTTCTTGATGAATCAATTCATTGTTTAGTCTGTTTGGGATATAGCAAAAAAAAAAGAATTATGATCCCCTGAAGCTCAATATGATGTCTTCCAATTACTTGTTTAATTGTACCCACAGTGAACAAAGATAATACATAGATATTACAAATGATACATGTCCTATATCAAAAATAAATTGTATTTACATTTTAGAAGCCAGAACAATCAAATGTCTGAAATTTTCTGGCAGTGGACAAATCAATTAGCTCCAGCTAAATTAATATAGTACATATTATTAATAATAGTGTGCCATTTACACAGTTAATTCCACAATATGGAGTTTACCTTCATCCCCTTTAATAACTCTTACTCTGCTTGTTCCTTCCCATGCACAGATTAGTATCTTCATGACCCATCTGTCCAACTACGGGAACGATCGTCTCGGCCTGTACACCTTTAAAAGCCTGGTGACGTTCCTCCAGACGTGGACTAACCTGAAGATGCAGACCCTGCCACCTGTTCAGCTGGCTCAGAAGTACTTCAGCCTGTTTCCCTCCGAGAGAGATCCACTATGGCAGGTGATTATGATGATGATCATTTATTTACATATTCATTACATATTAAATTTGCTTTCAGTAGTCATTTTGTGACCGCTTTCAGTAATGGAATGCAGCAATAATGTCACAATATAGCAAACAAAGGTGCTGTACAAAATACATTTGTATGCCTTTAAAATATGACATTAAACAGTAATAGATTGGATCCTTTGCAATGCATACTATATGCAGACAGCATTTGTATGACTTTGGCAATGAGTCATTCATTGTTTTATCGATGGATGGAGAGCGATGTCGTTACCCACCCTAACATATTTAATTAAATGCATCTCCTTTGGTATAACCTTAACCTGCATTCTCTTGTATTGTTAAATTAACATAGTTGTTAGATTTCTGTAGGAACTGCACTTAAAACAAAGGATTGTTTATCTTTTTTGTGGCTACAGGATCCTTGTGAGGACAAAAGGCACAAGGACATCTGGTCCAAAGAGAAAACATGTGACCGCTTCCCCAAACTGCTCGTCATCGGGCCTCAGAAGACAGGTAAGACGCAGTGCTTCAACACCCCCTACAGGATGGATTTGGAAAATATTAGATCAGAAGTTTATCTTTCAGTTCAAAGCAGATGTCGTGTCATGTTCTAAGTGGTTTGAATGAGTTTTTTTTTTTTTTTTTTTTTAAATCAAAGGTCATGATTTGTTTTATGGTGCTACTGTAACATGATAAGCACTCCCTTAAACCTCTTGTTTTTTTCTTTCTTTCTCACTTTTTGTCTTTTACACTACCTTGTTCTTTCTTTCCACTCTCAGGGACGACAGCGCTCTACCTGTTTCTTGGCATGCACCCTGACCTGACCAGTAACTACCCCAGCAAGGAGACCTTTGAGGAGATCCAGTTCTTTAATGGGCACAACTACCACAGAGGCATTGACTGGTAAGAAACCTCCCAGACACACCTCAGTGTTTGGTAACCGTGCAGGGAAGCAGTTACCAGCTACCAACCACATTTAACTAGCTGTTTTTTACATTCAATTCTTCTCGGACAATTTTCTCAGCATTTGAATCGGGTTTACTTTCAAACTAAGTGATCGTGATTTGTAAGCACAGACTTGTCATGGCTTGAGGGAGCAACACTTTACTTTAAAGTTCCCATATTGTAAAAAAATAAGATTTCCATGTCTTTATTTTAAAAATAAAGCGGGTCAAGGTGCTAACTAAATACTAGGAAAGTATCAAAATGCATTATTATAAACTGTGCCTTCAGGACTTCTGTAAGGTTGTGATGTTATAGCTATGCTATATATAGGTAGAAAGTGTTGCTACAGTGCCGTTACAGTCATTCCCTGACTACAATGATGGTGCAGAGACTCCGAAAGACCCAGAAACTTTGACCAATTAGAGCAGAGCAGACTGGGCTTTTTCGGTTGGGGAACTTAAAGAGACAGGCGCCAAGACGGAGTGTTTCAGACTGAGGGTGAATACAGGTATATTCAGACAGACAGTATGAGGAAAAATAATGTTTTCTGAACATTAAACTAGTAAACATCTTCTAGTAGAAACACAAAATACAAGCATGAACCTTAAAAATTAGCATAATATTGGACCTTTTTAAGTCCCTCTATTTAGCATTAATAACCAGCATATTATTATAAAAAATGGTTTATAACACACTATAATGTAGTTGTATAAACACCTAAATACTGCAGGTGAATAAACAGATAGTGAATGACAATATAGTAAAACAATCAAAGTGTAATAATCTAAAATACATCTTAATAGGAGAAGTTACAACAAGCTGATACATACTTTAAATGTTCAACTCAAACCATGTATTGAATGTTTGTATACTGCTTATGAATGCTAAATAGGGGGATTTAAAGTGTAAAGTATTACAGAGGGAAACATTTTCCATATCTATCTGTATGTAGGAGTGTGTGTGAAATATTGTGCAAAGCATTTAAAGTAAAAAAAACATTAAATAACAATTAAAAACGTTACAGTTAATTACTTACTCATTAAATTTCAAACCCCAAAATGGTAGGGCTGTTTCTATTTAATGCAAATCAAATCAAGAATCAAAATGCAAATGATGCCAAGACCCCACACAGCAACAAATACACTCCGTTAGTGGAATTCCTAAGAGCAAGACCAGCAACACCGTTAAGCCCTGTTGAGTTAGAAATTCACTGTTTTAAGTTTCCTGAAGGTTTAATTGATTTGAAACCTGCATCAATGAGAAGCTTCGTGCATCACAGCACAATGAGTCCAAAACAAAATTTACTTGGCAGGCTTGATATTTATGTGAGTGGGCTGCTCAAATATTAACATTGTACGTGCTGCTAGATGTGTTTTTATTATTTCTTTCTTTTTTTGTGTGCGAGGTGACAAGCTGTTGCACATGGCCGGTCACCCACACAGTGTGCAGATACATTGTCCTTATCTACGGAGAGCAAATTGGACCAGAGCAACTATGGCTGCTTGTAACACTTAGCATGTTTGTGTTTGCTGTGTGTTAGGTATATGGAGTACTTCCCTCTGCCCTCCAACACAAGTTCAGACTACTACTTTGAGAAGAGTGCCAACTACTTTGATTCTGAGGTGGCTGCTCAGAGGGCTGCAGCTCTCCTGCCCAAAGCCAAGATCATCACCATCCTCATCAACCCGGCGGACAGAGCTTACTCCTGGTACCAGGTCTGTCACAGGCAACCCTTAACCAGACAATAACTTATCACGTGAAGTGTGTTAACTCTAAACTCAGTGCACAACACCCACTGCTCTGTTCATCTCTGTCTCAAGTCATTGTTATATAGTTAGGAATGTTTTTTAGACGTATCTTCCTCAACTCTCTGTCTGCACACAGCACCAAAGAGCCCACGATGACCCGGTGGCGTTGAAATACTCCTTCCACAACGTCATCACCGCAGGCCACGACGCTCCAGTCAAACTACGGGTCCTCCAGAATCGTTGTCTGGTGCCAGGCTGGTACGCCATCCACCTGGAGCGCTGGCTCAACTACTACCACTCCAGCCAGGTACCGTGGGTGAATGCATGCACATAGTAATGGGTAGTATGCAGTAACCAGCCCAGTTAACTCAGGTCGAGGTAGTGGGGGGGGAACTTTCCCCTCTGTGTAAATCGAGCTTTATGGGTGGCTGACAGGTATTTCTTTCCAGAAAGGTTTGGGGTGAAGGAGGCTTGTTTACTCTTGCACAGTTCATACGGGCAGTGTGTTAAATCCACTTGACCATGAGAGAAGGGAGCTGCCCTTCAGGGACGCTCAGAAAAACACGCTCTTGTTGCCCCAAAATGAATATACAGTACTAAAAAAGTTGTAACAGTCTATCAGCAGATTTTCAGGGAGCCATTGTTGTAATAAAAAGAACATTTGTAAATGTGAAAAGGGAACATTTTTAAATTTGTAAAATGATTGTGATAATCGTGAGTTTTTTTTTTCAAAGCTGTTAGGCACGAGACTGTCCTGCTTCGTTTCTGACCTTTGGGTACTGTTTGTGTGTCTCACCCAGTTGTTAGTCTTGGATGGGCAGATGCTGAAGACCGAACCTGCTTCAATCATGGATAAAATCCAGAAGTATCTGGCCCTGGTCAACGTCATCAACTACCACAAGATCCTAGCGTGAGTATCGTTCTTAAAATCACTTACAGTCTGATTTCTTCAACTGCCATGTTTACAAATCAATTTACAGATTGATTTATAGCTATACACTCCATAGTTTACACCAGATTTTAAGACCAGAAGTAAGAAAAAGGTGTTGCACACTCTGGCTCATATGCATTTCTCTATTTTAGTCTACTTCTATTAATCAGCACCTCACTATACTACACTACTTTGCTATATTACATTAGACGTTTCATGTGTAGGGTTCCAAACGAGTTAAGTTTCAGGTGTTAGAAAGCAGATATGTAAGACTTCATTTTATTCATCTAGTAGAAATCAGTTCCTGCTCTTATTTTGTTGTAGGAATCAACAATCTGTTGCAAGGCTTTTACTTTGGAACATTTTTTAGACTTAGGGGTAAAGATGCCGACCGTAAACCGCAACACTCGTTTCCTGTCATCTCTCTACTGGAGCCATCGAAGAAAGGCATAAAATGTCCAAAAAATGAGATGTAACTATAGGAAGGTTGTGACTGGTAACTGTAGATTTGAACGCCAAATGGAGTATTCTGTAGCTCTGTGTTAAATTATTTTATGTATCTACTATGTACAGGTTTGACCCTAAGAAAGGATTCTGGTGTCAGCTGCTGGAGGGAGGAAAGACCAAGTGTTTGGGGAAGAGTAAAGGGCGCAGGTACCCAGACATGGACCCTGAGGTATGCTCATTTGCCAGACTTTTGTTTTAAGAAATACATTTTATCATCTGTTAATATTTCACCTTTCATTTTCACTATTTTTGACAATGTTTTTTTTTGTCTCCTTCAGTCCCAGGGCTTCCTCAGGGAGTACTATAGGGATCACAACATTGAGCTGTCCAAGCTGCTCTACAGGATGGGTCAGCCGCTGCCCAGCTGGCTCAGAGAAGAGCTGGTCCACACCAGGTAGCAGCACCACAGGGGGGAGACCACAGCTCCACACACTGAACCACTGCTCCGCCCTGCTGAGGAACTCTGCCCGAGTGGCCTGAAATGTTTGAAGATCCCAAATAGTTTTGAAAGAGACTGAAATATATCCAAATTAGAGGATGGGATGCCCAACCAGAACTCAAAACGCAACTGTGATCTTCCCAAACGAACAGGACAACATTGGATAGTGAGCAAGGAGAGAGTGTAGTTGCTTTCAGCAGCTGATAGCGCTCTCCTCCCTCCCTGATGAGCTTCGAGATGCTGTGTCTCCCCTGCAGGACAAACCCGGACCATGGATGCTCTAAAGCGGGCCTCCGCTGCGTCCTGCAGAAGAAGGAAAGGCTCAGTGACGCACAGCAGGGACCTTGAGGGTTTGATAATCACATCCGTGCTCTCCTTAATCAATCCTTCTCAGCTTCGCATGAACTTCATCTTGAAAATCAAAGGAAGGAAGGAAGGAAGAAAAAAAAATAAACGTCTGAAGCTTGAGCAGTCTTCACAGTTTCAGCTCTGGGAAACCGGTGGAAGCAATGATCACGACATCACCTGTGTCTCCAGCTATGAGTTGAGGTGTTAGGAGCACATTAAAACAGGCAACTTAACATGAACTTAAATGGATGACAGCCTGATTGACAGAGAGACATTGGTTGCAAATGCCTTTGACGTAAGTAAGTGTTTATAAGTGTTTGTATGAGAGGAGATGAAATGGGACATCTGGAGTCTTGACTCAGGCTGCATGTTGTAGCCTTACTCGATAGGCCTTGGTAGAATCTAGTTATCGCATTTACAAGTGCCAGGACAGACTCTTCATTAAAATATTACCACGTGGACTTTTGAGGGTTCTTTTTTTTTTTTTTTTTTTTTTAAGGTTTTATGTCTTCTTTTCTCAGATTTTGTTTTAACGTATCTATAATGCTGACAGCAATGCATTATTGTAGAATGTACCAAAACTAAACATCTTAGCTCAGTTTTCTCATATAGGCCAGGTGTACACGAGACTTGTTTGTTCAAACTGTTCGGCTCAGCCTCCTCTCTAGTCAGTTTCAAGACCATTAAATTGGCTAAAGAAGGTACAGTAGGATAGATGTTGAAAGCACAATATTTAAGGCACTCAAGTGAACATCGATTCTGAACATACAGGTTACTGGAAAGCACACTAACAAAATGCATCCTACTACAATCTGTGAAGAAGATCATAAGCTAGCTACTGTATGCTTAATTACACACTCTGGTCAGAGAGATTTAGATAGTGTACAGAACAAGATTGCGCATTTCAAATCTGTTTTCAGCATTGAATTTTTAATTTTGTTGTTGTCGTCAAAACTGTATATTTTGTCTTTATATTTTGTTTCATTTCCTTTAGTAGTGGAGTTTAATTTTGGGGTAAAAAGCTGTCTCTGGGAAAAAAACGTTTAAAGTTGCCAGGCAAACCAACAGTAGGCCCAGTGAGACCACACAGACGTTTGGTTGTCGGTCAAGGTGTTACCACTGCAACTAGATGTCAAGCATAGATAACAAAAAGCTGCTCTTATTGCAATAGTTTTGTACAATGTTCTGATGTAATAACAATGCACATGTTGGTCATTTATTTCCTGACTTTGTAATGTACATAATACGCAACCCTCGGTAGACCTAAATTATTGAATGTGTTTTGGGTTTACACTCTCCATCAGCACATTCCCATAGTGTGAAATGTCAGTGCTGTACTGAGGGGAGTTTGGATTACTTCATCGTGCGGGGCTGTGTCTAAGATTGTTTCCTCTCATGTCCTCTCACTGCCAACTATTGTACACAGGTACTGAGTCTCTCCATATAAAGTATTAAGTGATAACACATAACGGCAATGATGGTACTAATCTCCTGGACTGTATGATAAAGATTTGTAATTGTTGTCAATAATTTTTACAGTGTAACTAATATTGTCGGTGCTTTTTAATTTGCAAATAAAACACCACTGTATTTTTCAGTAGTTGGATCTTTGTCCCTTCTTTTCCAGTTGAACTTTTAGCAATTTTTATTTATTTTTTTTACAAATCTTTTATTTAATTGAGCGTCACTCTAAATTCAAAGCAAACTGGATGATGGTGGCTGCTTTTGTGCAGAGATTTCTAGAAACTTGCATCACTGTCTGGCTTGAACATGGCTGAAAACTAGATTGGTTTGTCTTTTGCTTTCACTTCATGGCGAGGTACTTTTAGAGAAGAAAACGCCCTGAATCTCTCTCTAAATCGCATAAAGCATGGTTCAACAACAAAATACACGTTTGGTTTTTGTTCTGATGTTAAACCTAACCCAGGGTATAGATTAACGTTAATGTGGCTAATGTTTTTCAATTCCTTGTTTGGGAAAACACCAAAAATGTACCAAAGAACTATTTGTGTTCCAGGAAGTAAGGTGCATTGTATTGTGTAAGATAATTGCTGCATTTAATAATAATAATAATAAATAGAAGTTAAAATACAATTGTCTGCATGATTACAAATGATAAAGGTATTATAGGTAGCTATTATAAATGTGTTGTTGCTCTGTTATTGTTGGTATTGGAGGTAGTAGTAATACTTTTATTATTAGATTTTTTTCCTTTTATTGTTTGATTATTTCTTTACCCTGTGAAGCATTTTGCTAAAATGGTTAATGTATTTTAGTATGTATAAAGTATTCTAGTACAATATACTGTATATCTAATATAAGTATAGTGGTAATAAAAAAATACGTATTGGTATTAAATCTACATTAATTAAATTGAATCAACAATGTTAGTTTAGAATTAGCACAAACAATAGTTAATATACAGTATCGTGTGTTAGGTAAAATTCAGGTCATAAATAAACGCACGCTCCTTCACAATAGTCTGCCTCTATCAACAAGTGATGGTGGTATAAGCTGACCAATCACAGCTCGCACGCTCTCACAGCTCCACTGAGCCATCCCACAGCGCTTTTAAGACGGGGGACTTTCCACATCCCTTCACCTTTCTAAAGAACCTGTCTGGTACTCCTTCCTCATTTCTAACACCATTTATCTACTTGACCTGCCGGACTTTCTTCACTTTCGTGTTGCTGTTGAAGAAGTTGAGACAAACTTGCAGGACAGATGGCCCAATCTGGAGAAGATGCTCCCCTGGCCAGAGGAAGTCTGGCGGGCAGTGAAGAAGTTCTGGTTGCCCCTGCAGGACCCACAGGGTGAGAGGACCGTCCAAATTCTAATCCTTACTAATAAAATACTTGTTCCTCTGTGTATAGCTGGATTAAAGTAGTACATTTAAAATTAGTGGCTAATAATAATAATAATAATAATAGGCTACAGGAATACCACTTATTTGTTTAAATTGTGTTTATAGATTATGTTATTCCTAAATGCGATGATATTGAAGTCTCATCTTTTCATCAGATTAGTTCAAGAAAAAAAAAATATTTTAGTGTATTGAGTTGTTTTACAATATTTGATATGCTTGATATTTTTCTTTTTTTACATTAATTATATTGTAAAGCATTATTAGTAACCTTCTATTTGGGATCTTCAAAGTTCGGACTCTTCACAGAAGGCGTCTGCCTAGTAACTGGTGACGCTGACATACTATTGGTTCATGATTAACCACAGCGAAAAACCATTGGCCAATGTTTTACATTTCAATTTAGAAATAAACATGATTTATGAGTCTTTTAACTTAATAATCTCTCTAATGTATGACAAATATTAGTTATTTGTGAGGGATAAATAAGGCGTAAGCTATTATTTCCCTTACGTCACTGACTATTTTGTTGTTATGTATTTAGTTTTAATAATATACTCTTAAGATAAATTATAACTAACATATTAACATCCAAATAAAAGTGTCCAGTTAGATGATGACATTGTTTACATACAGTAGCTACAGTAGTACATGGAGTTTCTGAGTTGTAGTTTTACTTTTCATTGTAGTAAAACTATTTATGAAAAAGTGTACAGTTGTGACCTTTTTATGCGAGAAAAAAAAATATTTTTTACACCTGTTTATACATCTTGAAAAGGCTAAAGAGTAGCTGTATGTGTACTTCTTCATAACACCAGGAGAAGGCGTCTGCCTGGTAACAAGTGATGCTCACATTCTATTGGCTGATTATAAGCAGCAGAGAAAAAGGCTGACTTTACTTTTTGGTCTCAGGACTTGATGACGAGATATGTTGGTTTGCCTTTCTTTCCAATATGGATAATGGTTTACATATCCATGGGGCTTTTTCACAAATAGCACTTTTGGAAATGCCCCCAAGTAAATTTTATACTTTGGAATCTTTTCTAGAATTCAATCTCACTTTTAGTCTATCTGAATATGGGTGCTGCTTTATCTTAACATATTTATTTCTGTTTCTCTCTCTCTCTCTCTCTCTCTCTCTCTCTCTCTCTCAGGGGCTCTAACAGTCGTGCCTTGAAGGTGGCAGGCCTGACCACCCTGGCATGTCTGCTGCTGGCCAGCCAGGTCTTCACTGCCTACATGGTGTTTGACCAGAAGGAGCAGATCCACTCACTGCAGAAGAGCACAGACAGAATGGGCAAACAGATGACCCGCTCATCCCCAGGTAAAAGGAGGCATTAGAGTCCTAATAATCAGACAGGGTGGTACAAGCAGGAATGTGTCATTAATGAGTAGTCTTTGTCAGACAGGAGGAGGAAGAGGAGGAGGAGGAGGAGGAGGAGAAGGCTGTATGAATAAGGAGGTGAATAGGGAAGTGCAAGTTTGCTTAGTTTACGGAACTTCTCTTCTGAAAGCTGGACAGACAAAAGTTTTTGCTGGTGATTCAAAAAGGAGAAACCAGCCGTGTGCTACTCTTATGTTGCTTTTATCATTTCAAGCAGCGTCATATGGATTTACCATTATATAAAAAGCATCCTTTTGAGCTTTGATGACGTGTTGCCTGCATTTTATTCAGTTTGAATTTTGTTTGTATATGTTTTAATGTGTAATGATGGAATTTTAGATAAGGTATTTGTGTGTTTATTTCAAACCACATACAAAAAATCAGATGTTCATTGGCTTTTAGGCAAAAACAGAGATTCTCTCCCCAAAATTTATTATTTTTGTACTTTTTTCTTTACACATTTTTTTGCAATGTCATACTTTTTTTTTTTTGCTAATACATTTTTTTTGTTTTGTTTTTTTTGTTTACAGCTGTGGCTCCAATGAGGATGCAGATGCCCATGAACAGCCTTCCTCTGCTGATGGACTCCACTTCGGATCAGGACACCACGACACCCCTGACTGTAGGTTCACACCTGCCTCCTATAAAATAAAACTCATTTAACTTTATCTAGGTGGCAACAAACTTGTTTAAGAATTCAAATATTGTCCTGGATTTTGTGTAATGATTGAATATATTTCAACATGAATTTGAACAAACATTTGACTCCTGTGTTCCCGCCCATCAGAAACTGCAGGACACTCTTGTGAGCGTGGAGACGCAGCTGAAGGATCTCATGCAGGTATGTTGAACTCTGTATCCTGTGTGTACTGGCGTGGCTGATGTTGTGTCTAACGTCTAAAGTGTTGTCACTAAGCTCTGGTCATGTTTCTAACAGGACTCCCAGCTGCCTCAGTTCAATGAGACCTTCCTGGCCAACCTGCAGAGCCTGAAGCAGCATGTGAATGAGAGCGAGTGGAAGGTAACGCTTCACACACATTTACATCAAGACTACTAAAAGTAAAATAGAAATGAATTTAATTAGTCAGTCATGTATTTTTTTTTTTTACATTTTGCACTCTGCAGAGCTTTGAGTCCTGGATGCGTTACTGGCTGATCTTCCAGATGGCCCAGCAGAGTCCTGCTGCTCCAACAGCTGAATCAGGTACTTCAGCAACTTTCTTTCCTTTACATTTGAGTGTTTTGCTGATGCTCTGATCCACACCGGGGCTGTTACAGTAGATGCCGGTTTTCCTACATTTCCAGTAAGGGGTTTAAGGACTGTGGCTGTAATAACTTAATATGGCAATACTGATGTATGAGAGATTATGCTGAGCAGCGATAGAGTGACGCTTGGAGTTTATAGGATGCATACCAGTGCTTGTTTAAAGTAACTTTTACAATCATTTTCATTATTTTGCTGCAAAAAGGTTAACAATTGCATACCAAATATTTTTTCTTTTGTCACATTCAAGAGCATTCATAGCTTTTTCCCAGTTTCCAGTCTTTGTGCTATGCTAAGCCAACAGGCTTTTAGCTTCACATTCAATGAACATATATATATATATATATATATATATATATATATATATATATATATATATCAATCTTCTCATCTAACTCTCAGCAAGAAAGTCCATGAGCATATTTCCCAAAATGTAGCATTAACTTGGCTGCAGTCACCAGAAATAAACACCAAACAGGCCTTTAATGTCCCATTGTTCTCTACTCTTTCCATCATCCCTCAGCCTCTGTGATCAAGACCAAATGCCAGATGGAGGCAGCACCTGGAGCCTCCAAGATCGGTTCCTACAAGCCCCAGTGTGACGAGCAGGGCCGCTACAAGCCCATGCAGTGCTGGCACGCCACTGGCTACTGCTGGTGTGTGGACGAGACTGGCAAAGTCATCGAGGGCACCACCATGCGCGGCCGCCCCGACTGTCAGAAAGGTAGAAGACACTGATTAAAGGACTTTTGATTCAACGAATCTGATCTGTAGCTTTTCATGAATGACAAACTTCATTGGGCCATTTTTCTCTCCTGTTCATTTTAGCCTCACTTTATCCTCGTCGCATGATGTTTGCGCCCAGGCTGATGCAGAAGACCATCAGCATCGATGGTGAGTGCCTCAAATAACTTTTTTTTAGTGGATTAATAGTTTCGATGTTTATTAATAAACCTGTGCGTGTTGCTACACATCATCACATGTTGTGTTTCTCTTTTTTCCAGATGAGTGAAGCAAATGCAGCAAAGTGTGGGGTGTTTCTTTTCATCAAGCTTCGCAGACACAAGAATCAAAGTTATCTTTAAGTTGAATCAGTTAGTGCACTTCCATGTAATCTCTTGATTTTCATCATTTTGCTGGTAGCTTGAAATCAAATCAGTAGAGGCCTGTTACAGTGTATTTCTTTTAATTTTTGTGTTTAAGTAAATTGTGGGGTGTTCACATTGACATTTTTAACATATAGATGTTCTTATCATCTACAGTATATTAAAGTATGTCTTTTATATGTGTTTGTCTTTAAAACATGCTTTAAGGGTTGGATCACCCAAATGACATATTTTCTCCTTTGCCTCTACTAGTATCTAGAGAAGGAGCTAGTTCAGGTTTGAAGATGGAGCTAGTTCAGGTTTGAAGATGTCGCCTGTGAGGTGTCTGCCTCCTACCTACAACAATGGGATGTTTATGGTGCATAGAGCATCGAAATATTATGTTTAAAAATGTAAACAGCTAGACTCGTTCCAGAAACAATGTCCTTCGTTAGTCCGATAATCCACAGACCACACTCACAACAAATGAACCAAACCAAACCTATCTTTATGGCTATATTTATGAGAGTTTAGTGAAAAAGTATGGTTGTTTTTGTGATTTGGGTAAACCGACCCTCTAAAGGTTGTGAACAAAGACGTGACTTTTCTATGAAGGTGTTTGTGTTAAGAAGGCTAAATAAAGTTTTCCAAACAACTGTGTTTGCATTAGTACACATATGTTTAACCCCTAGTCATGTTATATGTATGATATATATATATATATATATACCATAAAGTTATTGTTGACGCTGTAGACAAAATAAGGCCGAAATAAACTTTAACCTGATTAGATGCACTGACACTGTTCACTTTTCTACCATTCTTTCTGTTTTAAAGTTTCACTTTTCACTGAACCACACTGGACTTTTACACTATATTGTATACATTTCTTGTTCAAAAACATAAACATGTAGCAGTTTCTGTAATTTATTAATTTAATTATCCTTTAATTCTCATTCTCCCTGACTTGTTCATTTTACAAACACCTATCACTCCCTATTTCCCCATAAGTTAAAGTCGTTCCTCAAAGTTAACAATGGCGGCCAGTTTAAATGAGGAAATGCTTATCATCAAATCAATATTCACATGGTTCTGATGGGTAAAGAAGAAAACCATTGTGTTAATGACATATAATGACGAGATCAGTTTGGGGAATTGAGTCCTGCTTTGAGGAAGTGCTGTATGTCCTAGTACACTGAACTTCTCTTTGTTTGGTGGAGGTGTGAGGAAGAGGAAGGGAAGTGGGAACCCCTTTAGCATAAAACCAGAAGTCAGCTGAGAATAAAAACATGCAACGCAGTTACCAGTTGTAGTCAACATCTCCAGCTAAACTGACCAGACGTTAAGTGCTTAACTTGAAGGCATATGCAGAATTTTTTTTAAACTATTTTAAATATAGTTTCTCCTCTCTGGACATTTCCAGGTGTTGCTGACAGTCCTCCTGCCTACCATGACACTGAATCAGAAATTGATTCTGCTCCTGCTTTTGGGACTCACTGTCACTTCAGGAGCGGCTGCTTCTCTTTGCGTTTTAAGTGAGGATATGACTCGTTGTGTGTGCAACGTTATGGTTATCCGCAACCCAGAATATCTGAGTTGTTCCCAGACTTTGGAGCTGGAGCTGAGAGATGGCAAACTGGATGTAGCTGAGATGTATACATTCTTGGATGCAACTTTTCTTCAGTTAATCCAGATAGATAAACTCATTTTCAACAACGTCACAATCTTCTCTTTATTTATCAGTGAATCGGATATATCGCTTCTGTTCCAGTTAAATCTGATTCTGGAAGGATTACCAGAAGCATCTTCAATTAAAACTCTTGAACTAGAAGACGTAACACTGGACCCCTCTCTCTTCCATCCCTCCTTACAGGCGCTCTACCGCTGGTTGTTTGGCTCCCTGGAATCTCTCGTTCTTGTTCGTTCTGGCCTGGTTGAGATTGACTGCAGCTGGGCTCACAGAGTAGAAAACCAGGCTCAGCTGGATCTCTCCGAGAACCCCATCTCTGTCACCAGCCTGCAGAATATTTCACATTGCCCCTTTCTTTCATTCAAGTACCTGAAATCTCTTCGTCTGAGACGCAGCAACCTCACCTCCCTCCAGTCTCTCTGCACCATCCTGAGTCTTAACCCTGCCCTCATTGAACTTGATGTCAGCAGGAACAATTTCTCCATCGTCCACTATCCACACTGCCCCGAGATGAATCCGCTCAAGATGCTCAATCTTTCCCACTCAGGGATTACAGAGATTGATTCGTTGTTCTCTACAACTCTGGAAGAACTGGATCTAAGTTCTAATTATCTAGAGGTATTCAACAACCCACCACAGACCCTGAAAAAGCTACATTTGTCTAATAACCGCCTCATCCGTCTCCCCTCTCTGGATAACCTGTCTCAGCTCCGGGAGCTAAAAGTGGACAGTAACCAGCTTACTATCTTGATAAATGAGACAGGTGGCAGTTTGAGCATACTGGAGCAGCTTGCCATTCTCTATGCTGGGAGTAACCCTTATCAATGTGACTGTGACCTGAAAGAGACCATCATCTTCCTGAACAACTCAGTGTTTGTGGAGGACTACCCTGCAGAGTTTCTGTGTGCCTCACCAGCGGTCCAGCAGGGAACTCCGATAATGAGTTTGTCTCTTGAAACGTGTGTGAAGGCAAAAGGTGGGATTCAACGCCACGGCTCTCCTCTCTGCCTGACACTCTTTATGGGTTTATTGTCACACCTGATTTATTTTGGTTGATGTTTGCAGCAGACAGCATCCTTGTTTGTGTACCACTTTCTAATACGCATTCTCATGAACGAGTTCATATGATATGTTACAAAAAGTTATGCACACTAAAAACGTATAATAATAAGAAAACTAGGAGACCTCCGACTGGTCACGTGACATGGGCTACAAAGCTCTGTGCTACAGAGCAGCAGTTTCTAGCTGTTTAAGCCGAGCAGAGCTTCATGCCGCCAACTACGATGCTCTGCATTGTGCTACGTCAGGTCAGCGGTAGTTGGTGGTACAGTTACCTGAGAATAGGTGACTGTGCGATGGGTAGAGCACCGCGACATGCCGGTCGTGGTGAACGGGTCAGCGGTAGTTGGTGGTCTAATTACCCGAGAATAGGTTGGGTACGCTGGGTACAGAGGACCGCGAGCTGCCAGTCGGGGTGCTCTGTCATGTTATCGGTAGTTGTTGGTCTTACCCTAGAATAGGTGACTGTGCTACGGAGCCCCCCTGGGGTCAACTGAGAAAAAAAACTAAACCCATTAAATTTTTTTAGCAAAAAATATTCCCCAAAATTATGCATATGCTTATTTTTAAAAAGTGAGTGCTGTAGTAAAACCAGCAGAAGACTAATTATCTGTGAGGTAAGTTAGTGAGGTAAGAGACACCACTCTTTTTAATGATTAAAATATAAAAAAAATTTGGCAAAAACTATTTACCAAAATTATGAATATGATTTTTTTTTTTAAAGTAAGTGCTGTAGTACAACTAGCAGGAGACAAGTTATAATTGAGGTAAGTTTGGGGACACTACCTTATTTAATAATTTAATTAATACATATTTTTGTTGTATCTCTTTTCGGTGTTGTAGCCTATTTGTAGACGGTCCCTAACCACTCATCTTACTGCCGTCTCACCGCCGGCTGCTCGTAGAGACCAATGTTATTTCTCCAGGTTGGAGGACGAATCATTTTGATGAAAATGAGTTTGTAGCTCGTTGTTTACCATGAGATTACGGTTAAATTTAGGCAAGAAAAACTGAGTGTTATGCTGCGAGCCTGCGACAAAAGTTAAGTTTAGGCACCAACACGACTAGTTAAGTTCAGGAAAAGATTGTGGTTTGCATTAAAACACTCCCAAGGAAAACGCATTTCCCAGATGAAAGATTATGTCTTCCCCGGGTAGCGAACTCCGCTCCCCGGCTTGTAAGTCTATAAGTCCTGTATCCTATGTTAACGCCCACCCATCCTCCCCGACCACCTACCGCCAGCCGCGTTCTTTACAGCAGCAGTCAATGTGGTGCACACAGCCAAAAAAACACGAATTACAGTGCTTAACTTTTCGTAGCTTTTCGAACTATGGTTAATGAGAACAGGCTGTCTAATAAGGTATCATTTATAAAGGGTTTAACTAATAGCTTTATTATTGGCCAATATACTTATGTGCAAAACTGATATATCAGTTATAAGCCATTATAATAGCTTTTGGGTTAACAGATTGTGAAGAATCCCATTTGACTACTTACTTTCCCAGAGGATCTGCACCAAAATCATTTTGTTGACAACTTAGTGTGCATTTATTAATCAATTACCAACTGCACTGTTACCACAAGGCAAAGGGATTTTCACAACCTGGCAACCCATAATTTGCTTGTATTAATGCTCTATACCTGATCTATAAAGCATTATACATGATTAAACCATTAATAACCTTTAATTACTTCTTTAATTTCATTATTTTGTATATCTACATGATTTAAACTGATCACATACATTTATGCTTGTTACTAATGTTATCAGTCTGATCCATATTCCAATATGACATAATAAAGATGTTTGACGTTACTTATTTCATAATTATTACTGCTCATAGATACCCTCAGTTGCGACATTTCTGTCCATCTTGGTAACTGCACCCTGATCACCCAGACGAGTGAAAGTAGATTCTGATTCATTAATATTTCAGTACAGTGTAATGAAATCCAGGTAACCCAGTGGCTGTGCTACACATACTTATGGGATGGCCACTGTGAACATGAACGCACCTGTAAGTACCTTATTATTAGTGTGTAAAGATGGAGAAAAAATAGGAGAATTAAGACTGGCTTGTTTGTGTGAATTTCCATGTTTCTCCAGTTGTGTGAGGGAGCTGAAACAGTGAGAGTGGGAGTTGTACTTACTGAAAAGCCAGGTAAAGCAAGGACAAACATGTAAAATCTGTAAATTTGCTATGATGTTGTTGGGGTTTTGTGTTTAAATGTTGTTTGTGTATTTGGGGAAAGACTGTGTAGTTATTGATGAAGAAGGACATGGCGTGGACTACAAATCTGGAAAGGATGAGGTAAAGCATTTGAATTTCCTTCAACCAACATTCAGCTATTTGTTTTTTGAAACCTCTCACTATTGTCATGTCTTTTCCACTTAGGAAGCAAAGTCCTTCCCCTTTGACCAAGTTGTGACTGTTGACAACATACAGGTGACCTGATTTACACCAATGTTACTGAGCTGTATTTCACTTAGCCTCTTTACAGCTCTCCGTCACCACATTTCTGGCATGTCTGGAAACTAAAAGTCTGAATATAAATCTGCAGAGTTTCCACCCTGAGCTTCTGCAGCCTCTCACTGGGTCAATATCCAGTGGTTATAATGGAGCGCTGCTGATATGTGGAGCCTCCTCAGAGAAGATAAGCACTCTGATTGACCACAATATCATCAAACAGGTGGAGCTCGAAACAAAACTACACTTAATTTTGGCAGAGTTTATGTTTTCTCACCATTCATCTTGTCTTAGGTCTTGGCAGATCTGTTTAGTCATATGTTGTCGCAAGCTGGGAAAGAGGAGTTGTTCATCTCTGTGTCGTACCTTCAGGTTTGTCCTTATATTTAATAGCATCACCATAAATCATATCAATCTCGATATAGTGCAAGATAACTTCTGATGTTTGTCAATGTCAGTTTTATCCAGATGGCAGTGCTGTGGATCTCCTGAGCCCCAACGCAGACAGACAAACTCTAAAACTTGTGGCACATGACATCCTTGGAAGGTGAGTGCAGCTGATGAGACTTACACCCCACTTGTACATTTAACTGCAGTGTAAACCAAATTTTTGTCTTTGTCTTTTTTTTTCAGTCTCGTAGGAGGTTTAAGTGAGGTGTGTGTGTGTTCAGCAGAAGAAGCCTATGCTCTGTATGAAACATGCGGCGAGAGACTGAAGGCCAATGCAGACTCCATTTCCAGCAGGTAAAGCACAGGTCAAATAACCTCTGTCTATATCAGGGGTGTCAAACTCAACTTCAATAAGGGCCACACTAGAGTATGTTTGTATTAGTTTATTGACATGCTTTTATTTAATCAAAGTAAAACATATTTGACTGTATTATTGCATGTTTCATATAGCTTTCTCACTTACAGTTATGTCGACATGAAGCCCTAAAAAAAGTTCCTTAGCCATCATAGAGTTTTGCAAATCAAGCAAAACAATGATTACATATTTTTACAGCAACCTGTTTCACAGCCTAAATATGAAAACTCTCTGCTTCTGTGGGAATTCCTGAATCTCAAAGTCGGCAAATCTGCCAAATTCTGCTTTGAGTGTCGCATAATTACAGTTTGAAAAGAGTTTCCCGTCTTTTTGGTTTCTGCGCATAACTAGGCGGGCCCAAATCTATTGTGAACCTAAATTGGTAAGTGGGCCAGATCAAAACTTGCGAGGGGCCGGATTTGGCCCGCGGGCCTTGGGTTTGACACATGTGGTCTATATAATCCATTAACTGAATTACTTTGAATGGATTAATTACACAATCAAGCTAGAGTAAGTGTCTTGTGTTAAGTGATTGGATTGTCACGGAGCAGATTTATCTAAATAAGTTTCCTCATCAGGTTGTTGCACAAATTGTCATTCAACTTGCCCTGTCCTGAGATTTATTAATGAATGAACTTGTTATTGTCTCTACATGTTCGTGATGTGTGCTTCCCTTAGGTGTAGTTCCCTGTTCTCTGTCGCTGTTGAGCAGAAACTTCATCCAGAAGAGGTGGAGTCTGAGGTCTGCCGCAGCAAACTGCAGCTGTTCAGACTGGCAGGAGGAGCCAGCCGGACTGACCTCAGAGGGTCAGTCATATTACTCACATACAGTGAGCTATCTATTGCATTGGCCGGAGGAGCTAAAACTGATACTGTGGATCTGTGAACTGTAAATTGGGGATTTTCTTGGTGAATTAATGAATTGCAAGAAAGTGACAAAGCAAGTTATGCTGGAGGAGGAAATGCTTTAAAAAAAAGTTGTTCAGTATGCTATTGAAACAATAGACACTGGTGTAAATAATTAAATATATGATGGCTGAATTCCATTTAGCTGCTTCAGTTTCAAGGTGATTGTGCATGCTGGCTGTCTTACTGGGACACATGAATAGAACAAAGCCAACGTTAATGTATGACAAGTCAAAATGTCTGCTGTGAAAAAGGAATATTAATCAAGTTATTATTTGTTAGTCTTGCACGATCGTCTGCCAGGCATAACAATGTGTATCATGTATATCATGGGAGTTGGGAACATCTTCAAGGTTATCTTTTACCTCCAAACACCCAGAGCCTCCTTACATAAAGCATGCCAAGTGTGAAGGACTCCGGCCTCTTAAAATACCAACCATGACAATGCACACATCATAAATTCCTTCATGTCTCATAAATTTCTACCACAAACACTTTCCAGAGTCAGCCCACTGGTGAAGGTTGTGGAGCAAACCCAATGTGAAGCCACAACAAGTAACACGATCCTCCCTTTCCTCCTAAATGATGCATTAACTGGAAACAGCAGGACGGCCCTCATCTACTGTATCCACCCTCGAGGTAAGTGGTCCTCGGACCAGCCACACCAACTTACCGATCATTCTTTGAGCATAGAAATGACTGTCTTTATCCATCAGGTCTTCTAGATGACGAGACCCCCTCTGCTTTAGCTTTGGCTCAGAAAGCGAGAAATTTGGTAACTAAGGCCACTGTTAATCGCTGGTGTCCAAGGGCAACTGAGCAAAAGATCCGAGATGACATTGCGGATCTAAGAACCGCGATGATGTCACAGGGGGAAAGTGATGTTCACAACACCTTCAGGCTAGCAGAGCTGACCCAAAACCTGCAGGTAATTCAATAAATAGGCCTATGACGAAACAGTGCTTTCTCATCATCTTCTGTCGGGACTAAATGAGTTCATAGCTGAAATGCATTCTGTGATCTCTCCAACAGATTGTGAAAAATCTGTGTTGGGAGAAGAGGAGGGAAGACTCAAAGAAGATAAAAGGCATAACACAGGTTCCTTCCTAAATTATTTACATTTCCACACAAGTTTAACAAAATGATAACAGAGTATGTGTGTTCCTAACATAATGAAATGTGTTGCATCGATTTGGCAGAGTTGTCGGACCCCAAATACCAATTTGCACAGCAGTGATCACAGAGAGGATACAGGCACAATGAAATATTTACAAGCCCAACTGAAACAAGAAATGGAAGAACATATCAGAGGTAACTTGCTGTGATGGGAAATGTGTTTATATATAGGCACATCAATGATATTGTGTGTGTGTGTTTCTCATATCCACAGAAGGTAAAGGGAACGTGGAGAAAGTGCAGGAGAGAGTAGCAAGAATCCAGCAGCTGAGAGAGGCTCTCAGAGAGGAGACACTGAAGAACGGGGCTACTACTGAGAAATCTGACCTCTGTCAACAAGTAATGCACTCTATCTATTAAATATGATATTGCACGCCTGTACATCTGACTGTAAAACGTGTTTACAAGTCTTTGTGAATACCCCATTAACCATAGAAACAAGATTTATGTGTGTGTGAGTGAGCAACCCACACTCAAGATGTTTATTTTGCCAATTTAAGTCTCAGCTGGAATACAGCAAAGCACAGGAGCAGAGGAGGCAACTTAAGGAGGACCACAGGAGATTAATTCAGGAGGAGGTGGAGAAGATGGAGAGAGACTTGGCACAGGAACAGCTACCGGTGAGATAATGAGATACACTGTTGTTTAACATTATTCAGGTTGTGATCTATCTTAGCTGAGGATGCTGAGTCAGTTTAAATTAATGCAAGGCTGGATTTATGGTGGGCATTGGGAACTACTGCATTTGCAACTTAATTCTGTTATTCCCTTGCATTTTTTATGGTTTCATCCATTGCTCTGCTAGACAGAAGGCCCCGAGAGAGAGCTGCTGGTGCTGACCAGAGAGAGGCGGGTCCTGGTGATGCAGATAGAGGCCCTGCGCGCTGAGGCCCAGCAGGCTGAGAGAGACCTGCAGAATCAATATCATAAACATCAAACAGAGCTGCACTGTCTGAGAGAAGAGAGCCTGCAGGTGGGAGAACACTGATTAAAATAACGTTACATTTGTATTTCATTAGTTTGTTACTAGTTTTAATAGTCTCTTTTACCAATAGTATGTATGTAGGACATACATGTGTTTGCATGTGCTGCTATGTATAAAACCGCTAAGAGTGTAATTTTTGGTCTCATGGTCTCATTATATTAATAAAAATTTTGTAGGACATCATTCTAAGACAATGATGAGAACAAAATTTTAATTAATATAATTAATAATATAATTAATCATAATGCACATATTATTTGACTCATTTAGCTCCCAAATTATTTAAGAGAGATTGACAAGTCTCATAAGTCAGTTGGGAGGTAGCAGCAGAGGCAGCAGCTACACACCTTCCATGTTTTGGAAATGTACGATGATTGGAAATATTTTTTTAATGCATGCAAACATGTTATAGTAGAAACCCAATATACAGTACAAGTATGAACCTGAAAATGAGCATGATAAGGGACCTTTAAGGGAGGGCATTTTAGTACTTAAGGAACACATTTAAACTTTGATAAAAGTTTTTAGAGCAATTTCTGTTTTGGCAGGTTAACACCTCATATCAGGGATTCTACGCAAAATCAAAACAAAAGTATTTTTAACAGATGCAAAAAGGTTAATAAAAACATACAAAATTATAGAAAACAAGCCACTTTATTATATTTACATCAGACTGTTCAGTAGAACTACAGCTGTGTGATACAATGTTCACCTTATTGCTATTGTTACCAATTTGTACTTTTTTCCTTCTTTTAAAAAAAAAAAAAAACTTATTTTGTATTTCTATTTTTATCTGAAGGTTGCAATCTGGAATGTCGTACTTGTACAAAGATATTCTAAAATGTTTAGATAAAGAAGCATGTTTTTCCTGCATCACAGTTGTTCGGTGTCCACTGCTCTCCAGGTGTTCAGAGCGTTCCGTCAGGTAAGCGAGGAGCAGAGGAGGATGTCAGAGGGCAGATACAGATGTGTGCTGCTGGAGGCTGTGCAGGATGCCGTCTACCTGTCGGCCCACAACCAGGAGCTGCAGGCTGACAACAAACAACTCCGTAAAGGTCAGTGTATGTTCCTATATTATAGATAGAACTTTCTCTTCACCTCTGAAGTAAAATGTGGGAAAAATGCCAGATGTGATTCTTTCTCCCACCAGCATTCACAAATCTTTTTTATTTTACAGCACTGGGAGAGTTAAAGGATACTCTAGCTGTGCGAGGTGATCCTACGGCTGAACTGTTATCCCAACAACAATAAATATGACAGAAATATGCTTATGAATTATTAATCAGTAATGTAAATCATGAAAAATAAAATGTTTTGTCAATTTATTGCTAATTATTAACACACTTTACAACACTGACATTATCTTGGACATTGTTCTTGGCAGAGAATGAAATACAAAACAAAACGACAATAGCAGCAGTCTTCAGAAATGTTGAAGTCAAGATATAACTAATCCTGATTTGCATTATTATTAGAATTAACTTGCATCAGTGTAACATAATTATATATTAAATTCTAAAATATTATGTAAATTGTCAAATTAGGCTTCCGCTGACATAAATGTTTACACATAATACGGTTACAAATCAAAATATGTTGGATTCTGGATTTCCTAAGGCAGATAGATAAGGCAGAAAAGAAATTACATCAAAAAAACCAAAAAGAAACTAGGAAACAGAAGAACAGGTAGACTGTAATGAGTTCAAAGGGCCTTGTGGTTCAGTTATTTACTATCTGTAGTAAAGGTAAGCTGCCAGTCCAATCATAGACACAGATAGGAGGAAAATCGGTGTGAGCTGCAGCCCTAAGATGGCCCAAGACAACAGAGCATTAACCAGCATGGAGCAGGAAATGACAAACAGTCTAGTGATTCCACTGCCGTGCTTGAGCACCACAGACATCAGGAGTCCGTTAGCTGCCTGCCCTGCTATAATGGCCCAAACCACCCCAGAGTAACCCTCCAGAAAGCTCTTTTCGCCTGCTACAAAGGAGAACGATGAGAGCCCGTTGATGGCCACACCAAACCCATAGAGGTAGAAATTCTGCAAGCTGAGGGGCAGCTTCTGGCTCTTCAGCACCCTCTCTGTATAAACTGCTGCCAGCCCTGAAACACAGCAGTACACCAGCACAAGGAAAAGCCCCCAAGCTGTGATATAAAGCCTGGGACCTTCCTCAGCTTCAGCCCTCTCACGGTCCCCTAGATCCAGGCTGCTGTAGCTGTGGCACACCCCTGCACCCATGAGGAGCCCCAGAGCTAACCACTGAGAAGGCCGGAGCCTCTTGCCTAGGCAGAGGGAGTACAGCAGGGCCGTGGAGGCAATTTTCAGGTTAGAAAGGACTTGGTATGAGCTTGGGTCCATGTAGGCCTGCATGAGAACTACCAGGTTGTTGTTGAAGGCGTAGAGTACGGCAGGGACTGCATAGGGGGCCACGCGGCCTAGAGGTGGAGGAGCACGTAAGGCGGATGTACCCCCTGTTAGAACAAGAGTCGCCACAGAAATCAAGAGTTTGGATAACTCAATCATGACAACACATGATGAGGGGTTGAAAGGGACTTGACCATCTACCTTGGTGAGAGTGATGAGCGGTGCATGAGAGCCATAGATAAGGACCATCAGCCCAAAGAGGACACCCCACAGAATCCTTTTCGTCCATAGTCTCCTAATCCTTACTAGGGAACTGGGTCCCACATTCTGGATCACAATCATCCTCAATTAAGCAAAATAAACAATTAAGTTCCAACAAATTTGAATACTAGTTATAGCGCAAACACACTTTCCCTTTCTGGCTATTTTTCAAAAAGAAATAATAAATAAATCTCAACCATTTAAATGTATATTATAAAATATTTAGATGCACTATTCTCTGTATGTAATTTGAAAGAAATAAATAGTGTGTAGGAGACATTTGCATTTTACACACAACGAATTCAAAAAGTACCATGCTTAGATACCTGCTCCAGGCAGCAGACAAATTATAAAATCTGATGGACCAAACATTAAAACCTTGTTGGCACAAAGTCTTCCATTTCGTGTTGACATCAAACGGATACAAGCGTAAATAAAACAAGGCAGTATTTAACCCGAAACAAAAATGCAAATAAAAATGTAAGTCCTTTAGTTTGAGTCCCCAATGAAATTCCAGTTATATCATGACATCCATAGTCCAGTCGAAACAGAACTCTTTAAGTCGGATCCGTCACAAGCCACTGACGAGCCAGCAGCTGCAACAGTATTACTTTCTCTTGTGCCCGTTATGTCCCTGACAAGCCTAGCAGTCAGGCCACGTTATTTCTTTCCTTTTTTCAAGCTGTTCATATACTCTTTCATGGTCCTTTCGATGTTGGGCACTTGATAGTTCTGTGCTGCGTATATGCCAGTGATTGTTCCCAGCAGCACTCCCAGGAAAGCAGAGGAGCGTAGCTTGGCCACCACATAGCCGGCCAGGAAGCCCTTCAGAAATGGAGATCCCAACACTGAGCCTCCCTACAAGAACAAGAAAATAACAGCAGAATTTTCAGCATAGTTGCAGCACAGAAAAAGGACAAACAGATGTGTGAATAAAATTCAACACATTTACAGTACAAGCAGAACATATTCATCACAATAAAAACATCACATATGTTGTCAACAATATAACAACACAAAATTATAATAAGAGGACATTTAAGAAAGAGTTTGGTATCAGGGCCAGCTTTAACAACTTACCGGAGGGATTCCTACAGAAACTTCGTTCTCTACTCGCCTCTGGATTTCCTCCAACTGATTTTTGAGCTGCGTCAGATCTTTCAACCGTTTCAGAGGATCCTGAAACAAAAGCATCACATTATATTTTGAAACTGTGTAACGTTACCAATTCCGACGTTAATGTAACTGAGGGTAGCTAAAGTTGCTGTACAACAGCCTAAAGTTACAGTTACTGACAGAATTTCCCATGAAGAGCTTCTGTAACAAAACAGCTAATTTTCTCTAAGTTAGCTGGTTAACTGTTAACGTTAGCTAGCTAATAGCAACACAACTTAATGGTTCAATAATCGATTCAGTTAATTTACAAGCGATCATCGGCCCGGTAACGTAACTAATTTTACGGCCAATTTCTGCTGAGAGGAACCGATTTTTTGTCCTCCTCCTCTAGCAGTGGCTGTCATCTGACGAAACACGAGACATTAATGTTGAATTATTACACATTTAAAGCCAGAGCACAGTTAACTCACTCACCTTGTCATCCGCCATGTTTGCTCAGTGGGATAATCAGTGATCGGCTCACAAGCCTGGGACAGCTTACTTTTGCTTCGGCTCAACTACTTTGGTCTGAGTTGTGTTTGGGACGCACGCGTTACTTTAACGTGTCAAACACGTCTCCCGTGATTGGTCCATACTTGTTTATTCGTACATTTGATTGGTTTAGGACCATAGCAACAAACCGCCATGTTTTTTTTTTACAAGTCGACGAGAAACGGAGCTAACGTTACTTTACAGACATGTATGCATCGCAAATCCTTGATTTAATATGAAGTATAGGCAGCTTTCAGCATTACTTACCATCGGCACAATGCCTGACTTTTTCGGGGACTACTAAAGGTTGTTTAGAGCAGTTTGTAGAGCATCGGGCCATCGTAGGTAAGGCTTCAATAAGAAGGCATTTCATTGGATAACTCACTGACTGTGCAGGCAGTATAAGCACACGCCAGTAAACCTACTTTTAAAGCAGGAAAAGGACCAGAGCTTTTAACGTGTTAACACTTTATTAGTCTCCATAAGAGCCCTATGCATGACAAGTTTCCATGATATTTATTTGATTATGACACTATAGTGCTATATTCTCTCTGCATGAAGTGGCAGCCCGTAGTCACTCTATCCTACTTTCTGTGGCTTTTATTAGACGAAGTACTCCTATTTGCATCTCATCAGCTGAGATATAGCCACCTACTGAGCTATAATAAACTTCAGAAACCCAGTGATGTCGTAGAGGAGTGACGCTAAGCAATTCGTGTCCGTTGAAACTTTGTATCGTCTAGGTTGTCAAAAGCATAGTATTATGCAAAGCAATATATATTTAGTAAACCTAAATTTGGCTCAACTGATGCAGCCTGATACAACAATAAACTCTACCTTCACCAAGGTTCAAACATGAACAACCAACTAAGCTCATACTATTTTTCATGTTCGCCCTAGATCTTTGGAGATCATGGAGAAAGTGGAGGTGTTTGAGGTTGTGAAAGTGACTGAGGAGGTGGAGAGCTACTACAGCCAAATGGAGGTGACCACCCAAAAAAAGAGGAAGAGCAAAGCTCAAGAAGACAGTGTTGAAAAACCTAAGAAACCTAGGTAATGTACATAGCAAAAAAAAATATCATGACACTAATTATGCCCTGTCTTAAACAGAATACCAGCCTCTAAAAATGTCTCCCCCATTGACATGGAGTCCATCTGTTTGTCTGTGTCTTAGGTCTGCCTACCTGCTATACTACTTTGATGTTCATCAGATTATGCAACAGGAAATTCCTAATCTACCACAGTCAGAGATCAACAAGAGAATCAGTGAAAGCTGGAAAAGGCTCAGCGTAGCTGAGAAAGCCTACTATCTGGAGAAGGCCAAGTCTGAGAAGGAGGGCATAGACACAGTAAGCTGCATCCTCAACTTTTTTTATTATAAACAAACCAGTGCATCTGAGCATCCATGGAGCCTTTTATTTCACAAATAAAACCTTCTCATAACATCAGAACAACTGTTCTGAAAGTAATTTGAAGGTGTGGGAAATGTTTATTTAGATATCTTTCCATGGTCAGAATACCTGTACTGCTTCTTTGCAGTTCAATGATGTTCACTTGTTTTTAGGAGAATCTGAATCATGGTTCATGCCAAGTAAAGCTCAGCTGATACGCAACTAACTTTAAACAGTTTAAGGGCCATCGATCACCTAAATGAGCAAAAAGTGCAAAATGAGTTGCAGAAAAGTCTATGACAAACGGAACATACTATGATAAACAAGTCAGAAGTTACATGACTATTACTGTTTAATACATTCTGATGCCTGCAGGGATAGTAATGTATATTCTGTTGTGTCAGTAAAACCTGCAGCAGTAAATTAATGATAGTGCCAACCAGACAACCCTAGGCAATCTTTTTAAAAGGTTTGCCCATGATCGAGTGCTTGATTTGGTATAGGCTGTTGAGTATATCAGACTCCTTCTTTATGATTATGCACTGCAGAGCACTCATGTAGTCAATTGGATTTATTAAAGAGAAAGTCTGAATGAAGTAACCCATTAGCATCAATTACCACAGCAGAGATGGAGCAGCTTTTTCCTGCTTTGTCTTGACAGATAGCCATGAACAATATTTGTGACTGTGCTTTTTCCTCAGTCGTCTCTCACCCCCTCCAGAGACCTGCCAGGCTTCCGCAAAATCCTCCCCAGAGCCAGTTACTTTCTCTTGTCTAAAGGCTGCTCCTCAAATCAGCAGCTGGAATGCTCTCAGCCAGAGATGAGTGTGGAGTCTCTGGACACTCCAGTGGAGAGAGGCCTGCCTTCCATCTCTCTCACCCAAGAGCCCCAGTTCACACCTCTTGGTTTGGCCGGTGAGGTGGAGCTCTCTGAGCTGCCCATTGTTGTCGAAGACATGGCAGAGGAAACAACTGTGGCGTCTAATCTCACGGTCCCCCGAGGAATCCCTCCTTCCTCCTCCTCCTCCTCTGTCTTATGCATAGCCCCGGCCTCCACAGACACCCATGTCTCACAGGGCTCTGCTGGCCTTACAGCAAATGGAGTGACACTGAAAGGAAAGGAGACTAGAGTTGCTGGTAGTGGTTATGGGGCGATGGTACAGAAGATACAGGGGGAAACTACACAGGTGGTTGCCATCATACCCACCCAGGTGAGAATCAAATGTCCTTCTACCAGTAAGAAGAATGAGAATTAGTCAATATTATTAGTTATTATATTTTTATTGTTATTATATTATTATTGCTTGACCATTTTAATCACCAAAAGGCATTTAACTAATGCAGTGAAATGATTTGTCTATCACTTCAGAACCTGCTAGAGCCCAAGTCTTTGCCAGGTGTCAGCTCTGTGGGCCCAGTGATGATGGTCTCTGTAGGAGCCAGCATAGAACAAAGTGCCACTCCTTCCTATAAAATGGTAATTACCCACATTGTTCATCCACCTAACTAATGTTAAAATAAAATAAAAATAAAAATTAGGGTTGCAAAGGGGCAGAAATTTTTGGTAAATTTTCGGAAACTTTCATGGGAATTAACGAGAATTAACAGGAATAAACTTGATATTTTTAATATTGCTTTCCATGGACAGTTTAGCTGGGCAATTTTGGAAACATTCCAATTTTGATTTACTACGGTTAGTGGGCTATACAATTAACACACACAAAAAAAAATCGATTAACATTCAAATCGCGATTCAAGCTCTACCGGTTCAAACCCGATTCATAGAATTCAAAAAATCGATTCATATTTTTTGATTTAAAAAAATTATTGTATGTCTACTGCAATCACATGGGAAAAGTAACTACATTTACATACTGTGAATCTTTTTTAATCTCCCAAAAAAAAAAAAAAAAAAACCCCAAACATTTAAGTTCCTTGTTATAGACTAACAGTATTATAACAAAGCAATATTAAAAATATCCAGTTTATTCCCATTAATTCCTGTTTATTCCTGTTAATTCCCATGGAAAGTTTCCAACTTTGAAAATTCCCAGAATTTTGCAACCCTAATGTCAATACTGAAATTGGCAAGCACAGAGTCTGCACACAGAAAATGATATTTAGGAATATCATTATTTAGATTTAAGATGATTGGGGGGAGAGACATGAACCTCCATGTTTTCTCTTTTTGTGCAGTCTGTGAAGACATACACCCGGAGAGGTCGTGGGAGGTGTCTAAATCCTGGATGTTCATTTGTGTATGTCACCCGCCACAAGCCACCAACGTGCCCTGAATGTGGGAGCCACTTGGGTGGAAAATGGATACCTGCTGTAAGTGTCAAGCAATATCTGCATATAACCGTTTGGGATGTTCAATCTTATATGAACACCCACGAGTACGAACGATTCATTCTCCAGTTATGACCTGCGGTTCAGGTCAGTTAATTTTGAATTTTGGGTGCATTTATAAATTAGGCAAAGAAGACACAAGAGAAAGTAGCCGTGTCCAATAAATTGCCACAGAAAGCTGAAACCAAGACGAATGCAAGCTGCCAACCCACACCTCATCCTGCTCAGGAGGGGAATTCTGATGTCCGTAAAACAAATGCCACTGGGAGCAAAAAAGGGCAAGTTAAACAGTACTCCAGAAAGCAGTGTGCAGTTCCAGCTGGAAAGCCACCAGAGGGCAGCAGCACCAAGGAGCAGGAACTAACAAAGTGAGTACCCATGAAGTTTTAATGCCAGTTTTTCAAGTATGTTCTGTTTGCTACATGGAAACTTTAGCGTGTTGACCATGTGGACTGTAACCGTTGTGTGAAAACTGTGCTGTACACCATTTGCAGATTGGTGCTTAAGTGCAGTAGGTATATAACTCTGGCTTGCTATATGCGTGATAAATAGTTACTTATTGTTGTTGTTTATTTGAAATGCTGAACTGTATAAAAGTGGGATTGTTAACCTTTTGTTAACCCAAAAATATGAATGGAACAGAAGTATTATGACACCTGTGTGTGTTGTTATTGCAGCTGTAAACATACAGCAAGGTAGTTAAATCGGGTAATCAATTAAGATTTTAACATAAGTTTGTGTTTCTAGGCCAGCCTTTGTTCCAGATCAGAACTGTTCACCCTGACAAAGGAAAGTTTCAGACTGCAAACAACAATAAATCATCCACTGGTACTGTGCATTATTTTAATTTTATTAATTTTTAATCTTATTAAATGTAATCTTTCAGTTAGTAGTTTGGATACAGTTTTATTGTATGTTCAGTCAATGCTTATTATTGGCATAAATACATTTTATTGTACAGAGAGGAAGGGATATGTGTATATAAGTGACTGCACTTTCTGAGGTCACTGCTTTCAACTGATGTGGTCGTTGTCTAACCACAGTGCCTCGAGAGAGTTTCACGGGTCTCAAACCTAGCACTTTAAAGCAGCTCGGCCAGACGGGCCCGACAACCGCAGTCAAGCAGGTTAACAAACACACACACACACACACACACACACTTAGAAACAGACACACACAGACACTTAGAAACAGACACACAAATACAAACAGCAACGATGCAGATTATATCCTAACTCCTCTGCACATTTTTCCGTAGGATTCTTCTGTCCCAGCAGATGGAAGCCAGGCTGTGTCTTCATTGGTTGATAGGAGAGTGAATATCCTGTCTGTCGTGCCTTTCAAACAACACACCGTTTCCAGCTTTGTCAGTATACTACTATTCTTTGTGCAATTTAGCCTTTTTTAAATTAAATTACACTAAATGTTACTTTCTAATCTAATTTTCTTTTCTAGATATTCAGATTTTTTGATTTGTGGATCATTCTTGCGTTTTGTTTTAGGATTTGGGATTGTCTACAGCACGAGGAAGGGGTCGGTGTAAGAACCCGTCCTGTGACTATATGTATAAGAACAGACACAAACCTGCAGTTTGCCCTAAATGTGGCTGTGAGCTGACCCAGAAGAACGCCAAGAGAGCAAAGGTAAAAGCTTAATTCTTCCAAATGTAGGTTTGTGTTTCCAGCTGTATCTCATAACCTTGGATCCCTAAATCTCGATTTTCTGTTATTTGTATTTAATGACTCCCCTTCATTTAAGTGATTGTTGAAGCCAACCTCTCCCCTCAAAACTGGACATTTATTTTCCTTTCTCAGTCTGGGACTCTGCTCGACCCGTACCAGGCCCTGAGTCCTGCTCAGAAGGACATCCAGCGCCAAAATACCCTGCAGTTACTGCACCGTTCCCTTCAGATTCCCGAGAGCGAGACTGAACTTCAGGAAACGTTGACCCTCATCCAGGAGCTCAATAGTCTCCAGATCGTCTTGGTTCAACCAACTGGCCAGGAGCACGAGGACGGCGTAGAGGCTGAGACGCTGGTAGAGTCCGGGTGGCCTCAGTTCTATGAATCAGCAGCTACTCACTGTGGTCTGTGTAACTACCCTCTCTTCAAAGGAAGTCAGAGGTAAGAAGATGGGTTTCTGTATCCTATCTAATCTGCTTCTTGTTTTAGTACGTCAATACCAGCATGTCGTGTTGATTTCCTAACGTATCTTCTTACGTGTGTGCTTGTACATCCTAGTACCATTGCAGGACAAGAGGACTGCTGGCTGCTTACTGAGACACTGATCCAGACAGCCACTCTTCAGCTCAAGGTGTGTCTCAACGTTCAGTGTCTGGCTCTGCACAGCTTCACTGACCTGCATCCAGGTAAACGGCACCGCTGACGAAAAAATATTGTTCATCTACTTTTTTATCAAGCATCCAGAACTGAAGCCTCACAGATTGTCTTTACTCTTGGTTCGTTGTCCTCCATCGTGTCAGAAGCGACTCTGTATTTGTTCAGAATCTCTCAAACACAACAGATCAAATTATGGATGTACTTCTAGGAATCATGGGTATCTCTTCTGTTTCATAATTTAAAAAAATAAAATACACTGATTGCTTCAAGGTAGGCCTGCACGAGTCGGGGAAAAATATGATCACGATTCTCTGCCACGATTTTTTTTCTCACGAAGTGTAATGTTTATTGCACACATGAACCATGACAAAACAAAAGAAATTGGCAGTACCAAACATAGATTTTTTTTTGGCACCTGTAGCACATTGTGCATCACCACAAGCCTGTAAACATAGAGGCTTCAATGAATAACACAGTTATACACAGTGGTACATAGTGGCCATTTAAGTACAGTACCAAAAATAGTGACATATAACACATTGAATTAAATATGGCTCTATCTGAACTCCTTGAACATGTCTTTACATAATTAAAACATGTCAATGTCAAATGCTTTCAATAAAAAAATAAAAACAAAATCAAAGTCATTTATATATTAAATCGTGAACAGGGGTGAATCGAGATCGCGATTTTATAACAATTTCTCGTGCAGGCCTACTTCAAGGTGGATGCTTCTGCATTTATTCAGGGTGATTGTATGAGAGACACAATTTACAAAACTGTTTCTGACTAGACTTTTAATCAACTACAATCAGTATTTTGCTGATCGGCCAAAAGGGGGCAGCACAACTGTTAATTATGTTTGCATACCATATGATAATATTCCAGTAAATGGTACTGGTCCCCTTTTTTATTGCAGTTTTCACTTGTCATACATTTTCAACTCCTTTGCCCAGACCCATTTGTTATTATTATGATCTCAAAATGCAAAATTAATGCAAAAACTGCTTTTACAGTGTTTCCTTATGGATTTGTTTTAGCAGTGGGGGCAGGTCTGTCCGAACAACAATGCAATGTGAGCGGCAGGATAATTTAAAAGGCAACTGCAACAAAAAATGTTGTACAGCCCTATTTCTGATACCGTGGTGGCAGAAATTTTGCCATGGTGGGCCAAAAACATAGAGGAAACACTGCTTTTATTATATATATATATATATATATATATGAATGTTCTGTGGCTTAGTATAAGAAACAGTAAGTCAATATTGGCTGCAGCTTTTCATACTGTTTTTTTTTGTTGCCTTTTTTCAGCTGTGAATTGAAATCTTAATTCTTTTTGTGACAGGTTTGTTCAACATAGGCAACAGACTGCTTGTTAGTATCGACCTATTCCTGAAGATCAGGTCCAGTATCAAACTGGGCCAACCCCCCTATCAGGTAGCAAGGACCATACTAGACCACACCCCCAATCACCCTGGTAAACACTGGATTTAACTCTACATACATGAATTCTGCAACTGTGTTTAATTTTGTCTAGCATTTTTAACATTTGCAATCTTGTATCTTCTGCCTTTTACAGTATGTTTTCTATGATTTTCATTATGTCGTCTTGTTTTGCATCAGCGCATGCTTTGAGTCCAGAGGAGTTATCTCGAATTCAAGAGCTTCTCCTGAATGGCTACTGGGCATTTGAGTGTCTGACAGTGCGCGATTATAACGACATGATCTGCGGCATTTGTGGTGTTGCTCCCAAACTGGAGATTGCACAGCGATACACAAGCAACGTCCTGGAGCTAAAGAATGTGGAGGTGAGAGATTAATGCAAGAAAATTTGTCAACAAATTAAAGCCCAAGTTAGAGTCATGACAACATACTGAGAGCTGTTTAGCAATGACGGTATCATACAGTATGTCTTCCACATAAAACATAAAGAAAGTAATCTTGTAAAGATGTTAGGTGTGTGTGCCTACATGCTGCATACTGTAGTGTCCTCTCCACATGCTTACACACATTTGATACTGTTGACAGTTTACCTGGCCTAAGTGTTCAGTCTCAGATGAGGTGAACGTGGATGGCTTCTGGCTGACCATGGAAAGTGAGGCTATCGAGCAAGCAACTTTCCCCACTGACATCCCTATCACATGGGTGGATGCTTCTATCATCGCTCCCTTCATTCCCCCATTGATGAGGAGTCCCACCGTCATCAACACCGAGAAGGACAAGGTCCTGTCACACACACAGCAGCCCTCAGGTACTTGATTCTTTTAAACATCTGCGGCATTTCATCTTTTTACATGCCTTAATCCTGTGATTGGGAAATCTTCAGTAGTTACATAATTTTTTGTCTGAAATAAGGGAGAAAAGTTTAGTTTCCATCATGATATGCTTGTTTTCTGGAGTTTGGATCGATCAGGGCTGTGTTAACATTGTAGCTGTTCCATAAACACAACCACAGACACATCATTTCAGAACTTACCAGATAGTCCAACTTCCCCATACATTTCCCAAAGAAAGCTCCTTTTTCATCCGATCTCTGTCCAAATAATGAGGTGCTATACTGCTCTGGGTGCCCACAGACAGCTGCAGTAATGTGTTCCTCGCACTGTACCATAATCAGCAACCTCAGCGAGGTCTAGAGCAACATAAGTTTCCTGAGATTTGCCTGTTAGGGACCCTTCAATCAGAGTTACCCATTCCTCTTTAGGCCAATCGCAAACATCTAAAAAAATAGCTCAACTTTCTCAGGGTCAAACCTTGGCACCAGAGGGAATTAATTATGGATATAAAAAATTCTTGTTGTTCCTGACGCCTATTATCTAAAGTGAGCTTCGCTCTCTTTTTCCTGTCGTTCTTGTTCTTTCTGTTGACGCTCATGTGCTCGTTCACAATCTCTCTGCCTAAGTAAGAGCGCAGGAGTAGAGCTAACCAAAATACTCAACATGAGTTCTGGCTTCTTAGCCTCCTCTGAAACCTCTAACTCCAAATACTCAATGACTTTCCACAGTTCCTGTCTATCAAGCTTAACCACCCGTGCACGGGTTACTACAGTTTTAAGAAACTTCTTTGGCTCAAATTCTCCCATGTTCAACTATCAGTGCTTGAATCACCAAAGGTGGGGATACAACAATGTGTAGACAGGCTATGTGAACCAATGTTATCCAAATGGCAACAACAATATTGATTTGCTGAAAAGCACAAGCAACCATCCAAAATGTTCAATATCCACAAGCTAATCAGCAAAACCCAATCACATTACAGCCAAAGTCTAACAACAAAGCCAGCCAAACACCATTTCAAAAGCCTAAACAATAGGCCACACTCACACCCACTTACCACAATGCTACGGTTCAAAATAGTGCCACAAAACAAACAACTCCTGATTAACCCTAACCTGAATAACACACGCGGACATTCATATCCCGGACAATGGCTCCCAATTGTTACAATGCTAAGCTAACCTGGGCTCGTAAAAACAAAGGAAAAAACAACTACTAAAGGCTGACCTAGCTCATAACATTACTTAAGGTCCTGACACACCAACCCGATTGCCGGCCGTCGGATAGTCTGGCGAGGTCAGTGACTTGAGTCTGTTCGGTGTGTTCCTAGCCATCGTCAGTCGGAGGAGCCGTCGATCTTCATTTGGGCCGATTTGACATGTTGAATCGGAAGGCGGGCAGTCGGACTCAGTGACCAATCTGATTGGTGGAGTGCTAACCCGGAAATAGCGAGCAGAATGAGCGTGACTAGAGTCTCTCAAAATCTGACGAAAATCTTTTAAACTGACCTTTGTTGATCTGAAATGAAGACAGATTCAGCAACTGCATGGCCTATTTTTCGCTTAAAGTGTTTTCAGAAACACGTATTCCGAAGGAGCCGCCATGATGGTCTGGCTTTGAAATTCCAGAGAAGCCAGACACACATGACGCGTTTGTCCAATCAGCTGCCGGTTTTAAATTTTGGCCGACAATACAGATTAGCGCCGCCTGCTGTTACGGAGACGCAGAACGTACGCTCATTCTGCGTCGCTTCGGTGTGTTCCGAGGCACTTTTTGGACCAACTCGGGAAGTCCGACTGCCTTTTCTGCCGAAGGTTGGCCGTCGGGTTGGTGTGTCAAAGCCTTTATATTGTCTGCTCTCCCTGCGTGTTGCGTTTAACGTGAGAATGAGACCTGAGCTTGCCTGGATGAGTGTATAGCTTTCCTACTTCTAGAGGGGTTGTGCTGTGTTAACTGACTCACCCAGTCACTATTTCAGTTCGCGGTCGAAAGATGGCTGCTGGCATTGGTGTCCATGCCGTTGGGAGCGACCTCTGCTTTGACTAGGCGAGCCTGCTCTCCGTGTTGTAGTTCAGGTTTTAAAAGGTGTGTTTACAAAAAGTCGTGTTGTGGGTAAAACAAAACAGTCTTTCAAAAAGTGTCTTTCTTTCAGCGTGTGGTTTGCAGCTCTCGTGTATCTTGCCGCTTGAAGCCTCCAGCTTCTCCTTTTTTAGCTTCCTGAATGAATCTTCCACACACCTGCAATGGCTGGGTTAATCAGATCAACAACACCACACCCCCCCCATGTGACGTGTCAGTACTGACCCCATCAAAAGGCTAACCACACCCACCCTCATAAAAGACCTAGACTGATCTCATAACATCATGATGATGCAAATGTCATGTAAAAAAGTACAGATTTACATTATATAATAATTTCTGAGTAATCATTTTTATACAAATTAATTCCATTCTATCTATTAATCTATTTTGGTCACAGTGGCTTAAGGAGAGCACATTTTTGAGAGAATGGTTTTCATCATCTGTTTTAGGAGATCCATCCGTTTTGGTGCGTCTCATTCATGATGGTCAGCTGAGACTCGACAAGATTGAAGATCACAGTGAGGATGAGCTGAGAACTATACTGGACCGCTGTGGGGCGAGCATCACCCCAGGCTCCACTAAGGTGTGTGTGTGTGTGTGTGTGTGTGTGTGTGTGTGTGTGTGTGTGTGTGTGTGTGTGTGTGTGTGTGTGTGTGTGTGTGTGTGTGTGTGTGTGTGTGTGTGTGTGTGTGTGTGTGTGTGTGTGTGTGTGTGTGTGTGTGTGTGTGAGAGAGAGAAAGAGAGTGTGGGAGAAACAAATGTGCTTATTATGCTCACATGTTTTTGCTGTTTTATGGTAATGACTGGAAGTAAACATGTTGACCCTAAAATACTCGCTAGAATATGAGTGTTACTGTTTGGCCAAATAAACTAATCATGTGATAAATTCTTGGCCTAAAAAACAGGAAATCTCCCCACACTCTAGGGCTGGTAAAACTTTAGTGTCTTGCTCAAGGGTATGTCAGTAAGTTGGTTTTCTTGCTGTAATGGGAGGTTGAATATAGTTGAAAGATGGTTTCCTTATTACTTTGTGTTTGAGTTCATCGTATCTATGCTTACTCTGGGGGAATCCTATCTGTGAGGGAGTTTGCTTAAATGAAAGCATCCTTTCTGTCTCTCTCTCTGTGTTAGAATGAGCTGCTGGCCTCCCTGATCTCCTTGTACACACTTGTCCATGGTGGCCTCCCCACGGCCCCACAGCCCCCTCCACACCTCACCGCTGGCAAGCTGTCCACGGTCTGCCCCCACAAGGTAAAAACAGCAGCCCTGTCATTCTCTTCAAAAATCAGTCTCATATGAAAAACGGATAAATGTTACATAAGCACAGTGAAAATTGAAACTCAAATATCCCCTGTGTATTTGTTAAGACTTTTGAAAGGGTTTTTATTGTTACGCATCCATTTCTCTCCTATACCTGTGTCCAGGTGGTGTGCGGCTCTAAGTACTTGGTGAGAGGAGAGACAGCTCGAGACCACGTAGACCTGCTCCTGTCCTCCCGCTACTGGCCCCCAGTCTATGTTAGTGACTGCGCCCGTAAAGTGGCGCTCTGTGCAGACATGCAGTACCCAGAACAGGCAACCCAGATGTGGGGAAGGAATCAAGGCTGCTTCTCTGACCCTTTCGAAAAGCCAGAGGTAAGTGATTGAAATTCAATCAAATTATCTATTAAGGGAACTCACATGTGCTGGTTGAAATTTAAAAAAAAATAAATAAATCAGGGCCCGATCAGTATTTTTTGACTGTCGAAATGACAGCTATATTCACACATATGAGTGAAGAGTGACTTCAAAGTGGAACATTTGGAATTTTCTGTATTTCTTAAAAAAAATGGTAGAAACTTCAGTGCTTATTAGACATGTCAATTCAGCTGTAAAAGCAGGTTTTAGGCTAATCTCTGAATTTTAGTGCTTGGCTTAGCTTTAGCCTTTTGTTTGCAGAATACTAAATTAGAGATTAAGCCTGTAATACAGTACATCTACTGTACGTATTTATATCAAGAAAACTGTATACATACATGTTTCTTTTATAAAGGCTCAAAGTGTGTTGCTGTCTAACACAACCTCTCCCCTTTGTTCTTTAGTTTGTGTCATGTGCTGAGCTACAAGACCAGCCGTACAGCCCTGACCTGTCACTGGTAGCAGAGAACCAGCAGGTCCACCCCATCACCAAATCACCTTGTTGCTGGCTGGTTCATCCTCCTGAAGTAGCCCAGGAGCCTCCTGCTCTTCCTTCAGAGCACCACTCAATGGCCCTCTGCAGAGATCTGGAGCCCTACGTCAGCCTGATGGCTGAGCTGGAGAAAGAGCAGGAAGGGGAGGATGACGAGGGGGCAGAACAGAAAGAGCAGACGGAACAAGCTGAGAATGACTCTGCAGAGAACTTGGAGGACTGTTACTCAGTAAGCCGTGCACGCCGGCAACCTGTGGTTTTCAACAACACAGCTTGTTACTACCTTTACAACCGTCTGGTAGATTTCCTCACCAGCAGAGACATTGTGAGCCAGCAGATCAACCAAGTGGTGAATGCCTGCCAACCTGGGGAGGTAGTGATCAGGGATGCTTTGTACCGACTGGGAGTGGCGCAGATCAACACAGAGAAAGAGGAAGATGAAGGAAGTGGGGTGGAGGGACAGACACAAGAGGGAGGGACAGAGTCCTATGAGGTTGTGCTTCCTGAATAGAAATGTTCAGGATGGACATTTAACATGTAGGCAGAGGGATGGACTGAATGTAGAGATGGCTGCATGCAAATAAACAGAAATGCAGATGATCAGAGGGACAGCCATGAGGAGAGACGCCAAGTGCTACCAGAAGGATCCGATAATTTGGACATGGTGCTATCCTCAATTCAGTGTTGCAGACAAGAGTACTTTACTCTTAGACTAGCTTCTACATCAGATCATTTACTCAGCTGTACTTTGTTTTACTGATGTGATGAAATAGGCTGAATAATGATAAAGTGGGTTAAGTTTTTGCTGAAAATTGAGCTTATTGTAGGTAGTGAGAAAAATAATCAGTAGTGATAAAGCTTTAGTGCGTAACTTTTTGATATTAATAAACGTCCGTTACATTCAAGGCATTGACAAATGAGTTGCTACAAAGCTAATTAAGACTATCAGCTCCACACAACTCTCTCTGTATTTCTCAGTATGGCTATGTTCAGAAGATTGTGGCATCCGAAGACTTTCCCGCGCAGAAACTCGAGTGACGATAATTACCTCTTCTGAAGAGTCCATCATGTTTCAATCATGCATTCTCCGTGTCCTCCTTGGCTACTAGCAACTGCGTGGAGGAGGGGTGGGGGCGCGTGTGCGATCACGTAAGGCTTGTATCATGTGGACGCACCGACAGTTTTGTTGTCATTACTTAGAATTCCTCATAGGGGCGACAGAAACTATGCACTATAGCTTTAACTGTGAATATACTAAAAGAAGAAATTACAGGGTACAAGGTCAAAATGTTAACCATCTGTAATTACAGTAAACGTGAGTGTGAGAGTTAATAAAAGTCAAAAGTCAGTGTTTTTTACCAATAGGGTGCCAAGACTTAAAAGTGAAAGTGTGCTTGAAGGTGATATTTCCTGTGACTGAAAGACTGTAAACAGGATTTTTAATAACTCCGCTAATTTAAGCCTAAATGTATATATTTAACCATGAATAGTATGTTGTATTTATTTCCCTTTTGTGTGCAGAGAACTTTCTGCTTTATCTTTTTACACCTCTCCCCTGCCACTTTTTGCCTTTTGGACTGTTTGCTTTTGAAAAGTCATGCTAAATGTGTATTTGTTGATTGATTGCTAATAAGACTTTCATGAAGAGTTGAGGATGTCCCTGTGATTGAATATGGGTTCATTTGTCAAGACTTCAAGTGTTCAATAGGGACACCTGTTGGTCAGAAGACATCACAGCAGCATATTATGTAGATATACAAAATATTACAACAATTAAGTCCTGTAAAAGAAACTGCTGATGTAACAACTAAATATAAAGAAGTTAATGATGATAATGAAGTTAATGAGTTAATGTTTTGCAGCTCTGGTCAACTTCTTTAAAATCGGTCATAAAAGTTAATATACAATAATTAATGAAAATAATTGTCCAGTATAGCATTACTAATGCACTTGCGCTATCACATGGAGTATAATATGGAGCAATATTTCTGTGATTTTAACAATGATGAAGCTATCCGCCAGAATTAATATCATTAATATCATCACGACAAAGGGCTTCAAACGTCATTAATGTGATAGTTATCCAGAGTTAGACGTCCTGTAAGAGGAACCCATTTTTAACATCACACCATTTCTAATTTGTGTTTTTGTTTTTCTTATGCAAAGCTCTCAGAATTGTGGATACACTAGAATTCTAGTTTTGCATGCAAAATTAACATTAAATATAATGCAGTGCTATAGTATGCTTAACACCACCCTGACCAGCTACAACATTACACAACTGGAAATTTTCACAAGTACTACTCTAGTTTTAAGTTTTTAAATACTTCAGTACATTTTGCTGCCAATACATATTTGTATACTTCAAGTAAAGAAGAACTTACTTGGCTTGAAAACGTCTGCTTAATTGAATTTATATCAGTCTAATAAAGGTAAACAATCCGAACAACCACACAACACAGACATTTTACTGGTAAAACTTTCACTTATTTTATAGCAGTGCAATTGAGATAATTATTTATGATTTACATTCCGGAAAAACAGAAAATGTTTTAAACTGTAACGTGAAACTAATCGAGGATAAACATCAACATAAAGCCCAGGAATGTTTGTTTGTGATGTTGCTAATAAGATCATTGAAGTGACAATTGATCTGAAGAAATTAATTCTGAGGCAACTGAAGGAAAGAATAGAAGAGGACACTCGTCTGGCAGAGCAACAAAACCACTGTGGTGATTATTGTGCTTTTCTCAAACTCTGTAACATCTCAGTTTCTTGATGGACAACGGAACAAGACTTTTATTCAAAATGTACCTCAGAAAGTCTGGCACCCCAAAACGTGCCCGACAGTGGCCAGATTTTAGTTGAAACCACACAAAGGAGGAAAATACTTCCCCACAAAGACTTCAGAGTTGTGCAATGTTGACAGATACTGTGGGAAATGTTCCAGAGGAAATGCAGATTGGACATTTTCCAATAAAAAATTGGGAAGTGAGGAGAAGAACTTAAAGGCAGCACATGTAGCCCAGTGAGATACAACAAAGAAAAACAAAGTTTAAAAATATCTGGCACCACATCATAATCTCGCAGTATATAAACAACTTTACATTCCGCCTCAGTTTTTCAGTGATTTAATTTCCAGCTTTTGCATTAATTGTCTCATTTGCACACAAAAAACCCAACACATATATGAAATATTGATGTACTACTAACTACTCTACAACATTCTAGCTAAAATAAAGATAATTCTTGATTTATATAATGACATATACATTATTAGACATCCCACTTGTGTCTCATTCAGATGCAAGCACATTTGAAATGTGTGTGAAGTCACATGTGCAGTCTGTATCTCTCACATAGCTTATTTGTTATTTTAAAATCGAAATCTAAAAAACAGTTGGCAGTGTACGCTGACTGCTACATATAGACCTCAGAAAAGCTGACATCCTAAAACTCCTCTAACTTAAATTGTGCCACGCAAAGACAAAAGAAAAAAAGCTTTCACATTGTCAAACATGAAACATTGTTCATCTGGTCCATAATGGATGCACAGATTTCCCTGCTCAGTTCAGTTGTATTCCTGCTCCTAAATCACACTGAACACTGCTTAATTAATAAGATTGAAGTGGAACAATCACATGTTGCCACCAACTGAAGGATGCGTTAAGTGTGTCACAACAAATTCAGCCATACCCAAAGCACAGATCGATTTAGCGTGTTAAAAACATGGAAAACATATCCTCGCACTGTTCGGATGTTCAATTGAGGTGTTCAGAGAATAAAACCTAACTTGTCTAGAGCACATACAGATGAGTAGCTCACATACTGTAGCTGTTGTTGTTGCTGTTGTTGTTGTGGATCTATTGTATGTGGCTGTTAGGTTGCTTCCTCTGAGAATTGCAATAAAATGATGAAAAGGAAGTGAACCTGCTGACAAAAGTGACTGAAACCTCTACAGAAAAAAAAAGACATTTACCGTCATGGGGCAGTAATAAACAGTGTACAATATATTGTTAAAAACACTCAACAGATTATCCTTTGGATAACAGATTACACCTCAAAGAGCTACACATCAGAAGGAGTGATAAACAGTCTGTGAGGGAGAAATGTTTAGGATAAGGTACAGCTTTGGATGCTTGAGCAGTTTGTTGACGTGCTCCCTCCTTTCATGTCTGCAGTTGGTGTTAGACGTGGCAATTTCTAGTCATGGTCTGCAAAGAAGCAAGTCACATGTTTGCTGCAGCTGCTTGTCTGTCTGGCGAGAAGGAACAACAGGCAAAAAATAGCTGTGAAGGCGACTCTGCGACCGTCTGGCGGTTTAGAACAAGCTGTGGTATACTCTGGCCACGAACTACAGCTGATCCCGCTTTCCTGATGCTTGTTGATGAGTGATTGATTTACTGATTGATTGGCGGTTAGGGCTTTCAGCAAAATTGGTAGTTGTTGGTCTTCATCAGAGGCTGCTCCTCTTCCTCGTGGTCACAAGACCGGTCACAGGGGCTGTCGCAGCACTTGGGCTCGTCACACACTTCACCCTCTGTGACCTGCTGCTGCACATTCTGGTAGATTAGCTGTGGAGAGGCAGCATTAGGATGGTGAGACTTGATCCAAGAAAGCCAAATCTTGGCTTCATCTGAATATTATGGTATCTTGCATTCAAACAATATATGTACTGTATACAGTTCAAAGAAAGTGTGTATATCCCTTGGGAACAGCACCCACATTAGATGTTATCACAAAATAAATCCAATTAATTTAATTGGTTTTACAGCCCAGCTCAATTTGTTTTTTCTTAGGGGTAATTAAAAATAAAAATGGAGGTATTCCTGAGGACATTTTGGCTGGAGCGACACATGTTTTGGTTTCATGGATAGTTTTTGGCAAAGCCAGATTGTAGTCTGTGAACTCTGCGTCACACTTACTCACCAGTTCCTGCTCAGGTTGGTCCCCGAGTAGTCTTTCTATCATCTGAGTGATCTTGCTAAACGTTGGACGCTCTGTAGGCTCCAGATTCCAGCACATCTTCATGATCATGTAGCTGAAACAAAAGTGAACCATAGAAAACAGATTTTTTTTTTTTCGGTTCCCTGGACAAAAGAAATGGTGATGATGGTATACATCTTAAGAGGGTTTATATCTCAAACTGTGTTCTCGATTTTCACTTCTCAAACTTTATGGTGTAAAATCAGGAAACTGTACAAAGCCAAATTAGACAAATAAGGAGAGGCTTGGAGGTGGTGACGCAGTTTGATAAGAGAGACTCGTTCATAAGAATCCCTGACCTACCAGTCTTATTTTGCTGCCGTGAAATAGCAGTGACATGGCTTCCTAGCTTTGAGATCATGTGGCTAACAGGCAGAACTGAGGCCTTATACACAGCAGAACACCAGATGATTAGGCCCTGACTCAGATTCAGTCCCCTCTGTTTCCACAGCTATTCCGGGTGGTGTGACAGCCATGCCAAATCAGCACACACAGATGTTAGGGCCCTCTGAGATACTGGGAAAAACACTCTTTTCATTTTCTCATTTCTGCTTGCCAAGTTTGGAATTTATGCTTGATATGTTTTGGGGTTAGATAACCCGAAGCAAGTAAATTAATAACAGGAATAATGAAAGTACTTCATGAGGTTACCTCATGTGTCAGTTAATTCAGATGTTAGATAGAGCGGAAGACTGGCAAAGAAATAAGGGATCTTTGTTCCGCTGTGATGATCATTTGGGAAGCACACTATTTCCAACATTGAAGTCAACTTGGGATCAACTATTTTAATAAATCAGTTATTGTTAAAACTTATATAAAATCTACCACCGTTCCTGTCTGATAAGCTGAGTGCTAACATTTTACCAGCTGATAAAAAGGCAACTCAATTGTAAAAACCCAGCTGATAGTCACTTGATACTCCAGCAAGACTCAACTGATAATCAGGTGACAGTAGTAACATTAGCTGGACAAAGTAAAGTGTTAAAAAGGGGGAGGGGAGCAGCAATGATCCATCTGTGTGAACCAGACTTTATGTTGCTGGAGGGTCGAGCTTACATCTCAGCTGGGGCAAAGTTTGGTTGGCACATCTGGTAGCCGCGCTTAACCATCTTGTAGAACCTGGAATCCACAGCCACACTGGGGTAGGGGCTCTTGCCTAATAGAAATAAATATACTATAAGTTTAGCAAGCAAGTCATGAAATAAATGTGTGTGAATGTAGGGTACATATATGCATGTGTTCTGACCCAAAGAGAAGATCTCCCACAGGAGGATGCCATAGGACCAGACGTCACTCTGGACCGTGTACACACAGTCAAAGATGCTCTCAGGAGCCATCCACTTCACTGGCAGACGGGCCTTTACACACAATGTAAAAAACATCAAAAGTGTTTTATAATATAGTCCATAACTATATATAATATGAAGTAAACATTAGCTCTATTCCACTCAAGGGCTTACGTTGCCCTTCACCACGTAGTTGGAGTCATTCATGATGTCACGTGCCAGGCCAAAGTCACAAATCTTGGCCACTCTGTGGTCGGTCAAGAGGACATTTCTAGCAGCCACGTCTCTGTGAATGCACTGAACACCACACACACACACACACACACACGCACAATTTGTCTCGGTTATAGTCTCACACATCAAAACGAAAAGATCACTGAATAGTGCATTTCAATGTAGCATAAAGAATTATTATCAAATACATAGTCAAACTACGATGATGAGTAAGTATGAAGAATGTAATGGGAAATACCCCTGCTAGTCCCATCACATGGCTCATATATGATTTCACACTTTAATTCATCGTCTATAAAAAGCCATACTTTTTCATGCAAATTTGTTTTGTTTCTTTTCTGAAATCCATTTGGGATTTTGTTTGTTGTGTGGGTAATTCCCACTCGCTAGTTACAACAAAGCAGCTGCTGCTGTAAATTATCACAGTCATATTTTTTCTGTTTGAGATCTGAGATCCTTTAGTGGTAAAATCACTCACGTTTTTGGCAGCCAGAAAGTCAAGGCCCTGAGCAACTTGAAAGGAAAACCTCAGCAAGTCGTCAATGTCCAGCGGCCAGTCACCAGTCTCCTCACACACAGAGTCTGTGGCAAGAATCAGACAGGACTGAAATGAGTCACACCCAGGGTCAGGAAGTAAAGAGGTTGACGCTTCTTATTAGCATGCTGCTGCATAATGGATGCGTTTGTTTTAATAACATCTGCCAAGGATGTTATGTTTTTGGTCCGGTTTCTTAGTTAGTTAATGTGTTTGTCTGTTTGTGGACAGGATTACGTAAAAACTCCGATTTTAATGAAACACGGTGGAAGGGTGAAGCATGGGCCAAGGACGAACCCTTTACCTTTTGGAGTGGATCCGAATCACAGGGCGGATACACAGAATATATTTCTAACTCTTTTAACATTGCGAAGACAGGGCATGGCCTTGGCGGAGGTCTTTGCTTTCTGAGTGCCCTTCTAGTTTAAAGTGGCATTGGAAAAGAAAGCTTTTTACCTGGAGATGATTCCACCTGGCTGGGTCTCATCTCTAAGTAACTGCTTGAAGGTGTACTGGATATCCCACTGTCACTGTTGGATGGGAGAAGACAAGAAGAAGACAAGAGAAGAAAGACAGAGTGGGATGTCAGAGATTGAATGTTTTTTTTTTTTCACAAATTCGGCCTCATCAGACTGCACGTCTGGTGACATACCTTCGAATGAACTGTTTCTGACTGCAGATGTTCTTGTAGTCGATAGAGTCCTCTATAACATTTGGAACGTTCATAACAAAGTTCTCAAACGTCTCTGCCTTCAGGCGAAGGAAGTTCAGGAGGTCACCGAGGCTGCAGTACTCTGTGATCACAAGCACCGGTCCTGATGAGGAGATACACCATGTTATGACCCTTTCAAATAAGAAAATGTGGTTGCATGCAAATTACTTTTACTAGGTTTCTGTCAACTGGATGACTTTCATAAACGTGTTTTTACAGTGTTCTAATTTCATCCAGCATTATACAGAATGGACAGGATGCTGTCTGACCTCCGTAGGTGCAGGCTCCCAATAGATTGACAATGTTCTGATGGTGTCCCAGGTGGCTCAGGATCTTCAGTTCAGACATCAGAGCTTCCCTCTCATCCGAATGGGCACTGGCTGCAGAAAAAAAAAACAGCATCCTTCTATGTAATCGTGCACAACAAATCATTTAGGATTTCACTATATCCTCTGACTCGCTCATGTTAAAAACAAGCTCGCTGTTCAATCCAAGGCCTTAACATCGGCTCACCTTTTAACATTTTCACAGCTACACGCACCACATTGTCTTCCTTTCCCAGACCGTAGGCTGTTGCCTCAACGACTTTTCCAAAAGCTCCTGCACCCAGGATCTTCCCTGATTGGACAAAAACCAACAACGAGAAGACATTTTGAGTATAACTCAAACCAGGGCTGTTATTCACAGTCAAATTTCAGATTCTCTTTCGGATTCTATTATTTTCATATTCACTATTATATTCCCTTTTTCACGAGCACAATTGTTTCAAAAGTTTTTCAAAATGTGAGTGCATTTGAGTCAATTTAGGATAACACAAACACTATGTCACTTTGCACAAGTACATTGTATTATTTTTATCCTGTGTCAATTATTTTATAAGCTTTGTATGTTTACTGTCAGAGTTTGTTGTATGTGTATGTTGAGGCCAAGACGATTTTCTGAATCTGAATCTGAATGGTGCAGACCTAGCTTCAGTTTGTCTCTCGGGAACTCCCACTTCTCATTGTACGGCAGCTGAGTGGGGTCAATGAAGGTGTAGTTGTTTCCATCTCTTGCCTCAATAATCTGCCAACGGATCTCATACCTGGGTTTCTGAAGATGAAAATAGGAGCAAATGGTAGAAACCACAACAACAAAAATACTGCAACAAAGTATGAATACATGCTGCACTGTAAACCCAGATTTATTTGTAATTAAACTTTTTAGCGGTCACTACTTATTCATTCATACTGAAATATTCATACTTAATATTCATTTCTAAACACATTAGTTTGTAATAATCAGCTTAAGTATGCAGTGCACAGATCATATTAAGCGGAGATAACTGAGGATGTTATGTTTCTGTATGGGAGGGGCGGGGTCATTTGAACTGTTCTGCACCGAAGCGTTGCAAAGGCTCATGGGAAAAGAATATGTCCTGAAAAATTTCTGTCCTAGTTAAAGTGTTAATAATGTTCTGTTAATGTTTTGGGTGCGCATTCATGATATCTGGGTTTTAGTTTTGTATGGTTGATTTAGTGTTCATGTTTGTCTACATTTATTGTTGCACCATGACTGAGACCCGGGTGGGGACTGATCGGGTCTGGTCGGTGAGAGAATACTTAAACACATTTAAAATCTCTGAAATCTCTAGAGTGAAGTTTTCCATGCAGATTATATGGGAAAATACTATGTGTGTATAGTCATCCTTTCTGTTTAAATGGAGCTAATGTGTTGAATGCATTGTTCTTAAAACTAGATTGTTATAAAGACAAAACAATATTTAGAATAGTAATTCCTTTTAGTTTCTTAAGTAAAGCTTAATGTTTTATATTTGTTATGTTTCAACATGACTCCAGAAAAATATAACTTACTTTTACTAATGATTTTAAAGGGGCGCTATGCAGTTTGTGCCATTTCTTTTTGCAGCTTCAGAATAGATATTTGGCAGCTCCTGTGTTTACTTGTGTCTGACTCCTCGCTCGGTCAGTCTGCGGTTCTCTCTTTCTCTGTTCCTCCGACAATACTTTCCTAGCTTTCTGTTTCTTTTTTGTCAGCTCAGCCATAACAATAGTGTGAAAAACTCCATCGCTACCTTGCTAGCCGGTTCCTGAATGGGTGTATGTGTGCAGTGCCGTGAAGCAATTTGTTACATTGCGAAACCTGATATTATGTGATGCTTCCTGACGCTGAGGACGGCGGCGATATTACGAATCCCACTATGGCCACGCCAAGACCCGCCCTTCAATAGCATTTATTGGCCAGGCGTCCATGAGAACGTAAGGTAACGTAACCCCATTTGTTCAGGTCCTATCCCCTGACCAATCGGCTATCCTATCCTTAACCACTCGAGGTGAAATGCCTAGACCTAGGTCTTGCAAGGGTAGTTTTTCCGCTCACAGGCGCTAGGGGGAAGCGAGACGACTACCATTCAACTCGAAAAAAGTCATATAACCATTCCAATGACTCCGAAGCTGTTCGGTTAAGGTAAATTAAGCTAAAAAAAAACTGCATAGTTCCCCTTTAAGTAATGACTACTAATGTAAACTTGGGGGTCAGTTGGATTGTCTACTGCATCAACTTACCGCTCTGTGGTAATACAACTTGACATGTTAAGTTTAACCTTGTGTAAAAATGTGAATGGTTTAAGGCAACGGGTTTCCACACAAATTTATATTAAAGTCAACTAATTTGGGATAACAGTGTGTATGTGTTGGTGGTTAAGGATATAAGTAAACCTTACCTGCTTATATTTGTATAACAGAAAAACCAGTAGCAAAAGGAGGATGGCCAGAATGCCGGCTGCTCCAGTCAAGGTGGAAGTGAAGAGTTTGTCTGCACAATCAGAGAAAAATCATTAACTCATGATTTAACTCACCCTCTAATATCCCTCTTTTTTGCACACTGTTCGCATTTGTATATGTTTATGAAATGTTGAGTTACACAAAAAAACACAATAGAATGATGCAGTTTTAAAACAACTACAAAGGGATCTGCTGACCATGACAACACAATTTCCCAAACAATGGATTTAGTTTGAGCACCATATAACTGTACAACAGCAAATTGAGAAGTACACTTGTGACCACATCGTGAAAGACAACTGATGATAATCAAATGATCTGATGCTCACCAGAAACGTCCATGGCAAAAGTGTCGCTGCTGACGCCGACAAGGTTGAAGGCCACACACTCGACTGTCATCCTCCGGCTGGAAGGCCCCACGGTGAGGACGCTCTCCACCTCCACGGCCCCGTACTCCTCCCTCTGCACCTCCACTGTGGGTGCCTGGAGCGGGATCGCCAGCTGTAGCCCTGTGGTGTTTTCATTGCATCTGCCTCATTGCAGAACATACACAGTCAGACAAAGGCCCCACTGTTGGGTGAAAGAGTCAGCTAAATGGCTTCAAGTTAAAGCACAACACAGCAAACTTAATGACCTTTCTTCTGACTACTGCTCCCTGTGCAATGATACTTACGTAGGCCGTATCCCAAAACACTGGTACCAGATGATTCTGGGAGCAGGATAGCCAAATGAGGTGCAAGTGAGTGTGGTTATGTTTTCCCATCTGACCACAGCAACGGGTCTCTCTGCCAGTGAGCAGAAAATGAATGTAAAGAAAGACCAACAGCAAGCACCAGATTTTAAAGAAACATGTATTTTCCTTTTATATAAGAGAACTTAACCATGCAACAACACTATGGATATGTTTACTGATTTGATTTGCATTTACTATGTCACTTACGATACATTTGAACTTGGAATGTGATAGATGCATTGGCCAATTCGCTCCTGGCATAGAAGGTGTATTGCCCCTGCTCCTGTGCATTCATTCTCTTCAGCTGCAGAGTAGCATGGTATCTAAAAAAAAAGGAGAAAAAAAGGATCTTTAAACTAAGAAAAAGAGGAATCCGAAGTGACTAATTCTGCGGTTTGAGTTCAGACAGTTCCGATGTATCATCGCCAAATACGTCAAGAAGTTAAAAAGAGAACACCACTCTTCCCTCATAGCATGACCTGAGGAATTATAATGAGCTTTGGGTTCCCAGTGAAATTCACCTGAAATGCACCAACAGCCCTTTTCAAATCCATAGTACTTTTTATTATTATTTTTTTTTAAATATAACTGTGCTGAAAATATGAAATAGCCATGGTGTTGTACCTGTTGTTGTATCTGATGAGCTTGTGCTCCTGTGTGGACGTGTTGGGAGATGTTGGGGTGTGCCATCTGTGCTCTGTAATTTGGGGGTACGCTTCTATCAGCACGGTGAGCTCCAGATCTTCTCCCTCGTTCACCTCCACTGAAAGACCCTTGTGGGCCAGTTTAGGGGACAGCTGGGGCAGCAGCCTGATGTAGGCCTTGTCTGTTTAGAAGAATCAAATTGTTTTAGTGGTTGATAATGTTTCACACTTTTCAATACGAGACATAGCAGCAGGAGTGATCGTTTCTGTGGCTTACCTACAACCAGCAGGTATGTCGTTGAACTGTTCACCCCTGCTTCATTAGTGCCAGTGCAGGAAATGTTTCCTGTGTCTGCAAGGTCCGCTGCATGGATAGTCAGTATGCTTTGTATGTCCAGGCGATTTGCTCCACTGGAGCGAACCTTCTCCTCTATCGTTGGTTTCTTAAGACAAAAAGAGGAAATAGTTCAATTTAGGATTACTACAACAATCAAGAAAACTTCTAAAAGAAATGCCTCATACTGACATACTGACCGACTTGGTGCTGTATGTCCAGGTGACATTGTAGTTGAAGTTGGGGTTGTGTGTTGTGCAGCGAATCTTGAGTTCCTCCCCAACAATGCGCACATATTCATCAGTCTCTAAGAGGACATATGGAGGGAAACGAAGCTCTAGAGCAAGAGAAAATCATAAATGAGTATCGGACTTGATGCATGTGTCACTTGAAATGACTATGACAGCTTCGGGTGATCATTCCTAACAACCAAAGGGGGCCTCACTCTGAATGACGTTGATGGAAAAGGCTTTGGAGGTCCTCTCCACTCTGCCGACTTTGGCTGTGCAGACATAGTCGGCATTAAAGCGGGGGTGAAGCTTATGGATAAGAATACCACGGTGCCGGTAAACTGTGTAGTTCATCCCTGGCGGCACGGAGGTGCCGTTGTCCATGCGCAGGCCCAGGTCTGTGGCTGCTGGGTCGGTCAGCAGGCAGGGCAGCAGATAGTCCTCACCCTCCTTCCGCACCACCCGCAGGGACGTGCTGCTGGTCCAGAACACACGGTTTGGATCTGGTAAAAGAAAAAAGGGAAAATAATGTGAGATTTATACTGAGGAAATCTAATAAACAATCACAGAAAAGTATAACCAACCAAGCACTTACAACTTAACATTTGGAAGATTGTCCTTCTCTTCTCACCTTTTACATACACATGCACTGAGGAGGTCAGTTGCGGTGGCCCATCAGTGTAGAAACACTTGTATGTTCCAGTGAACTCTGCAGAGGGACGTTCCACTTTCAAGGTGCGGACGTTCCCATTGCCCTTGGAGACAAAGCGTCTGTGTTTGGCTAGCCTTGTTTGCCAGTTTACAGGCCTGTCACCCTCACACCTCAGATCCAGAGGGGTCCCAGGTCTGACCACCACCTCAGAACTCTCCACCACCTTAGAGTTGAACTTGATCACTGGACTCCTCCATTCTGCTGAGAAGGAACAACATTAGGAATGCATTTGTTGACTTTTTCAGCAATGAAAACACAGTGAGAGAACAACTTAATCAAAATATTATTTGTTGTTGAAGTGATTTTTGCTCTATTATGTTTCCTTGTTGATTAAGTTTTTTTTTTTAAACGGAGAACCCCTGGAGCTGTCTCGCCTGCGCTATGATTCAAATCTATTTTAGAAACAATCTCGCGGATTCAGGAAACAGATTGAAGACTTGGACCCTGATAGTATCCCTCAATCCTCCTCACTTCTGCTTTTTACAGTCGCTATCGCAACGCTGGAGATAAAAACATGTAAATATGAAAAGCTTCACATCTGTTACTGTTGTATTTTTACTTAGGCTCTCATGTTAAACACCAAAAACAACAGAAGACACATATTCAAGAATCTTAAGCATGGAAAAGGGAGTAATACTTCTCAGGCATCTTTAAAGGGAGCACAAAGAGACCCAACCCCTCAGGGAGTGATGGAGCTTTAGTGATGAAGCACAATGCTCTCTTTGATGACTTTGTGGTGTATTTGGAAGTTTTTGTTAAAACATGATTTTCCTTTGGGTTAGACCATTTTTGTGAAAAATCTTGGAGAGACTGACATGTCTTTCCCGTTAACCTGAAGCTTTCTCTCATTAAGTATACAGTCTCGCTAAAGGTTATAAAAGTGTCCATGCAGAGGTTTTGAAGCTTGAAGCAGAACTGAGATTCCATGTTCAGCATTTTCTTCTATTCACCAGAACACACAAGATAATGTACTGTAGAGAACAAGGAATAAAAATGCAGTTTGAAACCAATCAGCACTTTAGTTCTGAACCTCCTGATTGTGGGTGTAAGCAGTTGCCTTTGCCTCAAAGTCCCTGTTCAATCATCTGAATGCGACTATTCATCCAACCACAAAAGGACCCCAATCACACCTCATACATCAGTGTACCAGAAAGCAAAACTAATTCATTAGCCTTGAGTAAACCAAACAACAGATGCGTGGTTGTGCTCAAAAAGACATGCAATAGCACCATTTGATGCTTGGGGTGGTGATATTCTATACATACATACACACATATACATACATATATATATTCATGTGGCGTTCAGTGAACCAAAAATGGAAAAAAAGAGAAAGAAAGCATGTGTTGGATCTCACTGTTTCTCAGCTCCCCTGCACTGACCACGAGTTTTTCCATGAAATGTCTGATAAAGTCATTATAGCGTAATACATGAGAAGTCATGTTTGAGTATGTATTTTTGGGGGATTTTATAATAATTTGTCAGTTGTGTATAGAAATATGTCCTTTAAAGAATATATCTTATTGCAATTGGATTTAACCCTCTGATGCATGAATTATGAAAGCCTGAGTCAAATTTTTTTCTTTTTTTATGTGTTTTTACTCTTCTTGACAAAAACAAATATTCACTTTTTTTTTTTTTAAATATGATTTTTTCAGAAAGTTACAGACATGTCCACTACACTGGACTACATGCGCTTAAGCACTCAACATAAACAGTATAAACTTAATTCAAAACATTGGTTTAATCAAAACCTTTTAAAAAATTTGACCTACTCTCTTTCTCTCGTTTTATTTCAGATTATTTAAATTGCACTACATGTTATTAAACTGTAGTGTAACTACATTTTGCAGTAGCTTGCTGGTAGTTCATTCATATTTGCATAGTGATACAAGTAGTACATTAATTTGTTGCCGTTTCTTTAGTTTACTACTGAAACTACAATTTTGGGCCATAAAAGGAAAGGATTTTTTTTTTTATTATTATTTTACTATTGCTCCTCTACTGTAATTGAGCACCCTTTGACCAGCCCCGCACCCTTTTTCTTTCATCCTGACTGCTGTGAAGACATGCCGGCAATGCATTCACCAGGCAGCCACTTTAGTTAATGACAGGTTTAGGTCTCAGGGGAATGTCAGCTCACCTGTGAAACATATTTGGCTATAGTTTTTAAAAGTTTTAAATGTGTAAAGCTAAACTTGAATATATTAGGTGTCCATTTGTCCGACGTATTGTTTATGCTATTTATTAACAAATGTTCAGAGAAGTTGCTGCATGCTATTTTAGAAGTTACCTGCCTAACTGATTAATCCTGCTTGGTGCAATCCCCAACTTCAGTTTCTGGGAGGCAGGTGTCTGACTGAGGGAAAAACCAAAGCTGACATTCTTTGCAATTTTCCATGAATAGTGGTGTTGATTCTTTTGGTTTTAGTGAACAAGCAAGTACTTTTTGCAATAAACTCAATTGAGTGGCATTTTTTTGCTGGCATGTGACTTTTTTGTTTGTTATAATTTTGTATCACATGTACATTGTCAATTTTTTTTAAGTAGTTTGAACTACTTATTCTTAAGTAGCTTTAGTTAACCAAACTAGATTTCTCCCTAGGGTAGATTTGCTGTACAGTAGTTCAACTTCTTCCAGTCTGAAGGAATTGCCAGCTTGCAAAGCTTTCAAAGTAGCTCGACCAACACAGCTGTCAAAAAACAGAAGAAAATACAATAACTGGCTAAAGCTGTAGATTTAGCAGGTAGTGTTTGTCGGCCCTTACCTGATGCAGAGGCCACAATCCCCAGCAGCAGAGCGAGGTAGGGCTGCATCCTGGATCAACTCCAAACCTGCAGTTTGAATCTTGAGGTTTGTGTGCTATGAACCCAATCTGAATGATCTGGTGTTGGAGAGAGAAATGAGAAAACCTCCCTTGGAGTTTTGCTATCACTCATCCCCCTCATCAACTTCTCTTTTCTAATGGTCAAAGCAACTTTGCCTGCAAACATGTATCTATGCAGAACACAAATACATTTACATTAAAATCAGGAAACAGACTAAAATACGTTGAGGAAGTTTTTCATGATTACAACTAGACACCTCAAAACACAGCTAACGTGTTATGCATTATGGAAGCATCACTCATTTATTTCAAAAGTGCTCACCTTCAGTTTAACAGAGGGATATAATCACTTCCCTGGGTTTGATGTTTCCAACATCCAGAGATACACAAGAGTCCCTTCTTCCCCCTTCTGCTTGTTTACAGTCTCTTAACCACTGAAGTCACACAGCAAACATAAAATCTTTCAGACAGCAAGTGGTGGTGGGTGGAGGGAACTCTGTGTGTGTGTGTGTGTGTGTGTGTGTGTGTGTGTGTGTTTGTGAGTGTGTGTGTATGTGTGTGTGTGTGTGTGTGTGTGTGTGTGTGTGTGTGTGTGTGTGTGTGTGTGTGTGTGTGTGTGTGGCGGATCAGCATATCACGCTCAACAAATTAATGAGCCAGTTCCAATTTGTCACAGAAAGGCGCGATCCTCCCGAAACATCCATTGCGGTGAGACAAATCACCTCCAGCACTGCTGGAGCATGGCTACAAGGCTTTTCAAGTGTGGACTCGTGGGAGAGGGAAGGGAAGTCAAAGGGTTCTTAGAAATCTGACCTAGGCACTGAGAGATATAAGAGTGTAGTATGGTATGATATAACATAAGTCTTTTTTGTGTTTTAGACAGAACAGCTAGATGATAGCCATTGAATTAACATGATTCATTAAAAGACTCACACTTCCAGTGCTACTACAATGATACACATTTATTGTCACATTTACAACATATAAAATGTCACATATAAAAAATACATTTGTAAACGTTAAGAAGAGCTTTGGTACCATAGCTTGTGATACAGTGATCTTGTGCATTTTAAATTAGTACAGAAAATGTGTTGTTTTAAATGGTGGACTACTTGTAAATACTATAGTACTGACGGTTGAAACATTGTGTGAGTGAACGCGATACAATGCAGCAGAAGACTAAAAGCATTATTTGTACATGTACACTTAAGGCTATATCTAGGTTTCTTGAGTACATTAGCCCTTCATATCAGCAAGCAACAATAGCTGCAACACAAAAATCTGTCAGTCTACACAAAGGCACTCATGTGTGCCATCTTGTGCTTAGGCAGTGAGACGCTGTATTTAGTATTTTCACTTGAGAGAGTCACCTGTCATTCCAGAAACTCATTTACTGTAACAGCCACATGTTTAAGTCAAAAGATTATTCAACTTCAATCTTTATTTTAGAGTATATTTATATCTTCATTATGAATATCCACATTTTTCTAAATAAAGTGCAAATCTGGCACAGAACTATGAATTAAACCTATACAAAACAAGTATTCAAAATTCACAAATGACATACATTTCATATAATTTTCACAACAACAAAAAAGGAAACGTCTGACACTATGGAATATGTGAGTAAAAAGAAAGTGTTGTGTCATAGTAAAACAGTGCATGTAGAATCAGTCTGACCTGGAGATAACATTTACTAAAACATTATAATACAGTTGTACTTTAGGAAAAGATGCAACCTACATTTAATTACACACTTTCCATGGCTGATCGTGGTTTAAGACATAATGCTAATAATTTCCACTAATATGGGAATTACATATTGTTCTTGTTTGGACAGTATTTTGTGTATATTTGTGTATGGTTTGTTTATATTGTTATGTTCATCACTTTCTATTATTAAAACTAATAAAATAGTTTTAAAAAGCAAAACATCTACATATCTGGATGCGAACAGTAACGGGGGAGGGGGATAAAATAATAAGAGCCAAAAAGACATATGGCTAAATATGTCTAACTAAAAAAATGCACCTATCTCATAAGTCTCTGGCTACAATAGAAAATACAGTAAACACATCTTTATTTACTGTAAACTGATTCTCTAAGAGTTTGAGGAGAGTACCGTATTTATATTATGGCCAGCTTCCAAGAGATGACTCGATGATAACATCATACACATCATTTGTAACCATTTTAGTTTCAGAGGTACTAAGTTTGATAGAAAACTCAAAAGAAGGGCAAAACATTTAGAGTGCTTAGTGGAAATACAGAGATTGCCCTCTCAGTCTCAATTCTGCTACATTCTAGTTTAATCACGTTCCCTTTTTTCAGACAGGTTTAAAAAGATAATTCCCAGTATAGTGATATTTTCTCAGGGTTCCCACATATGGCTACAAGAAGCTGTCTTCTACCTCGGGCGTCCTGGCGATGCCCAGCAGAGCGTCTCTCTCGCTGGTCTCCTCTAGCCTGTCCTCTTCTGGGAGAGTCTCAGCAGTGTCCTGCGACATGGAGTCGGTCTCCTCCTCCAGAGCCAGAGAGCTGAGGGCGGGAAGACAAAACACAAATTCACATTGTGCACTCAGTCACGTATGCGTCATATAAAGTCACACCGCATTAATGTCTGTTTGTATTGCTGACCCTGACTTTTTCCCTTGTTCTCTATCTTCCTTCCAGCTACCCACAAGTCACATTTCAACTCAAAAATGTATTCAACCATTTTGAGAACATTGAAATGCTTTGTACTACAGTGTTTTCAAGAGTTAAAAAAGTATTTCCAATGCAGCTCTTTGTATAGAGACATATTTAGTGCTCCCTGTATACCTCTTGGCCTTATGTGTATGTCTCTCCCACATGCAGCATTGCTGCCAAATTGATCTAATGTTGTTAGAGCTTCATACTTCTTTAGGATGTTAAGAAGCAAATGTCAAACATCCTAAATAAAAAATTTTAAAATATCAGTTGGCCTAATTAAAGTTATAACTGAAACTAAATTTGCATAAACGTTGAAAGGCCATAAAATATGGCTGCATCTAAATTACTTTTATTGTTGCTAAAAATAAAAATAAAAAGACTTGTTTCATCTCTTAGTGAATTTTTTTCTTCTTCCTTTTTTGCTTTGAGATGCTGCCTGTCCATGAGATCCTCACTGACATCAGTCTGTGGCCCTGGATCAACACTGCTTCTAGCACTCAAGGGGGGCAAAGCTCTCAAACCACAACCACAATGTTAAAGGTACAATCGATGATCCAAATGTAAGCAAAAGAACCGCCCCACTGCCAAAGTTCAACACACAGGGTTGGAGTCTGCTAACACTCCCAAACTGATTGACTTCTTTGAACACACAGATTAATAAACAACTAAATCCAAGTTAATTATAAATTGTGAAAAAAAGAATTTGATTATATGTAAATATATCTGGATTTCTTACAGTAAAATATTTATATGGCCTTTAAAGCCAACTTTGCTTGGCTGCATGTTTATATCTGCCTCCATAATACAGCTATTGTCTCACATCTGGATGAGTGGGTGTGTGGTGAAAAAAAAGCTGCTCTTGTTAAGCAAATACATCCTCATCTTTCTTGCAACCCCAGCATTTGGCACACATTGTAGCATCTTTTTTCAGTGGCACTGTACCTTGCAGGGCTTTCTGATGGCACGTCAGTGAAAACGTCCTCCGGCTTGGGGTCTGGGATGGGAATGATGTATTCATTGTATGAAGTCATGACTTCCTGTGTGTCTGCCTCTTGTCTGAACTCTGCGGGGCTCGGGCTCTGGCCGTATGGGTCCGGGGGCATGTACAGGGGGGATGGGGAGCCGAATGCTGGGTTGGCGATCGGAAAGGGTGAAGAGAGTCTGGGTTTGGTGCGGGCAACTGCCGGGTGGTCACTCTTCAGGAAGTTGTCATTGACTTGGCTGTATTGCTGTTGTCAGGGGACAATAGTTTGATAATTTTAGCAATGAGGATTTCAATTATTAAATAGTTTGTGAGCTTGAGGTTGCAGAGTGCAGATATGAGACGTTGAGCACCAAAGGTTACTTTAAGAATCAGTGAGGAATCAAACCGGTGGACAGTGCGTCTACTATGTGTACTGTAGACTAGTTGTCCTGTAAGTTTTTGTTCTTTCCTCCAACCAGGCACTAGAGGGCAGATAGGCTGACTGTGAGCGAATGAGTGAGTGACTGGGTAGATGGATTAACTGGTAGATATCCTCCCCCAAATATACCACAAATATATGTGGTATAGAGTTATAAGTCTAAGCTCACAGTCTAACAGCTCTGGATGAAGCAATAATATATAAAGAAAGTACCTTTTTATAGCTGTCTGTCAACATATTCCCCACACTGTGGACCAGAAATGAGAAATCAGGCCTTTTCTCAAACTTCTCGTCCCAGCACTTCTTCATGATGTCATAACTGCAACATAAACAACATACAATTACTTGTTATTCTACATTTTCATGTATGAGTTACTGGTGAGGTAACATTAGTTGCGAGGTTACAATGAGACTCACACTTCATCAGAGGCGTGGGCAGGTTTGGCCATTCGGTAGCCTCTCTTCAAAGCACTGTAGAACAACTCATTCATGGGCAAATCAGGGTAGGGGGTTCCTCCTGCAGAAAGCATTTCAAATCATAAGTCATGCACAGGCACTAACAGATTATCTTTGTTGTTCTGACCCTGATCTGTTAAACAAAAAAAAAAAATGGATCTGAGAAGTCCAATGAATGTCAGACACAGATGGGAATGGGCAGATAATGGCTGGATTGTAAGTTTGTTTTCCACCACCTTGGGCTTTAGCTGCATATGCAGTAAACTGTCTCCTTTGTGGTCATGGTAGTTTCCAAAAGTCGTGGGAAGAGGGTTTAAAAAAAAAAAGAAAACTACCCTGAACAAGGAAGTGCTGATTTCAAAGCTCAACTGTGCCTTAAAATGCGCTTGGCATACACACATTGGTTGCCACTTTAGACACCTTAAAACATATTTTCATAATTTACCAGAAAAATGAAGGAGGAGTCTGGGAATTTTTGTATGTCTCCAATAATTAACGAGGAGTCAAGCAGGCGAAAACCAATTACAACGTGACCTATATAAGCAATTAAAGAAGATGAATCCCTCTTATGTGTAAACCAGTTCTAAATTAAATTTTTTGGTTAATGGCTTTATTGTGTGTTAAGTTGCATAATAAGTCTGTGTTTGGACTCACCCAATGTAAAGATCTCCCAAAGAAGAATGCCATATGACCACACGTCGCTCAGGGTGGTGTACAAATTATGGAAAATACTTTCTGGTGCCATCCACTTCAGGGGCAGGAAAGTCTAAATGAAAGAAATTAGACATTAGACAGTCAAACGGGTTAAAACGAGTTTTTAACTTTGGTTAAATTATATCCATTACATTACATTCATTTGGCAGTTGCTTTTGGTGAAAGCAACTTTCTATAAATGCATTCAAACTTGATCGGAACAAGGGCCAGGTATCATCATGTGTTTTTTAATTTTTTTTATCCTTTATGATTTTGCCACATACGCTGCCTTTAGAGATGTAGTTGGAATCATGCATGATGTCTCTGGCCAGGCCAAAGTCACAGATCTTCACCAGTTTCCCCTCGCAGATCAACACATTCCTGGCAGCGAGGTCCCGATGGACGCACTGTGGTGGAATAATGTTAAATTAAATTAAATAGTTGTTTTAACACAGATTAAAACAAACAACATATAAAGTGTTAATCAGTGAGTTGTAGAGGTACAGGCTTTTGTTATCTTCAGACAGAGCTAGGCTAGCTGTTTCTACCTGTTTCCATCCTTTATGCTAAGCTAAGCTAAGCTTATTATTTGGCGTACAGTCGTGAGAATGGTATCCATATTACCATATTTCCCAAAAATATGGAACTATCCCTTTAAATGGAGACAAAGTCACAGAACCTAGAGGCTTGAGTGAAATATCACAATTAACTACATATTATGCAAAGTTATTTGTAATATCCTACATTCTTTGAGGCAAGGAACTCCATCCCCTTCGCCACTTGGTAGCTGAAGCCCAACAGATCGTCATAGGTGAGAACGGAAGAGTCACTGATGGTCAGGTCCAATCCGCCGCCACCTGAACACGATGACAAGGCGAGACAACAAGAAGAGGTAAGGGACAGCTCATGAATGAAGACATTGTCTTGTTGTTGGGAGAGCTCCGGCTGTCCTGTGACTGCATGGGCGGAAATGTGTCATTTTGTCAGTGCTTTTTGATCAAAGACCGGAGAGAATGCAAACTGTATTCATTGATTTAAGAGGCTAAAACAATGCATGTGTTCATGATATGCACTGTCATGTTCACACATAAATACAGTTAATTCTTCCAGAGTTCCTCTATTTTAAGCAGCAGACAAATGGTCACTGTTGGCCTCACATCATACTGTACTTCAAGTGTATCTCATCCTTCCTTGTTTCCTTTGTTCAATGTGCTGAATTCTTCATACTTATTTGCATTTACAACACTGGAAAATGAATTATTGTCAATACTCAGCAGAGTCTACAGACATACATTCACATACACAGACACACAAATCAAACCTTGTTCCTGATAGATGTCCTGCTGGTAGGGAGACTCGTATGGAGAGGGTTGGATGTCTGCATACTTGATGCTGTCCATCTGCTCCTGCATGGGCACGTAGATGGTGGGCTCGTCTTTACTCATGTCCATGTATCCTCCATCACTCTCACTTCCGAAGGACACATAGCTGGAGGAATACATAAAGTGGGAAAAAAAATGCAATGTAATAAACGGACCATATTTATTCATGGTTCTTCACCATATCAGTCTTTATTTAAGGAAGACATCTGTGGCTTTATCTTGGTATGTGACAGCAGCGATTTCATTATACAAAATATCTGTCTGTTCTTCTCACCCTTTCCTCTGGCTGAGCGGAGTGCTTCCTCCAGAGATGAGGCAGCCGTCGTCTTGGTTCTTTTCAGCATAGTACTGCAGGAGGGTGTGCTTGTTCCTGTGCAGGTAGTCCACCAGGTCACCATAGCGACAGTACTCTGTCACCAGGTACAGAGGGCCTGATTGGTGGAAGAAGATAAATCAGATTTGGGGATTTACCAAACACTAATAAAACATTAATTTCACTATAAGGCAGGGCACATTTACTTTTCGTAGAACAAAAATATACATTAAAAAGTAAATATTAAGCTAGATGTTGGTTAGTTAAATATTTATGAAGGCCTTTACAATATTATTAACTACAAAGGGGATAAGTAAATGAGTAGCCTATGCATGTATTAAATCGCCAAGACTCATCACGCATAGGTGTTCACAACAGGGGCGGCGTGGATCATTTGATGAGCTACTAAGTGTTTCTTCTCCGAACAGAATTTAGACAGCAGCATTAGCACAACATGTTTATATCTGTTTACATCTTTCCATTGTGTGTTGTATGAGTTCACACACAAAGAAAAGAGACATGGAGGATAAAACAAGCAATAAATGTCTTTGTTGCCTTTGCAAAGTACCCCCGCCAACTAAACCACCAGGACCGTTTCCCTTTGAGGAAAATGCTCACAGCTGATCTAAGGTTCTGTTAAAGGTCCCATGACATGGTGCTCTTTGGATGCTTTTATATAGACCTTAGTGGTCCCCTAATAATAAATAAAAGTCTCTTTCCCATAATTCTGTCTTGGTGCAGAATTACAGCCACTGAGCTTTTCCTTAGTATGTATTATTGTATTATAAAATGACCTGACTATCATGTGTGTTATAGCACTGGTGCTCACTGTGATGCTCACCATTTTTGGTGCAAGCTCCAAGCAAGTTTACGATGTTGAGGTGAGGGCCCAGGTGACTCATGATCTTCAACTCTGACATCAGAGCCTGAGTCTCACTTCTCCTGGCTGTAGCTGGATGGAGAGAAAAATAGAGAAAGTGAGAGAGATGTATAAAAGTAGAACAGTATGAGGCAGGTATGAGAACTAAACATACTGAGAGCAGGACACACTGCGTCCTTGCCAAACAGCTAAAAGACCTGTTGGCTAAAACTCAAACCAGGCTGGCAACCAAACTAAAGCTCAGCAGGCTGTTGCTGTCTCTGTGCTCGCAGGAATATGACGCTGCTGGTGTCACATCATTTGACAGCTATAGTATGCGGGGGGTTCTACTGCGGTCTCTACATTGTTCACACAATTACGCACATGGCTTTCAACTGTGTTTTTACATTGTTGGTCTTACATTTCAGCATTTTCACGGCCACTTTTGTGCTGGACTGGGAATGAGTGAGACCATAGGCAGTTGCCTCGACCACCCTGCCAAAGGCTCCTGATCCAAGAGTGCGACCTGAAACACAAAGAAAGGCTCATTCAGACAGAGTGTGAACGGAGCACATGGAAGACCTGAAAAGGAAGGAAGATCCTCTCTGTTCATTAAAACATCAATGTAAACACATTTCTCTGGTGGCTGGGTTGAGCAGGTTATAACCATGGTCCATGGTGACTTTCTTGAGCAGAGGTCTAACCATGGAAGGCCTGAGTGGGCTTGGGAAGCTTCCTGTTTGTAAGGAGCAGCTGACTACCAACAACACATAAGCAAAAACAAAAACAAAGAGCTTTAGAAATAAAGTGGGATTAGAGCCAACAAGACAAGTTTAACAAACCTCACTTAGTATTCTTGCCTCAACTATGCCCAGACGACCCCAAGTCACCTGGTGAGAGCTACATACTTGTTTCTTTGCTCTTCTCTAGCAGACGACTGACTGAAAGTCTGTTTAGTCTGATATTAGCAAGTGATATGGAGACATTTTTAGTTAAAACTAACAACCACTACAATGAACAACCACAAGACCTAAGCAAAAGGTTACTAAGCAATTCATAAATAAATCAACAATAGAAAAAGGGAGCAATAAAAAACAAAGATAAACCATGATGATCACATGAATTAACAGTATTGCATGAATTAATAGATTCATGTAATTTCATGCATGCCAATGCAGGTTTAAAATGCAATCCCAATGGTTATTTGCTTCTTTTTTTTTTAAATATCATTACAGTTATTTGTGACTTTAACTTATTTAGCAAAAATTTTATTTAATTAATTTGAAGTATTAATTAAGTATTATTCATCAGTGTTTATGTAGATATTATTAATCGTTTTAATTATGTGTATACACACATTTTGCACTGACTTATGACTTCTTTTTTATGTTGTCCAATTCAGTGTCAAATGATGAATTGTATTGCCATTTCAGTATTTGAAATGTATATGTTTGCACAAATACATGTTGTATTAATGTCTATCTATTAATAAACCTGCCTTTATTTTGTAATAAATGTTATATCCATACAGAGGCGGCACATCCAAGTCAAGGCAAGTTCATTTGTACAGCCTATTATATCACATAAAGTGTCTCAATGGGCTTCACATTAGCATCAGTTTTCTGACCAACCCCACCTCTCCATACTGTCATCCGCCCCTGAGGACTCACCCAGCACCAGGTTGTCTCGCTGCATTTCCCAGGCCAGGTCATAGGGCAGGTGGATGGGGTCCACATAGATGTACTCATGACCGTCCTGGCTCACAGACTCTATCACCTTCCATCTGATCTCATATCGAGGTTTCTGAGAACACACACAAACACACACACACACACGTGAGAAAAAAAACTGAAAGAGCAAAACAAAAGGCTTCTTTTGTACATTTTAATTCACTACACTTTGTATTTGCATATGACAAAACAAATGCTGATGGTTGAGTTTGTCACTTTGTTTCTCACCTTCCTCCATACAGCAATGAGGATGATGATAGATATGATAATGATGACCACTAAGGCTAAAACGGCAGCCAATACTGCCACCTGGGAGTACAGTGCTGCAACAGGCGATAGGACACAGAGTATTAGATGGAGAAAAGGTTGTAGATTCCAACGGAGAACATTTACTCAAGTTGTCTCAAATTCTCAACCGACATAAAACTTCACTGTATAAACACGTTGGCAATAATTTTATAAAGAAAGTCATAGTTAGACTGATATTTATAGCATAAGTACAAATACACATTACTTACTGTTTAGCGAAATCTTGTACTGTGTGTCTCTAAAATATAAACTTTTCAGACCTTTTTTTTTTCTACCAGACCACCATGATTGTTTAGTTTTACTCAAATGTGATAGAATATGTTATAATGATCTAATAGTAAAGTGGTATACTGCACATTTACACAGTGAAAATGAAACATACATGTCCTTTACTCCAATATTAAAACAGCAGTAAAATTGAGACATTCTCCTCATGACACCTACTGCTGGACACCAGTTTGACGTCTCTTCTGTCGAGGAGTCCTGCTTGGTTGATGGTCTCACAGCGCACCGTGACCTGCTGGGGCTTGTAGAAGGTCACCTGGCTCAGCACCTGGCTGGTTTTACGAGTCTCTATGTAGCTGACATTGTTGCGGATGCTCAGCACCTCTGGCTCTGGTATCAGCGGCTGCCACGCCGCTGTCTGGTTGCTACACCTGCAGCAGCACATGAGATCAGCGGACAGAGTCAAAAGAAGTCAGAGCAGGCGCACAGAATTTGAAAGTCAAATAAATGTCTGTGTATGGTCCGCTCCCTGGTGTTTGTTATGTGACAGTTCAGTGATGAATGGGTGTCTTACTTGTGCATGCTGTCACAGCTGTACCACTGGATGGTTGGGGTTGGGACCCCCTCAGCTACACAGGTCACCAAGTGTCTCTTCCCAGGGAGGTGGTGGTCAGTCAGTTCTTTAATCTGAGAAGGGACTACACACAGGGGGAGCAGCGGCCATTAATCATTACTGACATGGATAAAAACAAAGTCTGTCCCCGATTTGTCTGATGCACTTTCAAATGGTCTATCCTTCAAGACAGGTACTGCGGTCTAAGAACTACAAATGTACAAAAACACCCTGTATGCTGTGAGAATTCTTAAAACAGCATCTTACCTTGGACCTCCAAGTCAAAGGTTACTTCCTTTGTGGCATCTCCGTTAGTGACAAGGACGGTGTAGAGACCCTTCTGCTCCGTCCTCACCCTCACCAAAGTGAGAGTAGTGACATACCTGAGGTAGAAGAAAAGGTGAGGAAATTATGTATGAGCAGCCACGTATTTGTCACAAAGAGGAATGCAATTTGAGTAATGAATTGGGATGAGATGATTGGCAGGAGACCAAATATTTGATTGAATCTACTTTTACATGCAACAGACAGAGCAAGACTTAGTTCAAGATTTCCCTGCACAAAATGAATCATGCTCTCTCTCTCTCTCTCTCTCTCTCTCTCTCTCTCTCTCTCTCTCTCTCTCTCTCTCGATGCAGTGAAGTACCATTCAAACATGAGGACATATTTCCTCTGTTCAAACTATTTTTAGATTCATTTCCAGGGGTGCATTAAAGGAAAGAAACACTCTGGGACAATGTTGTTATATACTATTCTAAGTGTTGTAATAATATAATATAATATAATAAGTGTTTTTTGTTTAAATCCAGTAAAGTTTACTAGGATAAATATGGTCAAATCTTTCTTTTTTATTGGTGGTGAAGGGCTTGGTGGGGTTTGTTAACAGAGGAGTTGTTTCTCTATTTGGGAATCGAGCACGTGGGTGATATTTCACTTTGTCTTTTTGATTCTGAATGTGTGTTGGCAAAAATGTGAAAACATAGTCCTGCAATTACAACATTGTTTGGCATTTTACTGGAAGACATTTGTAAGTTGTGACAGGTATCTTGCGTTCATGGTTCCCGTGTGATGAATGACAGAGTCCTGCCCTCTAGAGAGTATTGTGTTTCCCTCTGCGGAGGTCTTATCTGGTGATGACTGACAAGAGCTGGACGCCTCCGGAGGCTGTCACCCTAACAGAGGTCTGGTGCTAATTATCTAAAAGTAACTTGTATGAGGTCTTTAATTGTTCTATGGTATGTAGGGAAATTTGTTTGGTGGGATGTCTCACCTGATCTCATGCTCTTGTCTGGTTGTGATGGTTTTGTCTCTTTTGATGGTGATGCCATCTTTGCTCCAGCGGACCTGAGGGGGGGGGTAGGCTTCAATCTCCACTCTCAGCTCCACGTTCTCTTGCAGCTTGGCTGAAATATTTTGTTGCTGAGCAGCCTTCACATCCACGAAGCCTTGCTCTGAGAAAAGAAAAGAATATCCTCAGCAACATAATGCAAATGTCATACACTTCATCTTGTTATTATAGCTATTATATATTTATCTTTAGGGCTATAACTACAAGTGATCTCTTTATATACAAGTAGTCATGTTATCCATTGATAATATAAAAATAGTATATACTATTATAGTTATATAATTGATTATATTCAAGTTAATTCACTGGACGGCAGGCTAGAGACAGTACTGTACTGCTTCTGTTGCTGATCTTCTGTGGCCAGACACAATCTATCTTTTCCACTGAGATGTCCAGAGAGCACTACTAATCCGTCCTAGTCTCCATGGAGCATGGCGGTTCGAGTTATTCAAGGATTTCATAAACATAACACACCTCGCTGCAGATAGAATAAGCATTCACAGACCCAGACATTCAGTGACTGAAGGAGGAAGAGAAGCTCAGTATGATGATTCCTGCTTTAATTGGCCCTCAAACTGCTGCTCGCAAGATCACATATTTGCTTAGATGCTGGACTTTCCGTTATTTTTTTATTAGTCCAATGACATTATAAAAACACAGGGAAATTGGTGCAATACAATATAACAAGAAGACATAGGACAATTGGTTGATAAAACATACGGGCATTAGGACATGAGACAAGTACAGTACAATGATTTATATTGCTCTGGGAGGTTTAATTTCTCTAGTGTTGTGACTCGACATGCAAGGTGAGGTTTGTTTGTAATGACAATGGCTTATAAGTCATGACAAAGAAATGAGGTAAAAGTTAGGAAGAATAATATATAATGATAGTAATATAGTAATGAGAACGGAGGAACTGGGTGATTTATAACGTGTGGGGTTTTTAATTGAGCATGTAAGGCACCTGGCCTGCATGCTGGAGGACTAACTATATGTTAAAGGTCGACGTCAAAAGTTCCAGACAATTTTTTTGTGTACTTGGAGTTTATTCCCAAAAGTCTAAATATAGAGCTGCTGGTTTTAAGCTCTGTTTTTCAAGGTATCACTCATGGCATCCACACCATGTGAGCAGTTTATTTCACACGTTGAACAGAAATAAATAGAAGCCATCTTCATTTCCTTTAAAAGAAGCACCTCTTTCACCTAGACTTGTAAAGGTTTACATAATAAGCAGTCTTTTCTCTGTCAGCAAAACACAATAATAATCTGTCCAGCATCAGTTTGTTTTAGTTTTGTGTGTGTGTGTGTGTGTGTGTGTGTGTGTGTGTGTGTGTGTGTGTGTGTGTGTGTGTGTGTGTGTGTGTGTGTGTGTGTGTGTGTGTGTGTGTGTGTGTGTGTGGGTTAGTCTAACCGAGCACGGTGATGTTGACGCTGGCCGAGGCAGTCTGGTCTTGGACATGCTCGTGGACATAGCAGACGTAGTTTCCGCTGTGGGCCACCGTGGCACGAGGGAAGATCAGGCAGGAGCGCATGCTCGTGGCGGACAGGACGTCTGTCAGCGGCTTAACCGCTCCAACCTTGAAGAGAGAGGGAAATGATGAGGATGTGGCATTTTATAATCATGTTGAATATGACCAAAATGTCCCTAGATACCACACATAGGTGAGTTTTGCTGCCTCCTTCAGTTACATTATTTTCAGTAAAAATCTGAAGTCTGAAGCAAAAACTGTCTTCATCATGATCCAAAAATCACATCAACCCAAAAGAGACGATTACTCCAATACCAACACCACATGTTATCACTAGAATTTCACAGGAGGATAAAAACGGAGGTGTGTCTCAACATCTTGATGCGATTTGGGCTCGGTCATGAGGCCTGAGAGTGATCACAAAGGGAAAGCTGAACAAAAGCGCTTGTTCTGCTCCACTCCTACTCACCTCTCTGTTGGGGATATCCCAGGAAAAATACACGAGCTCCACTCCGTGCACTGTGCAGTTTACTGTCAGCGGTTCGTCCTGCTTCAGGACGGTCTTTGACGCATTGATGTAGGCGTCGATGGCCTCTGGGACTGGGACGGGGAGGAAGAGGGGGTGATGATTTATGAAAACAATATGTAGAAAAAGTCTCCTTCATTGATAATCATTCACAAAATTGTTCATAAAATAAACCTTGAAATTGATATTTTTGACTCATCAGTGTTAGTCGGAACTGAACTTGTCACCGGTTCCTCTAACGAACAACACTTTACAGCTCCACAAAATTTTAAATTAAAATGTCTCCACACAGTTTGTGCAGCACTTTTTAATATGTTATCTAGCCAAAGTATTGCACTTTGAGATCATAAGGTCAGTATTTACCTCATTATCTCCTAAAAAGAACTCTGCACACCCTCCGTAGCAAGTCTTCCAGCAGGAAGTTGTGAACCAAAGCATATGTGATAATATGGGAATGAATTATACTTTTGGACTGACAAGTGCAATACTTTGGCTACGAAACTTGTAGATTGTGCTGCATAAGCAGTTTGAAGAAAAGTAATGAACATTTTATGGGCATTTTTATAGCGCTTTAAAAAGATAGACTCATTAACTTGAATAGTTTGGGTGTAGGCTGAGATTGAATTAAAAGTGGCCAACTCTGTGTGTGTGTGCGTTCCTGAGTTATCTGAAGTTTCCGCACACACGGGGGGGTTGTTCGATAATGACCACATTTTTATTTTGGGAAAAGTTGTTTCTCTCACCGAACTCTTTAACCTGAACACCTACCGACAATGCTGAAGACGTAGAAGGCCTGAGACTCTTTCACCTCCTCGTTCAGCTCTCCCCGGCACACATAGGTCCTGTCCTCCAGCCGTGCCTTGTACCCCTCACTTGGAACATAAAGTCCCCTGATGGGCAGATCAGTGTCCCTCTCATACAGGGTGACTTTGATGTTCGGGTTGGTGACCACACAGGGGACGGTGGTCTCCTCGCTGGTCTTTGTTACCATGCCGTGGGAGCTCTCTATGAACCACACATCAGGGTCTGTGAACAGAAACAGTTTTATTATCTCAATTGTGAATCAAACAATTGCTGTGTACAACTCTATATTTCATATTTAAAGTATCTTGTTTTTACAGTTAGTTCACATGACATCAGCATTTTTTCTAAACAGAAAATAATATAAGGTCTCAGTTGAACTGTGACTTTGACAAAGAGAAAGCAGAATGTTTTTCAAATTATTTAATACTTATTTATCTGTTTCCAAAGATCTTCTTGGTGCTCTCACCTCACTATTCACTTTTTTTTTTTGCAGCTGTGCATTGCATTGTGGGATAATAATGTGCATCAACGACACACTCAATCACTATGTTTCCAGCTGTTTTTTTTAGCATGCATAGTGACTTCTTTCAGTCCTTTATTTTATTACTTTACCAATGTGAACATACAACTTTTATGTATTTTTTTATTTTATGAATGAGATACTGTAATGTTCCCACTTCACCAGACATACTGAGTCAATCTAAATGTGTCTTTGATGTCAGGCAGTTTTTACCTATATGACACTAAACTAGTAAAATGACAAACCAGGCCTCACCTGGGACAAAAACAGCCACCTCCTTAGTTTCTCCAGTGTGCTGATCAACGCACTGATACACCCCTGAGTGCTTCCAGCTCACGTTCCACAAGGTCAAAGCACTGGATGTGATGCTGCTTTGCACAATTTGGTAGCTTTGACCACCATTTTGAACTTCCACTTGGAAGTACGGCACATCGTCCCTCTTGAACTCCCACGTCGTGTTCCCTGAGCCGGAGCAGTTGAGGATGAACGAGGAGCCCTCAGCCAGGACCAGCTCTTTGTCATCGGGTGTGATCTCCAGACAGCAGAGCTCGGTGCAGAAATACAGAAGAGCTGCAGTTGGCACAGCGAGATAAAAGGTCAGGTTGGAGGTCGGAGAGGCAGCAGCATGAGGTCAAAGGTTAAATCAACACTACATGCCAGATCCTGTTCTATCTCTAAATGATGAAAGATAGGAGTTGTCTGGAGTGGATATGCGGGAGGATAATGATGCCTCATCAGTGACAAATGTATTTTAAATGGCAGAGGTCAGTTTGAATGAATCAGTTGTCCTTTACATCAAAGTGTTATCTCACAGGCTGGACGGCTAATAAATAATCCTAAAAGATACTTTATTTTTTAAGTGCCTACATTTCAAGCGTCCTTAACTTTATTACTGTACATACACTAAATAAAACCTTTTGAAATAGCCTACCACCTTAGTAAGCACAACTTTGTCATAACTGCAAGTCCTGCAAAGTATGTAAGGCTAATATTTTAAGTTATGCTTTCAATCATATAAAGTTTCATTTGGATATGTTGTAAAAAGAAACAAAGGGTAAAATACTACACCTAAGCTTGGCTTTATGCTCTTTGCTTCCCTGCCAAGGAACCTGTGGTCCTGTTACAGATTTTCATCTTTTGTTTGTTTATTGAAATTGAGTTCTCACCTGTAACTGTGACTGTCAGATGGAGCGTGGATGCTGTCACCCTCCTCATGGTGGAAGCCTTCAATGCCCTTTGTTCTGCTGGACCAAAAGAAAAGATAACAAATGCTGATTAAAGTTCACGTACCCTTTTTGGAAATAGTGTACCTCGCACATTGGTCAAAAAAGAAACACGGATCATTCTGTCCACAAAATATTCAATAAAATTCAGTGGAAATCAAACAGAAATAGCATGAAAAGCTAGTTTGCATTCACCCTAAGTGAGACACAACACCACCACAGTTAACATCTCATAAGGCTTTATATCATGATGGATTGATTCCTGTCCTCATGAGCTCCTGCGGGTCAGGTTAAACAAGAGTTTAGAAAATAAATTACATTGCATGTCAGAACATTCTGCTTCCAATCAAAGAAAATGCTCTGCTCATACTAAAGGAAACAAACTAAAAGTATTTAGTGTGTTGTCAAGCTGCTTTCTTTAATTGTTTCTGGCACACAGAGTCTGAGGTGCAGATGCAGCTCACTCTGGAGGTATTTGATGCCTCGCTGCACCAGGACAGAGCGACAATGTCTGGCTCTTTTTGTTCCTGGTTCACCAGCATTCTGCCCACTAACAAACGGGTCACTGTGTGCAGCTTTGCAACACGCTCACTGGCAACAATGCTGCGTCCAAGCTATTCTAATGCCTCGCTGAGCCATTAATTGGTTTTGGTGTAAACAAAAGTGAAAATGAGGGCATTCACATAAGCTGCTGACACAGGAGAGCATTAAGGGTTTTAAGAGTTTGCTTTTGGTTTTGATATACTAATGATGTTTCATGTTGTACACCAATGTGATATAAACATCAGCATATTTTTAAAAAAAAAAAAAAAAAAAAAAAAAAAAAAAAAAAAAAAGAAAAGAAAAAAGGGGGGGGGGGGGTTTTTTTTTTTTTTTTTTTTTTAGGAAAAGGGAAAAAAAAAAAAAAAAAGAAAAAAGGAAAAAAAAAAAAAAAGAAAGAAAAAGAGAAGGGGGGGGGGAGGGGGGGGGGGGGGGGGGGGGGGGGGGGGGGGGGGGGGGGGGGGGGGGGGGGGGGGGGGGGGGGGGGGGGGGGGGAGGGAGGGAAAATTTTGTTTTGTGTTTTTTTAACCCTTTCCCTTATAAATTAAGCTAAAACTAGCCACTGAAAAAAAAAAAAAAAAAAAAAAAGGAGAGGGGGGGGGGGGGGGTTTTTTTTTTTTTTTTTTTTGGGGAAAAAAGGGAGGAGAAAAAAAAGGATAGAAAAAAATAAAAAAAGAAGAGGGGGGGGGGGAGTTAAAAAGGGGAAAAAAAAAAAGAGGGGAAAAAAAGAGAGGGAAAAAAGGGGGTGGGGGGGAGAAAAAGGGAGGGGGGGGAGGGGGGGAAAAAAGTTAAAATATTTTTTGAAAAAATTTAATTTAAATTTTACTCGGAAACGCAATCCAATTTTACAATCTCTATTTTAAGAAATTCGACTTTAGTTACGCATTTTGTAATAGATCACATGTTTTAAATTCCGCCCTCTTATCAGATTAGTTTTCATTTGTCAATTGAACAGCACCTTTAAGACTGTATCCATAAAAATGTATCAGATTGTTACAGATTTTTTAATGGCTTTATTTTAAGACCAAAAAGAGATGAAAGATCATTTTGGCAGTGGTGGCGAGGTACAAGAAGTTCCATGACTAACTCAAAGCCAGTAACTCAAACCAGAGATACAAGTTGTCTCTCTAAATTAACTGCCTTTGGCACTTCCGCTCCCAAAACGAAAACTCGAGGTGCTCCAAAAACATGACCGGTCCATTTCCTCCCCGGCCTCCTGCTTCTAATAAAAAGGGGTGAAGGATAGCGAGGGAGAGACTTTTTTTCTTTTCTTAGTTCCCACACATGCGCACATACATACATCCTTATTTATACACAATGCATGCTGCATGTGAAGCACACACACTGGCACAGGCACACGCTGTATAACACTTCAACTCCCCTCCATCTTCTTCACCATCTGCATGAAGTGGTGAACACACACACACACACACATACACACACACACACACACACACACACACACACACACACACACACACTTCTTCCATTCCCGTTTTTTTTTGTCACTGGTGTCTGTGTACAGTTCACGTTCCCACAGTATTTCTCTGGAACTTTCCCAGGACCGCTGATACACTTGGGACACTGCTGTGATGACGGCAGGAGCGGGGGGGGGGGTCACCTTATCCCCCGGGGCCCCAGCAACCAGCACCGAGAGACTGTCCACTGAGGAAGCCATACATATGCGCTTACGAGAACCAGTAACCTCAGTGTCAGGAACGATGACTTTGAGCGACAACAGCCAAACGCGGTGACGCCAAAGGCATGTGTCGCTTGGCAGCATGAGGACTAACAAATCTTAATGTGACTGGCTGCTAATGTTATTTCTGCTAAAACAAGTCAAAGTGCTACATTAGGGCTACAGCAGGATATGAATTTACATCTGGGATGAAACAGCAGAAAACTGAACAAGAATCTCGGTGTCCTTAAATCTTATTTTAGGGGTCTTTGAAAAAGGAAGGAAAAACAATGTTTGGCTACTGCAACACGATGAGGTTTTATGTTGACCGATGGGCAGGGGGGACTGAACAGAGAAGGAATCTGATCTCAAGATAGGATGTGCTGACTAGGATCATAGAGCCAGAAGGGAGCACTTCAAAAGAGTTTGGAGAGTGAACTCTATAGCAAGATTTATCCAAGATTCAAGAACACGCAACACTAACATCCAAGTTGTAGTCTTGGTGTGAGGGGATACGTAAGGGTTCTACACACAGTTAAAACATAGCTGTTTTTGTGCTTATCTCTGTCGTGGTCAGGTCTTTGTGCAAGAAAGGGAATATACACAAATGTTAAAAAGGGTCAGGACAGAAGGTTTGGCAGCATTATAGTAACTTTGGTTCTCACTTGGTAGCACCACTGAAACAAAAAATAGCTCTATGTTTGAACCATAGAGACAACAGAGTGGTGTTTGAGGTAATTTACAGTAAGAAACATCCATGATATCCATAGGTCAAGCCAAGTCAAGTGGCTCTCAAACTGAAGACCTTGTGGTGGGTCTTAAAAATGATTTAAAGGATCTGAAAAACATTTTTACAACACAGATGTTTATTGTTGTCTTTAGAATCTTTGAAATGGGATACTCCATTCCTGAAATGATCGTGGAGGTCAAAAACAAACAGTGTTTATGTAAGTGATGGCGCAGTAATCACCATGACAGATAAACTGTTATCCCACTGTATAAGTTTTCCCACAGATGCTGGGAATTTGGTGGCTGATTGACCCTTCCTGGGTTGTTTTTTTTAAACAACGCTGCTACACTCAAAGTGTCACCAGCTAATGAGGAAGAATGCTAAAATCTACCTCAGCGGGACGCACACACAGCCCACGCACCGCCCCACAGCAGCCTGTAATCCCACTTCTGGGATTATCTATATATACTATAGCTGCATGTTTTATTTAAACATCTGGCAGTGATGAAGCAGTCCTCGATGAGGTGGGAACTGCTTTGTGAACCACATTTGCAGCCAATTGTTTGCTTGAGTGTCTCCCGGGTGGGGGGAAGGTTGCATTTAGAAAAAATGGGGGGAAAAGTGTAATCTATAAAAAAAAAGAGAGAAATATGTTCAAAAAGACTGCCAAAGTGCAGCTGGTGAGCTCTGATTTCCTGTATGGGGAAATTTGGCCGTTGTGTGGGTGTAAGGCTGTGATGCATCAGTGACACAGCAGACCACCACAAACACTAACCAAATACTCATGAAGACAACAAGAGACACCACAATGAGAGGAGGACAAAATGCACATAATGAAACTTCTACAAAGAGAAAAACTGCTTTAAATAACAAGCTGCACAGAAAAGATGTAAACTCCCAATCAGGAATGAGGAAAAACAACAACAACCAAAGAGAACAACCAAACAGAAAAAAAACAATCAACATGCAAAAACAGACCAATGACAAAGTAGGACAAACCATCCACACACCACAAGAACACTGCAAACAGCACCAGACGATGGAAAAGACAACAAAGGGAGCATGCAGACATACAGAATACAATTTATGGGAAACACCACATCAAAGCAGAGAGTGAGACAGCAGAGGGAGCACACACACAGTCTTACATCACATAGAGTGATGTTTACCCCGATGAAGTGTACAGGAAGCTGTGATCTGTAAAACAAACATCTCCAATTTAGCGGTCACTTCTTTCCAATGCAAACAATTATAGCTCACAGAAGACAGACTATCCTTACGATGCTGGAAACGAAATCATGGCACTAGAATAGCCATAGAGCAGAATAAACGTACGTGCCATGGGCTTGTACTTTAGTTTTTAGAAGGATGTCAGGTTTTCTTGACATATCTGTGAACAGCCGGACTTTGGCGAGCTCTGTGGGAAAAAAATGACCCCAGTGTGTCTTTGTTCAAACAAACCTCCATTTTTATCACTTGTCTTAGACAGACCAACCCCCCCTGAAGAAAACCTTCTGGTCCCTTGGCAGCAGACCCAGGATGCACTGCTCCCAACCCCAGGCGGCCTAACTGTCCCCCAACATACTGTACATTACCCAAGCTGTAATAATGACGGATGAACTGCAGGCTCATGAGTAAAAGGCAGTTTCAGTTGGGAGTGCACACATGTCATCAACATGCTGTCAGAATATGTGAGTTACTGTAAACAGGAAGTGTGTGTAGTCTGCTTATGGGGCCTGTGTTTGTATCATTATAATCCATCTTTCATATTTTAAAAGAAAAGAGGAAGACAGTTACACTTCTAGGATTGGGAGCCCTCAGACATCTTTGTTTATGTAGAAATATCAGTGCCACAAATCTCTTTGATTTGATCTGTTTTGTTAAAACACTCTTTTCACCATCGGTGGCATGTTGAAAGCTGCAATATTAGATATATGTGCCTTTTGTGCAGTGGAAACAAGCAGTCAACTTAACAAGTTTTCATCTAAATGTAGCCCAAATTTGAACATCATTTCTAGAAAATGCAAATGAATGCTTCCGTCCACTACTGTTATGCATATTGAAGGAGTCGGCCACATCGAGATAAACAGTGCAAGTTCTCCAGTCGTGTGATATTAAACCATTGCAGAAGAAGACACCGCAACGCAATGACGTAATCAAAACACCGCCATGAAAACGATGTAGAAAACGTGATGGGAATATCATTAATGTTTATTTTATGTATTCATTTGAGGAACGTTACAGTCTCAACTCAACTCAACTCAACTTTATTTATAAAGCACTTTCAAAACCACAAGTGGAACCAAAGTGCTGTACAAAAGGTATAAAAACATAAAAGCCTAGTCTCCTTATCAGTCCACACAGATCTGATGTTGTTGTCTCTTCAGTGACGTTTATGTATGTATGTGATGTATATGCTAATTCCTTTTCCATGATCTAAAAGAGGCTGAAAAGCTTTGTATATCTGAGGGGAGCTGCAGAGTCAGGTGATAATTTTCAGTGGTTTCATCACTACAAGCAAATGAAAAATATACATCACTACAATAGAAACGCACCACCTATTTCTACACTCCAGAAACTTGTCTGTGTCATAATAGTGTTGGCAAATGTTGAGTAACTGTTTGCAGAACAGATTGAGGCTGAAAAGAGGTCTTTAGAAAGAGGTTTATTATGATAGCTGCAGTGGCTGGCAGAAATAGTTTAGAAATAGATTGGGCTCACTTACACGGACCCCCAACAAGAAGTTATACAGTTGGACACAGGATTTTGGAAACGTCTGTATCAGCAAAAAAAAACAGCTTGTATCCTGTAACGTTAGAGCTTGAAGCTGCACTAAAGCCATCTCATGTTAGCATTATCAGATTCTGATGCATTTAAAAAAGTCCCTTACTCTTATTCCTGCTCAAAAATCCCCCTCAGGGTTCGTTAAGTTTAGCATTAGGACACAGTGACTGTGAGTGGTCTTACCTCAGCAACCAAAGTGACTCTGTACTCATGCTGAGGCAACACATGTTTGGGAAACTGTGGATTTTGGTCTGCTGCCTTTCAAACAGAGTTGTAAATGCTGTTTGTAGTGGCAGTGGGATGCAAAGGGCTTCTGTGTAAAACTGACGGTTGTAGAATGACAGCATAAGATGTGGCTAGTGTTTGATATCAATTTAATGATCTAATTTTCTACTCATTAGGGAACCCAAATGAGAAAACATGATTCCTATGTCAAAAACTAAAGCAGCTGTAATTGAAGTCACGTCTATTTTTCTAGTTTCTTGAGCAGTAAATCTTTGAGTTACTATCAGTTAGGCTGTAATTTTGTGTATGCTTTGTCCCAGCCCCAGCCAATTCAAGCTGCTCATAGGGAATACAGTGATATCATATATATATATATATATATATATATATATATATATATATAGAGAGAGAGAGAGAGAGAGAGAGAGAGAGAGAGAGCAAAAGCAGCGCCACATTCTCCTATGTTTCTCTTCTGAGAGATCTGCACCCTCCTTTTTTCTGCACACCGGCCGTCACACCAACACTTGAGGGTATAAGCCCCTCAACCTTCCCCGTGAGAAATGGAGGACGCCTACACACACTTCCAGTCCCTCTGCTCTGACACACCCACACCCCCCTAAAAGAAAGAAACAGCTGAATACAATTAGGCCTGACTGGCTTTAAATTCCACTGGTTTCCCTAAACGCAATAATGTTAAAAGGAAGGGGAAAAGGAGGGAAAAGGGTGACAGAGAATCATCAATCTTGGTGATAATTTACTACTTGTGCAGTTTTGGTTATGTTGTCTTTGACATCGCAGCAAAACAATGTTGGAATAGCTCTTCTGGGTATTGTTTTATATGCATGATTATTGACAAATCAGAAGAAATGCCACTGATAAGTATCACTGTCACTCAAAAATGTTTGAAAAGCAGCGTAAAACTAGACAAACTGAGAAATACAAATAAGTCTCATTTTCCATTGTGTGGACTATTTGTATCTTCCTCCATCCTCTTGTCTCACTGCACTGTATCACCAATTCCAGCATGTTTTTGTTGGACTGAGGACAGCACAAACACCAAAGAAAAAGAGTGATGCTTTAAAGGAATCTGTTGGAGAGCAAAACTTCCTGCTGAAAATCTGGATTTTTACTTATGCAGTAAATTCAGAGAGGAGATTGTAACATCTTTCTGATGTTATACCCATACAGCAGCGGATGAAGTAGTCAAATTCTTTACTTGGGTTAAGATAGTATTGTCACAATATAAAAAAATAGTCTATTACAAGCAAGTCCAAGTTTAAAATTGTACCTAAAGCTCCTAAAAACTTTGGTTTCATCTTGTATAGGAATAGTTTGATATTTTGGGAAGTTGCTTTCTTGCTGAAAGAGGATGGAATTCTCATGTTTGAGTGGTAAATATCAAGCTGGAGCCATCCGCCAGTTAGCTTAGCTTAGCACAAAGACTAGAAACAGGGAGAAACAGCTAGCTCTGGACTATTGGCAAAATGTCTTTTTTACACTTAGGTTTTACTACAGATGAAATAAACTAGATATAACATGTTAATTAGTGAGCTTGAGTGTTGGTAGGCATGTATTTCTCTATAAAATTAAACATGTATGACTGACTAAATAAGCAGTTAAAAAACATCATTAGTTATCATTCATAAATAGTCTAACTATGATCAGATTTGTTTGACAGTGCCCTGGAAACATAAAGAGAATTTGGTTTTGTAGGTTTTGTTTATGACTATTAATCTGAAAAGTAACTATTGTTGTCTAGTACATTACATGCATATTTGAGTAAATGTACTTTCCATCACTCTGCCTATATGTACAGCTTCTCTGTTACAGTACATGTTTGAACATGACCTCTTTGCATTTTAAGGCTGATTTCCTTCTAAAGGTTTGGTATTATAACTCAAAAAGAAGCATTTTGTCCAGGAGTCGTCCTGCAGGAGTGACTGGGCTCTCTGGCTGGAGATGAGATGCAGCTGCCTGTCAGCTCTGTGTGAGTGGGTGGGAGGGAAAGAAGGAGGGAACGAGGGGGAGGCCAGATGGACGGGCAGCCGTACAGGATGCTGTATCGCAGCACCACTTAGTTCTGATCATTAAAGCTGTATGATTCAAATAAGTGTCTTAAGTACAGCATTAAAGAAGCAGTAACCTACAGGCATGGCAAGAGCATGAAACTCTTCCAAAGAAACAACAGCTCAGTTCAGCAGTATGAAGGATGAATTATGAATCAGCCAATAAGTGACTCAGAGAGTGAGTCAGATGCTATAGACTGCTATATCTAAATATAAAAAATGCCCTCACCAATACATGTAGGAATAATCATGTGATAACATGTCTGAGTGCTGGAAATGAATTTTTTACCTATATACTTCATCCGGATCTAAATGTTGCACTAGTTTTCAGAACATGTTTGCTGAACAGCTGTGTGTTCAGCTCACGGAGGATAAATCACATGAGGACAGAATGGGATCAATGTGTTTCAAAACTTTCTGCCGAGCTCAGGCTGTTACATATCGGCACATGTGAGCCAAATCAGACTCCTGGCATGATTTCTGCATGGTCATAATGTGAAGCACATTTTCTCTGAGTGACTGGCATGCGGAGAGGCCGGAGAGCCAGGAAACAGCTGATGACGAAGGATTAGGTCTGGGCCAGGGGAGTGGAGCCGACTGGCTGCATCAGGGCCGGGGAGAAGAGCTCTGCTGCAGTACATACCAGCAGCCTGACGCACAGGGAGAGAAATCACCACCGGTCAGAAGACAAATGAAACTTAACTATGTTTAACAAATCCATGCTATAAAGATGTGTCAGAGTGTACCCACTGTTTTTTAAGTTTGTTCTGTAAAAGGTTCAGCAGGAGACATCCAGCGGATGGTAAAACAATGACATGAATGCAATACACTCTAATACCATTGATGGTAAAAGTATGACATGCATTCAATTTTCCAACAGCTCATCTGCAACAACAGTATGAGACAATGCGTGGACCGAAATAGCCACAGACAGAGCCAGAGAAGATCAAAAACTTCAAAAGTAAACTCCTAAATGTAGAGGAGGAGAGCAGCAGACACAAAAACACAAGCCAACATTGTTTTGATTACAGCTTATGCTAATTCAGATGCCCCTATATCAGAAAGGTCATCTGTACAAAGGAGATGGATGTGCAGTTAACCAACCCAACAGCTTAACACCACAGCAGCCGCACATAGCAGGGAAGTGGGAGGGCTTTCAGGTGTAAAACATATGGCGGATTAGAGCGAAAAGACATGCATGCCACATGTGTCTGCAATGAAATAGCTCACATTGCTGTAATGTAACTCATTCCAGGTACTAAAACCTTCTCCTGTGATAAATGAGAGGAGATGATTCAACTGATTGTTTATGTCTGCTTGGCTCCGCGTTTCTCAGACGAGACCGAATCACAGCTTTTTGAGAGATATACATTCATAAAAAGGGTGGCCCAGGCATTGAGCTTGTAAATTCACGCTGGTATGCGTAATCTCTAAGAGGAGATCCATCCACAGATACAGAGGATGCTGGTGACAGTGATGGGTCTGATATCACAGCCACGGCTTTTCAATGAGCTTCTCCATGTAGCAATGCAGAGAAGATTGATTTTGTTAGGGCCATTCACAGGGGAGGAAAGCGGCTGATGGTCTAGCGGTGAGGACCACCGGTTCACTCAGGGTGACTGAATGAGAGCTGTATAAACAAGCCCTTTAGCAGTGAAGCACATACAGTACAAACAGCTTGTGCTATAAAGCCCAGTGTGTGTGTGTGTGTGTGTGTGTGTGTGTGTGTGTGTGTGTGTGTGTGTGTGTGTGTGTGTGTGTGTGTGTGTGTGTGTGTGTAAGACCCTGGGATACCATGTCAAACGTATTCTCTTAGTGAGAAGATAAACATTGTTAAAGTTGCACCATGTAAAGAATGAAAAGGTGTCTATGTACAGAGATGCAAGCCATCACCATGTTGATGTTTGAACAGGTTGCTTACACTCCCTCACATTGTAAGTCCTAGTGTGTACACATGAAAGTATGTGAGTAACAAACACCACCAAAAGTGACACATTACCAACTAGCAACAACATCACACAACAAAAACAGACTCAACTGCAACTCAACACTATATATGATCACACTGCATTCTGTCTCTACTATTATATGGACTATGGACTGTCTGACTTCTCAGAACTCTATGCACTTCATTTGCTAATGCACTTTAATAATGGACTAACATGATCATACTGCATTCTGTGTTTTATGTATTTTACCGCATTTCGTTGTACTGGTTGTCCTTACTTGTGTAATGACAATAAAGTTGAATCGAATCTAAACTAATCTAAAACCAGACTTTTCTTTGTCTAAAATTAGATTATTTAGCAGGTCAAAGTTATACGAACCAACATCCAGTGTTGTAAGTGCATTGTCTCTCTGGCAGACATCTATGAAATTGAATCAGACACAGTGGGCTTCCCGTGCAGGCTAAGTGAATTTTCACCACTTTGTACAGTTCATCTTCACTTCTGTCAACAGCTGCCAAGCAGCCATGGCTAAAAGTAAAATCCTTGACAGCGACAGAGAAGTAAGACCTCTTACCTTCAGAGTGATCCTAGAAGCATCGACAAGTCTTCCCTTTCTGTCCGAGGAGGTTGCCGGCCAGCAGTCGGTCTCCTCCTTCTGAAATCAGAGGAGAGACGTCCAGCTGGTTGTCTCTCCGGGGGCTGCTGCCTCAGATGTATAGATCCCTCAGATGTTCAGAGTCTGAGGTTAATCTCTGCTGTCCCGGGAGTGCGCTGGAGGAGGTACCGCTCTGAGCCAAGCTGTTTGTTTAGTCAAATCACAGCACCATGGGGTTCTCCTCTCCTCTCTCACACTCTGGACAAGTCTGCCCACCGTTCCCAAAGAGTGCTGTAAGTTTAAAAAGAAGTGTTCCCAATGGAGACACACACACTACACACGGCTTCCCTGACTCACATTCAGATTCACACAGAGGAGGGAGCCAGTGGTCCGGCCCTGGTGAAGCTAGAGTAAGATTGAGTTGGAGAGGGAGGAGAGGAGGGAATTGTGAGTGGGAGTTGAGTAAAAAGCAATAGAGGGAAGTTTTAAAAAAAAAAAGGGGAGTGAAGGAAGAAAGAGAAAAGACAGAGGGAGAAAACTTCAAAATACAGGTTGAGTTCTGTTTGTTGTTCTTAGGTAGCAGCTCAGAGGTCCAGGGCTGGAGTGATTTGTTTATGAATGGACTGGCGAGCAACTGGAGGTAAACTGAGACAGTCTCTATTGGCAACAGCAATCTGGACCACATCTAACCCCTCTATAAAACAACAAACACAATAAAAAGGAAGAAAAAGACTGAGAGAGTGAGCGAGAAAGAGGTCCAAGCTGGAAAAAAAAAAGGTTTTGGCAGAGCTCATGGTGGCCTGCTTTGGAAACAAACATGGAAGTCTCAGTTTCTCAACAACACAGATCCACTTACATAATCACACTGCAAGAATCAGGTATAAAAGAGGTTAAACACATAGGGTACTTTTAGATTGAGTGAACCCCCTTTCTTACATGCATCTCCTCTTCTGTCTTTTTGACATAATTTCTTTTTCCATTTATCCCACATAAAATAGCTCAACACCTCCCTCTGGCCGTCTGTCCTCACCCCCCTTCTGTCTCTTCTCTTTCAGCCTCTCTTTCAAACACATGCAGACACCATACAAATACCTCTGTTTTCTACATTGGCTCTCTCCCCAATTTCTTCCTTTCCCAGGATATGAGTGGATGGCTTGAAATTCATAACGCAACCCAGCAGCTGACTAAGGCCTTTTCTCTCTAACAAGGGGGGCAGATGGGGGTAGACGGGGGGGTTGGACAGTTACCATGTTCTCCTCTAATTGTGAGGGTAAATATAAAAGCCCTGCTAGCAGTAATTAGAGAGCCAGTGAACCCCCAGTTATTAGATAGGAGGGGAGCAACACCACACAGGACTGTCCCACCTTAACATCAATCTATTTCTAACTATGTAATTAACACTTTCTTGCAATAAATCTGCCCCAAATCCAGGGACTTAGCCCAATGAATCTATTTTTGTACGTTTTAATGCTTGTGATGTCAATTAAAACTGTTTACAAGAGATACTAGATAATAATGCAGCAATAATACATGACATTAACATTATGCAATGCACGCAATCCCTTTATCAGCTGAAGATAAGACACACACACACTGTCTAAACATCCTGCAGCTCTAACAGGACAAGACAGACATGTCTAATGTGGCATTTTGTTATCAACTATAATTTTAGCATGTTATTACAATGGAGTGGTGGAGAAAGAGATCACAATGGGGTGTCTATGACTTTATATTTGGCAGCTGTCCTGGTTAATCATACAGCTTGACAAAGTGGCAAACCACATGATGAACCGGACTCCGAACCATTCTGCTACAACAATACCGAGCCTATTCAAATCATCAAAACAGCTAAAGAGTGGTTTCTCTCACTGATTTGGGTTGTTTCCATAGCTGGAGTGAAACTTGTGCAACCTGTCAAGTGGGTGTGAGCACAGCAACAGAGAAAGGACCCAAACACAGCACAGACTGGAACAGCGTAGGGACTTATTGAAAAGATGAACAAGATAAGCTTACTGGCATGTTTAAACATAAGTTTACAGGATTGCAGGAAGGGGGCAGGGAAAAGTGCAGGCAGATGCAGATTCCAGTTATGTGCATGTACAAGGTTCCAGGGTAAAAGGCAACAGAGGCTTGAAAGAAAAGGTGCAGAGCAACAATGACAATCCAGCGAAGAATGAGTGGAAAGGAGCTGGTTAAATATCTGCAGGGTTAATGAGGGAAGTGGGAACAGGTGAGCGGGTAAGGTCAGGTGACTGGGACTGAAAGGAAAGGGGTTACTGCAGGGCAGGAGGGAGTGAGATGACTGGTGCAGGAGAAATAGTCAGAGGGCATCTGGTGGACAGCAAGAGAATGGCAATGAATGGGATTGAGAAAGTGGGAATGTGGCGGAGGGAGGGGCAGACAGGCAGAATGTGAAACACAACCACCATATGCTGGTACTGTGTTTGTGTTCAGCTGGATTTTGGATAGTTATCTCTCTGTGTCTGACAGACAGTGGCCCCTGGAGACCCCTGGGAGGGGGGAAGGGAGCTAGAAGCAGGAAACACTGAGGCTGAGGCCTTGGCCTGGAGCTGAATCCAACATACCTCTGATAGATGAATGTACGACGCCATAAATTGACTGATCTGGAATCAGATCCATAATAAATTCGGTCGATATGGATGTATTAGTCAGAGGCACCAAAATACCTAAAACTCCAAATCTAAAACTCAGAAAACACTAGGACATTTCTAATACATAACAACAATCATCACCATCATAAGATACAACCTCATTCAAGCAGCAAGACAAAGACAGGAGAAACTCAATTTAGAGCTTAAATAATTAATTTAATTAGTCAACGACTAACCAAACAACAGAAAATGAATTGGCAAATATTTTAATAATTGATTAATTGTCATTTTACAAGCAAATATATCATTCCCTTCTTCTCCCATGCGATGCTTTGCTACTTGACTTTGTCTAATGTGATAGTAAAGTGACTAACTTTGGGTTTTGATTGTTGTTCAGACACAACAAGAAATTTGAAGACATCATTTAACTTTAGGACTTTAGGAAATTATGATGGATATGTACTGTTTCTTAGATTTTGTAGACACAATGTTTGATAAATGAATTAAGAAAATAATTAAATAATAGGCGCCCGGATAGCTCAGTTGGTAGAGTGGGTGCCCATATATAGATAAATAGATAGAATAAAAAAATAATTAAAAACAAATTAATTACATACAGAACATCATAAAAAAGAATAAAAGCTAAACAGGTAAAATTGGAGAAACTAAAGGCGTCCTGGTGACCTGTGTGTGTTAGACACTGCTCACTTAATCACAACATTCCTTGTTTGAGTCCGGCCTGGGACCTTTGGTGCATGTCATTCCTCTCTTTGACTCTCATTTCCTGTCAGCTAATAAAATGCAGAAAATTACATACTTTTGAAACAGAGAAAAATGAAATGGGGGACGGTCAACAGATGCACAAATTAAATCTTCATGTGCTACTTTTTCTTGATCTATAATCTATTTTAAACTGTTGTTTGGAGAGTGTGGTTGGGCTGCATTCAGACTAAACAGAATCTAATTCAACTGTAAACACTTTTCTATATGGTTTTTCAAGATTGAATGAAAATGTACAAAAAGAAATTTCTGTGCATTAAGAACAGCAACCTGATGCAGTCCTGCATGATGCCCCCATTGTCATGTCTTATCGTTAATGAGGTAATTCTTAACACACACAGACACACACACACACAAACACACACACACACAAACACACACACACACACACACACACACACACACAGTATACAGACCGCCTCACACTCTATGATCAAATAAAACAACTGAAACTGGGGTGGTTAGTTGTCAGACTGAGTAAACTATCGACTTTATTCAGTTGTTTAGTTTATCATGATGCTTCTAGTACAACATTTAAATAACTGTCATAGTGAATCAGAATCAGACGTGATGTAGGTGTTTAGCACTTGATAAGTACTGTTTGCAGGCTTTTTACAAACTAGAACAGGCCTTAAAGGAAGCCTGACTGTGGTAGATGAAAGCTCTGGGTGTGTCTGGGCACCTACAGCAGCTCTCTTTCTAACACATGTGAGCTTTTAGAATTGGTGAAAAGAGGCAAACCTCTTATTAGTTCACCCTCGGTGAGCTTGAACGTCGGAATGACTACAAGGAGAGCAGTGGGAACACTGTTTAAAGTGAATCTATATACAGTACATGTATCATTCTCTACAGTAACCCACGTTTAGATAAATATTAAAGATTTTACAGCCTGAAAGAGCTCGTGTTTTCATATTTTGGCACACAGCAGCAGACAAGGGCTTTAGATTTAAACTAAACCTCTTTTTTGAGCTCAGATAACATTTTTAGTGCCAGTTTTCGGGTAATCTATAAAGCCAAATGGTCCAGCTTGTACATCAACACATTTCCTAATGTATAGTGTAAGTGCTAAAACCACATGTCTATATTTTTAGCCAGGTTGTTTTTGCTTAGTGGCAATGATGTACATTTGAAGCTTTTTGCAATGTGTTTGATGTTGCACTTTCCTTAATGTTCAGGCCTTTAGCACTTTTCTCTCCATTAACATGAGCCTGCTTAATGCTAACAGCTGATAGCTGTTATAGCTAATAATGACTGTTCTGACCAAGATACTAACATGAATCTTTTATAATGTTTGGTCAACTCAGATGCAGAAGGACCCACAGACAAGCTCAACATGTGCAATAGTATAGCCTACTTTACATCACCTGACTGTGGAAAGTATGCCTGTTTGGAAACAGCAACTTTGAATATCTGCAGGACTCCAGAACTGGTTAATTTCCTTGTCAAATTCAGTGTTTTTTGCTGCCCTCAGGTGGTTAAGCAGGGACGAGTGGACAATAAACCTATAAAACTTTACTTTAAACTTGTTCGGAATGGCCAATTTCTGCATTTCCACAACTTACATTACAGGAAGTACTGAGGATAGGTTTTTTTTTCAAAGGGAAATCATAAATAACACAATTATGTGACCCAAGTTTCTTCACCTCACTGTAACACCTAAAGAATAAATCATATCATCATGATCATGAAATCATATCAAATTTGTCTTCCTACATTTTAACTATTATATTACGGAAAATAATAACAAAAAAGACAATATCTTAATTAAAATGAACCTGTTTGATTGGAGAATGAAAATAGGAAGTCGGCTATGTTGTCTTTTGTTTTAAATAAACAATCAATGGGACACTTGTTTAAAGGGGGTACACATTCATCCATAACACCTATTCTTGGTGAACAACATTCAACCTTTACTTAAGTAATGTAAGTGCAGTTATAAGGCACTTGGACTTTAGTTGAGTATATATTATACCTCTTCCCTTTATACTTATACCCTTTATACTATTATAAATGTAATAATAACAATACTTAAATACAATATCACTGAGGCAGGGCCATAGCCTAGCTACCATTTTGGGCAAGTTCTCTGTAATATTTCTGTGAGTTTGGGAGGTTACATAACATCAAAATTAGTTTATATAGACTACATAAATATTTTTACATTTTTGGTTTCTTAAGGCTGGTTCTGATATTTCTGTAGTTTTAATTATCTACTTTAAATGTATCTACTGTACATACATGGCTGTGTAGAACAACATTAAATATATGTTTACAGAAAATACAATTGAAAAGTCAAATGAAATAATGAATGTGCAAATTAGGCTATAGATTGTTTACATGGGTGTGGCAATTTAGATTCATGACATTCCTGACTACTGCCCTGCTGACCTCCCTAATGAATACTACTTTTACTTTTCTTATTGGTAATAATACTTCAGTCCCTAGTAAGATTGTGAATATGTTGTACATTGTGGTATTACTCTTTAAAAACGTTTGCCAACACTCGTATCTTGATTTACAGTCTCCGTGCTGGATATCACATGAGCCCTTCACATCTACATGCACACGTGCGTGCATGGGCGCGCGCACATGTAGGCCTACACTTCACGCACGCCTTACATGATGGCCTTATCAAAATCATCCACCAGGGCAGATTGGGTAAATTCGGGTCAATGCCCTAACGTCGCCAAGAAGAGCAGGCAGGTGGGTCTCAGGTGAAACGTGACGTCATGATGATACTTTTGAACTCCTCGGCAGTAAATCTATAAAGGTGTGTGTAGTCTTACTGCACAGGTAGCCGGACCTTAGACTGAAGAGAAACAGAGCGCCAGAGTCTGCTGGGAATAAACAAGGAGCCCTAACATGCGCCAGGTGGTTTGATTCACCGAGGTCTACCTGAGAGTCACCCTACCTGTCGGACGAGGACACCGGTATGTACCCCAACTTACAGTCGGCCAGACACCCGGCTCAGACACTGCCACTGAACAGTCAGTACTTTCCACCTCCGTATGACTTCACAAGTTACCATCACGTCACGGGAGTCAGTGACCCGTCGACAAGTGTCTGGAACTCCGTCTACGCTCCCCGGGAGGAGTATCCGTACAGCTTCCCGGGGTCAAGCCCCAGCGCGGGACAGGTCAGCTTCTCCACCCCGGAGCTGAGCAGCACGCCCACCGCCGCTGGAGGGGGGTCGTTCACCCCGTACAACTTCATCTCGGAACAGGACCCCTTCAGCTCCAGGAGGAGACCAAATGAATCCATCAGACCGTCCGTTTCAGGTGGGACTTTCATACTGGATACCATGGCACCATGTAAGCTATTTAGGCTGTGTGTGTGGTTGCTGTTATCATTATAGGCCTATTGGCCGATAAATAATCAATGTTAAAATATAATTGTAAATAATTCTAATTTATTAAAAATTAAACCTGTATCTGAATTTGTTTAAACACATGAGCCTATTTCTGGTCTATCTTGGGGCTGATCAGAAATCAGATACTTTAAATGCTAATAAATGAATCTAATAGGAAAAGTGTCATCGGATTACACTTACCCTACATGATTAAGGACGCTCAATTGCTATTAGATAGCTACAAGATGATGACAAGCTTAACCCCAGGAGTTGACTGGGTGTAGGCCTACAGATGACAGATATGGTAAAACGGATATTTATAGACAGGAACCATTTCCACATATACACAGAGTAAAGTCAGACTGACTGCACACACACATTCATCAAGCTTTTTGCCTCTCCCTTCCGCCAGCATGGTTCGAGATGTCAATGCAAAGCTAACAGTGGAAACCGTGAAGTCTGCAGAAATGTCATTCCCCACCCTCTCTGTCCACTGGGTGGGTGCAAAAGGGTGACAAACTGGCTAGATAACACGAACACTACAGGAAGTCTGTAGAAGTCAAACCAAATCTCCTCTTATGGCAAACCCACAGGTCTCACCTGTGTGTTCGTGTGTGTGTGTGTGTGTGTGTGTGTGTGTCTCAAACAATGCTGTCACATGGTCAATTTTTTAGATCAATAACTCTGACTAACTCTTTACTAATACTCTGGGTGTGTGTGTGTGTGTGTGTGTGTGTCAATGAATAGCTGCCTGTGTAAACACCTATGTAAACACCACTCACAGTGATAAGAAGAACCACTGATGCAATGCAGTGAGAAGTCTTTACATTGGTTATAGTTAGCGTGATTAATAGAGTTGATGAGGCTTTAAGTGGCGCCTGAACTTGAACATGGCACCAGACGTCTTCAAATTAGTCATCTGACATTATAATCATGTTTAACACACCTATTAACTTAAATTCACTAGGTCAGTCAGTCATCCAAACTTGTATTTATTGTGTTACTAAATCAGGGTTATTTTGTGTGATACTATATAGCAAAGACTCGCACTAAGGACAAGTACAGGGTGGTGTACACTGACCATCAACGCCTGGAGCTGGAGAAGGAGTTTCAGTACAACCGCTACATCACCATAAGGAGGAAGACTGAGCTGTCAATGGCACTGAGCCTCTCGGAGAGACAGGTGAGACTGGGACTGTAATATAGCAGGGGGGCACTAGGACCCTTAATATTGTTCTTATTGTCATGGATATACAAAGTAGTTACTATACGATACAACTTTATTGTCAGCCAGGGCTGAAATTCTTTTTGCATCCCTGGGTAGTTCTTATAAAAAAAGAGGACATAGACATACATACAGACATACATAAGATGAATAACACCAAAAGACATACATGAAACATTATCACAAATGACATAAACACACAAGTAAGGAAACAAAGAATACATGTGTAACAACAGAAAATGACATGAACATACACAGACTTGGTCTTGGAGACTTGCAACCCTGAAAAGATATTGCACTGGATTTAATGTAGCTGGTTTAACAATAGGATAGATTGATGTATGAAAGCGTTTTTAAGTCTGATGCAATTAACACAGCACACATTAGCAGAAAGTTCTTCAACAATCCCATTTGGAGAAACCAGCTTTAGAATAAACAGCAGAAACCTCTATAAACCATAATGTTATGTGGCCAAACAAAACATCTTGCATTAAGTAGTGTTAATGGTGAAACCCTCACTCTCTCTCTCCTCTCTCATGATGCTATTATTGTTATTGTAAATTGTATTATAAAAATGTTTTTGCCTACTCATTCCGCTTGTCGAACCCACAGTTGAGTGCAACAAAGTCATTCTGGGGAAAAGGGAACTAAACTAAATTAAACTTAAGCAGAAGTAGACATGGCAGGGGGGGAGACAATCTACACAAAAAAAGGAAAAATCAGCGTCCATGCAAGTCATCGTCCACTGAAGATAACATAATTGATAACAGACAAAAGCCAAGAGATAAGTCAAGGGAAAGCATGACAACAGATAATGCACCATCATTTGCTATTTCTAATCACATTTTAGTAACATCCAATAAGAGCCCTTACTAAATTATAAATATGTTTTTGATGTTGATATATCAGGTGAAGATCTGGTTTCAGAACAGACGTGCGAAAGAGAGAAAGATAACCCGGAAGAAGCTGCAGCCTTCTCAGCAGGCCTCCACAACTACACCCACACCGCCTGCACTGGGTGGACCCGCTGACACCAACAGCAGCAACATTATGTCTGATACGATATCAGAGGAATACTAGGTGGATTTTATATGGAAGACTGATACAGCATGAAATATGTACATAGAGCTATTTTGTTTTTACAAGTTTGCCACAGAATGAATGAAGATGATTCACATCACCTTGATGTTAATGCTGCACCTCCTGCCTTTCACAATGACAAGCACTACATGTCTGTTGCACTGATCTTCTCTAGTAGGAATTTGCCAATCACAGGACTTTAATGTAATTATTTTTAGCACCAAGATACTGATTAAAAGGACAAAGAATCACAGGTTAACTTTTGCGTGCCTTCTTTAAGAATAGTTGGTAAACTAACAATGAAAAAAGCATTTCAATAGTTCATTTTTTTTTTACATAAACACAATGTTGAAATGTGTCTGAATCTTGGTTAATAAAAATGACAATAAGTTTGTTTATCTATAGTCAAATATCTGTTTTATTATTAAGAAAATAGGTCTAACCCTAACCCAATTTATTTTAATGGCACGAGGAAGTGCTTCTCAAGATCACACTTGAACATAAAAAATGCAGATTCTGCCAAAATATGGAAACAAGAAGTGAAATGATGCTAATATATTTCTTTATTAGCATTTGCTTTGTCAGGAATTAGAGAGAGAAGAGTGTTAAGTTTGTTACTAAAAGAAAAGAAGAAGGAAAAAACTTAAACAAGATGGTGCCGAAGTTCATCAACCGTTTTTTTCTGTTGAAATATTGATGCAGGATTATATAAGTATAAACCAATGGGTTTAGTTAGGGATGAAGGCAGATGTGTATGGTGTAATGGAAATGGTGAATGCACAGAAAAAAGAAAAGCAGTACTTATTTGATATGAAAACACAGATGTCATTCGGCATTTTCTGTTTAATAGATTTTCATATATACATATTTACATAAAAACAAATCTTTTTCAGCCACAACATTGTGATAACAGCAAGGAACTGAGAGCAAGCATGTTTAAAAATTACTGTGGAAAAACATGTTCAGACAGCAGCGTTTAGCCACATCCTGAAAACAGCTGCCACATGACTCATGATCTACCGACATCACTGTACCGCTAAATACAGACAGGCATTCAGCTTTTAGAGTATTTTAAGTGAAAAAAGACACCGCTTATCTAGTCTGTTGGGACTGACAGTACTGTATGTATGAAACGTTAAAGTATGTAATACACAGGGTGTCTGGGTAGCTCATCTGGTAGAGCGTGCGCCCATATACAGAGGTTTACTCCTCAACGCAGCGCCCGTGGGTTCCCTTTGCTGCATGTCATTCCCCCTCTCTCTGTCCCCTTTCATGTCTTTGGCTGTCCTATAAAAATAAAGGCCTAAATGCCCAAAAAATAATCTTAAAGTGCTCATATTATGCTTTTTGGCTTTTTCCCTTTCCTTTATTGTGTTATATATCTTTTTTGTGCACGTTATAGGTTTAAAAAGTGAAAAGCCCCAAATTCACCCCAAAGGCACCTACCATCTCCAACAGAAAACACTGTTCACAAACTGCTCCAAACAGCTCTATTGTAGTCCAGCCTTTATTTCCATGACAAATGTGGTCACTTTATAACACACGTTATAATGTTCGTCTAGCTGCTAGCATGGCACGCCCTCATACTCTGCTTCTGACTGGCTAGTAGTCCTTACCTAGCTACTGTGCATGTGCGACTCCCAACAAAGATGGAATAGAAGTGTGATCCCTCACTTGGTAGCTAAAACAGAGAGCTCAACACACAGGGTGAAAAGAGGAGCTGCAGCAATGTGCAGTACAACGAAAATATGGTGTTTTTTGAAAATGCAACCACGTAAACCTATTCTGATATAACCTCTAAATACAATTATGAACCTGAAAATAAGCATAGTTTGAGCACAAAAAAAGGATGTCCTACACTGCATGTAAGAAGTGTTATCACACTGTCAGATCCTTCCTGTTTTGCGTTTCAATTTAAAGAAGAGGAAGGAAAATTGGCAAACGTAGCAATGTAACTTTAGTACCACAGACCATAGTCAGCGGAGGCTGGCATACATTTCTTTTCAAAATAAACCACCGCACCACTGACTTCTGCAACTCATATATTTATTGATTTGTGAAAGAATTCCTGTTTTCTCTTTCAATTCAATCTAAATAATTTGTATTTTGTTCAAGTTGAAGTTTATGTTGGTGCACATTTGCTGCACATTATATAATATAGCATGCTCAGGCCAGAGGTTTATCGATCTGGTTTGTTTTTTTCTGTTCATTAGCACTGAGCACAGTCACAAGCTGTGGGTCTCTCTGCTGCTTTCCCACAGCATTACCACAGAGAAAAGTTTCTTCATAAGTTCGTGCCGCCAATGAGGAAGTGTACCAATGGTCTAAAGCTTTACCAGCCCACAAAATTACTTAATTACTGTAAAACATGAATTTAATGACCTCTTTTTGTACTGTAATTTGTTATTGAATCATACAACAATAAAGGCCACATTACAGGAGGAACTTTTCACAGAATCCCTTATATCTCCCAACACTGCATTTCTTTGCATTCACTGTCCCACAGTCAACAGCTGTAACTGTACACATACTGAATAATCAAACTTTACTTTAAATTTACTTTATTTACAAATTGTTGTCTTTAAATATTAAATTATAAGTTACCCAAAATTATATCTTCAGTCAAAAACTGGCGTGCCCAGGATTGAAGAATTGGCACCGGTCTTGGTTTTATAAATAAATACATTTGGCATGGCAGGATAACATCACATGACACAGACAATGTCAATATCACCAGTTTTTTATGAGGAAAAAAATAAAAATGTAATTGTGGTTCAACCGAACCTGTCAAGAGCTAAGGTGCAACATGAGTCCCTATGTCACACACATAGTAGCTGCAACAAAACTAAACAATTTAAATTGAACAAAGTAGTATTGGCTGACTGATCAAATGGCAAAAGGATACTGGATTGTTGGAGCAGTTTTATTACACTTCTTCTGTGTTGTTAATTATTTGCTCAGTAGATTATGTCAGTCAGAAGTTCAACTGTGTTTCAACAAGAGGGCTCAGCTAACAAAATGGCTGTTTATTTTACAACTATCATAAACCATAAACACATATTTATAGCTGTGAATCAGCTGAATGGTAGTAGTGGATCTTTAACCTCAATATGTCAAACCAAACCAATCATGTAACCTCTGTCTTTGATTAAATACACAGCACATAAACAACTCACATGGTTTTACCTATAAAACCAAAACTTAGATATAATGACAATAGATGATTTTTTTAGGAAAAAGATTAAAATAAATGTAACTCAAGCAACAGTAAAATAAACTGTGTCAGGCTACTTCAGCATTAAATTAGGCTGGGTCCTGAAGGGTTTCAGAGGGAGATTCTGAGCTGAGACAAGAAGGGTGCTCTTCCTGAGGATCAAAGGTTTGACATTTCACTTCCTGACCCAGTCCGTACCAAAAGACTGTAGCAGATGCAAGAGCACCTTTGATAATATGAAAAGTTATTTCTCCAAAATGTCCATTATAGGTTGCTTTGCAAATTATCCACTGTCTAAGAGTTATGAAGTCAACTCAGAAAAGCAAAGGTTTAAACAAACTTTAAATTAACTTAATCCAAGTGACCTTATTCTAGCCGATGCCTTCCAGTATTGAACTATATGTTTCTCCCCTCGCCGTTTATTATTACGTCTTGTGCAGTCGAGCACTTACTCCTACAGGCTGGAGCATGTCAGCTGCACAATGGTTAGAAAAGATTGGGTCTTTGAGAAGAGGCAGGAAAACCAAAGTGTCAGGGATATTTAGATTAGTTAATGGTCAGAATACACTGATCATTTCCAAGTCAGAGTAGGGTCAGAGCCAATACCTAAGAAATTAAATTTTCTTGTGCATTATTGTCTGTTTAGGTCCTCGTTTGCATGTAGTTCAATTTAATTCCAGACAAATGGCCATGTTTGTTTTTTTAATTTTAAACCTTTTAGATAGTTGACTAACTGGTTAACATTAGATCATGAAACATAACAAGTCAGCAATGCGTTCAACTCACAAACTGGGAGCATAGATATCCACAATGTAGAATAGTTTATTCTCCAGACTTGAAAGTCAGAGCCCTAAAATTACTCAAACCCTGAGTTATTACAAGTATTAAACATCACAATGTTTAAGGTTTTACTACAGGTATCTATATTTCAGTTGTGAAACCTTTAAAACTGGAAGCGACTAAGACAGGAAACGTGTCAAACTAAATATAGAAAATACCTGATGTTGCTAAAAGATAAATAGTGCATTCTTAGAATCTGACACGTAGTTAATTTTCTCACACTACATTGTCCCCTCTTGTTTCAGTAAAGGAGAAAAATAGAAAAACACCTTTAGAAGGTGTTCCTCCTTTTACTGCTAACTCAGTAAGCAACCTGCATGTAGCCTACTGTTGCAGGCAATCCTGAGATATAATTTGCTTAGACTATGTATTATCTAAGACTGCATCTACTAAAATAGACAAATCCCCCCCCCCCCCCACTAACTTTTATCTCAGAGTATGAATAAAAGTACACAAGCCATATTTATTGTTACATTACAGGGATATTTCACCATTAACTGACACAGGGTTGATGTAAGGTCTTAAAATCACCCCTTGCAACTGATAAACCAATTTTGAAAGAATGAAAGCACATGCCTAAGAAAAAGCAGAAGTGTTTACACGATGGAAACAAATACGTGGTTACTGTTACTGCGAACTTCCTGAGACACAAGACACTTCTCTACAAACTTATCAGACTGTATGGCAACAGAGCCAAAGGAAGATAACACGGTCAATGTGAGATTAACTCCCACACCGCATAGAACATTTAAGAAATCTCTACACTACCAACACACGAGCTTGCTACTGTATTTGAGAAACTCTGACCCTCAACTAATCCATCCAGGTCTGTTTAATAAATATATATATTAATCTAAGAAAATACCTACTTTATCCCTTTGATATGAAGTTAAAACAGAGAACATAAACCTACAGATGACAGCTTGTCAGAGCACTTTAGAGTGTCCACGTCTGCCAATCAATGTGGAGTAAAACAACCAATTAACATTATTCTTCAAATTTTAGCCTTAGCCAAATGTACAGTACAGTTTTAACAATGAAATAAAAGTAAATATGCTCATAAATTAAAAACGAGTAAAAACAGCGAAGTAGAACATAATGTAAATGCAAAGAGAGAGTGTAAAAATTATGGAAATTAAGATTTGAATGATGATGATGATACTTTGAAGCTTGCTCATCCCAGAAGTCAAAGTTGATAATAATAATACTCTATCTATCTCTATTTTGTCCTTTTGAACATCACATCAAATGAAGGTGAAAGAGCTTTGGGCATCTTCACAAACACCTCCTCTCTCTGTCTCCAGTGGTGCAGTCTTTGTGAAAAACACTAAACGATGTGAATCACCTGTCTTTACGGACCCTGGCGTACACACATTCATCTCCTGCTGGTTCAACAGTCTGCTGAGGTCGCTCGGAGAACTTGACCTGGCCGTACTCCACCTCCACCTCCACCTCTGCCTTTCGCTGCATCTGCTTCCCTGGCCGCTGCGCGAACCTGACATCAGCATAGGTTAGTTCTTGGTCGTCTTCTTCTTCTGCAGAGTGAATGGAAGAAGTGGCACAGACATATATTTAACTATACTCAGTGTTTGCAGTGGTATGTAACTAACCCCATTCACTCAAGTACTGTACATAAGTATACATTTGAGCTACTCGTACTTAACTGCCCAACAGTTTTTACAAAGTCAGCTGAAACAATTACTCCATTAAAGCTATTGTGCATAGTTTCTGTCTCCCCCATGAGGAATTCTAAGTAATGACAACAACGCTGTCGGAGCGTCCACATGATACAAGCCTTAGTGATTGCGCACGCGCCCCCACCCATCCCCCACACAGTTGCTAGTAGCCACAGAGGACACGGAGGATTGAAAAAACATGATGGACTCTTCAGAAGAGGTAGTTATCTTCACTCCAGTTTCAGCGCGCGAAAGTCACCGGACGACACAATCTTCTGAACATAGCCATACTGAGAAATACAGAGAGAGTTTTGTGGAGCTGATAATCTTACTTTAAGATTATCAACTAATTTGGCAATGCCTTGAATGCATGGGCATCAGTTTGGTTTGAAATGTGCTGGGGAGAGAGACGCATTCGCAAGTGCATTTCCACAAGTGCTGGGTACAATCACGCATTCTTTTTTTTCTCTCTCTTTTGCGCAGGTCATGTTTTGAAAGACGCTTTCCTGTAGCTTACGAATGTAAATAAATACAAATGTATACAAAAATGTGACGATGTCCAACACGTTTTATGAAGAAGAAAGCCTTAAGTTTTCAAAAAGCATTAGACAGGCGGTGTTGTGAACAGAGAAGCGTAGCCAGCGCAGCAGCAGAACGGCTGTGTCTGTGCCTGCCCTGTGGGGATAGAGATTTTTGTGGATTTGTTGGCATCTGTCGCTCAAGAATTATATGTGTGATGAACTATTTTTTTTTAACTAAATTGAGCTCAATTTTTTCAAAAAATGTGGTGGATACAAAATGACTCATGACGAAATCTGATAGGTACGCGTACGACTATATGCTTGAATGTAACAGACGTTCATTAATATAAAAAAAGGTAAGCATTAAAGCTTTAATCAATTAGTTGACTGAAAGAAAATTAATGAATTAACTATTTGATAATTGTTTGTAATTTTTGATGTACAAATATTTCATGGTTTTACCTTCACAAATGTGAAGATTTGCTGCTTCTCCTTATAATTATTGTAATACATTCAATTAAGTTTTAATAATCTTTCAATTTTGACTGTTAATTGAACAAAGCAAACACTGAAGGTATTATTATAGACTCTGGGTAATTGTGATGAGCTTTTCTCGCTATTTACATATACACACTGTTGGGCCCAGAACTTTATCTTCATTTTGTTGTAAACAGTTTAATTGTGCTATTTTTGGGTAAACAAACCCCTCCTTTTTTTAAGCTTACATGTGACTCCTTGTGTCTTACTGCTTGATCCCTCACAAATACTTTTACTTTTAATAATTTAAGTATTTCCTTATTATACTTGCATACTTTTGCAATGCAGGACTTATTTGTAATGGAGTATTTTTAGAGTATGTAATTACTGTAGTCATAGGCCCCAATGTTGAACCCAAAGTTACGCCCTTGACTGTAGTACTTCTCCTGAAGTAAAAGATCTGAATATTTCCTCCACTGCTGAGTACATTGGATTGTTAAAAGAATAGTTTGACACTTTTAGAAATAAATTCTTGCAGAGAGTAAGACTAAAAGATTGCTATTACTCAAGTTTGTCTTAAAGACTGGAAGCAGAGGGAAACAGATAACCTGTTTTTATCCAAACTTAGTTTAACAAAAAATCTGCCTCTGAAGTTCTCTAATTTCCAGGATGTGGAGTTTTAGACCAGTAAACAGAGCACAGTGAGCCATTTCCCTCTGCTTCGGGCATTTCTGCTAAAGCAAATCTTCTGCTAGCTTTATATTTAGCTAACTGACAGTGTACATAGAGGAACAAACTGTGAATGCAGTGATTGAAAAAGGAAGTTTTGTTTTTTTGTACCTTTAGGTTTGTTGTTTTGCTTTTTCTTCTGGGCACAGACGACAGCCACCCCGACCACTAACAGAATTACCAACGCTGACAGTACACCGGCCATTATCGGCAAGTACCCTATTTCAATAATAACAGAAACACAGATCTTTAAATTACCAAACACTGCAGGTTTTTTAATGGAGACAGACAAAAACAAAATAGGCAAAATACTTTAATGAATGCACTGCAGCAGATTTAGTTTAGATGAGAACACTACAGGTGTTTTATGGAGACAGACAAAAATAAAAAGAGCACATGACTTTAATAAATCCAGTGCAGCAGAGTTAGTTTTACTTACTAATGTACCATGGGTCATCTCTGGGGAGGGGAGGGTCATATTTTGATTGGAGGATGTGTTTTAGTGCAGGGGTTAATTGACACTGTGATGCCAGTCGTCTTACCCACGGTGGAGGTAGGAGTAGTTGTTGGCTGACACAGGGTATTATTGGCTGCAAACACCCACTTTGATATGTGTGTCCCGTTGGTTAAGGTGCAGTTAATGTGTATGAAGCCTGTGGGAAAGAAACAGATCAATGACTGATCAGTGTCACAAACTTCAAACTGTCAAATAATGTTCTCACTCACCACATGTAGATATAGTCTTTTCTTCTGAGACATTACTGACTTGATTCCTGACTGAGCAGACCAGTCGTCCTGAGACCTTTTGTTTCAGAGTGATGTTGTTAGTCTCAGTATTTCCAGAGAGGAGCTCAGCGTCTGTCAGTGTGCGTCCATCCAGAGTCCAGCTGTACTGAGGACTGTCCCCTCCCTCAGAGGAGCAGGACACCCTCATCTCTCCCTGGGACAGACACTCAGAGACCAGCAGGACAGAGGACACAGGAGCTGAAGGAAACACACTCAGATGACTTTTCATATTAACAGAATCTTGGTCATTTTATACAGTTTCTAATACAGAGCAGGCCAGACATACATACAGAGATATATGTAGAATATGAAATATATATGTAGTTCAACAATAGAATATGACATATGTGTCTATTTATACCACTAAATTTGCAAAAGAGTGATTTACCTTGAATGGTCAACTGTAGAGTCCGCTGCTCTGATATCTTTCCATCTGAATCAAAGGTTTCAAGTGTATATTCACCTCCATCAGTCCAGCTCAGGTTGTTGATCCTAAATGTTCCATTACTGAGAGTAAAGAAGGATCTGTTTGCTATCGCATTAAACACAATCCCATTCTTTGTCACTCTGAGTATTGTTGTTGTTCTTGTATCTACTTTGATTGTTGATTTGATTGACCATGTGTATCTAAATATTTCTGAGGCGCTGTCCATCAGCTGGAGGACCACAGTTCCTCCCAAAGCTCCATAACACTGAGTACCATTCGGTCGGCCATCACAGTAGGTTCCCACACCTGGAAAGTTTGAAACATAAGTTGTAAAATAAAAAAGTCAACAATTTTGATTCTTCAATTTATACAAAATGAAGGATCATAACAAAGAGTCGTATAAAACAGAAACTGTTGGTTTGCTGCAGCTGTTTCTCTCTCAGACTCCAGTTTGCAAACAGAAAGTTATTTTTGTGCAGCTGAGAGATTACCCAAACCTGACCAGTGGTGAAATGTAACTACCGCAAGTACATTTACTAAAGTTCTGTACAGTAATTGAGTACTTTCATTTCATGGTTTCATGGTACTTTATACTACTCTATCAGAGGGAAATACTGTACTTTTTACTGGGCTACATTAATCTTGCAGCTGCTGTTCTTTTTCAGATTAATATTCTACTAAATAAATACAATATATATGAACACAAAATATGATGCATAACAAAGACTTGCATTCTGTCTGCAACCACAGTAGGTTTCCACTCCCAGGACATTTAAAAACAGTAAATATAAAAAAAAAATATTTAGTATTGTGTTGCATAGGCCTGACTCGTAACAGGTAAGGCTCAGCGAGCAGACATACAGTATTTCTCTGTAATACATGTTATCATTGATTTAACTAAATTAACCTCATCCAGTCATTATGAACTCATGCTGTGTTTTTCACACCTGTAGATCATTATTTAAAATTATACCAACGACAATACCAACTTTCCCAGAGATACTAAAATAGGGTTTAGGTAGTATTTTTTTAAATAATTATTCCATGAAATAAGTGTTTCAGTATAAGCATGATATAAATGCCATGTCATGATACAAAGTCATACAGATTTGTATCTTAAACTTTCAAGTGCAATCAAGGGGAAAGTTAGAGTTCATCGGGTCATAAAATATCTGAAATACCAGGGAGGAAATGCTTTAAACATATAGCCTATAATTTAATAGATTATCCATAAACCCTCATAATTGTAATGTTTACTGTACATGCACAATGACGTGGAAATAATCTCAGGATTTTCCATCGGTCTTAGAAATGACTAAATCTTTTTTTAAACCTACTGAACCTTTGAAAAGGTTAAATATCAGTGTCTATCTGATGCAACTGTCAGATGATTCTTTTATCTTAATGTATTAATAAAAGAAGTAATTTTTCAGAACCAACAGGTGTCTCCAACCTTCAGCATTAGAGCTGCATTACACATCACTAAGGATAATGTCTGTACTACACAATATAAAACCAATAGCCAGTGGTGTAGTCTACGTGATACGTAGGTATACGCAGTATATCCACTAAGAAAGTTGGTGAAAAAATTGGTGCATAAAAGTGTATCCGAATACAGGAAATGAAGTCATTGATGCTCAAAACTTCCTGGGGAGGACAGCCAGATCCCCCACTATGATACACCCCCCAAAAGGCAGATTCTGGCCTATATATATATATATATATATATATATATATATATATATATACTGTGCAGTATACCCACTACGATACATTAGACTACACCACTGCCCATAGCTGCACAAAAAGTTCTCATTTGAATGTGTTATTAGTGTTATCAGTCAAACAGCTCACCATGAGAGACTCCGAGTAGCATCAGCATCAGTCCAACCACAGCTTCCATGTCTCCTCAGTGTTCAGTCTCCGTTGATCCAGTCAGCAGCTTTTCTACCTGAACATCCTACACTGGACAGCCTGAAATGTGTCCTGTTAGCGATCAGCCTCAGAGGGGAAGGTGTGAAAACTTTGAGCCGACTACAGCGTTGTTGTATTTATCTTTTTATAGGCAGAGAGGAGAAAAGGAAGTGATATCAGTTTTACTTCCCCTTTTAGCCTCCAACACGACAACCTCTGATGGACAGAGTGGAAGACAGAGAAACATTCCTCCTTTACACTGAAACAGGATTTGAGACTGACAGCTGACATTTTAAAGTAATTAATCATAAACGCTTATATATCTCCCCATCTCATCATCTCTGAGGAAATATGATGAATCATATTTATCATTTCTAAATGAATGATTACAAGTTACGTTTAATCAGAATGTGTCTGCTCAAACTGCCTCTGTTATTATCATTATAACTAACACTAACCCTTATTATAAGAGCATGTTAAGCACATAAAACTATTTACACACACAAAACTGCATTTTAAACTATTGTTTAGACAGGGATGTCATTAGATATAGGCCTATAAAAAATAATTCTAATTACAAAAAACTATGTATAAAATTAAATTTAAAACATCTGGAATTTTGTGATTTACATAATAGAGAATCATGTTCAGTTCAACTTAAAGAGAAATGTCAGATACACATAAAAGGTTAACCATAAAAGTTGAAATGGTTAATTAGTTGAAAAACATTGAAAATGAGGGGTAAGGATTAATGGAATCAATTAATTAAAGTTTTTATCATGTGATATTGAATATTTGAATACTGCAGTAATAATGAAATGATAGTTATCGTATTTACAATATATTTATACAATATTATATACAATATTATATTTTTACACAATGTCAGCCTGAGTGGTAAAATAGCATTATACAGCTTCAGACTTTATTATTGGCCAATGAATCCCTTTATTTGTTGATATTGAGTATTTAGAGTATTTGCAATACTTCACCTATAAGATCACCTGAAATGTTCCATCTCTTTATTCCTCTGACCAAAGTTTTTTTGTCTTTTGTCAGAGATATATCAACAAGGTAAAAATGTCAAAAATATGCAATTCCTGTAGTGGGTGGGTTAGCGCAGTTGGTAGAGCAGGCGCACACATATAGAGGTTTACTCCTCTACGCAGCGGGTTCAAACCCTTTCATGTCTTCATCTGTCCTGTGGAAATAAAGCCTAAAATGCCCCAAATAATCTTTAAAAATAAAAAATGCAATCCCAAGGTGCTATAATATGTACATTCACACTATGCTGTTGGCCCAAAGCGGTCTAAAAATCATGCATAATCATGACTTATGTCATCTCTGCAATGTTCCTGGTCTCTCTCTCTCTCTCTCTCTCTCTCTCTCTCTCGTTGTTTGGTCTGTTTAGACTCTATCACCCTCCACTGGCAACTCTTGATTAAAGACAAATGGCCTAAAATATTTAAAGCAACTATAAGGAGTTTTAAACTGGGTATGAAACAGTCACAATTTAACCCTGATACCTCTGACCTATATTAAGCAAGCAAGACCATCAGCAAGAAGATTGGCTTTTTCTATACAATTATTCTTCATGCCTGTCACCGGGTCTGATGATTTATGGTATGGTGAACATAATTTATATGGAAGTTACAGACTTTGGCTCCACTTCTTAACATGGAACTAGAATTACATTTTGTAACCTTTGTTCAATTAGAGTTTCCACAGAGATAAAAAACACAGAAAACACTGAGACCTTTTGTATAAGAAAGTATTCATAATGAGCTGCTAAGCTGTGGACCCAGAAGTGAATTTGAGAAGAATAAAAACAGAAGAGAATTCCCACTGTAAACCCTATTTCCACACCCACATGGCCAATCACAGCAGGTGAAAGAGATACTAAGGTGTTGATTTCACAAAGTTAAAGTTCAGATGCAGAACTTCTCATTACAACCATCACAACAGAGTTCTCTTGATGTTCCATCTTGTGATGGACGGCAGAGCTTTCAGCCATCTTGTATTTCCTTTTCTTCCAAGCAAAGTAGATGGCTATCCCAATTCATGCAAGAATCGCCACAGCTGCTCGCACACCGGAGTGATCTGTTTGGAAAGCAACAGTTTGATTGGTGTGTGTAATGTGAGCGGAGGGTTTTATGGACACTTTGATGTCACTCCTCTTACCCACAGTGGTAGGAGTAGTTGTATGCTCAACACAATGGTTGTTATTGGCTGCAAACACCCACTGGGACATGTCAGTTGCATTGGTTAAGGTGCAGTTAATGAGTATGAAGCCTGTGGGAAAGAAACAGATCAATGACAGATGTAAAGTTAATCATCAGTGTCACAAACTTCAAACTGTCAAATAATGTTCTCACTCACCACATGTAGATATTGTCTTTTCTTCTGAGACATTACTGACTTGATTCCTGACTGAGCAGACCAGTCGTCCTGAGACCTTTTGTTTCAGAGTGATGCTGTTAGTCTCAGTATTTCCAGAGAAGAGCTCAGCATCTGTCAGTGTGCGTCCATCCAGAGTCCAGCTGTACTGAGGACTGTCCCCTCCCTCAGAGGAGCAGGACACCCTCATCTCTCCCTGGGACAGACACTCAGAGACCAGCAGGACAGAGGACACAGGAGCTGAAGGAAACACACTCAGATGACTTTTCATATTAACAGAATCTTGGTCGTTATACAGTTTCTAATACAGAACAGGCCAGACACAGAGACATGTAAAATATGAAATATATATGCAGTTCAACAATAAAATATGACATGATGTCTATCAATTATTACTAAATTTCCCAGTAGGTCATATACAATAGTTATGTACCTTGAATGGTCAACTGTAGAGTCCGCTGCTCTGATATCTTTCCATCTGAATCAAAGATTTCAAGTTTATATTCACCTCCATCAGTCCAGCTCGGGTTGTTGATCCTAAATGTTCCATCACTGGGAGTAAAGAAGGATCTGTTTTCTATCTCATTAAACATAATCATATTCTTTCTTCCACTGACTATTTTTGTTGTTGTTCTTGACCATGTGTATCTAAATATTCCTGAGGCGTTGTCCATCAGCTGGAGGACCACAGTTCCTCCCAAAGCTCCATAACACTGAGCTCCATCCTGTCGGCCATCACAGTAGGTTTCCACACCTGGAAAGTTTGAAACATAAGTTGTAAAAACAAAACAAAAAAAGAAAACAATTTTGATCTTTCAATTTCTACACAATGAAGGACAATAACAAAGAGGTGTAGTAAAACAGTTGGTTTGCTGCAGCTGTTTCCCTCTCAGACCACAGGTTAAAAACACAGTTATTTTTGTGCAGCTGAGAATTACACAAACCTGTGACCAGTGGTGAAATGTATATTTACTAAAGTATTGTACCTAAGTACAGTTTCGTGGTACTTGTACTTGAGCATTTCCATATTCTGCTAATATGTACTTCTACTCAACTACATTTCAGAGGCAACAGTTGTACATTTGACTCCACCCAATATATTTGATAATTTTAGTTAATAGTTACTTTGCAAATTTAGATTGGTAATACAAAATATAATCACCAAATATCTATATATTATCTTGAAATGAGTACTTAAACTTTTGGTAAACAGGTCATAACAATAGAATATGACATGTACAGTACACATATACAGTTTATAATACAGAACAGGCCAGACATATATGAGATATATGTAGTTTAACAAGAGAATATGACATGTATGTCAATCAATATTACTGAATTCCTCAATAGGCAAAAAAAAATTATTTACCTTGAATAGCCAACTGTAGAGTCCGCTGCTCTGATACCTGGCCATCTGAACCAAAGATTACAAGTTTATATTCACCTCCATCAGTCCAGCTCAGGTTGTTGATCCTAAATGTTCCATTACTGGGAGTAAAGAAGGATCTGTTTGCTATCTCATTAAACACAATCTGGTTCTTTCTACCAATAAGAATTATTGTTGGGTTTTTTGACCACTGGTATCTAGATATTCCTGAGGCGCTTTCCATCAGCTGGAGGACCAATAATCCTCCCAAAACTCCATAACACTGAGCTCCATCCTGTCGGCCATCACAGTAGGTTTCCACACCTGGAAAGTTTGAAACATAAGTTCTTTTTACATACATTCAAAAGCAACTCTGAACAATTGGTAAGCATAAGATTTGATGGCATTATGCAGTATTTTACCAGAAGTAGCCTAATAGAGAAAAAGAAGCCACATGCAACCATTGATCAATCATATAATCATTGCTAATCCTACTTTTTGGAGTCTTACAAAAAGGATGGAATTGTTGGAATGATGAACAGAATGATGGAGTGCCCTCCAATCTCATTTAACTTTCTCTCTCTCTATCACTAAGTGAGCTGTGAGCATGGACACCTGGATGCCAAAATAGAGGACATATAAAGGCATTATACAGTAAACCATGTTATTGGTAACAAGGTTGAGAGGCAGCTGTCATTACTATGTTTAGATACATTTATGTTACCTTAATTTGGTAACGCAATGCCTTTTACTGTAATAAATGTTGAGTTCCACAAAACTGTCACTTGTCTCATCCTATTTTGTGATAGGTCTTTTAAGGGATATGCATTTGTTTTAATAAAAAAATGTTCTGACAATTTTAAGATCTTAGTACTGGATAACAATTATTCAAGATGCATTGTTATTTACAGAATGCGTCTACAATATTACTGGCAGGCCTATCTGCAGTATTACACTGTAAACCTCACAGTCTACTGTAGAACACTTTTTACAGTGATACACTGAACACAAGTCAATTACAGTGACACTAAAGAAATTAAACTTAAATGCTAAAAGCTGCCTGTAGTTTACTGTGATGTAACTGGTACGTAACAGTAAGAGTTGAACCTGAGATTTGAGTTGATTTGGTGGCATTAGTGCATTTTAGATTTTAGATTAACTGTTGCGCTGAGCTGCACTAACCCTAAGTCAACTGTCTGAACAGTTTTGAAAAAGTGAACTCAGTATAGAGAAATTTGGTTTAAAAAAACTGTTAAATAAAATGATATTTTAATAGATGCATCTGCAGAAGCTTATTAATTCTACTTTACTGTGGAATTGATCTCTGGATTTGCCATTGCTGTTGGAAATGAATACATCTTTTAGGTTTAACCTTAGAGAAGCTGAAATGTGAGTTTAAATCTGCTGCCAGATGATTCTTAAATATTAATTTATCAATTAAAATGGTAATTTCTTTAGAACCAACAGGTGTCTCCAGCCTGTAGTATTTGAGATGCATCACTGAGGATCTATACTTTACTCATGAATACTTTACACCTGCACAACAGCTGCACAAAAAGATAGAGCTGCAAAGTATTTCATTCACATAATATTGAATCCAATATTAATATTTGTTGTTAGTGTTATCAGTCAAACAGCTCACCATGAGAGACTCCGAGTAGCATCAGCAAGAGTCCAACCACAGCTTCCATGTCTCCTCAGTGTTCAGCCTCTGTTGATCCAGTCAGCAGCTTTTCTACCTGAACATCCTACACTGGACAGCCTGAAATGTGTCCTGTTAGTGATCAGCCTCAGAGGAGAAGGTGTGAAAACTTTTCACCCACCAGAGCATTGTTGTATTTAAATGTCTCATAGGCAGAGAGGAGAAAAGGAAGTGATATCAGAGAGGGAAACATTCCTCCTTTACACTGAAAGAGGATTTGAGACTGACAGCTGACATTTGTCATCTCTCCATCTCATCATCACTGACAATATTAGTATGTAATGCATTACATCTCTAAAAGAACGATAACATATTACATTTAATGAAAATGGTCTCAATCTCTCAAACTCCCTCTAACACACCAGTAGGTCTTTATTATAACATGTTGTGCACACCAATATTTTGTTTGTTTAATAGTTGAAAATACAGAGCAAATTGAATCATTGTTAACACGAATTTGAGTTTTATCATGTGGTTTTTAATAACATGATAGTTTTCTCAATATTGTATTACAGGAGAACAGCACTATACAGCTTTAGACTTTACTATTGGTATTATTAGTTTACTGAGAGACTTTGCAATACAAGACTAAGATGTTTCAACTCTTTCTTCCTCTTACAAAAGTTGTCTTTCTTTTGTCAGCGGTATATTGGCTAAACAAGGTTCCTGGTTTGAGCTCAATTCAACAATTTATCATGTCATCCTCCTCTCTCTCTCTCTCTCTCTCTCTCTCTCTCTCTCTCTCTCTCTCTCTCTCTCTCTCTCTCTCTCTCTCTCTCTGCCGCCCTTCAATGGCAACTATTCATTAGTGTAAAGGGAATTCCCTAAAACATTAAAAGATTTCTGACCTTGCAATTACAACAATAATCAGTCATATTTCACACTCAATATCTATTGAGGCAGACTGTTTTAGTGAAGCCTCTCAAGGAAGTAACAGCTATAGGATGTAAGTTATTGTTACTGCAAATCTTTTTTTATTTAATTACCCAAGAGACAGTAATGCCTCTGCAAACCAGTAGAGGGAAACCACCAACTAATACTGATGATGAGTCTGGACGTTTAATTCAATTCTCAGCAGTCATTAAAGGGATGATAGAATGATTATATAGGGTATTTTACACTGTTCCTTAAGGTCTCCTAATGGGGTATGTAACATTGGTTGGGCTGAAAATTGCCCGAATGCTATTTTATTAGGCCCTTAACTACCCTGTGAATATGGCTCTATTTGGAACAAGAGCTTTTCTTCCAAATATGGTATGCTCCTGAATATTCAGAATGAGCTACGCGCTGATTGGTTTGAGCAAACTACATAGAAACACATGGGAGACTCGACAGCAGGTCTCACTGCAAAGTTATACATTGTTTGTCGGGCTATTACGTTATTAAATTCACTTCTGAGACTTTTTTAAGCTTGAAATCAACTATATAAAGCTCAAATATGGGACGTTTTACGAAAATTGATGGCTTATTGCAAATTTGGTAAGACTGTGTGTCGGAGTTCAGCTGCCGGTGCTGCCTGTGTTGCTGCCTCGCTGCCTGGCCTGCCTTCCTCCACAGACCCGGGCCTGCTGTGAGGTAGCTGGAGCTCCGTCACGACTGGCAGCCCACAGAACTCCATACCCGCGCAAAGTCACCGTTTTTGGGGTTAATGGACCAAACGCCGCTGCCCTGACAGAGCTCCAGGGCCTGCAGCTCCCCTCTTCCTGCTAGCTAAATGGCCCGTGTGTGAGAGTGATAGCGCGGTCAGCGAGCTTGTTACACCAGCAATCTCTTACAACAGTTCCAGTTAATCTTGGCTGGCTGTCAGCTGCCGGTATATCTAGAGTAGCTATATTTACAGTTTGAATTTTGTCACGCCACTTATACAACATATCTCTAAAGGTCTTATAAAGCTAACAACGGTGTCCGATTTCAAGTTAATGAATTTTTGTGAAGATTAGGGGTTTCGTTATCTATGACTGTCCCTTCAATCCTAGCTATGTGTAGCTACAAATCACGGATAGTTAGCTTCATTTTCGGCATAAATAAAGTATATTTACAGTTTGAATTTCGTCACGCCACTTATACAACATCTCCCTAAATGTCTTATAAAGCTAACAACGGTGTCCGATTTCAAGTTAATTATTTTTTGTGAACAGTAGCTACTAGGGGTTTCGTTAGCTATGACGGTCCCTTCAATCCTAGCTATGTGTAGCTAGCTACAAATCCTGGATAGTTAGCTTCATTTTCGGCGTAATTTGTGTATATTTACAGTTTGAATTTCATCATGCCACTTATACAACATCTCCCTAAATGTCTTATAAAGCTAACAACGGTGTCCGATTTCAATTTAATGAATTTTTGTGAACAGTGGGGGTTTTGTTAGCTATGACTGTCCCTTCAATCCTAGCTATGTGTAGCTCGCTACAAATCACGGATAGTTCGCTTAATTTTTGGCGTAATTTGTGTATATTTACAGTTTGTATTTCGTCACGCCACTTATACAACTTCTCCCTAAAGGTCTTATAAAGCTAACAACGGTGTCCGATTTCCAGTTAATAAATATTTGTGAATTTCAGAGGAATTCTAAGAGGAGCTAGCTCTCATTGATAGTGCTACATCCAGCCGCAGGCTCTATCAATGAGACACGCGGACAAGCGACGTTTATTTCCCCAATTGTTTGTTTAAATAACTCAACACATTATAATTACACACATTAAAAGATTAACTGCGTAACAAGCTCACTGACCGCGCTCTCACTCACACACACCGGGCATTTAGCTAGCAGGAAGAGGGGAGCTGTTTATGTTTTGGCCTGTGCGTTGTTATCAACTGTCCCGTTTGAAAGCCAGGCCGGGTTGCCAGATATACCTGTAAAAACATAAACCCAGCGCGCTACAGCTGTAACGTTAGTACAGCCATGAAAGCAGCAAACAAACGAACGGGATCAACGGAGACAGATTCTACCCGACCTAAAAAAACGGCATGTTTCTAACAGTTGCGTGACCAGAGACATAACAAACCCCTGGTAAATACTGGAGATGTATTTGAAAGATGGAGAGTTAGTAGCCGAGTTGGCTAATTTCCTCCTGAACAGGTAAGCATTAGCTTCAGGCTAATTTATCACGGCTACAAGGGACGGGCATTTTATGTCATTTCAACATTTGTGTACTCACATTGAATTATATAGCTAGAGTAGCCGAGTTGGTTACTCACAAAAACAAATTGAGACAGCCAGTAAAGTGACCCCGACTTGTTCTGGCTAACACCATGCTAACCCTGCTAACTGCTAACTTTACCGGTGGACCAGGCAAGCGGGCCATGGCTGTTTACAACGTTCTGCCATCCATTCCGACATACCCCCACTCCGACATTGACGTCTAATTGTCGGAGTGGCGGCACTTCCATTGTTTTCAAACGTCCCACCACTGCGGCATGCCTCAATAGAAGCATGTCAGAGTGGCGGCATGTCGGACTGGCAGCATGTAACCTCAGCGGCTGTAGCCGACAACGGTGACTTATTTTAAGCTAAGAGAGTGGGGCTGTAAATCGGGAAGAGAGGACCATGAGTTTGCAGTGTGTTTAGCGATTGTCGTAATTCTAAACCAATAAAGTGCGTTCAGTCGGGTGAAGAGGACGGCAAGGTAGTGTTATTTTAAGCAGTTCCTACCGTAATTCTAAGACGAAAAAGTCTGTCTGTCAGTTGGGTACAGAGCTGTGCGTGAGCACAGGCTTCTACTCCGCTGTGCTGTGAAGTAATGTCTGGCTATGTGAGACAAGAGTCTAGCAACATTGTTGTGGATGCTCCCTCAGCGCGCTTTGGAGGAGGGTCTGGCAAAGCGAGACTATGGACGCTGCGGTCTCAGCCTGGCAACCTGAGTCTGGGGAGGAGTATGCGGGGGAGATGACTCTCTCCAGTATTTTTAATTTGTACCTCAGTAACTATTTTAAACACTAGCTGTCAGTATTACATATTGCACCTTTAAGGGCATTTACACAATGTTAAAAACTGGCTCTGAATGCCAAATCACTATTATTGTACATAGCTACTAAGTCAAGAACATATACAACAGTGAAAAGTCTTTATCTCCAAAACAGCAACGTTTACAGATTTCACATTTTTCACATAATTCAGTTTGTTTTATATATACAGGTACATTTTTTTTGTTTTATAAATATCTGATCTACATGAAAAACTGAATGGAACAGCGGGAATGTGGAAATCTACAGCACTATAATTTTGAAATGGAATCCAAATGAGTTTGACTAATAAGACAATATGCTTTATCCACAATACCACATGTTACCACAGATACATGGTTTTCACTGGACAGTGACAATATGGAAACATATAATGCAATAATTTTCTAATATGTTAATATAGGCTAGGTGATGATAAGTTGGCAAAAGCATGCCAACAAACTTTTTTTTAAAATACTTAAGTAAATGTTAAAGTAAGACAGGTTAATGACTCAGTGTCAGTGATTTTACTACTTTAAAAATTGTTATATTATCAATATTGAAAAAAAAATAAAACCTATGAATGTAGCTTATCAGAATAATAATTGTAGTCTTATCTTTTTTCACAAGCTGCTCTTCAAGTCATGTTTGTGGTTTGATGATGGTCGTTATTGGTTCAAGTGACAAATTGGCTAAAGCAAGCCAAACATAAAATGAAATGTTTTTTTTAGATACTTGTTAATGTAAGACATATTATTGAATAAATATTTGGTGTTTTCACTAACTGTAAAATAATAATTACTTATATTTTGTCAATCATTTTTGTTGTGGGCTTATTTGGAACACATGTGGGCTTAAATGGTGCCACTGTACCAATTAAGCCCATGCCAGACTTTTGACTTTATTCATAAAATATCTTTATTTTATATGATAAAACATACACAAATAAATAAATTTATTTTCAAATGAGAGATTAATCTTACATTTTAACAAATGATTATGTTAATAAACTATGTCAGTATGTAGGAAAAATAACTGAACTCAGATTTTGGTGGGATTAATGGGTACGTTTACCCTAAGCTTTGGTCACAATATCACATATTGTTTTAGAATAAACTGTGCTGTGGAGCTGTGGGCCTCTAGAAGCTTTATCACTCTCCAAAGTCAGTGACACACTGAACATTTCACAACAAGAAGGTATTTCCACTCAAATTAATTCTATGTAAAGGATCCCACTTTGACCAAGTCAACAACTAGTGAGTAGTGAAAAGAGACAGACGACACTAAGGTGTTGGATTCACAAAGTTAAAGTTCAGATACAGACCATCTTGTATTTCCTTTCCTTCCGAACAAAATAGACTTGTTCTTGCAATTAATGCAAGAACCACCACAGCTGCTTGCACACCACATATGAGCAGGGAGTGATCTGATTGGATAAAGAAACGTAAAAGTATGTAATAGTTTTGCAATAAAATGTCAGTAACAGTAATACAAAATTTTTCTGCCACACATAATGTTTCATTAATTACATGTCACTTTGCAACACAGTAATCCAGTAGAGATTTAATTTATTGATATGATATTTTAATACTGATTCCACTACAATGTGCTATGTTGACAAGTGGTTCAATCTAATGCTTGGTGGATAATACGTACCTTACCATTATAAGGTTACAATAGTCTCGCATTGCCAGACCTTTCTCCACAGCGCTGTGGATTAATGTTTGGTCCCAGCACACAAACATTCTGGGATAGGAGAACAAAATGCTCTGGGTTCACAATCCTCTTAGGCGAAGCTAAGCTCTGGACACAGTAACGGTGCCTCTGCAAAATAGTCTCGAGGGAACTTGTTTTGGTGGAATATTTGCACTCCGCAAAAGAAAACGCCACATACAAAATAAATTAAGTAACTTTTCTCTTAATCAACATGAGCTATTTAAATTAGTAATAATTTGCTCTTGCTCCAGTGTTTTGCCGTGTGGACTTTGTCTATAGCAACCGTCTATAGCAATCCTGTAATATTGGTCCCAAAAGTGTAGCAAAAGCCATAAACATATGTCAGGATGTCAGACAAGTATCATGGAAATGTACTTCTGTTAATCCAGACTAAAGTTACACCAACGTTTAAAACGCTCAAAAAGTTATTTTTAGTACGATTGTTTTGACCATTGAGAACACCGCTGGCCTAACCCATGATTAAATTCGCCATGAGCTAGCTAGGGCACTCCAGTCTTTCTGCCTTACTGCCCGACGTTAAGACACTTTAGCCAGGATGAGAGGGGACAGCACCCCCAGGGACACAGGTACAGCTAGCCCCCAACCAACGACTACAGCAACCCTAACCCAGCACTGGTTGCTAACAACAGCAATAACAGAGAGCTTAATGATCCGTCAGGGAACAGAACATATCAGACCCCAGGCGCTGGCGCCCGCCTCTCGCTGAAATCGGGTCACAACAGAGACCCTCTGGACGTCTCCACCTGGTTATTCACATTACTAAACATAACATGATTTTTAAAACTTTGATACATTAATGTGTCCGTGAATAGATACATTTTAATTGGCAATGGTGGTTAATAATAAAGACAACAACTCCCATGACTCTCATACATCTACATCCATGGTTATGATTGAGAGACCTATATGCATAAAATTACATAGGGGTCATCTCTCTGCTGGAGGAAGCAACTGTTTGATTAGCATGTGATATGTGAGTGGAGGCTTTTATGGATAATTTGATGTCTCTTACCCACAGTTTCTGTAATCATGGTATGTTGTTGGCTCAATACACAGGTTGTTATTGGCTGCAAACACCCACTTTGATATGCGGATCCCATCAGGAAAGGTGCAGTTAATGAATGTGAAGCCTGTGGGAAAGAAACAGATCAATGTACAGTTAATCATTATTTCAGGGATGGACACAGACATTTGGAAGACCTATTGCTTTTTACTGACATGGCTCTTTTATTAACTCTCTAATGTATTAGAGATGTAGCCTAGCTGTCATTATGTAGGTGTCTGTTTTGTTGCGTGATGCACAGCATGCTTTTCCTCACTCTGTGGTCTGGAGCCTCATGGTAGGGCCTCATCTTAAATAGAACGATTAGAATCTGAATTACATAACTTATACAGTGTACTGTATTTTACAACCAAGTCAGTCTGTTTTTTTTTGCCTACACCCTACGATTGAACGGTATGGAAGTACTAGTTTCCCCTGCTTTCTATCAATATTCCTTGGTAATTGTCTCTTGGTGTAATTTGCCAAACATGCTCGTAGACATGTAAATTAACTGTTTGTGTGCTAGCTAAGTCAACGCCGGTCAACACCTTTTATATTGTAACATCAAAGCTCAGGCTGCGTTAGCTTCGGCTAAACCACAGCAGCAACTTGCGCTACCTCCGTTAAAATGCAACTTCAACCCTCGGATATGACGGTAATCACGTAGCGATTTTACTGTATCTAGACATCTGTATGTGTGTTCAACCTTTTGAAATACTTAGATTTGGTGTGTTACTGTGCAGGTAATATCCGAGGAGCATCTCGCATGATTGTGAATTCTACTGAACCAGACTGAGAGACCATTTAAAGGCTCAGGAACCCTTTGCAGGTGTTCTGGGTTAATTAGCTGATTAGAGTGTGACACTTTGAGCCTACAATATTGAACCTTTTCACAATATTCTAATTTTCTGAGGGTTTTCATAAACTGTAAGCCATAATCATCAAAATTATAACAAATACAGGCTTGAAATAGCTCGCTTTGCATGTAATAAGTCTATATAATGTATTAGTTATACCTTTTATGTTGAATTACTGAAATAAATAAACTTTTGCACAATATTCAAATTTTTCGAGTTTCACCTATGCTTCTGGTTCACCTGTTAATAAAGCAAAATCGCCCCTTTGAACATATGGTTGTAATGGAGACTGAATTATTGCTGTTAATATGAAAGTCCACAAAGAAACAACACACCATTCTACTTTTAAGGGCTAACTTAAATGAAATATATAATAGTTTTCCGTTTGAACACATTGTCATCAACATTAACAAGCTTTAAAATGACACATTTTTCAAATTTGGATATTGTTTCAAAATCGGAAATCAAATGAACGAAAAAGTACACAGGACCAATTACAGTAACTACATAAAAACTTAACTGTTGCAGCATGAAATGTTGTTTGTGTTTAGCCTACATCATCAGTTTCTATCTAATGTGAAACAAGAGGCTATATTAGCTTCGCTACCAGGCTCTCTTTTTTTCCAAAAAACTTTATTATTCAAGTACAGATACACAAACACATTGAAAACATAAAATTCATACATACATACACGAAAAAGGGGCGTATGAAATTTACATTAAAGAGGTGTTAATTGTAAATGTTCAGAGTCCGGATGGCATTCTTATTTGTCAGTCATTTTAAAGTTTCAAAATATAATTTCATGTCATTTTTAAATTGGTGAATATTTCAGATCATTTACATTTCTGGATATAAAATTTTCAAATAAAATTAAAAGATTCAAAATGAAAACATGGCATTTATCCAAATAATTTCCTTCATAGTAAAAAATGCTACCAGGTTGTCTTGGTCTGTTCGAGCGTATGGGGAGTGACGTAAGCAAAGAAAAATGGCTGACTTGGATGTGGGCGGGGCTTGATGCCTTCCCGCAGGCTGCAGCGAGATACTGTCAGGTTTACATGGACTTTCAGTTGGTTTTCATGGATTTTCAGTTGGTTGTCATGGACTTTCAGTTTGTTTTCCCATTCACTGTCATCAGCACTCATTGTTCACACCTGCAGTCCATCGGCACTGATCACTCACACCTGCATGTTGTTAAACCATGTCATCAGTTCACCACCTGCACCTCATCAGTCCACCATCTTTATAAGCAGCAGAGGCACATTCATTCTTTGTCTGGTCTTGTTCGTCTATATGTCGAGGTATGTCCATGTATATGCTTGTGTCACGACTTTTAGACTCGCTCTCATTTCCTACCTGTTGGAGTGCTGTCTGTGGACCTGCTCTCTGTTCCTCCTGTTGGATTTTGTATAATAAAGTTCAACTTCACTTACCTCCATCCTGACTCCTGCTCCTTCCATTACAGATACACTTGCAAACAACCTCTGGGAAAGTTTCTCGGGAGGGACCAAGGGGGTATGCTTCTCCTCGGAACACGTAGCTCCTATTGCGCCATTTTGATGCTAACAAGCCATCACCTCTCTCAAAAATAGGCTAACAATTGTGTCATAACCACGCAACTTACTGTTGCACAGTAGAGAAACTACCGTACAGGAGAAGCTCGCAGGCAGTTTCGACTCACATTAGCTTTTTAAGTTTAATTACTAATGTTAACTAGCATTTTAATTGGCAATAATTAGCCTGTGCCCATGTTATCTCCTTACATATACCTACGCTCTCCATCTCTGCAAGATTGGGAATGATTGAGATTTCTCTTGGCACAGCTACCAGAAGACTTCCAACTTTCAGACAGGTTGCTCACGTCACATCTACGTCTACGAGCTCAGTTGGAGGCTCCCAGTAATGCTCAGCCATCACCGAAAGAGTGCTTCTAATAGACATCGCTGGTCTCCGTCCAGAGCAACAGGATCTGTTGGTCCATTTTATATATTTCCATGACACTCTTTCTGTGTTCAAGGTCACATGACACAAAGTGTTGTTACATGATAAGTTATTCTGTATATGTTAAGGGGTTTAACACTTAACTACTTTAATAATTTCCGCTGTAAATTAAAACTAATTTAAAGTGATAACAACTGAAAAATCACAAGTTAGATGGTGGAAATCGCAAGATGAAATCGACGTAGGAAACCTCAAATGAAACCACATCCATCCATCACAAACACTCCTGTGTGGCATACCTTAGGCGGGGTTTGGACCTGCATCTCCTGAGTGTCAGTCAGCACCATTCCCCTCTGGACCATCTCCGGAGATCAGAAAGAAGAAACATCACCTCCATCAACCTTCAGAGAAACAAAGTTTGTCTTTTCCTTCTGATGCCCCCTAAACCTCTTAAACAAATAATCCATTAAAAACATCTTAAATGTGCAGATAATCCTTCAAAACCCCCTTTAACCCTTTGCAAGACATAGGTGATAATCAATCAAAACCCTTCAATATAGTTTAATACATTTATGTATCCATTAAATAACCTGACACCTGCTTTACAGATGTCAGCTGACTCTGAAGTTTAACCTTAATTTAAATATTGAGATGACCTTTCAGAGCCCTCAGAAGTCAGTTGGAAGAGAAACTGTTCCACAGTCTGTCAGTTTTTCTGTTTCAAAAGGATTCTCTTGTACCTGAACTCATTAAAATGTTTCTGCTTTCTTTTAGGATGAAGAGTGAACACATTTTATCAACTCACCAAACAGGAAGTGACTCATAACTCAGCTAAAACGTCTCAGAGGAGTTTGAATCAGCTGATGGAGGCCACACTGATGTTTTCAACCTGGGCTCACGGGATATACGTACCTCTGGCCATGTTTTTGCAGCGCTACAAATACATACTATCAGGTAGCCTATATTCAGCTCAGAGTTTTGAGAAACAAATGTCCTGTCCTGGAGGTGCTAAAGAGAATAACTGTAATGTGGCTGAAATGGGTTTTATTTTATATTATTAATTATAAAGTCGACATTATTTTAAAGCAGTATTTTTCATGATGCTCAGCACAAATTTCAAATTAATTATTTCTACTCATGTTCTCACTCACCACAGATGAGTCTTCTGACTTGATTCCTGACTGAACAGACCAGTCGTCCTGAGACATTTTGTTTCAGAGTGATGCTGTTAGTATTTCCAGAGAGGAGCTCAGCATCTGTCAGTGTGTGTCCATCCAGAGTCCAGCTGTACTGAGGACTGTCCCCTCACTCAGAGGAGCAGGACACCCTCCTCTCTCCCTGGGACAGTTTGTTGCATCTATTTCTCTTTCAGACCAAAGTTTGCCAACAGGAAGTTGAGCAGCTGAATATTACACAGACCTGTGACCAGTGGTGAAATGGAACCGAGTACATTCACTAAATTACAACTTTGAGCTACTTGTAGCATTTTAGCATTTTCTTATATCCTACTCCTCTAGATTTAAGAAGAAAGTATTGTACTTTTTACTTCACCACATTCATTTTAGTTACTTTTAAGATAGATATTGTATATAAATACAATATACAATAAATTCAAAATATGATGCATTGACATATATGAAACTACACAAGAGTCTGGAAAGATTTTTAAATTATGCTCAAACTGAATATCGGAAAATAAATGGAGAAATAATTATTTCATATGATATATATAATAATATGATATAAATGAATGTGGCATTCAGTGTTGTGAGTACTTTAAACATTTAGCAATTTTCACGAAAATCTTTTGTAAAAATTAAGGTCCACTGGATTTCAAAGAACATGAGTGAACTCATAACATTACAAATTTAAAAATGTAATTCGTTAATTAAAAAGAAAATAGTATGGGTGCTGTAACTCTATGCCTCTCTTAATGCAGACAGGAACATGTTATTGTGCGAAAGAGCCACATACAAATATGTGACAGAAAAACATGCACACACTCTACACTGAGCAGCCTGATGTGTCTTCTCTTAGTGATCAGCTTCAGATAAGAAAAGAAGCAGAAACTGTGGCCAACTGGGCATGTCTGTTCCTCATTTATGTTGAGACAAGTTATGACCAGTGATAAAAGCCTTAAAAAGAAGAAGACTAAACATTTTAACAGGAGTCTGAAAATGCTTTGTGGGCGGATCTCTGGCGCTGTTGCTATTATACCGGCGGGATAAATGAGTCTTGCGCCCGACGCAAATCTAAAATGGGTTGGTCTGAAGTAGCTAGGTGTGGTTTGGGCGTAACGTGAAAATAACCAATCAGAGCGTCATCTCACATTCCCTTTAAGAGCAGGCGCGCTTGTTCCATGGCAGATTGCTATTGTGGCCGGTATTTGCCTGGCGCCCGCGTAGCTGTCCGAGATGCGGCAAAGTAATAAATGCCCGTCTTGGTTGGGTGGCGATGTTGCTGCGGTCTCTCGGGTGCATCTCCTCAAGTCTGGAGAGGATTGCTGCAGCCATGGAGCGTGGGCCTCCAAACGCACCACCTGCACCTGTTGTGCCCCTTCCTCCTCCCCCCACTCTATCTCCGTCCACCCGCTCCATCAGGAGCACATCGCGCATTACTCCCGGACCAGATCCCGCCGGAGTGTCCAGTCCCACCGTAGTTCAACATCACGTCTCCTTAAGTCCTCTAATATTTCCTCATTTATGTCATCAACACATCCATGATTCATGGAAATGTGTAAAACACAACAAGCCACAAAGAATGCTGCTACTTTTTGAGGACTGTACTGTAAAGTGCCTCCTGATCTATCCAAACACCTGAAGTGCATTTTCAGTAATATTTTTCTTTGTAATTATGTATGGTTTGCAAAAATGGGAACTGCTGCGTCCGTTTAGATGAGAGAAGTGTATGCGCGTTGTGCCCACGCTACATTATGGCCAAGCATGCGCCCCTAAAATAGCATCTGAATAACGCGCTACTGACTTTAGATTAGCGCCACTGACTTTAGACCAGGTTTTTCCTGGTCAGTGGCGGAATTGTTTTCTGAAACTGCAAAATAGCACCAGATAACGTTTGCGCCGGAACACGCTTCCTCTTTTCGCTAAACCGCCCCCAGGATCGCAAATACATTCCCTAATTTACCGACGTGCGTCTTTGGAGGGAAAAGTCCGCCGTGCGACGGGTGCAAAATAGGAATGATACATGCGTCGGTGTACTAAGGCATTTGCGCTGAGTGCAAGATAGGGCCCAAAATTTTATTTTTAACCATGCACAGGAAAGACTGGCATTGCTCTCAGCTATAAAGGAAGTGAAACAAAAGGTCATCATACAGCATAAACACAGCTTCCCACAAATATCTTCTCTTTTATTTTATTATTCCTGTCTGTTAGAATCAGAATCAAAATCAGATTTATTGCCAAGCAAGTTTGCTCTTGCAAGGAATTTGCTTTGGTGTGTTATAGGTGCATACAGTAAATAATAAACATATTAAAGAGATAATAAACAATAAAGCACAAGTACTGCTACAGTCGAGAACAGAAATACAAAATATACAAAAAAAAGTATGTAAATATGTTCAATATAACTGTTTAAGAAAGAAAGGCTTTCAAAAATGTTGATCAGGGGAGTTCCCAGTATACAGTATATACTGTACTGTATGCACAATGGTCAGGGATAATAGTCCAGGATCATGTAACTATGTGTGTGGGGTTCTGTCAGAATCTGTCATTGGGGCACAGGCCTTATGTTCTGCTCATTCAATCCTCCTCGACATTTGAGAAAGTTGAACATACGGATGTTAGAATCATTAGCACTATACAGTATGTACAGTACATGTGCACAGTGTGACAGCTGTCTATTTTCAATAATGTGTGGCAATTAAGACACCATTACAATCCAGACACAGGTTATTTCGATATTTTCATTACTACTACTTTCACTATTTTTATATATGTATATACACAGTAAAAGTTGTATTTTTGGTCCTGAAAACAACCGTGAAGTATCTGTAACTAACATTAAACACAAATGTCTCTTATATCAAGGCTAAAAAATAAAACACACAAAGTTACATTTAAAGGTAAATATAATCAGCTGCAGCATCAACTAATACCATCCAAACAATACGCCTACTTCCTGCTAGTCTTTAAAGTCTTGGATTAATTTATTTTCATTATAAGCACGAACTCTGAAAACTAGCCACACTGTGATTCAAATGATGGCGATGATACTTTGAAGCCCAGTCAACCAGTAAATGTGGTAAATAATATCTATCTATATTTTGTCCTTTTGAACATCACATCAAATGAAGGTGAAAGAGCTTTGGGCATCTTCACAAACACCTCCTCTCTCTGTCTTCAGTGGTGCAGTCTTTGTAAAAAACACTAAACGCCGTGAATCACCTGTCGTTACAGACCTTGGCGTACACACATTCATCTCCTGCTGGTTCAACAGTCTGCTGAGGTTGCTCTGAGAACTTGACCTGGCCGTACTCCACCTCCACCCCCGTCCCTGCCTTTTGCTGCACCTGCCTCCCCGGCTGCTGCACCGTCCTGACATCAGCATAGGTTAGTTCATTATCGTCTTCTTCTTCTGCAGAGTGAATGGAAGAAGTGGCACAAACACATCATATTTAACTAGATATACTCAGTGGTGGAATGTAACTAAATACATTTACTCAAGTACTATATTTAAGTATAACTTTTAGTTTCTTGTACTTGAGTGTTTTCTTTTTATGCCACTTTCTACCTTAACTTTACATTTCTTTACATTTTAGAAGTAATAATGTACTTTTTACTTCACTCCAATTATTCAACATGCAGTTTTAGCTGCTAGTTTTCAGCTCAAGATCGTGTTTTGTTATAGACTTCAGACTACAATTTCATTTGTAAGGGACAATGTTCAATTAAAACATAAATGTAACCATTTGATGCATTGCACCAGAGTTAGCCTTAGGCTAATTACATCTGCAGTCCCAAAGGAAGCACAAATACAATTTAAAACATTTTAAAAATCAAACATCACTCAATAAGTAAAAAACAAGTGACAAATAGCATTAAAGCTGCGAGCAGTGATGGACGGGCCCTTGCGCCTTGGCACGCATTGGGGTTCCCGGCGGATGCCGCTCCTTGCGACCGTGCAGTTTCGTAGCACTCCGACACTGCAAATCGTCAACAATGAAAAGGGAACTCCCCGCCGAGTTCAACGATACCTCACTCAAGACTCTACGTGATACGGTTCATTAGCTGTGAAAAGGGGCGTGGCTAAAGCATAGGGGGGCGGGTCAATATCGACTTTAAGTAAATATCAGCCTTTATTTGTCCTCAGGGTTGGACTCTTATGAATCCTGAAAAGTTTCAAGCCAGGTCAACGTACTCTCGAGTTACACCCACTTCCGGTTTCGGCGGCGAAATGCACAAAATGGCCGCCCCGCCACGGCCACGCCCTATGACGAAAAGTTTTTCTTTTAACAAAATTTCATCTTTATCAACTTAAGATGGCACAGACCGAGTTTGAAGTTGATCGGATGAAATCTCTAGGAGGAGTGGAAATGGCCAAAATCGCACTAATTTCGAACTTTGAAATCAAAATGGCGGACTTCCTGTTAAGTTTAGGGTATGGCTGTAATGACGTTTTTTGTACAGCTTGACATGTTACATATGTGTACTAAGTTTCGTGAGTCTACGTTAAACGCACTGCAGGGGCTAAACATTTTTTACTTTGTAGGGGGCGCTAGTGAGCCATTTTTGTGCGCCTAATCGCGAAACCCTTAAAATACGTAAATTTTCACCAGACTTGATGCGACCGCCAAATTTGGTGAGTTTTTGAATATGTTAAGCCCCTCAAAAAGGCAATTACTTTGCAGAAAATAATAAGAATTCCTTCAGTTTCAATAGGGCCTTCGCCGCTGTCGGTGCTCAGGCCCTAATTAAAGCTGCGAGCAGCGATGGACGGGCCCTCGCGCCTCTGCGCGCGTCGGGGTTACCGGCGGACGCCGCTCCTTGCGACCGTGCATTTGCGCGGCACTCAGACATAAAAAGGAACTCTCTGCTGAGTTCAGTGATATCTCACTCAAGGGTCTACAGCAAACGGGTCATTAGTTATAAAAGGGGGCGTGGCTTAAATATAGGGGGCGGGCTAAACCATCACCAATGAAGAAGGAAGTCTCTGCTAAGTTCAATGATACCTCACACAAGGGTCTACATCAAACGGGTCATTAGTTATAAAAGGGGGCGTGGCTAAAGCTTAGGGGGCGGGTCAAACCATCACCAATGAAGAAGGAAGTCTCTGCTGAGTTCAATGATACCTCACACAAGGGTCTACATCAAACAGGTCATTAGTTATAAAAGGGGGCGTGGCGTTTAGGGTATGGCTCTAATGAAGTTTTTTATATATCTTGACATGGTACATATGTGTACCAAGTTTCGTGAAAACTAAAATACAGCTGTGTCGTTTCACTAAGGGCTGTTGATTTTTGCCTAAGTTGTTAGTATTATAAGTATGTCAGATAAGATATTTTGCAACGTTTAGTAGGAACTTAAGGAAATGGAATTCAAGAGGAGCTTAGCTCACTTATTATTGCAACCTTGACAACTAGAGTGGCAATACAAATTTGTATGTTTGAATTTATTTGTATGAATGTATATATGTGGTTTAATTTAGTCATTTTTTGTAAATCGTTTTGCTCCGACATAGAATCTAAAAGTATGAATCTAAAGAAAGATAGTGATCTTTGGTATGTTACATAAACTACCAAAGAAAGGTCTTAAAATTGCCCATATTAATATATGCAGTCTCAGGAATAAATTGAGTGATTTAACAGATATACGGCAGCTAAATAACTTGCACATATTGGCAGTGTCTGAAACTTGTTTAGACTCTACATTTGATGATGCAACTTTAATGATTGATGGATACAGCATTTTTAGGAATTATAGGAATGCATATGGAGGAGGAGTTGCTATCTATATTCAACATCATATACAGTGCCTGCCGAAAGTATTCGGCCCCTTGAAACGTTTCGACCTTTTGCCATTTATTTGGGTTTTTTTGAAGAATCAACAACAAGTGGGTAAAGTTCCCAATTATGAAGTGGAACGAAATTCATTGGCTATTTCTAACTTTTTTAACAAATAAAAACTGAAAAAGTGGGCGTGCAAAATTATTCAGCCCCTTTACTTTCAGTGCAGCAAACTCTCTCCAGAAGTTCAGTGAGGATCTCTGAATGATCCAATGTTGACCTAAATGACTAATGATGATAAATATGTGTGTAATCAAGTCTCCGTATAAATGCACCTGCTCTGTGATAGTCTCAGAGGTCCGTGTAAAGCGCAGAGAGCATCATGAAGAACAAGGAACACACCAGGCAGGTCCGAAATACTGTTGTGGAGAAGTTTAAAGCCGGATTTGGATACAAAAAGATTTCCCAAGCTTTAAACATCCCAAGGAGCACTGTGCAAGCGATAATATTGAAATGGAAGGAGTATCAGACCACTACAAATCCACGAAGACCCGGCCGTCCCTCTAAACTTTCAGCTCATACAATTAGAAGACTGATCAGAGATGCAGCCAAGAGGCCCATGATCACTCTGGATGAACTGCAGAGATCTACAGCTGAGGTGGGAGACTCTGTCCATAGGACAACAATCAGTCGTGTACTGCACAAATCTGGCCTTTATGGAAGAGTGGCAAGAAGAAAGCCATTTCTTAAAGATATCCATAAAAAGTGTCGTTTAAAGTTTGCCAAAAGCCACCTGGGAGACACACCAAACATGTGGAAGAAGGTGCTGTGGTCAGATGAAACCAAAAATCGAACTTTTGGCAACAATGCAAAACGTTATGTTTGGCGTAAAAGCAACACAGCTCATCACCCTGAACACACCATCCCCACTGTCGAAACATGGTGGTGGCAGCATCATGGTTTGGGCCTGCTTTTCTTCAGCAGGGACAGGGAAGATGGTTAAAATTGATGGGAAGATGGATGGAGCCAAATACAGGACCATTCTGGAAGAAAACCTGATGGAGTCTGCAAAAGACCTGAGACTGGGACGGAAATTTGTCTTCCAACAAGACAATGATCCAAAACATAAAGCAAAATCTACAATGGAATGGTTCACAAATAAACATATCCAGGTGTTAGAATGGCCAAGTCAAAGTCCAGACCTGAATCCAATCGAGAATCTGTGGAAAGAACTGAAAACTGCTGTTCACAAACGCGCTCTCATCCAACCTCACTGAGCGCGAGCTGTTTTGCAAGGAGGAATGGGCAAAAATGTCAGTCTCCGATGTGCAAAACTGATAGAGACATACCCCCAAGCGACTTACAGCTGTAATGCGCGCAAAAGGTGGCGCTACAAAGTATTAACTTAAGGGGGCTGAATAATTTTGCGCCCAATATTTCAGTTTTTATTTGTTTAAAAGGTTTGAAATATCCAATAAATTTCGTTCCACTTCATGATTGTGACCCACCTGTTGTTGATTCTTCACAAAAAATTACAGTTTTATATCTTTATGTTTGAGGCCTGAAATGTGGCAAAAGGTCGAAAAGTTCAAGAGGCGAATACTTTCACAAGGCACTGTACCTGTCAAAGTGATAACAGAATTAATGTATTCTAGTATTGAAGTAATTTGGTTAAAAGTTAGCCTGAAACATCTTTTAAAAAATTAGATTATATGTATATGATGATGCTAGATCGTAGTAGTATGAATCTTGAAACTTACTTAATGGGTGACTTCAATATAGATTGGAATTATTCTGACTGTCGTAGGAAAATCAAATTAATGAGCACAGCAACGGCATGTGGACTATCACAGGTAATTAATAAACCAACTAGAATATATATAAAAAGGGATGGTACTCAATCAGCTTACTGTATTGACCACATGTTTATAAATAGACCAGAACTTTGTTCAAATTGCTTATCTGTGCCAATTGGTTGTACTGACCATAATCTTATTGCAATTGTAAGGAAAACAAAAGTTCGTAAATCAGGTCCAAAAGTAATAATGAAAAGGTCATTTATAAGATTCAGTCTATTACAATATGAAGATGGTGTCAGAAATGTAGACTGGTCAGAGGTATTTTTACAAAAGGATCCAGAGAAAGCATGTTAGCTTTTTGATCAAACTTTAATGACATTGGTAGAAAATCATGCACCAATAAAAAAGTTTACTGTTCGAAATATGTCAACACCCCGTGGTTAGATCAAGAATTAAAAGATCTTATGAAAAAGAGAGATCTAGCTAAACAAGCAGCAATCCTATCTAAATTCAAATCGGACTGGCAAATATATCGTAAACTTAGAAATGTTGTAACTAAGTTAAATAAGAAGAAAAATAAATTGTATTATAATAAGAAAATTACAGAAATAAAAACAATTATGGAATATATTGAATAATATGTTAAGAGGAAATAATAAATCAACTCCAGCTTATTTAGAAAATGAAGGTGAATTTCTTACTAAACCAAGTGATATAGCGAATCATCTTAACGATTATTTCATAAATAAATAATCTTAAAAATACTACACAGCCACACAAGACATATTTATCAAATACATTGATAAATAATATAATGGAAGGTAAAACAAGAATGTCAGTGGTTCTAGAGTGGAATTACTTCTGATGAATTGTAAAAACAAACCACCTGGTGTTGACTATCTTGAACATAAGTTGCTTAAGCCAATAGTTTCATATTGTTGCTCATATAATTAATGTGTTTTATGGATAATATGTTTGCAAGCATGGAAAATATGTAAAGTTGTGCCAATACACACAAATAAGAAAATGTCTTTTTCTGGATCAAACAGTAGACTAATAAGTTTATTACCAATTCTCGGTAAAATAATGGAAAGAATTGTTTATGAACAGATTCAGTCTTATTTTAAAATAATGATTTAATTACACATTTTCAGCATGCATATAGAGGAAAACACTCAACAGCCACTGCCCTGACTCAGCTGGTTGATGACTGGTTCAAGGATATGGAGGAGTGGAAAATAATAGGTGTTGTAATGCTTGATTTCACTGCAGCATTTGATATAACTGACTATGATTTACTGTTAAAAAAACTGGAATATTACGGTTTTTCACGAACTGCATTATTATGGATGAAAAGTTATTTGACAGACAGAAGACAACTAGTTTACTTTAATGGAAGCTTTTCAAAGGTCAGGGTTGTGGAAGATGGCGTGCCTCAAGGAAGTTGTCTTGGGCCGCTCCTCTACACAATCTTTACCAATGATCTTCCATCTCTTTTAGATAAAGCAAGCATTTCAATGTTTGCTGGTGATTCCACTCTATATTTAGCAGGAACTGATATTGGCGATTTAAATATAAAACTACAGAGAGAGCTACAGTTAGTGGTGGACTGGATAAGAAGTAACAAATTGATTCTCAATGTATCTAAAACTACCTGTTTAGTGGTTGGAACTCATTTTTCTTTATGTTCCAAACCGAAACTTGAACTCAGCATAGAGCAAAATTCTGTAGAGCAAAGAGAAGAGGTTAAACTTTTGGGATTGATAACAGATTGTGTTGGGATAGACATGTTCAGAAACTGGTAACTAAAATGAGCAACACTTTGTCTGTTATTAAAAGGTGTGCAAAACACTTTACACCACAGACCGTTAAACAAGTACTTCATGCTTTGTTTTTTTCACACCTTGATTATTGCTCTGTGGTTTGGTCCAGCACTTCAGCAATTAATATAAAAAAAACTACAAGTGATTCAGAATAAAGCGGCACGTGTGGCTCTCTCATGTGGGTTTAGATCAAATGTTGATAAAATGCATGAAAGCCTTTCATGGTTTAAACACCTTTTACTTTATATACAAAATTATCTTTTAGTACTGATGCACATCATTATCCAACAAGGCATGCAGTAGGAGGTAGTTTTATTTTACCTAAAGTGAAAACCAAATCAATTCAACGTTCAGTTAGGTACAGAGCAATGTGTGAATGGAACTCTCTCCCAAATATTATCAAACAACAAAATACTCAGTGTGGTTTTAAAAAATCCCTTAAGAAATATTACCTTCAAAGAGATTTCAATATTTAGTATCAATTTAAGAGAGATTTCGTTATAGGGCTTTTTCGTTATATCTTATTGTTTAAAATAGATTTATTCGGAGTAGTGTTTTTATTTAATTATTTATTTATTTATGTTTTGTGTGATTAATTGTGTTAACTGTAAAATATGATTTGTATTTTCAAATGTTGTGTAATGTGAAGTAATGTCTTTGTGTGTATGGTGTGTAATATGATATTGTAAATTGTATTGTCACATGATAGATTGTAGGACACCAGGAAGAATAGCTTTTAGCTTATGCTGAAGCTAATGGGGATCCAAATAAAACAAACAAATTTGATTTTCTTTATCATACTTACATATTGTTACTTAAGTAACATTTTCAATGCATGACTTTTACTTAGCCTAAGACAGGGTCTGAATACTTACTATAACGTTTTGGGAAACACATTCTTGCCGAGAGTTATACTCAAATATTTATATCATTGAAGTTTGTAGAGAAATAGAGAATAGAGAAATAAACTGTTAGTGCAGTTATGGGTCACAAAAAGGAAGTTTTGTTTTTTTGTACCTTTAGATTTGTTGTTCTGCTTTTTCTTCTGAGCACAGACGACAGCCACTCCAGCCACTAACAGAATTACCAACACAGACAGTACACCGGCCAATATCAGCAAGTACCCTGCTGCTTCTATAATAACAGACACAAGAGACACACAGAGCTTTAAGTTACCAAACACTGCAGGTTGGTTTATGGAAACAGAAAAAAACAAAATAGGCAAAATACTTTAATGAATGCACTTCAGCAGCGTTAGTTTAGATGAGGCCACAGAGATATATGTAGTTTAACAATAAAATATGACATTTATGTCAATCAATATTATACCCCAGTAGGTAAAATAGTGATTTACCTTGAATGGTCAACTTTAGAGTCCGCAGCTCTGATAACAATCCTTCTGAATCTGAGATTTGAAGTGTATATTCACCTCCATCAGTCCTGCTCAGGTTGTTGATCCTAAATGTTCCATTACTGGGAGTAAAGAAGGATCTGTTTGCTATCGTATTAGACACAATCACATTCTTTCTCCCATTGAGTATTGTTATTGCTGTTATATTTGCTTTGATTGTTGTTTTGATTGACCATTGGTATCTAGATATTTCTGAGGCGTTGTCCATCAGCTGGAGGACCACAGTTCCTCCCAAAGCTCCATAACACTGAGTTCCATTCTGTCGGCCATCACAGTAGGTTTCCACACCTGGAACGTTTCGGGGAAAAAATGTAAACATGACAGTTTTGATCATTTAATTTCTATAATATGAATTACCATGACACCATTTTATACATAAGCAAATATTGATCTAAGGCCAACTACAGTGGGTTTGGTGCAGTTGTGTAACTCTCAGACCACATTATGCAACAGGTGTTTAGCTGAGTGTTCCACAGGCCTGAGACTGCTAAACAGGTAGAGCAGACGTAATCTCACCAAGTCATTACACACTCATGCTGTGGTTTGGGTTTTTTATGCAGACACAATTTAACTTTTAAATTATAGCAACTTAGATGTGTTTGGGGAAATTATTAAAATGATGGGCAAGATATAGAGAATAGTTCAACTCTAAGTAGTATTGTAGTAAGTCTAAAAAAATCATAGTGTCAGTATGACTAAGCATAATATAAGTACAACAACATGGTACTATGTCATACAGTGTTTTATTTTAAATTTTCAAGCAACTTTAAGATTGAACATCAGTGTGCATCAGATGAATTAAATATCTGAACTGTCAGGGATGAAGTGCTTTAATCCTAAAAGTTAAATTGAATAGATTAATTTGTAGAAGCTCATGATTATAATCTGTACTATTCATGCACAATAATGTGGATTTGCCATTGCTCTTAGAAATAAGAAGCCATTTTTTTTTAAAGCCACTGAACCTTAGAGAAGCTCAAATAAAGTATGATTTTCAATCTGCTGCAGTTTTCAGTTGATTCTCATATCTTAATTTATCAATAACATTTGTAATTTCTTCAGGACCACCAGGTGTCTCTAGCCTGCAATATAACCACAGAGGATAATGTATACTATACGACTATACCGGAAACCAATAGCTGCACAACAAGTTCTCATTTGAATGTGTTATTAGTGTTATCAGTCAAACAGCTCACCATGAGAGACTCCGAGTAGCATCAGCAACAGTCCAACCACAGCTTCCATGTCTCCTCAGTGTTCAGCCTCTGTTGATCCAGTCAGCAGCTTTTCTACCTGAACATCCTACACTGGACAGCCTGAAATGTGTCCTGTTAGCGATCAGCCTCAGAGGAGAAGGTGTGAAAACTTTGAGCCGACCAGAGCGTTGTTGTATTAATCTTTTCATAGGCTGAGAGGAGAACAGGAAGTGATATCAGTTTTACTTCCCCTTTTAGCCTCCAACACGACGACCTCTGATGGACTGAGTGGAAGAGAGAGAAACATTCCTCCTTTACACTGAAATAGGATTTGAGACTGACAGCTGACATTTGTCATCTCTCCATCTTATAACTTCTGACAAAACATTTACACACCAAACTGTTGTTTAGAGAGTGAAGTCTTCAGAGAAAAAAGTCATTTTAAATTACAAATAAATGTCTATGAAATGACATTAAAAACATCTAGAATTTTGCAGAATTTACATAATGGAGAATAATGTTCAGTTCAACTTAAAGATAATTTTCAGATAAACATCAACAACACTGAAGAAAAAATGCATTAAAAATGATTAGGATACAATAAGTTAAGCAACAAGAATTTAAGTTTTTATCATGTGATTTTGAATACTTCAATACTGCAGTAATAATGAAATGATTGTTATGCCAATATTATATCACAGTTACATACAGTACATTATACAGCTTGAGACTTTATTATTGACCAAATATTGCCTTTAATTCTTGCCTTGAGGTTACACAGTCTTGGCAATACTTCACATATAAGACCAAGTAAAATGTTCCAACTCAATTATTTCTTCCTCTCACAAAAGGTTTCTGTCTTTAGTTAGGGGTGTATATCCACAAGGTAAACACAAATATACAATCCCAAGGTAATAAAATATGTAGAATACATTCACACTGTGTTGTTGGCCCAGAGTGGTCTAAAAATAATGCTTCTCTGTAATCTCTGCAATGTTCCTGGTCTGAGTTCACTTGAACAATTTATCTCTCTCTCTCTCTCTCTCTCTCTCTCTCTCTCTCTCTCTCTCTCTCTCTCTGCCCTAAAATATAAAAATATTTCTGACATTGCACTTCCAGCAGACATATTTTAAACTCGCTATATTAATGACGCAGACTGTGTAAGTGAATCATCTTAAGCATCTTTTATTGAATTAGTTTTTCTGAAAAGTGTTCATGTTGCCAAACCAGTAGAGGGAAACCTCACACCAGTTTTTCTCATTTGTCTAAATACCAACACCGGTAATTGAGACACAGTATGCAAGCACATTTCCTGCTTTGCAATTATATTGCCTTTCTAAACCACACATTTCAAAACACAAAATTCTCTACATTTGGCACAATCTTTATGAATAGAATCTCTTGTATTTACATGGAACACAATGCCTTTCAGAATGCTAAATTCTAATTTATTTCTATCCCCTCTGACTGCTCACATGGGCAAACACATGTTGCACAATTGTATAATTAGCAATCAGCTTCAGCAATACAGTAAAAGGTCCACAGGTGAGCTCAAGGAGAGAGATTCAGGTCACTTTGGTCAACCATGGTCTAACAGTGAGGGAGGCTGGGCAGAGAGTACAAACAGGTAGCTCTATGATCACAATCCCCAAACATGTTTACCTCTTCTGCAAGCTATGGAAGATGCATGTGTAGATAAATCTCTACAAGCTTTTCACGGTTGACAGGGTCCATCCTATATGTTTGTTTGTTTGTTTTTACTGATTACAGTACATTTTTCTATTATTTCTTTTGAACTTTACATATCAAACTTTGTGTTTGTGGCATGAATACAGTGTTTTGGGGATAAAAACAAATTTTTGTTTATATAAAAGTATGTTTGTGTGTTTTATATTTGAGTATAAAAACATTATACAAAGATATTTTACAACAGACTACTGTACATGCGTGGTAAGTCTAAGACTGGACATGCAAAAGGAATAAGTCTCCATTCATACTAGTGGTTTACATTGTGCACGTCAGTGTTGAATTGGCTCTCAGAAACGTCCATTCATATGATATAACCTTGTTTTGAGTGTGGCGTTTCATTTTGCAGATTTCTAGTTTAGCCTTCGTTCTGGGTGGATGTTAGTTTGGAGTTGGAGAGTTCTGAGAATATGTGCAATGCTCTCAGAAGAGTTCTGTCAACAATTGAGTCTGGAAGTTTTATTCAATTCTCATCAAGGTACAGTCTGTGATCAAAATGTCAACAAAAGGTTATCTAACCTACATTAACTGAGGACACATGACTGATTTACTGACAGGTTTTGAAAACATAACAACACAAAACAGCAACTAAATTAAAGCTCTTCCTAATAAATGCTTCAAATGGTTAACACATTATTACTCTTTGTGAACATGGAGGCAAAAAAAACTATATTTGTAAATATAAGATAAGAAAAACAAAACTATTATTTACATAATTCAATCTTTAAGAGTTAAAAACTTTAATCATATATGTGATTAGGCATGTAATTTATATAGTGTAAAATTATAGTTTGGACTTTAACACACAAAGGTAAAAACATGCTCTGAATGCAAAATCACCATTTTTAAAATATACACATATAGCTACTAGGTCAGGTATCTATGCAAAAGTAAATGCAACACAATTGGAGATACATGGTTTCACTGGACAGTGACAATATGGAAACATATAATGCAATAATATCCTAATATGTTAATATAAGCTTTGTTCACAATATCACATGTTGCTTTAGAATAAACTGTGCTGTGGAGCTGTGGGCCTCTGGAAGCTTTATCACTCTCCAAAGTCAGTGACACACTGAACACTTCACAACAAGACAGTCTTTGCACATGAATTCATTCTATGTGAAGGATCACTTTACCAAGTCAACAACTAGTGAGGAGTGACAAGAGTCAGATGACACTAAGGTGTTGGAGTCACAGAGTTAAAGTTCAACTTCTCATTTCAACCATCACAACAGAGTTCTCATGTTGTTCCATCTTTATACGGACCATCTTGTATTTCCTTTCCTTCCAAGCAAAATAGACGGCGATCCCAATTAATGCAAGAACAACCACAGCTGCTCGCACACCACATATGAGCAGGGAGTGATCTGATTGAGCTGAAGGAAACACATTCAGATGACTTGTCATATTAACAGAATCTTGGTCATTTTACACTTTCTAATACAGAACAGGCCAGACATATATACAGAAATATATGTAAAATATTAAATATATATGTAGTTCAACATTAGAATATGATATGTGTTTCTATTTATACAACGAAATTTGTAAAAGAGTGATTTACCTTGAATGGTCAACTGTAGAGTCCGCTGCTCTGATATCTTTCCATCTGAATCAAAGATTACAAGTTCATATTCACCTCCATCAGTCCAGCTCAGGTTGTTGATCCTAAATCTTCCATTACTGGGTGTAAAGAAGGATCTGTTTGCTATCACATTAGACACAATCACATTCTTTCTCCTGCTGAGTATTATTGTTGTTGTTGTATTTGTTGTTTTGATTGACCATGTGTATCTAAATATTTCTGAGGCGCTGTCCATCAGCTGGAGGACCACAGTTCCTCCCAAAGCTCCATAACACTGAGCTCCATCCTGTCGGCCATCACAGTAGGTTTCCACACCTGGAACGTTTCGGGGAAAAAATTTAAACATGACAATTTTGATCTTTTAATTTCTATAATATGAATTACCATGACAATGTTTTATGCATAAGCAAATACTGATCTAAGGCCAACTACAGTGGGTTTGGTGCAGTTGTGTAATTCTCAGACCACATTATGCAACAGGTGTTTAGCTGAGTTCTCCTTGTGTGCAGGAGCTGAAGTATTTAGATCACTCCAAGAACAACAGGGATATCTGCTGTACTTTAGGTTTACACACTTAAAGACGCGTTTGAGGTGACAGTTGAGCTTTATTTAAGCATTAATCAGATTTTTTTATTTGACTTTATTGTCAGATTTCTCTGCAATTTGTCCTACATCAAAAGACCAAACACAACATTTAGCCTGACTACAAAACAAATACTTCAAAAATGCATAAATAAAAACTATAATAGGTTCACATCCCTGCAAAAGAATTAGTAGATGTTACTGTATCATGACCAAAATTCATGATGGACTAAAATGAAAAAGAGACCCAAGTTGACAAATACTGAAAGCTCCCTTTGAACCACAGCCAGTTCCTGTGAACCCAGCACCTCTTTTTCACAGCACCTTACCTCAGTGACACCCACAGAGTCAAATCCGGCCCGAGGCATAAGCGAACTAAGCGGCTGCTTGGGGCCCCCTGGAATGCCACAAGTGTGTTCAGCTGTTATATCTGCCAAAGGGGGCTACTTTGATGAGGCAAAAATTTAGAATACATTTTGGTTTATGAATTGATTCCATGATTTCTTTTTTAACTTAAATTGTTCATTTGTTCTGTTCTTCCATTTTAGAGTACAATAAGACATTGAACTGCATGAAATTCAATAAAAAACTGGAAAAATTGAGGTGTTCTAAAACTTTTGACCGGTATTGTATACTGTATATATATTATGGTGTGTTTTGGATGAAGAAGCCATATAGAATATTAACATTTTAAGTAATGGTGAAACAAAAAGAAAATGTCTTATTTGTTAACAATGTTTGAAAAACAAGATAAATAATATATTATTATTTCATTCTGTTAACTTTTGAAAAACTGAAAATTGTATGGGTGAACTGTAACTCTATGCTTCTCTTTATGCAGACAGGAAAATGTTCTTGTGCAACATAGCCACAAAGAAATGTGTGACAGCTAAATATTTCACTAAACAACTCACACACAAACTTCCCTCCTCTTTATTCATTAAATACATTGTATTTCTGGTGACACATGATGTATCTGTGAATGATTATAATTTAGCATTAGATTTATGCTTGAGTCTGCAGTCCTCCTTTTTACATAATTGAGTGAAATACAATAAATCTGGCATCTTGGAGCTTCAATTTATTGTCATATGTAAATAAGAAATTACACCAGAGGAAGCTTTCGGTTAGTTTCAACATCATAGGTCTCATCATAGGTTTAATGCAGTCAATTGAACCTCAAAAAGTAACACATCTCTTAATATGATGTCAAACTGTAATTTTTGTCTATATTTAAAAAAAAAAAATACGGCTCACCATGAGCAAATGACTTCAATAAATCCACTGCAGCATAGTTAGTTTTACTTACTAATGTACCATGGGTCATCTCTGTGTGTGTGTGTATGTGTGTGTGTGTGTGGGGGCGCCACATTTTTAATTGGAGGATGTGTTATTAAGGCAGGGGTTAATTAACACTGTGATGCCAATTGTCTTACCCACGGTGGTGTCTGTCCTTGGGGCAGGAGCTGTTCTTAGCTGAATACACAGGGTATTATTGGCTACAATCACCCACTGTGATATGTGCGTCCCTTTGGCAAACATGTATAAAATACTACAGACCCATACTTGAGTAAAAGTACAAGTGCTCTATCAAAAAAGTGACTTGAGTAGAAGTAGAAGTGCTCTTTAAGACCACACTTAAGTAGAAGTACTAAAGTATTCAAAAATGTTTGTACTTAAGTATTGCAAGTAGTTTATTTTAAAAATTTACTACTCAAGTCCTGAAAGTAAAAGTACAAGTATTGTGTTATGTAGTTATTAAAGAAAGCAGTCAAAAGTTTGAATATTATATTGTTTATATTATGCCAAATGTTTAGCCAAGGCTGTAGCCAAAGGAATTAACAAATATTAAATATATTATATTATATTAAAAATAACAAATATTACTAAATACAAAAATAAAATGTACAATTATCACACTGTGCAAGTCAAATGAACATCCTCTCCAGCACAGTAACAATTAAAGCCCCAAAAAACGTATCACACACTAGCTAGTAACGTGTGATGAACAGGAAGCAAGCTAGCAACATCCAGATAAACTAGGAGCTTCACATCACAGGGTCAAATGGTTAACATTCAGGACTCACTGCAGACTGAAACAACTCAGGAATAACTTCATCTGCTGCAACAATAGCTAAATAGAAAGAGTACAAATTTACATTGTCTCTGACTTCTGAACAGGTAACCGTAATGAAAAGAAAAGAAACACGAAGCGATCTTACGTAACTAATGTAGCCGTAACTACACAAACTGTAACCTACACAGTCTCCATAGCGTGAGCAATTCACAACAGTAACAAGTAACGATTAATACATCCATGGTAACGATGCAGCACATAAAAAATCTATCGGAGTAAAAGTATTAAACTCATCGAAAATATGTACTCAAGTAAAAGTGGAAGTAGGAGAAAAAAAGAATACTCCAGTAGAGTACAGATACAGCCTTTTAGTACGTAAGTACAGTAGTGAAGTAGTTCTACTTCGTTATTATACATCTCTGCCAGTTGATTAAGGTGCAGTTAATGTGTATGAAGCCTGTGGGAAAGAAACAGATCAATGACTGATCTACAGTAAATGATCAGTGTCACAAACTTCAAACTGTCAAATAATGTTCTCACTCACCACATGTAGATATAGTCTTTTCTTCTGAGACATTACTGACTTGATTCCTGACTGAGCAGACCAGTCGTCCTGAGACCTTTTGTTTCAGAGTGATGCTGTTAGTCTCAGAATTTCCAGAGAGGAGCTCAGCGTCTGTCAGTGTGCGTCCATCCAGAGTCCAGCTGTACTGAGGACTGTCCCCTCCCTCAGAGGAGCAGGACACCCTCATCTCTCCCTGGGACAGACACTCAGAGACCAGCAGGACAAAGGACACAGGAGCTGAAGGAAACACACTCAGATGACTTTTCATATGAACAGAATCTTGGTCATTTTATACAGTTTCTAATACAGAACAGGCCAGACATACATACAGAGATATATGTAGAATATGAAATACATATAGTTCATCAATAGAATATGACATGTGTGTCTATTTATGCCACTAAATTCGCAAGAGTGATTTACCTTGAATGGTCAACTGTAGAGTCCGCTGCTCTGATATCTTTCCATCGGAATCAAAGGTTTGAAGTGTATATTCACCTCCATCAGTCCAGCTCAGGTTGTTGATCCTAAATGTTCCATTACTGGGAGTAAAGAAGGATCTGTTTGCTATCGCATTAGACACAATCACATTCTTTATCACTCTGAGTATTGTTGTTCTTGTTTTGGTTGTTGTATTGATTGACCATGTGTATCTAAATATTTCTGAGGCGTTGTCCATCAGCTGGAGGACCACAGTTCCTCCCAAAGCTCCATAACACTGAGTTCCATTCTGTCGGCCATCACAGTAGGTTTCCATACCTGGAAAGTTTCGGGGGAAAAATGTAAACATGACAAATTTGATCATTTAATTTATGAATTACCATGACAACGTTTTATGCATAAGCAAATATTGATCTAAGACCAACTACAGTGGGTTTGGTGCAGTTGTGTAACTCTCAGACCACATTCAGCAACAGGTGTTTAGCAGAGATGGCAAAAGTACTCACTTCCCGTACTTAAGTAGAAGTACAGATACTTGTGTTAAAAAATACTCTGGTAAAAGTAGAAGTACTGATTTAACTTCTTTACTTAAGTAAAAGTAACAAAGTACAGGCTTTGAAATGTACTTAAAGTATAAAAGTAAAAGTAGCCTTGCGAATGACAACCACTTTTTATGCAAAGCCTGGACCACACACGTTACTAGAGTGCAAGCTGAGAAACTTCAGTGGACATAAAAACCAGGCTCTTTATATGCCATTGTCTAGATTTTAAATGGATGTCTGCCAAACATCACATATATGATTATTGTGACAGAGACTGGGACTCCAGCTTAATAAGATTCTGACTGAGTAGCAAGATATGAATTCAATTGTGATTCTGTGAGAATTCACAGATCCAGTTTCTCTTTTTTTAATCTTCCCCTTAACATTTAAAGGAATCTACATGCATGTGTGTGTGCTCAAATATAGAAAGAAAATAAAGGATACAATATGAATTACTAAACATAGATTAATTAAGAAGTTCCCCATACTTTTAGAGTTACACAGCACATTGGCCAGGAGTCATACTTGACGCCTCCTAGCCTATCTCAAACATCTCTCTCAGATAAGGCCAGGGATGATTGGGAATGTCTTGCTGCTTGTCTGCCTAATCTCTGGGATCTCTGTTTTCTTCATTTTCAATCATGTCGCCGTCCATACTACTAGTGCTAACGTTACCACCATCAAGCTGCAATTATTTGCCGCAAATGAATGCAGCCGAATCTGTCGAGTCGTCTTGTAGTGGTGCGTTACATGCAACGTAGCCTACAGTATATTCCCATCCAATTAGATTGAATTCGGTATTGATCACGGGAAAAATAATAACGGTAACTCCAGTGAAATTATTTGAAACTTGTTAGTGAGGACTAGATTAGGACCGTATTTAAAGCTGATGCTGGTTTCAAACTTCGCCCCCAGGTGTGTCTGTAAAACACGGATAGAGTCAACTTCTCTCTTTTGATGCTTTACAAGCAACGTGAAACCTAGCTAACAGGTGAAGAACACAAACAACTAAATCACTAGCTAACCTACTTTAACTGTGCAGGAACTATAGACCAATACAACAACAGGCTTACATTAACTGACAACATAAGTTATACGACTTACAGTTCTCAAGGACGCACACACACCATCTCAACTGATTATCCTCCGGACAGCAGTCTCTCTTTCTTTTTCTCACTTTTTTTGTGTGTGGCACGCGCCCGCTCGCTGGTGTGAGGCGCGTGTCCGCGCTTATTCCCATTATCACGACCTCTTGTACAAAACTAAAGTAACGAGCCAATTTTTAAAATGTAAGGAGTAGAAAGAACCGATATTCGTGTTAAAATGTAAGGAGTAAAAGTAAAAAGTCGCCACAAAAAAAAATAGTAAAGTAAAGTAGAAATATCCGAAAAATCTACTTAAGTAGCCTACAGTAACGAAGTATTTGTACTTCGTTACTTCCCATTTCTGCAACTTGAATATAGCCTATATATACAAAATATACGAGGAGAAGGCCAGGAGTGCCTTTATCAGATCTAGGAGGAAGTGGCTTGAACAAGGTGAAAAATGCACTAAATACTTTTTCAATTTGGAAAAGAGAAACTTTGAGTTGTCTTCCCTGTCTAAACTTAAAATTAATAATCTAATATGCGAAGATGTAAAAGGTATTTCACAGTATGTAGCTGATTTCTATCAAAAGTTGTATGCTGCTGACTGTGAAAATGAAAGAGATATGGATATGTTTCTGGAAGATATGGAAAGGAACATTAAATGCGTTGATGAAAGTTTTAAATCAGTTTGCAATCAGAAGATTAGTTTAACAGAAGTACAAAAATGCATTGATTGTCCCAAAGAAAATAAATCTCCTGGGAATAATGGGTTGATAACTGAATTTTATAAAGTATTTAATGGGTCATTAGCACCTTTTTTAGCGGCTATGTTTGTAGAAGCCATAGGAAAAGGAGAATTACCTCCAACTCTTCGACAAGGTCTTATTAAATTGATTCCTAAACCAAAAAAAGATAAACTGAGTATTGAAAATTGGAGACCAATTAGTCTGTTAAATAATGATGCTAAGATATTCGCCTTGGTCTTTGCTAAAAGGTTGAAATCAGGATTGGATGATATTATTGATGAAGAGCAATCCGGATTTATGCCAGGAAGAAATATTTGTAATAGTATTGGATATGATTGACTATGATGAATATATATTGGACAATAGCTTTATTTTATTTGTGGATTTTTATAAGGCATTTGATACCATAAGTCATTGATTTATGTTTAAAGTTATTAAGTGTCTTGGATTTGGGAACCAATTTTTGAAAGCTGTCGAAACGCTATATAAGGGTTGCAACAGTTCAATTAAGTTAGCTCACGGTACGACTCCTAGATTTGGTCGTGGCATAAGACAAGGGTATCCACTTAGCCCCTTCTTATTCCTCCTTGTTACACAAATTATGGCTATACATCTTAAAAAAGGTAATTTTCAAGGTATAGTTGCCTTAGGCAGAGAATTGAAATTATCCCAACTAGCAGATGATACAACAATTTTTCTAGCCAATAGACATGAAGTGATAAAAGCAATTAGCTGTATTAAGGAATTCTCTGATGTGTCAGGTTTAAGAATGAATTTGAGTAAGTCTGTTTTACTACCACTTAAGGAATGTGAACTAACCGAAATAGAGGGAATCCCTGTGAAGAATACAATTACGTATACCTGGAATGCTTTGCGTACACGTTGAAGTCGCTTGACGTCAACCATAGGAATAGAGTGGAGCGCGACACGACAGAAGCGTTAAAGGTGTTGGATTCACAGAGTTAAAGTTCAACTTCTCATTTCAACCATCACAACATAGTTCTCTTGATGTTCCATCTTTCGACGGACCATCTTGTATTTCCTCTCCTTCCAAGCAAAATAGACGGTGATCCCAATTAATGCAAGAACCGAGTCTGTGTTAATTTGCCTACTCCTTACCACATCGTCATCTACTCTCTCTTCCATCTTTTCCTCACTCGCCTCCTCCTCGCCTTCTTCCCTGACATCGTTGTTTCTGCTTCTATAGCCAGCCACCTCTCCTCCTCTACTTCAGGTAATGCTGATGTTGAAGCAGCTACTACAGACCCAAACATGTCCGAAATTTTTGAGGAATCCGCCTGTAGATTCTTAATCTTTTTCTCCTCTAATTTCTCTGCACCTCCCTTGCACTTGGTGGTCGTTTGTCCATTATAACGTGAATGCTAAACTTCCAGCATAACTATTACAGCTCCCCAGATAGCAATTCATCTTTGGCCCAAATGTGCAGTTCTCTTATGGCCCACGTTTGGCCTTGAATGACGGCGCTGACCTCAGGTGAGTGTGGCATCCCAAAAGCTGAACGGGACTGTGACTGGGTTGCGGACCACCTCCGCGCAATGTAAAGAAAGCTGAACGCAAAAACATGGCTTCGGCCAGATTTGGGACCTGTGGCTGAGTTTCGGATGCCACACTCACCTGAGGTCAGCGCCGTCATTCAAGGCCAAACGTGGGCCATAAGAGAACTACATATGTGGGCCACATTAGGGGGACTCAGGGAAAGCGTGGCGGCCGAAACTCAGCCCCAGGTCCCCCTAACGTGGGCCAGATCTTTGGCCCAAATATGCCGTTTTCTTATGGCCCACATTTGGCCTTGACTCAGGGTGAGTGTGGCGGCCAAAACTCAACCACGGTCACTTTATCAAAGTAGTGAAATTTATTACATCTTTTTGATTAGTATTCTAACATGTTTCAAACTGGGCTATACAGCTGAATAACAGTAAATTTAAACCAGGCAGTTTAAACCTCACAGTAGTACCAACATAGTCAGACTTAAAAAAATGCAATGCAATAGAATAGCTACATAAAAGCTTTTTAATCGAAAATAATATTTTCAGATGTAACCCCATTGTAATCATCAATATTTGATAAGTAACTAAATTAATTACATTTTTCCTCAGTGCCTCTAGCACCTAAACATTTATTTTGTAATGTAATTACATGTAACTAGTTACATGCAGTTTCTTGCTCCCAAACACTGGTCTATATAAACACAGTGAACCAGCAGCTATCAGGGTGTGGCGGTTGACTGATGTGCATTCGCAGACCCAAACAGTTTAGAATGTAACCACAAGTTCTGTGGCTACAATTTACAAATGTTCCCTAAATACCTCAAATGCCTCAGTTACTGCAGTAAGGAAAATCAGACAGGTGTATGGTAAAAGTTAGCTTGAAAATGAAGTGTTTAGGCAGCTTGGACTGAATTTTGTAATGCTTTTTATTTGCATATGTGCTCCTTATACATTTAACAGTTAAGACTGGTCCTGGCTGGTTTCTGTCTCAAGTTCTCTGGCTGTTTGTCTTTTTAACTCTGTTACTTTGGAGCTTGTTTCAAGCTACAAATTGCCTTGAACCTTTTCAAACTCAAAGGTGGGCCTGTGTTGAGAATACCTGACCAATTTGGTGTTCCTAGCTTCATGTTTAGGCTAAGCGTGCTCAGTATTATAGTTGACATTAAGTAAAAAGGAACTTGTATTAAACACATACCAATATTGAACAACATTTGAAAACACACTAAAAGTAAATGAATCTTAACATCTACTAAAAAAGAAAATCTAATAAAAAAGGAATCTTAAAGTAATAAAAAAGAACATACTAAATTAATCTGAACCAATCTATGAAACACAATAAAACAACTATTTACGTGTGTGTGTGTGTGTGTGTGTGTGTGTGTGTGTGTGTGTGTGTGTGTGTGTGTGTGTGTGTGTGTGTGTGTGTGCGCAAGAGAGTCTGTGTGTCTAGGGATGCTGGGCTGCACCCAATACGGTGCCCTTCTCGCCCTCTCCGAAATCTTTTTCGACAGGTGGAGTTGAGCCTCGAACGCAGTCTGCACCATCAGCCTGCCGTACTGGCTCGTCCTGAGGGCCTTCTCTGGTGTCTGTTGAGGAAACACAAAACACAGAGTGAGGTCTGGTGTAACAGACATAAAATGGACTGAATCTTTAAAGTACATATCTTAGAATTTTACTTACATTTTGCAGCCCGCCATAAACTCCCTCTGCTCCTCCAGTCCTGAGGTCCCTGACTCCTAGTAGGGGACGGGGGTTTCGGTCCTCGAAACTGGAGGAGGACGCGCTCTGTTGACGCTGGTGATGGCCAGTGGGGGTGAGGGCCTGGTGGAAATGCTCCCTTATCCTCTTTGACTGGGCCACGTTCAGGCTGAGGGCTTAGAAGCAGTCAGCTGTGGCCGTGTTGTGGCACACAAGGTGGCCACCATCTTCCGCTGCTCGGCAGGCAGGTTGTTCTTGGCCTTAAAACAGTAGAAGAGAAAAGATTGCTACTGTTAGTTAAGCCAGCAGAGTTTTAATGAAAGCCAGCATGAACAGATGAGTGACTGAGGAGAACTCCCATGTGCCGACACAGCGGTCCTCAGGTCGGTGAAATTGGGGGACCCTTTAAAAAAGGAACATGCCGACTTATTGGGAATTTAGCTTATTCACCGTAACCCCCAGAGTTAGACAAGTCGATACATACCCTTCTCATCTCCATGCGTGCTGTAAAGCTTTCTGACGGCTCCAGCATATCAGCCCATAACAGAATATGCAGGTGAATGGTTCCAGCAATCCTACTGCTCCAAATAAGTGACAAAATAACACCAACATGTTCCAATTTACATGTGATTTGTAGAGTCACAGCGTGTACAAAAAACAATGTAACATGAGACACAGCCGTCTTCTAACTGTAAACAAACTGGTAACTATATTCTCAGGCGGAAGAATATAGTACTTGGCGGAGTGATATGCTAGAAAGCCTGTCTGAGAATATAGTTCCCAGTTTGTTTACGGTTAGAAGATGGCTGTGTCTCATGTTACGTTGTTTTTTGTACATGCTGTGACTCTACAAATCGCATCATGTAAATAGGAACATGTTGGTGTTATTTTGTCACTTTGTCACAATTCGGAGCAGTAGGATTACTGGAACCATTCACCTGCATGTTCTGTGCTGGGCTAAGCTAAGCTAATGCTGGAGCCGTCAGACAGCGTTACAGCACACACGGAGATGAGAAGGGTATGTATTGACTTGTCTAACTCTGGGGGTTACGGTGAATAAGCTAAATTCCCAATAAGTTGGCGTGTTCCTTTAAGGCCCATCTCTGCCCACGCGTGAAGAAAACCAGCTGGTTTGGTGGCTTGCTGGCCGCCCACAGCTGCAGCCACCTCTCCAGCCAGCGAAACTAGTCAGTCTCCAAGAAGATTTGGACCACCCCAAATTACAATTGTCTTGTGTTCCCTGACACAGAAAACAGACAGACTCTTTCAGAGAAAACAATAACAAAAACAACAGACTCACAAGCTGTGATGACAACAGGACACGAGTCGAGATTTTAATACTTACAGAGATCACAAACCCCTCATCCCCAGGCTAGTGCGCCTCTGCGGCCTCCTCGACCTCCCAAACCTAGAAGTTAGCTGAGTACCCCCGGGCGATGACCGTAATGGAGGCTGTTAAGGCCGCAAAGAAGCCGTAGAAACGGTACCGCAGCGACGGCGTGTGGTTCTCCTCCAGGTCGTCTGAAGGAAGAGAAGACAAAAAGTATTTCAGCACACGGAGAAGATAAACAAACACAAAGACACATCACTTTGCACGTCATGCTTCCGTTGGAGATGGACTATTTAGCTATTTTGGAAAGAGGGATGCACACGTAGCCAGCAGCTCTGGGATCCTCAGTTGTGTATAAATCAGAGTGTACACCACAGCCCCGGGCGGGAACCGGCAATGTGTCCGCCTGTCTTTGTCAGCATTACATTTTGCATTTTATATTTAAAAAGGAACTACATAAATTACTTATTATGTAACTTTTAGTAACGTTACACAAACAATTAAAAACACATGCAATATGTAGGTAAATGTAAGCATTCAAAATAGGCTACATGATAGCTGAATACAAATTTCCCTCCTTTTTTTGCATGTTCACTGTTCAGCAATTCAAGATGGCGGCGTTCATCTAAAAGACTTAACGTAAAGGCCTATTTTAGGCTGAGGACGGTGACAGTTGCCGGTGAAAAAAGCTTTTGCCGCCCATTTTTTACACTTCTAAATTGAAATATTCAAAAATAATTTTGATGTCCATACGTTACTAACGGTCGGTGGAGCTATCGTTAGTAACGTTTTATTCATAAACCTCTCCTTAAACCGAGCTAAATCCACGTAAGCTACGTTTTAGCGTGCTAACATTTGTCTTAGCATTAACCCATAGCATTAACCTAGCTACCTAGCTAGCCAGCCAATGTAGCATACGATGACTCAGATATGTCTTACTTTAATAAAAAAGAAAACCAATAACTATTATTAGATAACGTAAATTTGAATGTGCAAACAGACATAGAAGATGAAAACGATATACAGCCAAATGTCTCCATGAACAACTCTTCTGAAATAATGTTAATTAGCTAGCCAAGTTAAATGTCAGTACCCTTCAAAAGCTAGCTAGCTAGCTAGCTGGGTTACGTTAGCTAATGTAACGTTATAGAGTTTATTCTAGAAACACAGTTTAAACAAGCAGATTTTCAGACTACAAACAAACTACCAGTAAAATGAATGCTTACCTCGCCTCCCTGCACCAGGAACTGAATTATCGTTTAGAGGAGAAAATTAGCTGCTGGTCCGATGCCAACTCACCGACAGAGAGACGATGTGTGGCCGTCTGGGTTACGCTTGATGAGGCGCGCTCGTTTTTCACCTGTGCGAAGTTCCAGCGGGCGGGGTGCCAGATAGAGCGCACTCCTCAATGTGTTTCTGTCTCCGCCCGCCATAGTTCTTTGCTGGTATATATTTGCAACGCATATCGTGTTGGATTTAAATTTATTAACGTTTCTTGAATAAAACAAACCTAAATCAACAGGTTAAAAATCGTTAGTCTGTTTAAGCTAAAGCTATACACATATGATATGATCTGTAATGATACGAAACAAACGTTTTTTATACATCTTTCATGTCACGTTTTTTTACTCTTCCCTTACCATGTCATCATGAGTGTGTGTGTGTGTGTTCGTGCGTGTCTCTGTGTGTGTGCGTGCGTCTGATCAGGGGAAAAAGAACAAACAAACTTGACCTACAGGCTAACTCAAAACATTTACTCAGTTACTGTACAGTACGTTTTAGGTAGTATCAGAGCCAATACCGATACTAGTATTGGTATCAGAACATCTCTAAATTATTACACCTACCTTTTTCAGCTGCAAAATTTAAGTGACATTTACATTAATCCATATTTTTTGTACTTTTACTTAAGTAACATTTTTAATGCAGGTAATTTACCAAGTATTTCTAGTCCTATTAATTATAACCTCTGAGTCCTACTTCTACTACTGCAGTAAACTAACCATGCCAAACACTTTTGGGAAACTGTGCTGAGCATTTTTCACTTTGCTTTCTAATGTTTTATGCAGACCAAACAATCGAGAAAATCTGCAGATTAATCAATAATGAAAATAATTGTTTGTGCCCTAACGTCACACTTTTTGGCTACCATGAACCTTTAGTACTCAAAAGACCATATAAAATGCTTGAAGAACCATTCCCTAAATATAGAGGTTCTTTAATTGGTGATGGTTCTTTAAAGAACCAAATAGAGTCCTGAAGAACTTATAAAGAATCACTATTTTTCTGTGTACTTGGAATTTTATATAGTTGATTTAAAACAAATATTTTCCAATTCATGGCTCAAAAAGGTAGGTATAACAAAGAACATGCTACAATTATAAAAATTAAATCTGACTACAAAGTATGATTAAAGGTTGCAAATAAATCAAAATGAGAAAGAAAAGAAAAAATTTCCTTGATACATTAGTTATCATTCATTTGAAGGCAGGGGAAACATTCTAACTAAAATCAACAATTAAGTAAATAAAAATATAAATATACTAATAATGATTGATCCAATAATTGACCAGGAAAAAGGCTTTTAATTCGACCTTCACTAGGTACAGTATCTAAAAGAAAAATGTTTCCTTTTTAAGTCTTAAAAATATTTGGAATTGATTAAAGATTTTTTTTAACTACATTTCTTATTAATTATTTTATAAAATATTATAAACTCATAGCTTTCTACATTTATTTAAGGAGAAACTAAATACAACCATCACCGTAACTCAGGCCGGGCCCGGCTCCTTACATTTGGGCCACGTCTGGCCCACATGACAGTCGCCTAACCCAGGTTGGGGCCGGCCCCTTACATTTGGGCCACATCTGGCCCACATGACAGTCGCCTAACCCAGGTTGGGGCCGGCTCCTTACATTTGGGCCACGTCTGGCCCACATGACACTCACCGTAACTCAGGCCGGGCCCGGCTCCTTACAATGCTTGAAGAACCATTCCCTAAATATAGAGGTTCTTTAATTGGTGATGGTTCTTTAAAGAACCAAATAGAGTCCTGAAGAACTTATAAAGAATCACTATTTTTCTGTGTACTTGGAATTTTATATAGTTGATTTAAAACAAATATTTTCCAATTCATGGCTCAAAAAGGTAGGTATAACAAAGAACATGCTACAATTATAAAAATTAAATCTGACTACAAAGTATGATTAAAGGTTGCAAATAAATCAAAATGAGAAAGAAAAGAAAAAATTTCCTTGATACATTAGTTATCATTCATTTGAAGGCAGGGGAAACATTCTAACTAAAATCAACAATTAAGTAAATAAAAATATAAATATACTAATAATGATTGATCCAATAATTGACCAGGAAAAAGGCTTTTAATTCGACCTTCACTAGGTACAGTATCTAAAAGAAAAATGTTTCCTTTTTAAGTCTTAAAAATATTTGGAATTGATTAAAGATTTTTTTTAACTACATTTCTTATTAATTATTTTATAAAATATTATAAACTCATAGCTTTCTACATTTATTTAAGGAGAAACTAAATACAACCATTACAGTAGAAGTGAATAATTTCAAAATGTGTCTATCCTGTGGCATAGGAATATTCTGCTGTTGTAGTCAATCTTCAACATTTTATGCATTTTGTGTGTCTGAGATGCTTTTGTGCACACCACTGTGGCTAATTGAGTTGATGTCACCAAATATTGCTATGACATGACCTATCAGGGATAACATAATGCAATGCAGTGCAGCATCATGGGGCAGTGTAAATAAAAAATAATCAATAATCAAATAAATAGCCTAGATTTATTTGCCTCACAACATCACTATGTACTTTGACATAAATCAGTCCCTCCAGAAAAACGTGATTATGAGATTGCATACTTCAATGCATAATCAGCCAAACTCCGCATATTTATGCAGACTTTGTCGGGACGTGAACATCATTGAAAAGCAGGGTGTTGGGGGAATCACTTTTTTTCTCTTTTTCATCAAACCGCAGTTTTTTGCAAGTTCCCGCAATTTCATCGCATAAAATAGCATAAATATCCTGCATATTCCATTGCATTTTTTAAGAAAACGTGCCACATAATCAAGGATTTTTGCCCGCAACAATCACAAAAAAACAAAAAAAGCATTTTTCTGGAAGGACTGATAACTCTTGCCCAGTGTATTATATTAAGGCTATCTGCTCTACAAGACAGGCCAGCATACTTGTCATCCATAAAATTTGGTCTGGCTCACACAGCCCTTGTTGTAAACCTGGATCTTTCCATTGGGAGCACATGTGGCCCAAACAACATTTGCCACACAGGTCTTGACAGGCTCCTTACATTTGGGCCACGTCTGGCCCACTCGACACTCACCGTAACCCAGGCCGGGCCCGGCTCCTTACATTTGGGCCACATCTGGCCCACATGACAGTTGCCATAACCCAGGTCGGGCTTGGCTCCTTACATTTGGTCCACGTATGGCCCACACGACACTCACCGTAACTCAGGCCGGGCCCGGCTCCTTACATTTGGGCCACGTCTGGCCCACATGACACTCACCGTAACTCAGGCCGGGCCCGGCTCCTTACATTTGGGCCACGTCTGGCCCACATGACAGTCGCCTAACCCAGGTTGGGGCCGGCCCCTTACATTTGGGCCACATCTGGCCCACATGACAGTCGCCTAACCCAGGTTGGGGCCGGCTCCTTACATTTGGGCCACGTCTGGCCCACATGACACTCACCGTAACTCAGGCCGGGCCCGGCTCCTTACATTTGGGCCACGTCTGGCCCACATGACAGTTGCCATAACCCAGGTCGGGCTTGGCTCCTTACATTTGGTCCACGTATGGCCCACACAACACTCACCGTAACTCAGGCCGGGCCCGGCTCCTTACATTTGGTCCACGTATGGCCCACACGACACTCACCGTAACTCAGGCCGGGCCCGGCTCCTTACATTTGGGCCACGTCTGGCCCACATGACAGTCGCCTAACCCAGGTTGGTGCCGGCCCCTTACATTTGGGCCACATCTGGCCCACATGACAGTTGCCATAACCCAGGTCGGGCTTGGCTCCTTACATTTGGGCCACGTATGGCCCACACGACACTCACCGTAACTCAGGCCGGGCCCGGCTCCTTACATTTGGGCCACGTCTGGCCCACATGACAGTCGCCTAACCCAGGTTGGTGCCGGCTCCTTACATTTGGGCCACATCTGGCCCACATGACAGTTGCCATAACCCAGGTCGGGCTTGGCTCCTTACATTTGGTCCACTTATGGCCCACACGACACTCACCGTAACTCAGGCCGGGCCCGGCTCCTTACATTTGGGCCACGTCTGGCCCACATGACAGTCGCCTAACCCAGGTTGGTGCCGGCTCCTTACATTTGGGCCACATCTGGCCCACATGACAGTTGCCATAACCCAGGTCGGGCTTGGCTCCTTACATTTGGGCCACGTATGGCCCACACGACACTCACCGTAACCCAGGCCGGGCCCGGCTCCTTACATTTGGGCCATTTCTGGCCCACACGACACTCACCGTAACCCAGGTCGGGCTTGGCTCCTTATAGTTAGGCCACGTCTGGCCCACATGACACTCGCCGTAAGTCAAGTCAGGCCTGGCTCATTTCATTTGGGCCACATCTGGCCCACACGACAGTTGCCGTAACCCAAGTTGGGTGCGGCTGGTTACAAGTGGGCCACATCTGGCCCACACGACATTTGCCATTGCCGGAACTGAGCCGTAAGTGCCAAAAGTGGCCCAAATTTGGCCCAAATGTGTCTGCTATCTGGGTCACGTCTCAGGGCCGGGAGGCGTGGCCATAGTGGGATTCGTAAATTTGCGGCCCGGAGTGGGGAAGGGGGTTCCTGGATTTCATTGGGTCAGGCCAGTGCCAATAAAAAAAATTAACCAATGGGCCGCTGTGAGTTCTTTATGGGCCGGCCCGGCCAAAAATTTAAAAAAGGCCTATTTATATCGGCGATTCGGCCCAAAAGTCCGTCGGCCCACCGGGAAAATGCCCGGTATGCCAGATGGCCAGTCCAGCCCTGGGCCAGACATACATACAGAGATATATGTAGAATATGAAATACATATGTAGTTCAACAATAGAATATGACATGTGTGTCTATTTATACCACTAAATTCACAAAAGAGTGATTTACCTTGAATGGTCAACTGTAGAGTCCGCTGCTCTGATATCTTTCCATCTGAATCAAAGATTACAAGTTCATATTCACCTCCATCAGTCCAGCTCAGGTTGTTGATCCTAAATGTTCCATTACTGGGAGTTAAGAAGGATCTGTTTGCTATCTTATTAGACACAATCACATTCTTTATCACTCTGAGTATTGTTGCTTTATTTGTTTTGCTTGTTGTTATTGTTGTTGTATTTGCTTTGATTGTTGTTTTTATTGACCAATCATATCTAAATATTTCTGAGGTGCTGTCCATCAGCTGGAGGACCACAGTTCCTCCCAAAGCTCCATAACATTGAGCTCCATCCTGTCGGCCATCACAGTAGGTTTCGACACCTGGAAAGTTTCAGGGAAAAAATGTAAACATGACAATTTTGATCATTTAATTTCTATAATATGAATTACCATGACAGAATTTTATTTTTTAAATTATAGCAACTTAGATGTGTTTGGGGAAAATTATTAAAATGATGGGCAAGATATAGAGAATAGTTCAACTCTAAGTAGTATTTTAGTGAGGTGTATTGTCATCCTATTTTATCTGATCATTTTATAACTAAGCTGTATATGACTGGTATCTAAGATTCGACAAGAGAACTCAGATGAACTTTAGCCTACTTTCAGAGGACACCTCTCTGGAAACATCTGTAAAGTGTTATCAATGGGGCCCCCAAGGTACAGATGTCATTGTTGAAAAGAAGGCCAGTTGGCTTGTAGCCATTGGTCAATTATTGATCCCACCCCAATTTATCAAGTATAGATATGCAGTTTGGAACAAAGAACTTCAGAGGACCACTGGAAAATCGGGGAAAACGGTCCTCTCCGAGCTCTGCAGGGCTTGTAAATTGATGCTGATTTCTTGGATGTGAATAAACCTTTATAATCACGAAACAGTGTCAGCGGATTCCTTTCCACACAACATTACAGCATCGCTACCAAATACACTACAGCAGTAATTCTAAAAAATCATAGTTTCAGTATGAATAAGCATGATATAACTGCAACAACATGGTACTATGTCATACAGTGTTTTATTTTAAATTGTCAGTGACTTTAAGATTGAACATCAGTGTTCACCATCACAGTAGGTTTCCACACCTGAAATCTAAAATGAATAAAGTTTAAAAATCAAAATATCCCAATTTGATCGTTCCATTTCTACAAAATGAATGGCCGTGGCATTTTTTAAGGCATATGCAAATACTCATACGAAGCCAATTTTAACACGTTTCCAGTCACAGGTTTGTAAAATATATACATATATGTATATATGTATTGTAATATATGTAATTCTGACATTTAACAAATGCAAAAAATGTGTTAATATTTATTGATATAAAACAAAAAAGTTTACTCTGATTTAATGTATGACAGTAAAGAAATAAAAGTTTTCGTGTTTTTTTCTGAAGTGTATGTAAATATCTGGTTTCAACTGTATATACATACATATACATATATATACACATACATATACATACATATACATATATATATACACATACAAATACATATATATACATATATATACATATACATACATATACATATATATATATACATACATACATATACATACATATATATATACACACACACATATATACATATATGTTTTATGGTGTGTTTTGGATGAAGAAGACATGTAGAATATTAACATTTTAAGTAATGGTGCAACCAAAAAAATAATGTCTTATTTGTTTTATCAATATAATGTTTGAAAAACAAGTTAAAAAATATATTATTATTTCATTCTGTTAACTTTTGAAAAACTGAAAATTGTATGGGTGAACTGTAATTCTATGCTTCTCTTTATGCAGACAGGAAAATGTTCTTGTGCAACATAGCCACAAAGAAATGTGTGACAGCTAAACATTTCACTAAACAACGCACACACAAACTTCCCTCCTCTTTATTCATTAAATACATTGTATTTAATCTCACTCTCCAGCAGACACAGCAGCACACCACCACTATCAGTAGAGCACCTAATGCACAACAGACTGGGATCCAGAAGAGCAAAATATTTTCTGGGGAGACGAGACCACAATGGTTATTATATGTACTTACAAATTCTACAATATATAAATGGAATTATTTTGTATTTGTCAACCTGGGTGTCATATATAAAATTTTACTACACGGCTCACCACCTCAACTGTAGACACTGATGCAGAGTATGACAAAAAGGAACTAGATCCACTATATAAGCGTGCACCAGTTATGTTAGTTTGAGGCTGTCGCAGCAAGTTTCATAACTGCAAAAAAAATAAGATGAAAAGGTACACACCCTGCAGTGTGACAGTTACAGTATGGTAGGGCTTTGACTCCGAACTTTGTTATTTGAATATCATTCATATTCATATCAATCACTGATTCTTGAAACTTTGCCAAAAACAGGTTTTAATTTTGAAAATAAAAAGTTGGTTAAATTACAACATCTGAAGGTATATCATTATAGACCAAGGTCTTGGATGTTCAGCAATGTACCGGTGTCACCTCCCCATTTTGTATTTTTTTCATAAAATAGGCGTTTTTACAGTTATTACTTTGTTTTTGTCAACACCGTCAGACACAATAAAAAGCTAATTATTTTTTATTTATTTGGTCTAATATGTATTTAGAGTTTTTAAATCATTATCTGGCATGCTTAGTACAGATATATGCTGTTAAATGTTGAATAATTACTTTTGTTCCTTTTATACTGTTTCACGTGTACTCCTTTAAAAGATCTAACATCATACAACATTTACTTTAAGCCTAAATAGAATAGTTTTTATTTAACAAACATATATTTGTATTAAAAGGGACTATTACTTTAATAACTCAACAGCACTGAAGAAACATATTGTAAGCATATTCATTTAAAACAAATAAAACTCCCTCAGACGGTGGTGACTTTAGAACTGACGGTGGTGACACTAATCTGGTGACAGTGGCCTCATAACAACATACAATTCCAAAATGTATACCACACAAGATGGGTTCTTGCTTAACAACTTAATTTAACTATTGGGTTAAAAAAAATAACAATCCTGAGCATGCATATCATGTGAAAGAGTAGGTTTTTGTCACCACCGTCAGGTTTTCTGTGACGTATATGTCTGACGGTGGTGACAAAAACCTCCAAATGGTCCCTTACGGAGGCTAGAATATAATTGTTGATCACAATAAATACGGGCTGATGGCCGTGGTTCGGCCGCAACCTCGAGGTTGAACCACAGCCGTGAGGATATTCATGAAAACCTGACGGTGGTGACGTCTGACAGTGGTGACAAAAACCTACTCTTTCACATGATATGCATGAGTTGTTCACATTAGCGATCTTGTTTCCCCTCTATTGCTAGCTACTTCAGACCTCTTCTTAAAGAGTATACATTTATGTCATAATCTAATCTAAAAAATTGTATACAAAAGAGCCGGTGTCGACATGTTATGGTTGCGACAGTAACAGTGTCCAAAAATATGAACAAGTTTAAGAGAAAATGGCAAACTTAAGGGAGCTTGAGTGATCTTGAAGCATGCAGTAGAGCTGAAGGTTTGAAAATGGGGTCCTCATGAATGTAGTTGACCTTGTAGTTTCCTGATTTTATTGCTTTTTATAAATATCTGACGGTGGTGACGAATATGTGGGACACATTTTGAGCAACCACAAAATAATAGTAAATATTGTTAAAAACTCACTGTTTGTAGTTTTTAAAACTTATAAGAATATACTATTTCATGTGGTAAAGATATTTTTCAATTCAATTATTACTTTTAGTTTTTTAATCAAGTTGAAATGATTATCTCCTATCCGAGGACAACTGATTTTGTAGGTAATGGGCCAGCAAGTCATCATTAAATTAAAAGAAATAAAAATAAACCTATAAAAGAACCTTATATAGAACATATGTGCAAAGGACCCCCTGATTATAACCTTGATTCTTTTTATTCATTCATTTCCAACAGAATGAGCACTTTTCTTGGTGGGACATGTTTTTGTCAAAGTTTCAAGAATCAGTGAAATGTGTTTGTAAACGTTTTCAAATAAGATTCACGCATTTCAAAATGTAACTTTCAGTGATGCCACGTAATGCGTTAACGCGTTAGGCCTACTCTAATCTGAGCACTTTTTTCAGTAACGAGTAATCTAACGTGTTACTATTTCCAAACCAGTAATCAGATTAAAGTTATTTATCCAAGTCACTGTGCGTTAGCCTACTATTTGTCATTTTCCTTAGTAAAAATATATATTTTTGCTTTCTTCTTGCGTCTCGGGGAGTGAAGTCACGTATGCGACAAGTCACGTTTTCAGCATGTGGACAGTTCACGTGTACCACGCAGCGACACAAACGTAAACAACAATGGAGGGAGGAGAGAGATGCGCGCTTCTAGCTGGAAATACAGTCACTATTTTGAGTTTGTGCCAGCTAAAGACGGCAGTATTAAGGTTCGTTGTACACTCTTTGCTGGTGGCGACTATACGTCAAATTTGAAGAACCATTTGGAGTTGCAGCACTGCAGTCAAACTTACAGAACAAGTCTCAGCAGGTGGTGCGAAGCAGAGAGCAGGAGGTCCCCCACCACCCAAACAACAAAAGCTGGACTTCGGTGCAAAACCAGTAAGTGGGGGAGAGTTGAAGAAGTTGGTCGGGCAGTAGGCCTATGTTGTAGCGGAAATGCTGCCCTTAAACACGGTTGACTCCCTCTCTTTCGTGCCATAATAAACCAGATCCTACTACTGGCAACGCCGAGCTGCCTCACAGTAAACCGGTTGTCATCTTTATGTTGAGGCTGTGGGGGTGTTGTCGGCAGCTGCTGCATGTAGGCTAACTAATAAAGTAAGTTGTAATCTAACTTTGTTACTTTTAAAATCAAGTAATCTGTAAAGTAACTAAACTACTTTTAAAATCAAGTAATCTGTAAAGTAACTAAACTACTTTTAAAATCAAGTAATCTGTAAACTAAGTTACTTTTTCAAAGTAACTGTGGCAACACTGGTAACTTTACGTCGCGGCAGGACCGTCTCTCGGCCGTGGCTTGGTTGCGTTGCATTCTCCCCCTCCCTCAGTCACATTAGCTACAAGAGACAGAGACAAAGCGACAGGCTGCCATTCATTTTCAATGGGAGTGGCCATTTGCCAGCGACAAGCGACAAGCTCGCCGCTGCCACGAGCAAGGCGGGGCCAAAATAGACAAGAAGTCTATTTTATGCAAATGCTGAGCGATGCGACAAAGCGACAGCCAATCGGAGCGTGAGGACAGCGTGACGTTGGTCAGTGGCTCGAGTCGAAGAAAATAATTCAAGATGGCGGAAAACACTTCAGGACATCATATTTCTGTATATATCTGATAAGTTTGGCATTTTATCTCATATATTTTGTTACTTTTATCGAGAAATAAATAATTTTAAATCCAAAAACATTGTTCTTGTGACTTAACAATACCTCTGAACTAACTTTTAAGACGTGCTTGAAGGTAGCACCGAAGAATTTCTGTTTACTGTTGCCAAGCAACCAGGAGTAGGCTAGGCACGCCCAGGAGCGCCCACAAGCGAGTGCATGTCGCTGTCTTTTGTAGCTAATGTGACTGGGCTGGCTTGCCCAGGACCAGGCCAGCTCAGCGGTGTCTTTCTCCCGTCGCGTGCCGCTGTCTCTCCTACCTACACCGGCCCCGCACCCTTTTCCTTCTCCCCTTTCTACCTGCCTGCTCAGTGCTGCTGCACATGACGAGAGACCCTGCGTTCATGCCACCTCGGAATAACAGGCACCGCCCCCCTGGTTACGTTGTTTTTCCGACTGGCAGCGTTCACACATTGACATATATATAATGGTCGGGATGCGTGTTCTTCTTCTTCTGTTATATTGGCGTTTGGCATAACAACTTTTTGCATGACTGCCACCAATGGTTGGCCGTAGCCTAGAGCATCAGGTGGTGAAAATATGGAGGCCACAATAACAGAAGATTTTCTGCTGTTTTCTTATACGAGCATCCAAACAGCACATCGCCAGATGTTTGTTTGTGTTATCTGCAGGACAACGAACGGGAAAAGACACGGATAATGTGGTTTTTTTTTTTATACATGGGCCTATTTAGGAATAATTTGAAACATATTATGTCTGTGTATGTTTCTTGGCAGAGGCATTTGTCCACAATAAACAGTTTATTGTCATATGTTCAGTGAACCAAAGTCGCCTTCATCAAATGTCAGTTGTCAACAACGCGTCACCAACTGGGAAACTCGGTTATCAAAATCCAGCCCGACTTTCCCACCTCTGATTCCCACAGGACGTTACGTGAATGTAGGGATGGGCGATATGGCCTAAAATCCATATTGCGATATACATTGCAGCCTCTTGCGATAACGATATATATTGCGATATATAAATTATAATAGAACCATTTCCGACCAGGTTACATAGACCCTAAGGAAAACCAAACTGCTAAATGTATTTTTTTTTTTAAAGAGAAAGAAACCTAGTATGTAGTTTTGAGAACATTTATTCAAAACATAATGTTGCAGATGAATAAAATTCAAGTACACTAGTTGCAGAGACTTTGACAAAGAAAACTGACTTTCTCCTCAGTCACACAACAGAAGAGAGAGGTGACTGTTTCGTCAGCCACAGGAGAGAAATACATCGCGTGCTCGCTGGACAATACTGTCGACTCTTTCTTTTTTTTTACAGAAAGTCGCCAGATTTGTCGCTAGTGTTAAGAAAAACTAAAAGACGTGTTCGTTTGATTTCTGAGGAGGAAGGAGAGGCTTGGGTCCAATTGAAAGTTAAGCAAAAGGTTTAATAAAACAGCATGATGAAAACAACATGACAAAAACAATCAAACATAAAACATGAAAACACTGCCAGCAGTGGACTGCAAGACATGCTTGTGGGGTCACAGTCCGCAGTCCTGAATCATTCTCAGGATCAGAATTGTATTCCTGTCGAATTGTGGGTGTTTCCTTGAATGGAAACTGTCCCAGGTTAAAGACACACCTCTGATTTCAGGTTTACTCCAGTTCCCAGACAAAGGTTGTTTATCATGGTAGTGCCGATAAGTTTACAGAGATATGCATTTCCTTTTTCTAATCAAGTCTGGCCCAGCAGGGAGTGGCTCCCCAAAAAGCAGGAACAAATTACCTTTTCTGTGAGGACAATGAGTCTTTTCCAATATGCTAAATGTCAGACAAGACCTGATGATTCTTTAGAAGCTTGAGTTTGGGGTGAGGCAGACAAATGCTAATTAGTGTAGTTATCTGATTAAATCTAGAAAGTACATTCTTTTCAAAACATAAGCATGGTTTTAACTTTTTTAACTTCAACACTAGCCGCTTTTGACGGTACAGATCCACTTTTGCAACACGACTGTCGCGTGGTGTCGCGACGCCTCCCCTCATTTGTACGTTGATGGGGGTTCCTCAATTTACAGCTATGGGCAGGTCCAGCGTGGAATGTTGTGTCAGGGAGAAGTGATGTTCTCCCCGTCTCCTTTGTGCTCTACTTCTACTGGATAGTCGCGTCGCGTTCAACGGATTCATTTGCATAAAGCTGGGCATCGGCCAGCTTTTTGACGGGCTACATTTTCTCAAATGTAGCACCGCCTTCCCGGAATGCTTTGCGTGCACGTTGAAGTCGCTTGACGTCACCCATAGGAATAGAGTGGAGCGCGACATGACAGAAGCGTTAAAGGTGGTGGATTCACAGAGTTAAAGTTCAACTTCTCATTTCAACCATCACAACAGAGTTCTCTTGATGTTCCATCTTTCGACGGACCATCTTGTATTTCCTCTTCTTCCAAGCAAAATAGACGGTGATCCCAATTAATGCAAGAACCACCACAGCTGCTCGCACACCACATATGAGCAGGGAGTGATCTGATTGGATAAAGAGACACAAAAATTAGGGCTTTGACAGGGGAGTTAATTTTTACTAAAGTAAAAGGGGTCATCTCTCTGCTGGAGGAAGCAACAGCTTGATTGGCATGTGTGATGTGAGTGGAGGCTTTTATGGACACTTTGATGTCTCTTACCCACAGTTTCTGTCCTCGTGTTAGGAGCTGTTGTTGGTTCAATACACAGGTTGTTATTGGCTGCAAACACCCACTTTGACATGCGCATCCCATTGGGTAAAGTGCAGTTAATAAATCCACTGCAGCATAGTTAGTTTTACTTACTATAACATGAGGCATCTCTGGGGGTGGGGGTCACATTTTGATTGGATGATGTGTTTGTAGTGCAGGGGTTAATTGACACTAGCTAAGTTTCCATCCACTTGTCAATCGAATTATCTGAAGTTCGGTAAAAAAACTCATGCGAATAAAGCTGGTGAAAGTGTGTTTCCATCCAACGGCTCTAAAGCGAATAAAAACCTGTGCGTAATGACGTCACATGCTGTTTTGCGATTAAATTGGTATATCGAATTGATTTGAGACATTTTATGGTGTTTCCATTCATTTTTGAACTGAATCGCACAAGATTCAAGCGAACTTTTGCGAACAAAGTTTTGCTAGACAAAAGTAGTTGTTAATATTAGAAGCCAAGCTATAGCCTAAGCTCCGATGGACCTTTGGCTGAGGATATGATCCAGCTCATCAAAAAGGTGGAACTTGCCTTATATTTCCCCTCCGGTACCGCTGCGAGACAACTCTCTTTTTTGAGCCGTGTATCGCTGTTTGAGCGCCTTCCATTTACTCCGCAGGACGTCCCACGGCTTGTCGTAAGCAGAGATGGCAAAAGTACTCACTTCCCGTACTTAAGTAGAAGTACAGATACTTGTGTTAAAAAATACTCTGGTAAAAGTAGAAGTACTGATTTAACTTCTTTACTTAAGTAAAAGTAAGAAAGTACAGGCTTTGAAATGTACTTAAAGTATAAAAGTAAAAGTAGCCTTGCGAATGACAACCACTTTTTATGCAAAGCTACCTGGACCACACATGTTACTAGAGTGCAAGCTGAGAAACTTCAGTGGACATAAAAACCAGGCTCTTTATATGCCATTGTCTACATTTTAAATGTCTGCCAAACATCACATATATGATTATTGTGACAGAGACTGTGACTCCAGCTTAATAAGATTCTGACTGAGTAGCAAGATATGAATTCAATTGTGATTCTGTGAGAATTCACAGATCCAGTTTCTCTTTTTTTAATCGTCCCCTTAACATTTAAAGGAATCTACATGTATGTGTGTGTGCTCAAATAGAAAATAAAGGATACAATATGAATTACTAAACATAGATTAATTAAGAAGTTCCCCATACTTTTAGAGTTACACAGCACATTGGCCAGGAGTCATACTTGATGCCTCCTATCTCAAACATCTCTCTCAGATAAGGCCAGGGATGATTGGGAATGTCTTGCTGCTTGTCTGCCTAATCTCTGGGATCTCTGTTTTCTTCATTTTCAATCATGTCGCCGTCCATACTACTAGTGCTAACGTTACCACCATCATGCTGCAATTATTTGCCGCAAATGAATGCAGCCGAATCTGTCGAGTCGTCTTGTAGTGGTGCGTTACATGCAACGTAGCCTACAGTATATTCCCATCCAATTAGATTGAATTCGGTATTGATCACGTGAAAAATAATAACGGTAACTCCAGTGAAATTATTTGAAACTTGTTAGTGAGGACTAGATTAGGACCGTATTTAAAGCTGATGCTGGTTTCAAACTTCGCGTGGAGGCTTTTATGGACACTTTGATGTCTCTTACCCACAGTTTCTGTCCTCGTGTTAGGAGCTGTTGTTGGTTCAATACACAGGTTGTTATTGGCTGCAAACACCCACTTTGACATGCGCATCCCATTGGGTAAAGTGCAGTTAATAAATGTGAATCCTGTGGAAACGAAACAGATCAATGACAGATGTACAGTTAATCATCAGTATAATAATTATGAAGATATCTTTTGTTCTCTCTCACCACAGGTAGATATCCTACTGACTTGATTCCTGACTGAGCAGACCAGTCGTCCTGAGACCTTTTGTTTCAGAGTGATGTTGTTAGTCTCAGTATTTCCAGAGAGGAGCTCAGCGTCTGTCAGTGTGCGTCCATCCAGAGTCCAGCTGTACTGAGGACTGTCCCCTCCCTCAGAGGAGCAGGACACCCTCATCTCTCCCTGGGACAGACACTCAGAGACCAGCAGGACAGAGGACACAGGAGCTGAAGGAAACACACTCAGATTACTTTTCATATTAACAGAATCTTGGTCATTTTATACAGTTTTTAATACAGAGCAGCCCAGACATACATACAGAGATATGTGTAGAACATAAAATATATATGTAGTTCAACAATTGAATATGACCTGTGTCTATTTATGCCACTAAATTCGCGAAAGAGTGATTTACCTTGAATGGTCAACTGTAGAGTCCGCTGCTCTGATATCTTTCCGTCTGAATCAAAGATTACAAGTTCATATTCACCTCCATCAGTCCAGCTCAGGTTGTTGATCCTAAATGTTCCATTACTGGGAGTAAAGAAGGATCTGTTTGCTATCGTATTAGACACAATCACATTCTTTATCACTATGAGTATTGTTGTTGTTGTTCTTGTATCTGTTTTGGTTGTTGTTTTGATTGACCATGTGTATCTAGATATTTCTGAGGCATTGTCCATCAGCTGGAGGACCACAGTTCCTCCCAAAGCTCCATAACACTGAGCTCCATTCTGTCGGCCATCACAGTAGGTTTCGACACCTGGAAAGTTTCGGGGAAAAAATGTAAACATGACAATTATGATCATTTAATTTCTATAATATGAATTACCATGACAACGTTTTATGCATAACCAAATACTGATCTAAAGCCAACTACAGTGGGTTTGGTACAGTTGTGTAACTCTCGGACCACATTATGCACTCATGCTGTGGTTTGGGTTTTTTACACAGACACAATTTTATTTTTAAATAAAATGTGTGTTTGGGGAAAATTATTAAAATGATGGGCAAGATATAGAGAATAGTTAAACTCTAAGTAGTATTTTAGTAATTCTAAAAAAGTCATAGTTCAGTATGAATAAGCATGATATAACTGCAACGACATGGTACTATGTCATACAGTGTTTTATTTAAAATTGTCAAGTGACTAAGATTTAACAACATCACAGGAAGTTATCCACACCTGAAATCTTAAATGAATAAAGTTTAAAAATCAAAATATCCCAATTTTTTAAGTCATATGCAAATACTCATATGAAGCCAGTTATAACAGATTTCCAGGCACAGGTTAGTAAAATATATTAATAAATGTATATATGTATTAATATTCAGTAATATTCTGTGTTTAAATTAAAGTCAAGTTAACCTCACCCAGTCATTACAAACTCGTGTTTCTGAGTGTACAAACTTTGTTTAAACCAAAAGAACTTCAGTTTTAAAATACAGTGAAGCTTCAGGTTTCTATATTTTTTATATATATATTTATATATATTTTATATATATATATATATATATATATATATATATATATATATATATATATATGTATATATATATATATGTATGTTGTGTATATATATTATATGTATATTTTTCGGTGTGTTTTGGATGAAGAAGACATGTAGAATATTAACATTTTAAGTAATGGTGCCACCAAAAAAATTATGTCTTATTTGTTTTATTAATATAATGTTTGAAAAACAAGATAAATAATATATTATTATTTAATTCTGTTAACTTTTGAAAAACTGAAAATTGTATGAGAGAACTGTAACTCTATGCTTCTCTTTATGCAGACAGGTAAATGTTCTTGTGCAAAATAGCCACAAAGAAATGTGTGACAGCTAAACATTTCACTAAACAACGCACGCACAAACTTCCCTCCTCTTGATTCATTAAATATATTGTATTTCTGGTGACACATGATGTATCTGTGAATGATTATAATTTAGCATTAGATTTATGCTTGAGTCTGCAGTCCTCCTTTTTACATACAGTCATTGAGTGAGAATACAATAAATCTGGCACCTTGGAGCTTACATTTATTGTCATATGTAAATAAGAAATTACACCAGAGGAAGCTTTTGGTTCATTTCAACATCATAGGTCTAATGCAGTCAATTGAAGCTCAAGCTAAAAGAAAATATTTTTAATTATAAGACATCTCTTAAGATGATGTGAAACTGTAATTTTGGACTACATAAAAAAAAAACACATCTCACCATGAGAGACTCCGAGTATCATCAGCAACAGTCCGATCACAGCTTCCATGTCTCCTCAGTGTTCAGCCTCTGTTGACTCAGTCAGCAGCTTCCAGATCAACTTCTCTTCAACAGCAAACGTTCACACCCACTACACTGAGCAGCCTGACGTGTCTTCTCTTAGTGATCAGCTTCAGATCAGAAAAGAAGCAGAAACTGTGGCCAACTGGTCATCTCTGTTCCTCATTTATGTTGAGACCAGTATGACAAAGGCCTTAAAAGCAGAAGACTAAATATTTTACTGTAATAGAAGTCTGAAAATGGTTTCTGAAGTTCCCCATATTAAGATTAGATGTTGTGTTTAACCATGCACATTAAAGTCATTTCTCTCAGCTATAAAGGAAGTGAAACAAGGTGTCATCATACAGCATTAACACAGCTTCCCACAAAGATCTTCTCTTTTATTCTATACTGTGGATGTTATAAAACATTTGAACGGTATGTACATGTGCACAGTGTGACATCTTTGTATTTTGAATAATATGTGGGAAATGAGACAACAATCCAGAAACAAGATATTTCGATATTTAATTACTAATACCTTCACTATTTTTATAAATACACAGAGAAGTTGTTTTTCATTTTGAAAACAAGCAGGTCTCTGTAACAAACATGAAACATTGCTGTCTTTTTATATCTAGGTGGAAAATGAAACAGAAAGTTACATTTAAAGGAAAATATAAACAAATGCTACTTAACATAATGTGAGTGAAAACCCAAACACAACACAACATGATTAATAAGCTGCACCATCAACTAATAACAACCTTTAGAAATCAACTACTTTAGCATAGTTCCTGCTTGTCTTTAAAGCTTTTGCACAAGCTTTAACAGCTAAGTACAGTTAGTGATGTTTTCTGGTATGTTTATATTAATACAATGATTGTTACTGTTAATAAAAATAATAATAATAATGAAGCAACTTAATAATTCTATGTATCCAGCATTGAATGCAGTATTTCATTTACAGCAGTATCCTCCCATCATTTAAAAAGTCCAGTCTAAATTTGTATCATGTGGTGTCTATAATTGTACATCAAAGTTTGACTTTTTGTATCAGGGCATATCATGTAGCAAGGGTTGAACATGGATGGAGACAGACCACTGATATTAAACCAAATGAAAAAAGAAGAAAAATGTACTTGTATTTAAAATAGATTACATTACTTGCTGTTCTAAGAGATTTAGCTTAATTTAGTCATTTTATACAACAGACTTTAAAAATACAGCTTTGGTGTCAATTATGAAATGCAATCTTTTATTTATGTTTCACAAGGAGCAGATACAAATTACAATAATTTACAGTGTGTTATTCCAATCAGTGACCTCATAAATATGGTTACCCTGCTGCTGCTGTACTAAGAACATGAAGAACACGACGTACATAACCGACAGTGATAGCTCACGTCAGTGTTTCCTATTCAAATATTTTTCAACACTAGTGCAAGATACAAAAATAAAACATAAAAGATGGATTTTCCAGCTCCCGAGTTATGCAGAAAGTCCTGTTTTTTCTTGGAGTCCTCAGGTCAGAGTCCATCGGTGATACTGAGCCTAAGTTGAGTCCAAACTGAAGGCATTTATTCTCGGTTATTTACCTGAGGATGCACAAAAGACAGAATAAAGCTAAATGATTTGTAGTTAAAGCAGAACAAAAGGCTCTGACAACAACACTATGTATTGATTGAAATGCTGCCATTATCTTATTTGTTTAATAATATATATATCTTACTTGACTTCTTATGGCGTCTCACTCTCCAGCAGACACAGCAGCACACCACCACTACCAGTAGAGCACCTAATGCACAACAGACTGGGATCCAGATGGGCAAAATGTATTCTGGGGAGAAGAGACCACAATGGTTATTATATGTACTTACAACCTCTACAATATATAAATGTAATTATTTTGTATTTGTCAACCTGGGTGTCATATATTACATTTTACTACACGGCTCACCGCCTCAACTATGCAGAGTATGACAAAAAGGAACTAGATCCACTATATAAGTGTGCACCAGTTATGTTAGTTTGAGGCTGTCGCAGCAAGTTTCATAACTACAAAAAATAAGATGAAAAGGTACACACCCTGCAGTGTGGCAGTTACAGTATGGGCTCTATCAACAGATCCAACAAGAACCAAGGAGCTACATCTGACAGACGAGTCCGATTAAAAACACCAAAACACCAAGAAATCTCCAGCTGCTCCTTGTGTGCAGGAGCTAAAGTATTTAGATCACTCCAAGAACAACAGGGATACCTTCTGTACTTTAGGTTTACACGCTTAAAGACGTGTTTGAGGTGACTGTTGAGCTTTTTTTAAGCATTAATTAGATTTTTTGATTTGACTTTACTGTCAGATTTCTCTGCAATTTGTCCTACATCAAAAGACCAAACACAACATTTAGCCTGACAACAAAACAAACACTTCAAAAATGCATAAATAAAAACTATAATAGGTTCACACCCCGGGCAAAAAGTTAGTAGATGTTGTCATGACCAAAATTCATGATGGACTAAAATGAGAATGAGACCCAAGTTGACAAATACTGAAAGCTCCCTTTGAACCACAGCCAGTTCCTGTGAACCCAGCACCTCTTTTTCACAGCACCTTACGTCAGTGACATCCACAGAGTATATTTAGTAATGTATAAATAATCAGTGACCAAATGGAAATCTTATCTTTAAGAATGTTCTCAGGAGTAATTTGCTACAGTGCAATGCAGGACACACTTGTATTTGCATAATTTTGAAGATTTTGACTCGTAGGCTACATGTTGCTATAGCAACAGTAACTATGACCAGATTGAGGAAGTAAAGAAGTTCTTGAAAGTATATCTATGTTGAAAGTAGTAGTTTTTAGAAAAAACACCACACAGCCTTTATACTGGCATGTATTTGGATTACAGTAAATACTGAGTGTGCAGTAGACTTTTTATATATTCTCCTTTAATCTTCTTTTGCACAAGTGGGTTCATTGTGTTTTCTATTTCGGAGTGTCTATTTGCACCCCCGGTACGAATAGCCTCGGCCACACAGCTGAGCTATTTACACCCTGTGACGTAACAACAAAATAACGTTGCTCGCGTGCACCGAAATCATGGCGGACGTTCATCTTCCATGACCGCAGAAACTGGCATATTAGGGAAGTTTTGTCTCTAAAGTTTATAACAATTGAATTTCTAGCGGAAAATGGATACTACAGTTACGCTTTCTGTCTTCAGTGAAAGCATACAACCGTTAGTTTGTTAGTTAGTACCTATTTTTTTGTATACAGTATGGTTACCTAGCAACCGAGGCTTGAAGAAACCAAGTGGTAAAAAGTTGTTTATTTTCCTGAAAGAACTGCTAGGTGAGTGGTTAGTGTGCTTGCCTTTGGTATGGGAGTTTGGAGTTTGATTCCCCTGTGTGATGACCTTTTTTTAAAAAATTTGGATTGGATAATTTGCATGCAATTGCGCAAGTCAGGACCCGCGAACGCGTATTTTTTATTTTTTTTGCAGGGTGGTAGGGGAAGACTCATGAATATGCCTGCTCTGGTTGGGTTGGTTAGGTTTAGGCAAGAGGAGTGGGATGGTTATGGTTAGGGTAAGAATGTCAGGGCAATAATATTCCAAAAAGGTGTAATACATGAGTAGTATGGATAACTGTGTGTAAATATATGCCAAGGTACTGTAAATGCACAGGGGTGCAAATAGCATACATTGATATTTGTACCAGGGGTGCAAATAGCATACACTTCTAATTGTACCAGGGGTGCAAATAGCATACTGCTAATTGTACCAGGGGTGCAAATAGCATACACTTCTAATTGTACCAGGGGTGCAAATAGCATACTGCTAATTGTACCAGGGGTGCAAATAGCATACACTTCTAATTGTACCAGGGGTGCAAATAGCATACTGCTAATTGTACCAGGGGTGCAAATAGCATACACTTCTAATTGTACCAGGGGTGCAAATAGCATACACTTCTAATTGCACCAGGGTACAAATAGCATACTGCTAATTGTACCAGGGGTGCAAATAGCATACAATGCTAATTGTACCAGGGGTGCAAATAGCCTCACCCTTTATATTTTTAAAGACTTGCCTTGAACATCCAGTGTCACGTTCGTGCTTCTCATGAAGAGCCCATCTTGAGTAAAGACATCTATCCATCCATCCATCCATCTTCATCTGCTTATCCGGTGTCGGGTCGCGGGGGGAGCAGCTCCAGCAGGGCACCCCAAACTTACCTTTCCCGAGCCACATTAACCAGCTCTGACTGGGGGATCCTGAGGCGTTCCCAGGCCAGGTTGGAGATATAATCCCTCCACCTAGTCCTGGGTCTTCCCCGAGGCCTCCTCCCAGCTGGACGTGCCTGGAACACCTCCCTAGGGAGGCGCCCAGGGGGCATCCTTACCAGATGCCCGAACCACCTCAACTGGCTCCTTTTGACGCGAAGGAGCAGCGGCTCTACTCCGAGCTCCTCACGGATGACTGAGCTTCTCACCCTATCTCTAAGGGAGACGCCAGCCACCCTGCTGAGGAAACCCATTTTGGCCGCTTGTACCCTGGATCTCGTTCTTTCGGTCATGACCCTGAGTAAAGACATCTATGATGTATTGACCTGAATCATTCCTCTCCACGTTTGTGATCTTCAGGGTCCCGTTGTTGATGAAAAACTCTGTCCTGTTTCTAAAATACTCCTGTATCGTCAACTTGTTTCTCTTCACAGAGAATACATTTATGGATTCAGTGGGAAGGTGCTTCTTACACCGCAGCTTATGGCCGCTGGCATTGGTCATCACTTGGATGTACATAGATCCTCCGAGAGTAACAGAGCACAGAGATGTGTTCTGTGTGGCATTACATTTTGTCTCAGCAGCTGAAGAGAAAGCTAGGAAAAGGCATATTCAAAAGAAATCAGCTTAAGTAATTCAACTTTTACACATTATTACATTGTGTATTCAATAATAAGGATTTTACCATGTGATACTCCAGCTAACATCACAAGAAGAATTACAACTGGCTCCATACTCGTCTGTCATCCAGAAGAAGCTGCTCGCACATCACATATGAGCAGGGAGTGATCTGATTGGATAAAGAGACACAAAAATGTCCAGTTAGGGCTTGGCCAGGGGAGTTAGTTTTTACTGAAGTACCAGGGGTCATCTCTCTGCTGGAGGAAGCAACAGCTTTATCAATGACTGATCTACAGTAAATTATCAGTGTCACAAACTTCAAACTGACAAATAATGTTCTCACTCACCACATGTAGATATTGTCTTTTCTTCTGAGACATTACTGACTTGATTCCTGACTGAGCAGACCAGTCGTCCTGAGACCTTTTGTTTCAGAGTGATGCTGTTAGTCTCAGTATTTCCAGAGAGGAGCTCAGCGTCTGTCAGTATGCGTCCATCCAGAGTCCAGCTGTACTGAAGACTGTCCCCTCCCTCAGAGGAGCAGGACACCCTCATCTCTCCCTGGGACAGACACTCAGAGACCAGCAGGACAGAGGACACAGGAGCTGAAGGAAACACACTCAGATGACTTTTCATATTAACAGAATCTTGGTCATTTTATACAGTTTCTAATACAGAACAGACCAGACATCCATACAGAGCTATGTAAAATATGAAATATATATGTTCTTCTATCTTTTTATATCCAGGGCGGAAAATGTAACAGAAAGTTAAATTTAAAGGAAAAATGTAAACAAATGCTACTAAACATAATGTGAGTGAAAACCCAAACAGAACACAACATGATTAAGAAGCTGCACCATCAACTAATAACCTTTAGAAATAAACTACTTAGCATAGTTCCTGCTGGTCTTTAAAGCTTTGCACAATCATTAACAGCTAAATATAGTTAGTGATGTTTTCTGGTATGTTCAGAATCAGAAGATGTATTGTCATTGTGCAAAAGGAACAACGGAATTTTTAGCAGCAGTTCACTCAGTATTATAAATCTAGATCTAAAAGACAAGAAATAAATAGTATAACAGTAAATTAGAAAAAAATATACAAAATGTATATACACACAGAATTTGAAAGAAATATATACACAACAATAGAAAGAAATATATACACTAAATGTACTGTTCATTGGTTCAGTGTTCAGTATGGTGATGGCTTGTAGAAAGAAGCTGTTCCTGAGTCTGTTTGTCCTGGTCCTGATTGACCTGTAGCCAGCAGGTCAAACAGGGTCGGATGGGAGCAGTCTGTGATGATTGCCTTAGCTCTGCTGAGGCAGAGGGATGAATGGATGTCCTTCAGGGAGGGGAGAGCTGATGATACTCTGTGCGGTGTTGACCACTCTCTGGAGCTTCTTCTGTTCTGCCCCAGTGCAGTAGGAGAACCACACCATGATGCAGTACGTTAGGATGCTCTCAACGGTGGAGCGTTAGAAGGTCACTAGCAGCTGCTTGCCGATGTTGTTCTTCCTGAGCACTCTCAGGAAGTGCAGGCGTTGCTGTGCCTTTTTAATGACAGCTGTGGTGTTTGCCGTCCAGGAGAGGTCAGCAGAGATCATGGTGCCCAGGAAGGTGATGTTGTGGACCCTCTCTACGCAGATCTGCCCTGTGCTTTCTGAAGTCCAGAATGATCTCCTTGGTCTTTGCTGTGTTCAGAGCCAGGTTGTAGCCAAGCACCACTTGGACAATTTCAGGACCTCGTCTCTGTAGGCTGACTCATCTTCCTCAGAGATCAGCCCCACCACCTTTGTGGTGGGGCCTGTCAGGGAGAGGTTGAAAATGTTGGTGAAGACCTGTGAAAGCTGGTCAGCACAGGCCCGGAGTACTTTCCCAAGAATACCATCGGGTCCTGCTGCTTTCCTGGGGTTCACCCTGCTGAGCATCTCTTTCACATCCTGTGCCTGCACAGTCAGTGGTTGGGATCTGGGGGCTGGTTGGGGCTGAGGTGGTGTGACTGCAGACTGTTGGGGAGGGGTCTCAAAGATACTGTTAATAATAATATTAATAATGAAGCAACTTAATAATTATAAAGCATCCTCCCATCATTTCAAAAGCCCAGTCCCAATATGTATCATGTGGTGTCTATAATTGTACATCAAAGTTTGACCTTTTGTCTCAGGACTACAGCGCAAACATTTAACTGACATATCATGTAGCAAGAGTTGAACATGGATGTAGACAGACCAATGATACTAAACAAAATGAAAAAAGAAGAAAAATTAACTTTAGAAATAGATTACATTACTTGCTGTTCTAAGAGATTTAGCTGAAGTTACTCATTTTATACAACAGACGTTAAAAAAACAACTTTGGTGTCAATTATGAAAAGCAATCTTTTATTTATATTTTATTCTGATCAGTTACTTCATAAATATGGTTACCCTGCTGCTGCTGTACTAAGAACATGAAGAACACAACGTACATAACACTTCAGTGATAGCTCAAGTCAGTGTTTCCTATTCAAATATTTTTCAACACTCTTGCAAGATACAAAATAAAACTTTATAGACAGATTTTCATCTTAACATCTTTTATTGAGTTAGTCTTTCTGAAAAGTGTTCATGTTGCCAAACCAGTAGAGGGAAACCTCACACCAGTTTTTCTCATTTGTCTACACACCAACACTGGTAATTGAGACACAGTATGCAAGCACATTTCCTGCTTTGCAATCATATTGCAGTTCTAAACCACACATTTCAAAACACAAAATTCTCTACATTTGGCACAATCTTTATGAATAGAATCTCTTGTGTTCACATGGAACACAATGCCTTTCAGAATACTAAATTCTAATTTATTTCTATTCCCTCTGACTGCTCACATGGGCAAACACATGTTGCACTAATTGTACAATTAGCAATCAGCTTCAGCAATACAGTAAAAGGTCCACAGGTGAGCTCAAGGAGAGAGATTCAGGTCACTTTGGTCAACCATGGTCTAACAGTGAGAGAGGCTGGGCAGAAAGTACACACAGGTAGCTCTATGATCACAATCCCCAAACATGTTTACCTCTTCTGCAAGCTATGGAAGATGCAGGTGTAGATAAATCTCTACAAGCTTTTCAGGGTTGACAGGGTCCATCCTATAAGTTTTTTTGTTTTTTTTTACTGATTACAGTAAATTTTTCTGTTATTTCTTTTGTATGTAGAACTTTACATATCAAACTTTGTGTTTGTGGCATGAATACAGTATTTTGGGGATAGAAATATGACAGTATGTTTGTGCACCTAGTGTTCAATTGGTTCTTATAAACATCCATTTATATGATGTGTGTGCGTGATATTTGAACACGAAATCCAATCTTGAGAAGACATAACCTTGTTTTGAGTGTGGCGTTTCATTTTGTAGGAGATTTCTATAGTTTAGCCTTCGTTCTGGGTGGATGTTAGTTTGGAGTTGGAGAGTTCTGAGAATATGTGCAATGCTCTCAGAAGAGTTCTGTCAACAATTGAAAATAACTGTAATACTGATGATGAGTCTGCAAGTTTTATTCAATTCTCATCAAGGTACAGTCTGTGATCAAAATGTCAACAAAAGGTTATCTAACCTACATTAACTGAGGACACATGACTGATTTACTTACTGGTTTTGAAAACATAACACACAACAGCAACTAAATTAAATCTCTTTTCTAATAAATGCTTCAATGGTAAACACATTATTACTCTTTGTGAACATGGAGGCAAAAAAGACCTATATTTTATAAGATAAGAAAAACAAAACTAGTATTTACATAATTCAATCTTTAAGAGTTAAAAACTGTAATCATATATGTGATAAGGCATGTAATTTATATGGCGTAAAATTATAGTTTGGACTTTAATAGACAAAGGTAAAAACATGCTCTGAATGCAAAATCACCACTTTTTTAAATATACATATATGTAGCTACTAGGTCAGGTACCTATGCAAAAGTAAATGCAACACAATTGGAGATACATGGTACATATAATGTGTTAATATAAGCTTTGGTCACAATGTAATATAAGCTTTGGTCACAATATCACATGTTGCTTTAGAATAAACTGTGCTATTGGAAACTGATATTTGATATGCTTTCCAGGAGCACTGATGAACACTTAGAACCATCGGCTTTTCTTGCATTGTTTGGAGTGGTGACACAAAACTTTGTTTTAAATAATAATAAACTAAGACTTCTGTCATTTGCAACACTGATAGCCCGACGACAAATCTTGATCAGGTGGAAAGAATGTAATCCCCCAACATTTGCGCAGTGGGTAAGGGACATGCTGTATTTTATTAAATTAGAGAAAATAAGGTATTCTGTCAAGGAGTCAGCTGACAAATTAATGTTGATATGGCAACCTTTCCTTAGTCGCCTTGACGCTTTGGCCCCCGATGACTTTATGGCTGAGTGAAGATTTCGGTACGCAGCTAGCAGTGTTGGACGTGTAGTACTGAAACGTCTGCTGATTATGTCATGGCATTGTTTATTGATCTTTTATTTTTTCTATCCTGTGCTGTCCATGTGCATGTTAGTGCCCCAGATATCAATGTGAATAACTTGAGTTCTGTAGATCTTGGTTTGTTTATTTACCTTTGTTACCTTATTTTATTTATTATTTATTTCCTGTTGTTTTTATTTTCAATATTGCTTAAGTTGATCACCCTCTGATATTTTCACGGGTGGGGGAGGGGGGTGGGTGTACACAAGCCCAATGTGTCCTCATGGTGAATTGTTAATTTGTTGTAACAAAACTTAAATAAACCATGTTAAAAAAAAAAAAAAAGAATAAACTGTGCTTTGGAGCTGTGGGCCTCTGGAAGCTTTATCACTCTCCAAAGTCAGTGACACACTGAACACTTCACAACAAGACAGTCTTTACACACGAATTCATTCTATGTGAAGGATCACTTTACCAAGTCAACAACTAGTGAGGAGTGACAAGAGTCAGACGACACTAAGGTGTTGGAGTCACAGAGTTAAAGTTCAACTTCTCATTTCAACCATCACAACAGAGTTCTCTTGATGTTCCATCTTTCTACGGACCATCTTGTATTTCCTCTCCTTCCAAGCAAAATAGACGACGATCCCAATTAATGCAAGAACAACCACCGGCTGCTCGCACACCACATATGAGCAGGGAGTGATCTGATTGGATAAAGAGACACAAAAATCCCATGTCAAGTTAGCGCTTTGACAGGGGAGTTAGTTTTTACTAAAGTATAAGGGGTCATCTCTCTGCTGGAGGAAGCAACAGCTTGATTGGCATGTGTGATGTGAGTGGAGGCTTTTATGGACACTTTGATGTCTCTTACCCACAGTTTCTGTCCTCGTGTTAGGAGCTGTTGTTGGTTCAATACACAGGTTGTTATTGGCTGCAAACACCCACTTTGACACGTGCATCCCATTGGGTGAATGACTTTAATAAATCCACTGCAGCATAGTTACTTTTACTTACTATAACACGAGGCATCTATTGCCGGGGATTGGATTGGATTGGATGATGTGTTTTTAGTGCAGAGGTTAATTGACACTGTGATGCCAGTCGTCTTACCCACGGTGGAGGCAGGAGTAGTTGTTGGCTGAATACACAGGGTATTATTGTTTAATTAATGTGTATGAAGCCTGTGGGAAAGAAAACATCCAGCTGTACTTAGGACTGTCCCCTCCCTCAGAGGAGCAGGACACCCTCATCTCTCCCTGGGACAGACACTCAGAGACCAACAGGACAGAGGACACGGGAGCTGAAGGAAACACACTCAGATGACTTTTCATATTAACAGAATCTTGGTCATTTTATACAGTTTCTAATACAGAGCAGCCCAGACATACATACAGAGATATGTGTAGAGTATGAAATACATATGTAGTTCACCAATAGAATATGACATGTGTGTTTATTTATACCACTAAATTCGGAAAAGAGTGATTTACCTTTAATGGTCAACTGTAGAGTCCACTGCTCTGATACCAGGCCTTCTGAATCTGAGATTTGAAGTGTATATTCACCTCCATCAGTCCTGCTCAGGTTGTTGATCCTAAATGTTCCATTACTGGGAGTAAAGAAGGATCTGTTTGTTCCTGCTGAACTGCACAATCTGGCACAGTTTATTGCTCTTATAGTGTAATTGGTACCATGTGTTGTCCAAACCAATTTTTTAAATGGAACTTTGTCACTGGTATCAGTTTGTTAAGTAAAAAGCACATGTATATAGTGGATAGAAAGCATTCAGTCATAGTTCTCACAGTAACACAATTTCCTGAAGGCAACATGCCTTCTTTGTTAGGCTGTCATTCATAATGCCACGCCCCTCTGAGTTGAAGCCACGCCCCCTACGCAAAATCAGGGCCAAAAGTCTGAAACCGAAAAAAAATGATCTGAAAGTGAAAAAAAGATTTGAAACCGAAAAAAAAAGATTTGAAACCAAAAAAAAAGATTTGAAGCCGTAAAAAAAATAAGTTTTGAATCTGAAAACATGAAATGTGGAACTGAAAAGAAATATAAAAGTGAAAAATGAAAATTTATAATTTATTCAAAATAATTCCAGAATTGAATCTAAATTTTATTCAAACTGAAAGAAAAATTGGTACACTTATTTTTAGTTTGAATACATGGTTTTATTTTTTCCAAGTTTTGAACAAAACTTAAATTTTCAAGTTCAAGCTTTAGTTTTTCAACTATATATATTTTTTTCAAATTAACAAAACATTTGGCCCCGATTTAGCTCCATACCATACTCTCGATGCAATTTCTTGCTCTCGTGTCAGGATTTTGCTAAAATAATGTCATGGGCGGGGCCACGTTCCTATTGGCCAGTCGGGTGAGCACCGTCTTGTGTTGGGAGTCGAACTGAATCATTACACTGGCTGAGCAATGCCAGCTAGGGGTATCCAGATACATTGCGCAACAAGGAACAATGGCTGCCAGGTCGACCAGAGAGACCCATAAATGTAAGTATTTTCGGCTTAAAGAATTGATTTAAAAATTACGACAGTCTTGTTTTGTGCTCTACACAATCATGTACATAGATATTTGCAACTATATTTGTAACTGAAACGTTTTTAAAAATCGCTAGCTTGCTATGCTAACGTTAACGTTACATTGCTGATTTGCAGTCCCGCATTTCTCTGCCTTGACTGCATGCATGTCTACATTGTTAACTAAACTCCATTAGCAGCGAAATTAGTTTGATATCAGTGCATAACACTACTTGCTTTGGAGACAAATGCTTTACATATACCGTCCTGTATCACACAGGGACGCCGGAGGAAACCCAGCAGCTGATCCACTTTCTGGCTGAAAACGAGCAGTAATCATTTGAATTCATTCCTGTTCATGTACCTGTACATTGTTGTTGGTTATGATACAGGACTCTAATGAAAGAAATGGGGTTGGAGGGAAAGGTTACTGGCCAACAGGCATCACACTATGGTCTGGAATTTCAGAAAAGCTGTAGTTTTGTTTGTTTGTGGTCTTGTGTGTCTTTTAGTTTTATACATTTGAGTGCCTTTTTTAGTGTGACATCTAAGTTATTGTTCTAATAGTTGATAATGGTTCTCTACATTTTTCTATAATGTTTTTGCATGTTATGTTTATTTTTTTGGGAAATAAAGACTTTTTTTAACAAAGTGTTTCTGAACATCAATGACATTCAAAACAGTGATAACTGAAACAGATAAACACACCATGCAGTGTATAGAAATATTGATTGCAAACAGACCTAAGTATATATGATGATGTACCCAAGTGGCGTCTCATTTCATAGGGGTATGTTTTCACCCCTAGCCCTTACCGTTTCGAGGGACAAGGGCTAGGGGTGAGACGAAGGGGAAGAGGTAAGATGATAGTTCTAGATCTGCAATTTACTTTGTCAGCTCTAAACCTCGGCTAGATGGTAAAAATATTTAGAATAAACCCTGTGTAGCTGAGTTTGCAAGCTACACATGCAATGTAGCTAAACGTGTAGTGCAACAACCATACAAAGACTATTTTACACAAAACTAGGTGGGACACTTTCAAACGGTATATCAATCACTATCTAACGTCGGCTAGCTATAGGGTTGCCACCTTCCATGCAGACTAGCTGAAAGTTGTACAGGAGGTTGTATATGATGATCAAGCAGTTACTCTTCAGGTGCTTTGAGGCTAGCAAGGGCAAAGGTAGAAACTAGCTCACTAAATAAGGAGTGAAACTATCTAAATCAACATTCATTTGGCATTTGATTTAAAAATGGTACAAACCAGGTGAGTTTGCAAGTTTACCTAGCATGATGGCTAATTAGTGATTAGCTTTTCTAGCAATTAGCATGCTAATAATATAATACACATTCATAAATATGAGTGCTATTCTTTGTCCATGTCAATCTGACAAACGCATCAGTAATGGCAAACTAGCTTACATTTAGGGTTAGCCTATTTAATGTTTAATCTTCAGTGATGCTGAGCTTGCTCAGCCAGTGTAATGATTCAGTTCGACTCCCAAGACAAGACGGTGCTCACCCGACTGGCCAATAGGAACGTGGCCCCGCCCATGACATTATTTTCACAGCGAGAGCAAAATCCTGACAGGAGAGCAAGAAATTGCATCGAGAGCAAAGACTTAGGTTTTGAGAGCAAGAAGAAAAACGTTTTGAGAGAAACACTTTTTTTTTTTTTTTGAAAAGATTTTCAAGTTCACTGATAGCAAAAAATATATATTTGAGAGTTTAAAAAAGTATTTTGAGAGAGATTTTCTTTTCTCAGAAATAATTTAAAAAATTTCAAATTTATATTTTTTTATGTTCTATGAGAAAATACTTTCTCTCAAAACTTTTTTTAGTCTCAAATATTATTTTTTGCTGTTGGTATGAAAACTTTTTCTCTCAAATATTTTTTTTCTCTCATAAAATGCTTTTTTGCTATCAGTGTGATAACTTTTGCTCTCAAACCTTTTTTTTTCCTCTCAGATTATTTATTTTCTCGCATGTAATAAAGAAACAAATCTAGCTCCATATACATTCCCATTGCAAATATGCCATTAACAGTGATTGAGTTAAAGGGCAAAAACACATCTACGTTGATTATAGCGCCCCCTAATCTTCGCCAAATTTGGTACAGCACCTCAGAGCGGCATGCCAAACGAGCACCACAAGTTTCGTGTTGATTGATTTTACTGTGGCAGAGATATTGCATTTGCAAATTTCCCATTTAAATGCATTGAGTTATTGGCTAAAACAAATAAACGTTACTTATAGCGCCCCCTAAAGGCCGATCTTTGGTTCAGAGCATCGTAGTGGGATGTTGAACAATGATCTCAAGTTCATTGCTGATAACATTTAATTTGGCCGAGATATGATATGATATGTGTGTGGTAGCTAGCTATGAAAATTAGTTTGGTCGTCAAATGCGCATACTTTAACAGCAAAATTCTTTGAGTAAGTTTTGGTCAGGTCCATCTGGACATGCTATGTACCAGGTTTCGTGCTGATCTGTCGCACGGCCTAGGACAAGTTTGAAAAAGTTGTTTTTGCGCATTGCGCGATATTGCGAAGTCTTTTAAGCAGAAATGGGCGTGGCCTATATCATGTGATTCAGCTTGATTCAAGGAACACGTGGATGTACGGTTTTCTAATGTGTGATGTGTAATGTGGGAGTTAAAGGCAAAAAAACATTATAGCGCCACCACTAGTGGTCCACATGTGTATTTTTTGGTAGGTGTGGTCCATGACCCATTGTCCATCTACCCTGTAAATTTAAAGTTGTTCACATTAGTGTAAGTAGTAAATTTAGACTTGGGTCCCACAGGCCATGCCCACTTTGACCCCTCAGTACCCCCACTCTAGGGTTGGCCTCAGGAGTGACCCTAAATGGTACCGATCAAATTTAGTAAATATCGTATGAGCGGTTCATGAGATATAAACTTTTTGTACTTGTAGCGCCCCCTAGTGACCAATTTTTGTAAAACGCGTGAGCGACCTCCGGATGGTCACGGCAAACAAGAATCTAAAGTTTGGCATTGATAGCATTTATTTTGGCTGAGATATGGCAAAGTTGGTGTTTTCATAGCTACACAAATGTGTTTGTGCATAATATGTGCAATTTTTATCCTATCAAAAAACTTTTTGTCAGGCCCATCTGGAAATGCTACCTGCAAAATTTCGTGCCAATCGGTCGCATAGTCTAAGAGGAGATCGAAAATGTAGGTTTTCTATAAATTGCAATTTTAGAATTACAAAACCTAACTTGTATTTAAAATAGATGACATTAATTGCTGTTCTAAGAGATTTAGCTGAAGTTAGTCATTTTATACAACAGATTCTTTTTTAAAACAATGTTGGTGTCAATTATGAAAAGCAATCTTTTATTTATGTTTAACAAAGAGCAGATCAAAATTACAATGATTTACAGCATTTTATTCTGTAAATCAGTGACCTCAGGTTACCTTGCTGCTGCTGCTATACTAAGAACATGAAGAACAAATTGTACATAACACTTCAGTGATAGCTCAAGTCAGTGGTTCCTATTTAAACACTCGTGCAAGATACAAAAATAAAACATAAAAGATGGATTTTCCAGTTCCCGAGTTATGCAGAAAGTCCTGTTCTTTCTTGGAGTCCTCAGGTCAGAGTCCATCGGTGATACTGAGCCTTAGTTGAGTCCAAACTGAAGGCATTTATTCTTGGTTATTTACCTGAGGATGAACAAAAGACAGAATAAAGCTAAATTATTTTGTAGTTAAAGCAGAACAAAAGGCTCTGACAACAACACTATGTATTGATTGAAATGCTGCCATTATCTTATTTGTTTTATAATATATATATCTTACTTGACTTCTTATGGCGTCTCACTCTCCGGCAGACACAGCAGCACACCACCACTACCAGTAGAGCACCTAATGCACAACAGACTGGGATCCAGATGGGCAAAATGTATTCTGGGGAGAAGAGACCACAATGGTTATTATATGTACTTACAACCTCTACAATATATAAATGTAATTATTTTGTATTTGTCAACCTGGGTATCATATATTACATTTTACTACACGGCTCACCGCCTCAACTGTAAACACTGATGCAGAGTATGACAAAAAGGAACTAGATCCACTATATAAGCGTGCACCAGTTATGTTAGTTTGAGGCTGTCGCAGCAAGTTTCATAACTACAAAAAAAAAAATGAAAAGGTACACACCCTGCAGTGTGGCAGTTACAGTATGGGCTCTATTAACAGATCCAACAAGAACCAAGGAGCTCCATCTGACAGACGAGTCCGATTAAAAACACCAAAAACACCAAGAAATCTCCAGCTGCTCCTTGTGTGCAGGAGCTAAAGTATTTAGATCACTCCAAGAACAACAGGGATACCTTCTGTACTTTAGGTTTACACGCTTAAAGACGTGTTAGAGGTGACTGTTGAGCTTTTTCTAAGCATTAATTAGATTTTTTGATTTGACTTTACTGTCAGATTTCTCTGCAATTTGTCCTACATCAAAAGACCAAACACAACATTTAGCCTGACAACAAAACAAACACTTCAAAAAATGCATAAATAAAAACTATAATAGGTTCACACCCCTGCAAAAAAGTCAGTAGATGTTATCATGACCAAAATTAATGATGGACTAAAATGAGAATGAGACCCAAGTTGACAAATACTGAAAGCTCCCTTTGAACCACAGCCAGTTCCTGTGAACCCAGCACCTCTTTTTCACAGCACCTTACCTCAGTGACACCCACAGAGTATATTTAGTAATGTATAAATAATCAGTGACCAAATGGAAATCTTATCTTTAAGAATGTTCTCAGGAGTAATTTGCTACAGTGCAATGCAGGACACACTTTGCATCATTTTGAAGATTTTGACTCGTAGGCTACATGTTGCTATAGCAACAGTAACTATGACCACATTGAGGAATTAAAGAAGTTCTTGAAAGTAGAAAAAATACTATACAGCCTTTATACTGGCATGTATTTGGATTACAGTACATACATTCTCCTTTAATCTTCTTTTGCACAAGTGGGTTCATTGTGTTGTTATTTTTTGTTGGATTAACTTTATAATACTATAGCATTATTAAAGCATAAATAAGATGGAAGATAAGGTTATATTATTAAAGACTTGCCTTGAACATCCAGTGTCACGTTCGTGCTTCTCATGAAGAGCCCATCTTGAGTAAAGACATCTACGATGTATTGACCTGAATCATTCTTCTCCACATTTGTGATCTTCAGGGTCCCGTTGTTGATGAAAAACTCTGTCCTGTTTCTAAAAGACTCCTTTATCTTCACTTTGTATCCCTTCACAGAGAACACAATTATGGATCCAGTGGGAAGCTGCTTCTTACACTCCAGCTTATGGCCGCTGGCATTGGTCATCACTTGGATGTACACAGATCCTCCGAGAGTAACAGAGCACAGAGATGTGTTCTGTGTGGCATTACATTTTGTCCCAGCAGCTGAAGAGAAAGCTAGGAAAAGGCATATTCAAAAGAAATCAGCTTAAGTAATTCAACTTTTACACATTATTACAATGTGTATTCAATAATAAGGATTTTACCATGCGATACTCCAGCTAACATCACAAGAAGAATTACAACTGGCTCCATACTCATCTGTCATCCAGAAGAAATGCTCAAGAGAAATGATAAACTCATTACTGTTAAAGTTACTGAAATAAAAGTGAGGTGATGAACCTCAGGTTGTCACAGATACTGACAGGAAGTAGTACAAAGTGGCGGTTTCATACAGCGGTCTGAAGGCAGGAAATGAAGGGACCTGTTTCACTTCTCCCTGCAAACACAGTCTTTAGCAACATGCTGTATACATGTGTAGTACCCCACAAAGCTATAATTTTATGTCTTAATAGGCTGATTATTTTACCCCAAAAAATCATTGCCATAGAATCCATATAGGCCTACCTAATAAATGCAGACACTGCACTCTGCATTGATTAGCTCTGAGAAACTGAAGACATATCTACCAACAAAATGTGTTCTCAGCTTTCTTATAAAAGGAACTTGTATTAATATTTACAGTACATTTCGTATAGGAAAGTAGTTTCTGTGTTTGGCTCAAGTTTAAGTTTAAGTATTGAAGTCTTTACAATTGCACATTTAAGTAGGCTATGTGATTACCTAACCACACTAAATCACATTAAATTTACTTGAGTCACACAGACAGATGTCAGAAAGTGAAATAAAGGTAATTTATCACATTTTGACCAAATGTGTAGTAACTGTTTATTGTCTTTGTAGGGCAGTGTACCAATTTTCGGAAATACTTACCGCATGTAAAGAAATCATATTTCAACCCTCTCTGTTGAAATATGTGAAACTGAGTCTCAGGTTTGCAATAGCCAACATCCTTTGACTGGGATGGCCGTTTCAACATGTTTCAACCACAGTAGGCTAAGTTTGCCAAGGCAACCTTGAGATTTGTTCTGTTTTTAGTACATCTGCTGGGAAAAACTGAAGTGAAAATTGTAACTATGCATGCACATGTGGGTGACTACATGAGACAAAAGTAAACTGTTTGAAAAAAAAAAAAAAAAGGAAGCCAGAGATCTGTCAGTGCCCTTAATCAAAATATAATTATGGTCACACAACTTTCATACAGACCTACCTGTTAGGGTAACCTTAACTTTCAGCCCAATTTGCAGAAGGTCAACTTTATGTTTCCCATCTGAGTTCCAGATCAGCAAACATTTCTGCACAACTTTGTACATGATGAAAGATTCACTGATTTGCTAGTATCCCTTGATGAGCCAACACAAGTACTCACACAATGTTTTGACCTTTTCAGAATTGGTTTGATGCTTTTTGTTTCTGCTTGTAGAGTGAATGATTCAAACCAGGCTGTCCACAAGAATAATGACTTGAATCTAGATCATATTGCTGTTGTGAGCACATCCAACGGATACTGCAACATTAACATTAATTTGGAGTCATGTTTCTGAACACCTAAAGCTCATTTTAATTTAAATGGAATAGAAGTAGAAGAAAAAACTCTTCGGATCAGAAAACTGAGTTATGACACATACAAAAACACATTTGGCATAGTCAGAGTAGAAAATAACTAATATGTTTTGTATTTTTTTATTTGAAAATGTATAAATAAATAGGTAGAAGACGTTGAGAACTTGAGTTTGAATAAAAGAAATAAAGCTTGCAACTAAAATCATTTATATTCATTATAGTTATAAATAGTTGCAGATGATTTCTCCTTATCACCTTCCATCCATGTCAAATACAGCAATTCTGATTTTACAAAATAACCCGATCTGGTATGTCTCTCTTGCACACATGTGCTTACATATTTGTATCATCTTGTAAGATGGAATAATTTTTCATTACAGAATTAATTAATTAATTTAAATTTAGGGGCACATACATTTTTTATTCAAAATAATTAAACCAGTTGAACAATTAATACTTTCATTGGATTTCTTTCATCAGACAGTTCCTCTATAGAGACTGAACATACACTTGCAGCTACAACTCAGTAACTGCAGCTGGATTGCAGAAGCTTGGATCCTTACTCAACAAAAATAAAAATATTCTCCTTCATATAATCTTATCCTAGGAGTGTCTTCTCTGAACCTGTTTTTAGTCATGTCCTTTCTATATCCTATTGGACATGATCCTAGTGTTGAGTCTCCTGAAAAACGACCTGCTTTTGGACAGTTTCAGCTTCTTCGTCCAATCCTTGTTCTTTTTCTGGTAGACGGTGTCCCAGCTGTCCTCCTCCTCATCTCCTACCCAGGGCACCCAGGCCCCTCCATTGAGGTGGGGGTCAGCCCGTAGGTCCTCTGATGGGTACCTTACTGGCACCGCTGTGCGATTGTAGAACACCAATCTAGCCAGCAGCTCTTTGACAACATCTGGTCTTTGCTCAGAAAGGTCAAAACGTTCGTTGGGATCTCCGGAGATGTTGAAAAGCCACACAGATTTCTGTACAGTGTGGCGCTCCAGGTTCCACCAGCTGCCGGGGAAACCCGGAAGCATCTGCGGCGGAATCCAGTCTCCGTAGCCGGGGTCTCCTGTTAGGAGTTTCCAGTCTCCAGCTCTTATGGAGGCCTGAACAGCTGTGTTCCAAATCCCATATCCTTTCTGCAGGGAGCCACTGCGTGCATGGTTGTACAGAGGGTCAATATTGTGGAGGATCTCTAACCTGGGTGACTCCTTCCCATCACTGATGGCTTCCCAAACATCATACCCATCCACCCCCTTCGTCAGGGACTCATTGCCACCTGCTAATCCCACCAGTGTGGGGTACCAGTCAGTGATGTGCACTAGGGCTTTACTCACCCTCCTCTTCTTCCTTAACAGAGGGCTGTGGACAAACCCCAGACCCCGGACGCCGCCTTCCCAGTAGGTGCCTTTACGTCCTCTGAGCGGCCAATTACTGCCGCCAGACAACGGCTGGCCACCGTTGTCAGTGGAGAAGATGATGACACTGTTCTGGTAGTAACCATACTTACGAAGAGCGTACGTTATATTATGTACTGCCTCGTCTACAGCTGAGACCATAGCAGCGTATTTCCTGCGGGCCACGTTTTCCAGCCCACGGTACGGGTAGATGTACTCCCGCGGAGACTGCAGGGGCGTATGAACAGCTTGGAAGGAGAGGAAGATGAACAGCGGCTGGGACTGAGGATTGTGGGTTGCCAGGATTTTGCGGACTCTCTGTGTGTAGAGATGGGTGGAGTATTTGCCCCTCTGATCCCAGGCGACCGACTCCCCCTCGTGGAGGTCAAAGCCACACCGCCCGGGGCCGTCACAGGAGTTGTACGTGTAGTAGTTCACGCTGCCCGTTAAGGAGCCAAAGTATGTGTCAAAGCCACGGCGAGTGGGCAGGCACTCCTTCTTGTAGAAGCCCAGGTGCCACTTGCCGACCATGTGGGTGGAGTAGCCAAGCTCCTGCAGTCTCTGAGGGAGGGTGACCTGGTCAAAGGGCAGGCAGTTGGGCTGGCGGGGACGGATGATGGAGTGCTGCAGGCCAGTGTGGATTTGGTACCTGTAGGGTTAATCATTCAGACCACTGTTAGAGGGACAAATGTGTGATGTTATCAATGAATAATCAGACCCAACAGATGGTTAGATCATTACACACAGGAATGGGACAGGAAGGAAGAGAGGAGGGGAGAGGGAGATTGTTCCCATTTCCTCCCTCAACTTCATGTACGGTTAACAAATGTTGAATAGGTGAAGACAGAAAGGCAGCATAAAGAGCTGTGAAAACAAACAAACTTGATCAGAGCTTTGATCAGAACATTTGTGTTATCCCAGGTTAGATATACAATAGACATTTTGACTCATCATAGTAGTTCAAACACAAGTGAAACTACTTTTTAAATGTCCCATAAAACCATGACAGTGAGCCTGCATGCACAATACCAACACCCTGGAACTGGCTCACATAAATGGAATGCGGTCATATTTGATGTCATCAATTAGACCTGTGCTTTTCCTACTATGACAAGCCAAAATGTCTGTGAATAAAAGGTAGATTCACATAAAAATAAACAGTGCTCAATAAACAGTAGTTGTAGGCTATCATCAGGGCCTTAAGAATTATTTAATTAAATGTATAGCAATATATTATCATATGTATTCTCAGATCTCATTTAAGGCTAAAGGTTTTAAACATTATTTCCATTCAATTTATTTATTTAATTAAGATGGGAATATGAGGTTATTTACTGGTTTGTAATAATACAGTTTTCAAGCCCAGATAAATGATCATGCTCCTTTTGATTTTATCATAAACATACTGCATAAGAGGGCATTTCCACTGCAGTTATTTTCTCAGAAACATGCAGGACACACAGTCCAAAAGAATATAGAATACAAAAACACAGCCTAAACGTTTTACATTTAATCAAATCATAACAACTCAGCAGATATATAGCAGCTACATTTGTGTTGTACATCAATATAATTAAATAAACCAGTCTCAAGTCCGAGGACAAACACTTTACCTGCCAGTGATGAGCTGACTGCGGGAGGGCGTGCAGATGGGCTGAATGTAATAATTCTCCAGCTTCACTCCGTCAGCAGCCAGTTTATCCAGATACGGTGTCCTGATGTCAGAGCTGTGATAGCCGATGTCGTTGAATCCCTGATCGTCCGTCATGATGAAAATGATGTGAGGAGGCTGCGGGACGGGAGAGCTCTCAACAAAAGCGTGCATGGGCTCGTTTTCCACCTGGTTAGGACTCAGACTCAGGTCCCAGGTCAGGTACCCGAGGCTGAGCAGGCTCATCATAGAGAACCCGGTCAGAGCTGTTGTTGCCATGGTTCCTGTGACACTTGACATCAGTTAAACTAAGCAAGTTTTCAGTATGTCGTCAGCAAATCATTGTGTAGTGAGGCTGAGGGTGAACAAATTTCAAACTCTTGGCACTGAAATGCAGTCCAGCAATCAGAAAGAAAAGCTACACCTCCATCCTTACAGACTCTCCAAACTGTTTCAGCCTCCTTTGAAAATATTTCACTTTCCCTTGTGGTCCCATTAACTCCGCCTCTTTGCCCCGCTGCCTCACTGAAATAACATCAGCGCCCTAGCACCCAAAAACACTCACAGATTGTGATGTTTCTGCTACATCCAACAGTGAGTTTACATGTCATATTTGATCTCTTGTGGTATCATTTTAATATAGATATATCTATCTATATAATATCTAGGCAGTTAACACTGATATGTTTGCTAAATTTGGATATTCTTCTGAAAACTTCATATTACCATTCGTGGTTGGATTTCAATGAACCACACTGCACAAATTACTAGAAACCAAGAAAAAAAGCATTCCCATCTGACCTGGTTTAGCCGTTGGTGACAGAGACTCCACAGAAAGACCCTCGCTCAGAAAAACACGATGTGTGGGGGAGATTTGAGTCTGTGGGCAGCTACGGGGCCCTACAGACACAATCACGGACACTGTTCCACACTCCACTCCCCTGCACTCACCAACACTCTCGTATTATTCCTGCTGTTTTATGAGTGCTGCAGACCCGAGGAGAGAGACAGAGCAGGCTTCCCAGACTCTGATAACATCTCCAACCAGGCCTCAAAGAGCCACTTTACAAATCATCCAGCGTGTCAACAGAGAGCAGCAGGACTGCACAGCCTCAGCCACAGATCCTGTGTGAACGTATTACCCGACAGCATGTTGTCTGTAGACCTTCAACATGCTGCAGATTAACTGGGAACCAAGAACGTTCTGTGGAGAGTCGTGAAACAAGGAATTAAGGACACTCATTTGTAAAGAAGGATAAATACATTTTCGATTTTATCGATTTTTAAAGAACATGGCTAATAATGTAGTGTACGAGGTGAGGCAACATAACATTTATGTCTTTTAAGATGGTCACGATTAAGTGATCATGTTGCCCTAAACTCCTACCGTGACCCTGTCGAGAGACACAACAGCCTACACATTGAACCCGGACTAATGTTGCAGTCTTTTACTATGGCAAGCCACTTGGTAAAAACATCTAGTTTCTCATATGTCATTTTGAAAGAACTTCACATTTTTATGTGCTAAATTGTAACATTTTGACCATGTGCTGTCAAACTTCACATTCTGTATGATGTGAGAAGAAGGTGGTCAGGCAGGAGGGCCCAGACTTATAAGATCAGAAATATTAACGACCATGGTGTCATGGAGCACGCTGTAGCTTACATACTGCCAAACTAGGTGAAAAAAAAATCTGGCATCCCATCATGGCCTTGTGAAGTGTGCTACCACAATCAGGGACACCATGGATTTTGTGCAAAAATACTGTATTGATTGTTTAGGAGGCCCAAATATGATCAGCTTCTACATTCACTGTGGTATATGTCCGAATATCATTTTCACATTAAACCCTAAATCCTTTGAATGACTTCAAGTTGTTGAGTTGAAACATGGCCTGCACATAGAAACACACGCTGGAAGGTAAAACATCACACCTTGCAAATGTTGATATTGGTTACGGAGAGACTTGTGGGCGTGGAGGTTGGAGGGGAGCAAAAGGAAGTATGAGCCTCCCGTAAAGGGCATGAAGCTGCGGCCAGGGATGTTTGCCCAGCAGCAAAAGCATCATTTGAGTTTAGGGCATGTAAGGAGAAGAAAAAATGATTGAGCTGCACCTGAAGTTTTACACGCTTGTGTTTATTTATGTAGTTTTCCTAGAGGGAATGGCTTGGACAGCCGAAGGTCTTCGCAAAAATCCCACCAAACATCAGAGAAACAATGGGCAATCACACTGAAGAAGGTCACTCTCCTTTAATGAACCAGTCATGTTGAGTTGTTGTTGACCCATTTGTGACTCAGTGGAAATGTAAGTCTAAACTGCAGATTGCATTCTCAGACTCTTAGTTTAGTCTTTTCATCTCCTCGATCACTCTCTCCTGCTTTCCTAAATGACTACATACGAAAAGGACGTTTTCAAAGTGAGCTTCTGAGTGGAAAATATATCTTTACTACAGTAAATGGAGATAGATGTGACTTTGAAATCAAGCTACTTTGAAAACTCTGAGTTACATTTATTGTGCTGTGAACATCTGCGGTGTGTTTGTTAGTTGTGCAGTATACCCTCCTCATTTATCCAACATCTTCTAGAGGATATGAACAGAGTGTCGTGGAACATCGTAAATTTAACAACGCTTCCTTTTTTCCACTTCTTAATTGAAAGAGGATATATAAAACAGGAGCTCATTACTTCAAACTACTTTCACCTTTTCTTCTGTTGTCAGATCAAGAGTTTAGACGTAATGAACAAAACGCAAGAGCAGTATAAACTCATATGTGTATTAGCTCCAAGAAATAGTTTTAACCAACTCCAACAAACACACAGAAACACAGACATACACGTTCACAGCATCTCCTTACTTGTACGCCAATTTCTGACAAGGTTCTAAGCCTTTTTCTGGGAAATCATAAAATACAATGAGTTGAAAGGGAAGCAGAGGCTGGGGGTGCTGCTGCTGCTGCTCTGTGTCGGTCGGCACCAGATGTTGGCTTTGGCTAAAGGAAGAGGGGCTGTTACTGAATACAGCTGCTTCCCTTTGCCATGAACACTACCCTCTTTCTAATCAACGCAGCCCTGCCAGTAAACCTGCACATTTCTCCCCCTCTTTGCCCAATTTTCTAATCTGAGTGAGAGTGGATGGAGGTTTTCTTTCTTCCTGTGCGCCAACCTTGAGCCAAAAACCTTCACTTCAATAGGGGTGTATTCAGCTTGTCGCCCCTCTACTACAAAAGTACCTTTGTTTCGAGAGTCTGAGCAACATCTCTTTTTTCATCTGTTATAATTTTTCAACATCCCTTCATCAAATCCGGTCATTTTAGGGCAAGAGTCAATGATTATATTGCCCTACAAAGGCAGACAGCAGTAACTACAGGAGCACAGATGTTGAGAGATAAAGGTTTAATGTTTTCTGGCTGGCCTGCATGACAGATAGAAACTTTGTAATACCTTAATTTAATGATTTTTAAGGTTAATTATTTTACCCCTAAAATACTTAAAAACGGAGATGCATGGATGCAGATACAACCTTTCTTTGGATTTTCCCATCATGGTTGGATTTCCAGCTTCATTTAGTTATGTGGAATGAGAAACTGAATTTCAAAGACCTCGGCTTCATTCAGGCTTATAACAGCATGTCAAATTACACAGTAGTTTTAGTTTAGCTGTGGCACCACCAGCTAGCTTTCCCTTGATACTGTATAGCACACTCTGCTTAAGCTGTCTAGTTGGCAGTTTCTCTGTGACAAAGTGCAGTCAGTGTGCAGTTACAATTTACTGGCTTGGTTTTTTGCTTGTTACTGCACTGCTAATTAGAAAAGTTGTTTTCACTGGTCTTAATTCAACTTGGACCAAATAGGCAGTTACTTGTTTTGCCTTTGTAAAGACATGACAAATATATGCTAATAACAGCACAATAATGTAACAACTAATCTTAATCTGGTTGTTATGGTCTACGAGATTTGGGTGTGGGTGTGGGTAAGCCACACGCTAACAGTGGATGTGGTTTACCATGTCACCTTCAACAGCCACAGCCACAACTTTCAGTAGATCTGCAGTGCAAAAAACATTTGTATATGTTGGAAAAAAAAGATGAAGCTCTGTTTCAATCCGTATAAATAGCACTCAGTTGTATTCAGATAACGTCTCTTCTCTGCGACAATTTTAACATCCACACATCATGCCGTACCAGGTTGGGACCTCACAGGTGAGGCAGTCCAGGGCTCCAGTGCTGGCCTCAGCCCCAGACTGAAGGTGTGTTTGATTTGGCTCTTGTGGATCTGCAGCAGCACCTGGGCAGGAAGGCCAGACACAACACTTCATTATGTCCCTCTAGCAGAGCCACCTGGATGGACATCTGAAAGGGACATGCACAGGTACAGGCTGATGTTGCCCGGGCAACAGCTCTTTTGCCCTTATTGGCTGAGTTATCCCTCTGGAGAGAAAACCTAAATAAACTTTGATTTTATTTTTTTTATTTACTTTTTTTGCTGTTGTGGCAGTCCATCATTAGTAAAGTTGAGTAAGTTTTCTGACAATATGTGGTACATGCACAAAATATAAGCCACTTCTAATTAAAATTAGTTTGTAATTTGTGTCATAAAAAAAATTAAAAAAATAATGTTGATTAAAAGTACAACCCATTTCAGACACATTACAGTTCTTCTCTTTGGCACCTCTAGTGGACATTTGTTTCTCAAAATATAGGCTACCTGACAGTATGTATTTGTGGCACTGCAAAAACGTGGCCAAACGTTTTAGCTGAGTTATGAGTCGCTTCCTGTTTGGTGAGTTGATAAAATGTGTTTACTCTTCATCCTAAAAGATGGCAGAAAAATGTTGGGACTGATTTCCTCCTCTGAGGCATTTTAATGAGTTCAGGCACAGGCTTTTCACAATAAGAGAATCCTTTTTGAAACAGAAAAACAAATGGCAAAGGTGGGATTTGAACCCCCAACCTTCAGACTGTGGACAGTTCTCTTTCAGCTGACCTCTGAGGGCTCTGAAAGGTCATCTCAATATTTAAACTAAGGTTAAACTTCACAGAGTCAGCTGACATCTGTAAAGCAGGTGTCAGGTTATTTAATGGATAGATAAAATGTATTAAACTATATTGATATACATCAATTTAAACTTGGGAGTTTCATAATTTCATTTTTTTTTTTAAGTAATTAGTTGTTATCACTTTAAATTAGTTTTAGACCGCAAGGCTCCAGAGCAGAGCGGAAGAGCATGCGGTGCATCACGCAACAAATCGGACAGATACATAATGACAGCTAGCTCTATTACATTAGATAATTACTGTAAAAGAGCCATGTCAGTAAAAGTGTGATAAGGAGAAAGATAGATGCTGTGCACTATAGTATTCATAATTTAAATGTACATTATAGAATGTATTCAGAATTATATTTAATGTTCCATTTGGAGAGAGCTCCATCTTCGAAGTCTCTGCTGAGCTTACACGTACCTTTATAGTGGTAACCTTTAGATAAGGAGAACGGTAGATCTTGCACACAGCAATAACAAGGCTTTTATTATTTTAACACTTAAAAAATTAGAAACTTTTTGTAGGTGTATTTGAAATTTCCTTAAAGGATTCTTGCTTTTTAACTAATGAAGCAATCAGTCATAATCTTTTAGAACGAGATGTTAATACATCTTAAAGTGTTCTACTTACAAAAAGGCAGGCTGTGGCACAGTAAAGGAATAACAAGTCTCACCGGGTATAGTTGTAGGTAATTACCTGCGGAGTGAGCGCAGACGTGAGCTGCTAAACATGTGGAATGTAAAGTAGATTTATTTCCTGTGAAACAGAGTGCCATTTACAAGGGTAACCTGTGCAAATATTTTTACTGCGACATGTCATCAAAGCCGAGGGAAATGTCCAGCTTCTTTTTTTCTTGTGATCAAGGATGTAAAGTTATTTGGTCTCCTCTGCATCTCAGATAACTTTACCTCACTCTCTAAAATGCTATTTACTGTAACACCTATCAGTTGTTAGTTTAATATATCATGACATTTAGAAGAAAAGTGGGCTAAGGACATATTACATTTCCCATTTTACATATTGTTATTCTTCCATAAATCCTTGGTGGTCTGTCCCATCAACACGAATGGGAGCTGAGTCAGCCTCATAACCAACACCGTTTTGCCAAACCCATGGTGTGTGTGTGTGTGTGTGTGTGTGTGTGTGTGTGTGTGTGTGTGTGTGTGTGTGTGTGTGTGTGTGTGTGTGTGTGTGTGTGTGTGTGTGTGTGTGTGTGTGTGTCAAGCTTGGTGAGACCCTCTGAGCACTGATGTTGAGTTTGGAATACACACTGCTTTCCTTTCCTGGTTTTGCTCCATGAATGGGACTCTTTCAGCTGTTTGCTCCTGCTGACCCTCTGCTTACCCAATACTCTCCTCCAGTTTGACCAAAGGTCTCACCACCAGCTCTCTCAGATCCACTGCCCAGACACCTTTACCAGCGGAAAAAAAAAGACATGCATTTATCCAAATACACCTGATCAACAGAAGATCGACCTTCCTGGCAGCCTTTGAAAAGTTAGTCTGATTTGTCAGTTTGACTTACCTTGTGGATTGTCTGGTTCTGATGTTGAAGGATGTTTTTACAACATTAAGAGATTTGAGAAGAGAACTGAGTCAAGAAACCTAGAACCACAAGAGAAAACAACTTAAATGGCAGCCAGAAGGGACAAGAAGAGGCAGTTTAAGGACTTACAGGATAATGTCAGTGTTATTTCCCAAAGTACGACCCAGTGGTCTATGTTGGTCCTCTCTTTTATTTCTCACCTTTTTGTGTGTGCACACAGTCATCACAGCTGGAGATATCAGGCCCTGCTTTGCTCGCTAAATGCCACCGTTCAGTTATGCACCTTTAACAGGGACAGGCAGTCAACTACAGACAACGTTGCTTTAATTTGTTGAAAATCCGTTTTATTTAAGTAAGCTATTGAATGAATATAATTTGAATACATCCTCCACCACTGGTCACTTGACAAGGTTTTTGTTATACTATGATTTTAGGGGATCTTTGTCATCCAGGACAGAAGTTAATTTTATTCTAAGACAAAGTGTCTGTAAGTTTGTATTTTAAAAGTTCCAAGAACAAGTAGACTAAATGAACAACAAAATCTAAAGGAAATGAGAACAAGCCATCAGATCAGTTGCTAGACTTTTACTAGAGCCAAGTATGTCAATATTATCAATGATGTGGAACCACCACCAAAGGGAGTCGCTCATCTGTTAACAAGTTTCTTTCCTGAGACAGAATATGCAACTGATCAGTCTGTTGTTTCACCTATTTGCTTTGAAAATGAGCAGAAACGCCAAACCTCGGTCGGTTTTGGTTCACTCCTCGGTTCCTTACCTCGGGATTATTTCGCTTTTTATACGGATATTATCTCGGCGGCCTACAGTATTACAGTAATGTGTGTTGGGTCATGCGCGTATCCACTCCACCTTTGACAGTTAATTGCAACTACAGTCTTGAGGCAACTTGCAAACTCTCGCGTTATTATTATCTATTAGGCTATCGAACAGATTAATTGGGGTTTCTGTCTAATAAAGTCACCGCAATACCGGCTCGTGCTGCTCTTCCGACGTAACTGCGCTCGTTCCTGACGAAAAAGGGTCAGCGCTTAAATTCTTTAAATCAACCTTCGCCAAGTATTTTAATCTGGTTGCTGCCAAATGTTCTGACCATGCGCCCTCCAGCCAAATCAGGCAGGGAAAATGATTATAGTCCAGTCTGCAGGAGGCTATTCTTTGTCATTAGGCTACCGGAGGCAAGTGCTTATGCAGTCAATGCAAGTATCCCTCTCCAAAAACCACTGGAACAACAATGTTTGCTAAACCTAATGGGTAAAAAAAAAAGCCCCACTAATGAATGAATTTTTTTTAACAATATACAAATCCGACGTTTAAATAATAATCGATCATACAATCCCAAAATCCAAGGTCAATATTAAGGAATGATGTATTAATCCTATTATATGTTACCAGTTCAACAGCACATAGGCCTACAGTCAATATTGGATTTTTAATTGGTGTAAGTTGACTACAGGCTATGTGCACACTCCTAGCATTTCCCCATAAATCAGCTAATAATACATGTTTAACATTTGGTGTGAAGCCACATATCTTCCAGACAGTCAAAAAAAGAATCTGACCAGAAACTACAAAGGACCCTGAAAAGACTTCCCTACATAATAACTTAATGGGATATTTTGTATTAGCAGAGGAGGGCTTTATTTGAAATATAAATATTTTGCATGGACTTCTGACAGCCTGTGCCCTGGTTTAATATGGGCTGTTTCGCGGAAGAACTACATATCCCACAGTGCATTGCTGCGGCAAAAGGAACCACGTCCTGAGTTCAGAGTTCAACATGCTAACATGCTTGTTTCAGTAAGTGGAGTAGCAGTGACTCTGCAGTGTGTGTACAGTTTGTTTTAATATGAATATACTTTTAAGTTAGTCGTGACTTTTGCGTGTTTATTTTGTCTTCGTGTGTCGAACATGTCAGTGGACGCATCAAAGCACGAGCTGACCCATCTAATCTACCGCCATTTGAAGGAGCATGGTTTCCACTCAGCTGCAGATGAGCTACAGAGGCACAGCCTACAGGTCAACAACACGCACACACACACACACACACACACACACACACACACACACACACACACACACACACACACACACACACACACACACACACACACACACACACACACACACACACACACACACACACACACACACATTGTGTAACGTACTCTGGTGGAGTTTGCATCAATGTTTCCGGTGATGAAATGGAAACACTTCCAGTGATCACTCACTTGAAAAGTTGAATTGCCGTTACAACCTGTTAAGTGTACAACGACTTTAGTTTCTTTTTTACAGTCTAGGTAGGCTACTACAGTATTTTGTCACGCGTTAAACTATCCAGGCTTCAAAATTAACATTTTCGTCTACCAGCCAAATGGCTAATGAATGTTCAAATATTACCAGCCATTCAATAGATTACCATTGGGTTTTTTGGCTGGTGAGTGAAGCAAATCTACCAGCCACTTGCATATTTCACCAGCATTTGGCTGGTAAACGGTGCTAATTTAGAACCCTGAAACTATCCTCCAGTTATCGTCACACAGACGTTGTTATGATAATGTATAACATTACTTAAAATATAGTGTAACAGTGTGCTTACTTACATTCCTACACTCTTTCAGAGTTAACTCCCACACTGCAGTTTTCAAACTGCTAGTCTTCTGTTCATCCCACTGTATTTTTGTTTCATGTGCATTCATGTTTTTTTTTTGGGGGTGCATTTAGGAGCTGTTATTGTCAGCCAGTCAGGACCTAGTAATGTTGCTGGTGATTAGGTCTTAAAAATGGTTTCACAGTAATTATGACATGTGTAGACAGACCTAAGTGCTGCCCACATCATGTTTTTTTTCAGCAGTTCAAATTGTGAGAGAGAAAAGAATGGAAAGTGTATAGTTGTACTGTACAGTTCAAACTTAATCTGGGACATTTTAAAAGATGAAATTAATAATACGAGTTGCCTTTAGTTCATAAGGCCCAGCCAGCTAAATCTAACCTTACTGTAGTTGGTAAACACAGAGCAATTTAAAAAACCACACCCTTTTTTGTCAAACACAGGATTGAGTAATATCATTATTACTTGCTCCATTGCATAACAATTATTGCTGGAATGGAGGCATCAATAATGTGATCAGTGATCAAGTGCTTTTCCTGCTATAACATGTCAAAAACAGATCTGTGAATTTGATTCATGTGGAAATGTTGAAAAAATATTGTCGTGCTAGTAAGGCTATCAACATCAGGACTGTATAATGGTATTAAATAGTATACCTAATAAACTGCCTAATCATTGCATGGTTTGATATTTAGATGTTATTTTTCTGCAGGGGGAGAAAAAAACATCTGCAACATTATTGGACATCTACAGTTCGTGGTTAAAGTGAGTATGATTTCTTAATTCTTTGCAGGAATCAAACATCTCAATTTGACTTTGTTGGTAGTGATGACATGTGTACCAAGTATTGTTTCTATTCCCGTCAGGGCCTCAAAAAAGAAAAAGCAGCTGGAGTCAGCCAAAGGGACTCCAGTTAAGGGTATGACTGCTTCTTTCTTCAACCTTACACAGCATGGAGATGGTCCAACTCTTTGTGCATTGTTTGATAATTAGATTGAATTGCTTTTTCATTTTTGAATCCTGTCAAAACCGGAGATGTGGGGGGCTGTTGAGAGGTCTGATTTGTCAGACTAGTCCCCGTTTCATTCCTTCTTTGCCTCCAACTTGTTTCAGGATGACTTGGGTTTTTCCTTCTATCAAAAAACCTTCTGATCTACTGTTTATTATTCAATGTTCCTCAACTTGCATTGACATTTGAGTGGTTAAGTCAAGTTTAAATTACAGGAAGTTAAATGATTGTGTGAATCAAAGAAAGAAACGCAGCAGCACCTCTGAGCGGGAAGCTCCAGCTGCTGCTGCATCATCAGCAGTTTTAACAGCACCTCCTGTTGCTACGAGGTTTACCCCAGTCACAGAAGAACTACGAAATGATAATCTGGTTGTGCACTTCAATACTTTTTTAACCCTTTCTACAAACTTTTTATGTACAGCCACTCTAAAGAAAAAGAAGGACAAACCTGCAAACAAAGCAGAGACACAAAAAAAGAAGGTGATTTCTTATTTTGTTTTTTCAGCCGTAAAGTTTTTTTGAATGTGACATTTAAGCCACTGGTCTAACAACTGGTCTTCAACATGTTCTTTAACTTTTTTACTAATTAGTCTGTTCTTTTCTTTTTTAGCCTGTGCCAGCGAAAAGGAAAAAAAGTGAAGGTAAATCTGCAGAAAATGTCATCAATGCGAAAAAATCAAAGACCCAAACAAACGACAAGTTGGTGGCCGCTGGAGGGGATGATTCAGACTCTGACAGCAGTCTGGATGTAGATAAATGGAAGAAAATGGTCTTACAGATGACAGGTAGGTGCCACAGACTAAATTCTTCAACAATTAGTGTCCTCAGTTCCCAAATTCTTATTGAGTGTTGTTAAAAGGAAAGGTAACACAGTGGTAAACATGCCCCTGTCCCAGCTTTTTTGGAACGTGTTGCAAATTCAAATGAGTTAATATTTGCACAAAAAAAGACAAAGTTGATCAGATTGAACATTAAATATATTGTCTTTGTAGCGTATTAAATTGAATATAGGTTGAAAAGGATTTGCAAATCATTGTATTCTGTTTTTATTTACATTTACACAATGTCCCAACTTCATTGTAATTGGGGTTTGTAAGTTACTGCTAATATTTCCAAAGACCAAGCACTGAAACAGTTCAGGGGAGCGTGCCTATGTTTTTTTTCACTGAAAATTAGGCTCTACATTCCCCAAGCCCTATGTTCCCACGTTTTTTTCAAAATTAGTCCCTATGTTCCAACAGTTCCAAGATTGTTTTCCAAAATTAGGCCCTATGTTCCCACATTTAGTTTTTCATAAATTTGTATCAGATTTTATCCCCCTTTCTCCCAATTTGGTAGCCAAATATACCCAACCTATTATCCAGTAGTAATGGACTACAGATGGAATGTAACCCTAACATAAGGCCTAATTTTAAGAAAAATCTTAGAAATGTGGGATCATAGGGCCTAATTTTCAGTGAAAAATAGTTCTTAGAAATGTGGGACCATAGGGCTGACCCCCAGTTCAGATAGCCAGATACTCTAGTCTAGGTAATTTCTGTTGTTTACATTTGAACGAGACCGAATGAAGGGTGGCGAGGTTGACATCATTAAGGGGATTGACTAACGCAGGACATGGTGGGAAATAAAAAGACAGGAAAATCTGGGTCCTCTCACTTAAAGGGAGAAAGACAAGAACCCCTCCCGTGAACGACTCCACCATGGGAAAACAGTGATGTCATACTAACAGAGCTGTGTACAGTAGCCGTGTGGCTGCCCTTTTTTTTTTTTTTTTATTTTAAGCATTTGTGCCACCTAGCAATGTTTGTTCCATGCCTTCACCGTGTTTACTCTGTCCACAGAGTCTGACATGGCCAAGATGGACACCATCAATGCTCTGGACTCGTCTGCACCGCCCGCCATTAAAAAGAGAGTGAGGAAGCCGCGGGCTAAGCCTCCTGCCAAAACCGACACTCCAGTTCAACAGAATAACAGGACAGTTGGAAAGAATGAAATGGCGGAGGAGAAAGCCACGACACAAACGGCAACAAAGAATAGTAAACCCAAGAGGAGCAGGCCAAAAAAGAGTTCACCTGTGACCTCGTCTGCCCCCCCGAGCCAAGAGCAAAACATCAACACTGTAGAGGACAGGCCAGCAGCATCCACTCTCTCCTCGTCAAAACCGACACCACAGAAAGAGAAAAGAAAAAAAGATGTAACCCAGATTGAAGAAAAAACGGATGAGACGTCTGAGCCCAAGAAGAAGAAGAAGAAAAAGGAGATGACTGAAGATAAGGTGGAAGAGAATCCAAATGAGGCCGGTGGAGATGGAAAAGACGACAGTGAAGAGCAGAGGAAGACTGTAGTCACAGAGCAAGAGTTTGCTGATAAACCTGCAGAGGAGAAGAAAAAGGCAAAAGGAACAAAGGGAGATAGTGAAATGAGCAAGACGGAAGAAGAAATCATGCGGAACAAAAATGGGGACGTTGAGAACGAGGAAATTTCCGAACCGACAGTGCAAGAAAAGAAGGCCAAGAAGAAGAAAAAGGAGAAAACTGACAGTGAGGAAAATAAAGAAGAAGAAGAAAAGAAAGCAAAGAAGAAAAGGACAGCTGGTAGTGAGGAACATTCAGAGCAAACAGTAGTAGAAGACGGAGAAAATTCAGAGCCGGTAGTTCAAGAAAAGAAAGCAAAGAAGAAGAAAAAGGAGAAACCTGATGAAGAAAATTCAGAGCAGACAGTTGAAGAAAAGAAAAAGAAAAAAAAGCACAAATCTGGTCATAATGAGGAGACGTCAGAGCAGATATTTGAAGAAAATGCAACAATGACCAATGAATCCGAGACGCCAGAGCAGGTGACTGAAGTGAAGAAGAAGAAAAAGAAAAAGGACTCATCATTGAAAAATAATAACCCAGAACCACTACCTCCACCTGACCCCGAGACATCAAGTCCTCCAACAGAGAAGAAGAAAAGTGAGTAGATAAGTCACATTAATCATGACAAAATGCAGTTGTTTTTTTGCACGTTTGTATTCACCTTTTAATTTGTCATTCTGTCAGAAAAAAGCAAGTTGAAATCCGCCGAGGTCCCAGAAACCCCTGCAGTTTCTGTCCAAGATGCTTCGGCCACACTAACCCTCCAAACGCCCTCAAGTGACACCAGCCACAAAAAGGTATCCCAGAACCCCGGTCTGAACCAACTCTCTGCTTTAGATAGTTCTTCAGTTGCTTGAATCTTTTTTTCTTTTTCTGTCATTCTTCACAGAAAAAGAAATCCTCCAAGAGTTGTGAAGATGTTTGATTCTTCATCCCTACGGAACCAAAGGATGAAGGCAACACATCCGGTCTGCCTTATTTCTAATCATATTTTAATGGTTAGAAGGATCACTTAAACATTGTAAAGAGAAAATTACTTTTCTATTTTGGTACATTTTTTTAAAATCTTTTTCATTTGTTTTGTGTGTACTGCTGTTATTTTTCACTGTTTTATCCATAGACTGTTAATATTAAGGGACAGCGCATCCGGTTCGGCCAAGTGCTGCAAATGCGGAAGTGCCTTGAACCTGCATTCTATCTGAATTCCAGCAGGGGGCGACACGTGCGGTTGCAAAAGGAGGTCTGTTTCTGTAGAAAGGCTATGATGTGATTGCCAGTGAAAGTGTGTAACGTAACGTAGAGTGTAAGCAGCTCCTCCCTCACTCCTCCCTCTCGTCTAAAATCGTCACATCCGCAACCAGGATGGCTGCGCCCATAACGGCAAACTCGACGACTCATAACAGATCTCCACAAACCAACGGGTGATGTCACACATGCACTGTCCATTAATATACAGTCTATGGTTTTATCTGATATTGCCATTTTAATGGCATGAATATATGAAAGGGATTTATACCTGATTGTTGAATGGAATGGATGAGCCCTCTCGTGATATTTCTTTGAGTGAAATCCGGTCATTGATTGAACCGAAAAATGTCGATTCTTAACACATTTTTTTTTTTTTTTTTTTTTTTTTTTTTTTTTTTTTTGTTTTTTGGGAAAAAAAAAAAAAAGAACACATCACAACTTTTGACCAGTTTTATATTTATTAAAAAATATATGGACAATTGTTTTAAAAGGCTGTTAAATTCCTATGTTTGTGAAAAACATGTTTTGTAAACAAAAGTTTTAAATATTTGATAAAGCTTTCGCATATGCATTGTACATTGTGCTTTTAATACAAATTAAACTCCATAGTTTTTTAAGCATGTTCTCCGTCTGCCTGAAGTCTGTTTTTGAGGGCAGTTGCAAAGATTACCCAATTAGTTGTCAGCTATTAAACATGAATTCTCTAATTCCAGCTTCTTAAATGTAAATAGTTTCTAGTTTCTTCACTGCTCTGTGACAGGAAACTGAATATATCTGAGCTGTGGACAAAACAAGACATTTAAGGATGTCATCTTGGGCTTTGGAAAACACTGATCGACATTTTTCACCTTTTTTTTTTACATTTTATAGACAAGGAAATGAATCGAAAATGAAAATAATCGTTAGTTGAAGCCTGTATTTACTAGTCAAGTAGTACCTGTCTGTGCCCGGTGTGTCTGCTAGATGGCGCTGCAGCAGCTGAAAGGTCCGTCTAAAGGAAACCGAAGAAGAACTTCAATTCTGCTTGGTTTTTTTTTTTTTTTTTTTTTCAACAACACTAACTAAATTTATTTACTGCAACTTGTTGACCTCAAAATAACCAAATGTGGAGGTTAAAAAAAGTTGGCCACAAAGCTGGTCGACAAGGCGACAGCCTTGAGGAGCTCAAGTTAAAGAAGCGAGAGCACGAAAAGGGTGAGTGTTAAATAACGTGTTAGCAGTCACATCAGCCCATTAACGTTACAACTAGTTAGTTAGCAAAATCAGGCTAAAGGTAACTATGCTACATTACCTGTAAACGCAATGAAAAAGAGGTTCCTTCACGCTAACGTTAGGTTAGATAACGTAATGATGTCAATCAAAAAGCATGAACTCATGATCAACCCAGAGAATTCATTCAGTAACGTACAAACCGAATGAGATGTATTGCCAAAGTAAGTTTTCACTTGCCAGGAATTTGCATTGGTGTGTTTAATGTATTCAACATGACAAGGAAATAATCAATAGAGTACTGCAACAGTTAAGAACATCAATATAGAATAGAAATATTGCATTTAAAAATATGTTAAAGACACTATAACAAATATGTACAATATATCTGTTTGAGAAAGGGGGGAAAAGGCTGTGGTGTTGTGCAGGGTGTGCAAAATATGAATCGGATATACAAAAGTTCACAGTATGTGACACATATATTATGTGCAATGGTCAGGGACAGCAGTCCAGGATGTATAGTGGCTAATGGGAAAGGGGGTTCAGAGTCTGTCACTGGGGGGCCCCGGGTTACGTTGATGAGGCCCAGTACTGTAACACATTAGGTACAGAGATGTCGATCATGTGTCATGTAACGCTAACATTTTAGGGTACGGCAATAATTAGCAACTTTTTAATAATGTTAAATAATGGCAAACCAACATTACTTTAACACAGCAATACTTTAACAGCCGTAAAAGACAACACCATATCTATATAATAATAGAGGATAAAAAATCCCAGTTGATCTAGTCTAGTCATGATGTTAAAATTACATCGGCAATAGGTTTACCGCGGGGTCTTAAAAATAGCAACGGTATCAGTTTCAATACCGTCATTAAAACAAATGCAATGCACTTATATAGGAGGCAAGGATTAAATATTAAATATAATTTATGTAATTATGTGTGGTTGTCATCACATCACAGTGTGGAGGAGAAAGTAGTTTTTTTGTTATTATTGTTTCAGTATTAGTATTGGTATTCAGTTTCTGAACGGTGCACAAGTCATCATTTTTAATTAGTCACGGTAATACCGTATACCGCGGTAAAATAGGGAGGAGGTTTGACGGTTTCAAAATTTGGATACCGCCCAACCCTACTTGTAGGGTATCTTTACAATGAAGAGCTAAGTATAATGGGCTACTCTCAGATGACTTTCTTCTTTGCTGAAGGTGATGTAATATTTCTCTACGTTAAATGCCGTAGCACTGAGACAAGCCCGCAGAGACAGACAGCTTGTGAGCAAGAGACTCCTGCTGAATGACGATGAGGACCAGCCAGGGGTCACCATGGACACTTACTCAGGGGAACAGGTGAGACAGACGTTGTGATTGATAATGTTTGGGTTCCCATCTGAATCTGCTCCTCATTTCCCCAGGACGTGGCCAGTTTGTTCCACAAACTTCAACACAGCGGGCCGGAGAGGGAGGCCCACCTGAAAGCTTTGAGTAAAGCTCTCCGCGACCCATCAGCACAGCTCACCTTCATCAAGTATGGTGGTCATTTTTATTGCCACATCAAATGAGTTTAAATGATGTTATTGACATTGTATATCTGTTTTCTCATGCGTCATGTCAGTGTATAAATCTTTCCTGGCTGTAGGCAGGAGAATAGTATGCATCTTCTGGTTGGTCTCCTCACCGGCTCAGATGCTACGTGCCGTCTGCAGGCTGTTCGGTGTCTTCATGAGCTGTCTCATTCTCCCCACACCAACGTGGCACCAGCCTTTCTGCCTGCCACCCCCTACCTGCTCACCTACCTGTCTGGCCAGAGCACCAAGTTCACTGTGAGTACCCTCTCGTAGCAGGTGTTGTGTAATATCATCACCTAATTATTATGCAGGAGATTTGTGACTTTCCATGTGTGTATGTTGGTGTGTACACAGGAGCTGTGTCTCTACACGCTAGGTAATTTATGCCCAGACAGTGATGTTGTGAAAGAGAAGCTCCTGGCCCAGGGAATCATTCCAGCTCTGGCCAACTGTATAGAGGTAATTTAACAAGATCATCATTGTACAAGACCTCAGTCACACCAATATCTTCACTGCGCATGTTAATATGTCAGTAAATCTTTGTTAAATAATTTGTAGAGTTTTTGCAAAGAAACTGAATCAAAATCTACTTTCTCTCATAGATCTGAACTGGTGCCACCTTGTGTTGACTTCGGGTCAAATTGACCCGTTTTTAATTTTTGTTTTATATCAGAAAATATAGGACATAGAAATAAGTGCTGAAAATGTGTAGAAGAAAAATGTAACAATTTAAAATGTTGGAAAAAGCAAAAACAAACTGTGAAAAAAAGGCGTCAAAAACGTCGGAGAAAAAAAAAAGTGACAACACAAGGGTTAAATGTAGTAATGTCAACTTGTCTCTGTTGATGTTTCTGTGTGTGTCCAGAACCAGAGACATAGCCTTGCGGTGGTGGAAGCTGTGGGATTCACCCTCTCTCAGCTTCTCCAAGCCAAAGATGCAGCAGAGAAAATAATCCCGTAATGACACCAGTTTATTTGCGTCATTGCTGTTCTCTCAGATCTTTTCTCTTGTGAGGCGTAGCTCACATTAAACACTGTTGTGTAATAGTCATCCTCTGTGTCTGCAGGATGGTCCTTGCCTCCAGCTTACCTTCACACTTGTTATCAGTCCTGACTCCTGACCCAAAGTTTGGCCTGGCACCTGCCATTGAGTGTGCATGGTGTCTGCACTACATCTCATGCAGGTGAGAGAAGTGTCAACAGTCAGCAACAGTTATATTTACTCAGTTGTCGTTTAATGTAATTGCTTCACAAATGGTCCCTCTTCTGCCTTTATCTCACTCCAAAGCATGAAGGACAACAGAGTGCTGTTGGCTCATGGGGCCCTGCTACAGTGCAGTTCTCTGTTAGTGTCACTAGGTGGTGCTGTGGCTGAAGGAAACAAGGAAGAAGGAATGGAGCTGGTAAGGAAATGAATGGATTAAAGGTCCAATATGTAATATATTTACTGTAATAAGTCCATAAATGTCCCCAATGCGTCATCAGATATTAAGGAAACATGTTGAAATACTATCTTTTCTGACAACAATGCTAATGCCAGTATTTTCTCCTTTTTGAAATTTCCGTTCTGTGACGGAATTTCTGTTTGTGTTTTGGCCTGTGTGTCAACGGCCCAGTTTGACAACCAGGCCGGGTTGGCAGATATACCTGTAAAAACTTAAACCCAGCGCGCTACAGCTGTAACGTTAGTACGGCCCTGAAAGCAGCAAAGAAACAAACAGGATCAACGGAGATAGATTCTACCCGACCTAAAAAACAACGGCATGTTTCTAACAGTTGCGTGACCAGAGACATAACAGACCCCGGGGAAATATTGGAGATATAACGTTATTTGAAAGATGGAGACAGCTTAGAGCCCAAGTTAGTAGCCGAGTTGGCTAATTTCCTCCTGAACAGGTAAGCATTAGCTTCAGGCTAATTTATCACGGCTACAAGAGACAGGCATTTTATGTCATTTCAACATTTGTGTACTCACATTATATATTATATATTATAATATATATATATATATATATATATATATATATATATATATATATATATATTGAATTTGTACCGCAGTAACTATTGACAGCTAACTAGCTGTCAGTATTATATATTGCACCTTTAAATACAGTCTGTTTTTCATTGTGTTTGTTGGATTTTAATGCTCTAGTTTTTGTTGTTTGTCCAGTTTTACTGTCGTGTGTATCAGTACTTTTCATCACTGACCATCTTTTAAATCATACCTGTTGTTTGATTGTTTGGATTGAGTTTTTACCTTTCAGACCTCATTGGTTTCACATCATGTCAGCATGGAATTAAAATCAATATGCAGAGACTTAAAGCACGCCTGAAAAAGCTTATGCATCACAGTGAAAAACCTTTTAAGCTTTTATTTATTTATTTAGTCAAAACAGCAGTTGCATGCTGTTTTTGTTGTTGATGTTTTCAATGAAGCCTCCTCATCAGAGATTCAGAGAGTCAGCTGCTGAAAAGCATCACTTTGACCAGCCATGTTATCAGACAATCCAAAAAAATGACCAAAAATGAAAACTATGAAACTCATTGTGTTTTTTTTTGTTTTTCTTGCATTACACAGATTTTTTAAAACAGTATCGGCCTCTAACTATATTATCTCATTATGATAACTTTGACCAAAAAAGAAAGATATATATTTTTACTTTGACATATAAATGATTGAAGGTGAGTACAATTTTCACTGTGATAAATTACTTATCTAAAGGAATCATTTATTTCCATAGTGACAGGCAGAAAATCAAAAGCTAACAAACTTAAGATAAACCATGCTCAGGAAAATCAGCCACAATGTAAAGTATACACCATTTGTAACCTTTAAGTGTAAGTGCGTGACGGACATGGAGATTTTCAGTGTGTCCTTCTTCCTCTCTAGTTGATCTGTCCTCTGCTGAGGTGTGTGGGAAACCTCCTGTCCTCCTGTCCAGTGAAAGACCTGAACACCCAAGTGGCTGACATTCGTATCGTGGTCGCTCTGTGTGCACTTCTTCAGGCCTACCTGCAGGCTCAGCCAGCGTTGGCTAGAGAGAGTGCCTGGGTCCTCAACAACCTCACAGGTTTGAACAGTCTGTCTGAGTCACAGCTGATCTCTGCTGAATCTCAAACACATACTTCCGCGCTGATATTGGGATTTCTGTTTTATGTATTCTCTGGGTTATTTGGCTCAGGGACCAGCTTGGTTTAGGGGCATTTCATACCAGCAGACATTATTAAGGATGTAAGCACACAAAAGACACTTTACACTTGATCATTGTTATGCATCACCCAAATAGTTGTTGAATTTAGTCTAGAGTTTGTTTTAACAACAACAAAAATGAACTTTTGTTCTTATTCGTCACATATACAATGTAGTGAAATTCAATTATTGCAGTTATCCATCCTCAGTATTACGACAGCTATACATACAGCATCTGGGGAGCAATTTGGGATTCTGGGATTGAGGCTCCGGAGGAGTCTGGGATTGAATCTCCAACCACCGTACCAGATTTATGTTAATTTTATTGTTGAAAACTTTAGTTTTGCAGAGGAAGATCTGTTGTTGACATATGAAGTTATGGCTTTTCCCTCGGTACTATGAATTGAGAATTTAGACCTAAAGATTGATATATTTATTAGGAGTTCACGTGTGTGTAAGGAAGTTTGTTCCAATTCGTTTTCCATCTCTCTGCTACAGCTCACTCCGGTGCTTTCTGCTCTGCTCTGCTGACTCTCAACTTGGTCCCTGGACTGATCCAGCTCCTCCCTTTCTCGCAAGGCATCAATACCATGGTCTGTGCAAGCTAAAGCCAAATTTTGATATCATTGACTTCATAGCATATGCCACTGTCATTGTAGCAGGTGATGATGGACAATGTTTGTTTTGCTTATTATGGTGGCCCCGACAATGTTACACTAATCTCACTGGTCTGTGCCTTCTTGTTAAACTCAGATCCTGAGGGTTCTAGCAAATGTTGCCCACAAGAAAAAGGAGTTCTGTGTCCAGCTGGCCCATCGTGGATTGCTGTCTGCACTCTGTGCCACACTTAAAATGGCCGACCAAGAGATGGTGACCCTGAGTATGGATGTCCTGTTCGTGTTGCTAGTCAGTGATACACAGGTAAATTAGGGCAGCCTTTGAAACTGTGATGCTGCTCAGTAGGGTTAGCCGAACCAGACAAATGATTAGCTTTTACCAAGCTACTGTAGTTGTGACAGTTACCAAAGCTATTCTTTCCCCTTAGGTGGCCGAGGAGTTTGTGAGGCAAGGCGGGCTTTCGCTGTTAGAAGCCATTCAGTACAACAGTGAAGGAGAGATTAGAAAAAGAGCAACACATCTCCTGGAGCACCACCTACTGTCCTCCTCAACATATTGCTCGGTAAAGACTTTGGTGCAGTTTGCTTTGTTGAATTTGTACTAATTCAAAATTTTAAAAACTAACTTGTATGATCTGTTTCGTTGCAGTTGGACATCCCATGTTCCTGAAGCAACAGGGAGGCATCAAATTCACACCTATGGAGTACATTGTGTCACCTACAGTATACCATGAGGCAACACTCTATTCATTCTCACTCCCAACTCGTCACACACGGCTGCTTGGTCATGACCCCTTTTAGCATTTTTCAGCATGCAGGGTAAGGTTAAACAAAACTAGTTGGTTAGGTTTAGGACAAGATTGTGGTTTGTGACGTAACTTGAGTTAAAATAAGTCAACGTTGACTTTTGGTTTCACACGGGACACGAAACAGCGGTTAGTTTGACCCATTCATGCACCCCAACCTTCTCCCTACGCAGACTTTGTCATTCTTTGTGCTACGTTATCTCACAGCTGTTCTGAAAAGCCCGGTGCGTCGGTATTAGACGCTGAGGGCCACTGACCAAGCTGCTGTATTTGACGAGTTGGGAGTGAGAACACACCTGAGAGTACAGGACTGCTTGTTTACGTCCTGCAATCTGTAATATTGTACAAACAATGCTATATTTAAAGTCATTTTTAATAGCTTTTGATTATCTTCTGATATTTTGATGTTTACCATCTACAGTGTTGTTATCAATGGTATTTTAATGTATGTAAAGATGAAATATTTTTTTAATAGACTCCGTGACTCCAGTCTTTTTGTCGGTTGCATATTGTGCCACCATCACTTGAGAGACCGAAGGAGAGCGATGTATCTTTGCTCATCAAAGTCTCTCTTCCGAAACTTGAATACCAACTGTCTGTACAGCGGCTGAGTTCATATAACGGGCTGTAAATATTAAGAATGAGGGTGATGCAAAAGCACCCTTTTTTGTTGGTTTTGTGATGACTACGGTTTTGGAAGAATCATGTTATCTGGAGCCAAACATGCATTGTCATTAATGACTGTCATTGTATTCATTATATTGTGTAATGATGTCATTGTATTATTAAAATAAATTTTAAATAAATATCAAATTTACTACAAATTGAAGACTATATATTGTCTGGATTACAATATTTAAGTTTTATATTTAATTTTTTGGTTTGAGGTAATTAATAAGGAATAATAATGAGCATAAGGGTCATTGCTCCAGATCAACAACAACACTTGGGACTGTTATCCCAGCTGTTGCTCTGTGCAACCATGAATCCAATGAGAGCTGAATCATGTATACATTAATAGTCAAAATCAGACATATACATCAAAAGTTTACTCTTGTGTTTAGTACCATTTTGAAATAAAACATTTTAAAATGTTCTTTACCGACAAAGCACCACTTCTACTGTTTTCATATTAACATTTGACATTGTTGTCTTCCTGTCCCTGGATTTCCACACAGAGTGAACATTGTACTGAGGAACAGCGAGAGAACTTACAAACACATTGTTCAGCCCCTCCCCTTAGTGAAAAAAAGCTAAAGTCTCAAATTTCCCCACTTCCTCTTTCGCCCCAGAACATTCCCCTCCTCTTATCATTCACACCACTTCTCTGGATGAAAAACTAAAACAAGGTGGGTCACTTTATGTTTTTGTACATATCCCTGCGTTCTTTGAGACTGCTTTTAAAAACTTGCATGCAGCAGGTACAGTATCAAAACTAATTCTGCCCCTTTAAATCTGCTTAGTAGTGGAGAGTATACATCTGTTTTGATTAATTCTTCTCTCCTCCCACAACCTAACAGCGTAAAGTTCACTGGCAATGGAGGGAACTGAGTCAACCACTAGAGAGAGAACAACAGGAAGGGATGGGAGTCAGGCGCCCAATGACACGCTGCTGATGTCCAGCAAACCTCTGCATCGCTTCATCCAAAAAGAGCCCAGAAGTCTTGGGGTAACACATGACACAATCCAGGGACACAGAAATGACCGTTAAATTAACCTAATTGTATACACACATTAAGGTTAAGGTATACTTTATTATTCCACAAGGGGGAATTCATGTGATCATACACGTTCTGTTTAAAACAGAGGTACAAAAAGCACAGAGGTTTACAGGATGTGTGCTAACACAACCACACATACATAATACATCCTGGGGCAATGCTGGCAATATTAAATATACAATATTATACAATCTAAATATAAATAATCGAACATAATAAAAAATACACAAACCTTTTCAAATTCTATCCCTCATTTAACAGTTTAATTGTGGTATGCACAAATGATCAACCCTAATGATCCTACCTGCTGTCTTTATCATGCGCTGCAGTTTGGCATGATCTTGAACACGCAAGAGCAGCTGCTAACTGTTGTTCTGCCCTCTGTAGGCTACTCTTATTCATCCATCCTTCCTCTTCTCTTTCCCAGATTGTCATTCTGATCTTTGGCTGTGCAGAGCTTCTGATGGGATTTCAGCTGTCCAAAGAAAACGAGCCCACTTCTTTTGCAATCTACATTCCCTTCTGGCAGGGAGTTCTGGTACTTAACATTTGGCACATGCGCTTGTCTTCAAAATTACAATGAAGCTACAGTATCAGAGTGGCTCGTTAAATCCCCTTATTTCAGGAAAGGTTGATGAGAAGATCAATACCACTCACGTATGTACAGTAAATATGAGGTTACTCATTTACTCAATTATTTTTTTATATTCTTTATTGTATAATAGAGATACAAACAGTCAAGGCACACTGTGTTTGCACATTTGTCAAAAAAAGTGTACAGCAAAATATAACAAATAAGGACAAAAAAGAAGAAGAAAAAAAGATACTGGGGGTCTTTTTAGTCAAGTAGGGAATGTAAGTCCAACAAATAAAAGTCTCTTGGCGTTTTCCTTTGTCATGTATTGAAGAGAAGTAGCAAAAAGCTTAAGCTCATTTTTCCAGCTGTTGATGTGGGGTTTGACCTGTAGATACTTACACCTATGAATACAATGTTTAGCATGTTCAATCAAGTTATTTATCAAGAACTCTAAATTCTTATCCTTTAAAACTATTCCAGCTTTAAATGACATTTCATTTAATGGGTGCAGCAGTATACCTTTAGCCTGGATGCCAGCCGAACTTAGCCCCGCCCACAAAATTCGAGGTCTGACTAGAATCTGAGTAGGACCACGTCAGGCTAGTATACCTTTTAATTGAAGCCAGCATTGAAAAGATAGCCAAAAGTCATTAATCGGTTCACAATGAAAGAAGATATGTTCAACTGTCTCAATATCGCTTTCACAGAAAACACAAGAGTTACTTTCCCAATTAAATTGTACATGTAGGAAGTGATTTCATGGATAAATATCATTTTAAATGTCACTTCTTTGGATTTTGGTGGGAGAGGATAGGATAAGAATTGTTTACTAATCTTTCGTGCCTCTTCACCAATATAGTCTCGGGGGAATGTATTTTTTTTTCTTCAGTTGAAAGGGATAATATTTTATACATAATACATTCCTAACAAACTTGTTAGTGAACTGTTTGCTGTTTAAACTAGCCAGCAGCTAATTAGCTTATTAGTATAAAGACTAGAAACTGGAAGCTAGCCTGACTGTCTGAAGTCAACACTAGCATCTCTAATAAGATCTATAAGATAAGATATATAAAAACCACATTTAAATTCTATTAGGTAGACTGGGGACTTTAGGTAAATGATGAAGAAACAATGATATGATTATAATTTCCTTGGATGTTTGTTTTTTAAGTTTCTCGTCTGTGGAAACCTGTCTATCTACACTGAGCTACATCCGTCCAAGAAGATGGTAGGTATTTGGGGATTTTGTTAGTGTTTAGCTTTAATCTCCCTCAGTTTCTCTTGGTTCTCAGTAACTCAACTTATCTTGTTGAATTTATCTTTCCAGGTGACTGTGTGTTTGGCTATGTATGTGGTTTCTCTTTTGGGAATTGTGGTCTCAATTGGCTACAGGATACACCTGTTCAGCGGATATCGCTACCTTCAGTACAGAGCAGAATACCAATTGGAGGACATTTGGGCCGTTTACAGAGCGGTGAGTTACAGCATATACTGTATGTTTTAGACTAAATGGACACATTTCACCATGAGTGAATAACTCTCTCTGTCAATTCCTCTTACTGTAGGACCAGCTTTTTGGTATTGAAGGCCTATTGTTCACTTCCTCTCTGTGTGTGTCTGTGCTTCTCATCTTCTTGTGTGCCGTTGCACGTTTGGCTCTGAAATCCACACACACTCAGGTAAAACATGTTTCATTGTTACTTCATCCACATCAGGCCTAACTGAGAAAAGAGATTCATAAATCAAATTTAACCCCATGAAGGGAGATATTTTTGACGGCATAAATTTGCAGACGACAATATTCAAAGAATGGTAATAGTTTATAATAACCATCATCAATAAAAGGTAAATTGATAGTTTATTAAACTTAAGTTAATAGTTATTTTCCTGTTAGCAAACAACACAATGTTTACTAATTATTAGTAGTGCTACACAAAGTTTATTGTTGCACACATTTTATAAAAAGTATTTGTTAATGGTTGCAACTGATGATTATAATACATTGTTAAAGGGTAATACATTCTGTGTAATGTATCTATAAAAATCGCAACAACAGTGCCTTCTGATAATATTATTCAGTAGCTGTGCGTCTGCCATCATGTTATTGCCTCCTTGTTGTCCTGTGCTCTAACACATACCATCTTCAACAGATTATTGTCCAGCACATCCCGGCACCACTGAGTGACACAACATCATACTAATCTCAACCTTTTTAAGTGTTATTCTACAATAACTTACAGTGGTTTTCCTGCAGCAAACTGACAGTGTGAAAGATACATCATTCTGTACAGTATATCACATGTGGTTGTTACACCACCTAGAGGGAGTAGCGCTATAAAGCCCAGCCACAGAGTTTTTTAGTTACCTACATTTACACTTCATTCTAAAGTAGCCTATGTGTAAATGCAGTAAGAAATGCATTACTGAACCACATTTATTTGCTTTTACATAATATCGCAGATCAGAGTTGAGAAATGTATACCAATGCACGATTATAAGCACTGCTAAAACAATGTTTATCACACTAATTGAGTGCCAAATAGGTAGTTAGCGAATAAGTACAAGAAGACTGTCGGCAACTATGCCTGTGTTATAAATGTTACTTTTCTATGCACTGTGAATCTACCATACACACCGCTGATTTTAGCTTCAAGCTATATGTGATTCAGTAAATGTAATGTATTGTCTTTATTAAATAAATAATAAAATTATTGAATTAAAGTTGTGCTCAGATTGATAATCATATTACACACAAACTTCCATTTGTAGATCCATATGCATTGACTGCACTCACAAATACTGTCTGCACACACAAACCACACAGACACAGTGCACTATAGATTGATTATCATTGTTAATTATAGAGGACAGCCCTAAGGAAAATGTGTCCCTGGAAGAGTACTTTGAACGCCTTGCAAGCAAATAATTAATCGGTAGCTTTCGCTTTTTTTTGTCAGAGTACAATATACTAAGTTAAAAAGGCCCAACCTTTAATTCTGTTGGACAGATAAATCTTAGGTATATTAAAATGTGTATTTTAATACCTCGACTTACAGATGAAAAAGTTACTTTAATGTTACCAAACTGATCAGCATCAGAACATTTGGTGTTTTAAAATACCTGAACATTTCAAAGTGCTTCTGGTTCTTATCCTGTGTTGAATTTTGGTGGTGCAGCTGGACCAATACATTTAGTTAGATCACTGGTCTTTAAATGCTTTCAGTATTTCCCCATGATGCAATGGCATCTTTCTAGTTCATTTTTTTCCCCCTCTTCCACAGACACCCCCTTTGTAGTGCATTCCACTGAGTCAACATGAGTTTGCTCCTTAGCACAGATCCAAATGCATTTTGACTCCCGTTCTGATGATTTTCACTTGTGTGCATGCTGCATCTATTGTTGAAAAGATGAATACATTTTTGCTGTGAGCTTGGCATAAGGTTGATATAAACTTTGATGAGCTGTACAGCCATGCACCACACTTCCGTCATTGTGACAATGATTTGACTGAGTGATGCATTATTTCTTGACTTACCCTTCTATGTGCAAGACATTTAGTAAGTGCTGGATAAAACATACAAACAATAACGTTACGATCTAATAGCTTTTCACTGTCCATGTCCATTCACCCAAGTTAGGGAAAAACAGCCATGTCCCCAGGCATGAAAGTCTACAATTTATAGTTGATGATTTAAAATTGACAGTCTCTGAAATCACAAAATCTGCAATTACACCAACATTTTGGTCACTTAATTTATTTCCAGTTATTTTAACTGAGTAGACAAACAGTAGTTCAACATTATAATGGACGTCTTCTCCTGGTGTTGGTAGTCTTAGGGAAAAGGGAAATCCAGCAGAGCCATTTCAGGTCATATTTTGTCCATTTGCATTTGGTTTTATTTTTAACGTTCACAGTATTTAATAGACGTAGCTGGCTGTGTACAGAGACTGCATGGAGGCCTGGTCAGCTGAGCCGGAGGGCTTGTACTCTCCTTTGGCAGCCAGGCCATTGATCTGAAGAGAGCAACAGAGGGAGAAAGTTAGGTCAAAGTCTGAGTGTTAATGATCAGCCTGGGCCACATTAGTGCGGGACTGAATAGACAAAAAGCTTGTTAAAATCAATAATTTACCAGTCAGAATAAAGTTAGGTAATACAAGGTAAGAGTCATTTAGGAGCTAGTTATATTCACAGTCCACAACTACAAATTGATAAGTGGGTATAATATATCAGTGTCTATTCTGTATTAGTCATGCCCAAGACTAACCTTGGCCCTGGTTTTGAATGCTTCTTGTGCAGCTGCCTTGTTGGCAGCTTTGCCCTGCCAGGCTGCAAGAGCAGAGGCCTGGAGTGCACGGCCGTAAGAGAAGGTCAGCTTCCAGGGGCGATGGAGAGGCACCTGGTTAATGGCGTTCAGGTTGCGGGATGCCTCCTCCTCACTCTGGCCTCCAGACAGGAAACAAATGCCTGGAAAGACACCGAAAGCAGCATGCAACTGAGAAAGTCAGCCATCTGCGCTTTTCTTAAACTGGTTTGTTAAGAAGAGGAAAGCTAGGATCATGGCACTCACCAGGCACAGAAGAGGGGACGGTGCGCCTCAGAGCGGTCACGGTGGCCATGCCAACCTCCTGAGGGGTGAACTTCTTAGTGCAGGAGTGTCCAGCAGTGACCATGTTGGGCTTCAGCAGAGTGCCCTCCAGGTACACGTGGTGATCGGACAGAGCCTTGTACACAGCAGCCAGAACCTAAAACATGGAGAGGCAGATTTATTACTGCACATGCTTTAAAATATCCGACGGGAAAATTACAGCTGGTGGTTTGGCTGACAAAGCCAAAGATGATGAACCAACCTTTTCTGTGACGTACTGGCAGCGCAGCAGGTCATGGTCTCCGTCAGGCAGGATCTCTGGCTCCACAATAGGCACCAGGCCATTCTGGTGGAGAACATAAATGCCAATTTAAAAATGATGACTTCCCGCCAACATTTTTATTTGATCATTTCTATAGGGACTATGGCCACACACACACCTGTTGGCAGATACTGGCATATCTGGCAAGGACATTGGCATTCTCTGCAATGGCGAGAGCTGATGGGCAGCTATCTGAGATCTTGAGCACACACCTCCACTTGGCAAAGTCACAACCGTCCTTCTTATACTGGGCACAGCGCTCTGAGAGGCCATCGAGACCTAAAGAAAAACCAGCCACAGAATGTTGGTATGCTGCCGTGCTGAAGCGTGTAAAGATTTAGCAATAAAGAAGGCTTGCACTTCTGGGCTTTGAATTAGAATAGATATACAAGCCATTTTCACCTTGTGTGGTGGTCTCTCCATCGGTTCCGTTTAGACCAGCTGTGCCTTTGTCCACCTGAAGCAAGAAAATCAAAAACGCACCATTAACTTAGAAGGGTCAATGTGTGGAAGAACTGAAGAGGTGTGCATTCGACCAGGTTTCATCTCCACTTGAAGGCTCCTCACCTTGATGCCGACGACAATGCCCTGATCCTTGATGACTTGGGGGAAGAGCTTGCCGCTGTTTGATTTCTGGTAGAGAGTCTCATGGAAGAAGATGACCCCACCCACACAGTTGGAGATTAAGGGGTCAGCGGAGAAGAGGAGGTCGCGGAAGTAGCGACGGTTCTCCTCGTTGTTTTCAACATTGATTTTCTGGAGACGCTTTCCCATGGTTCCTTGAAAAGAAGAGGAGGGTATGAAAATCATTTCAGTTGCACACGCTGCAGTCCCCTTCATTATAGAATCATAATTAGAGACTTAAGGCTCACCCGTTGATTCATCTGCAGCCAGGATTCCCTTTCCTGGAGCCACGATCCTCTGAGCAATGTCAGAGAGCTCCTTCTTCTGCTCCGGAGAGAGGGATGGGAACTGATGAGTCATCCTAGAGGAGAGAAACTAGTTATTCCATAGTTGGTCCAAACTAAAGTTTGAGAAAGATTAAATATTGTTCCAAATCAAAACACAAAGAACATCTGACTTCCTGCCTCTCTTGCACCACCTCTGTAAATATTTGGCTTGAATGGTTGAACTTTGGCCTTTAAAACAGATCAGGTTCTACCTTTAACAGAAGTTCATAGTTCACTCAAAGTGGTTGACTGCATGACGTTTTCCAAAACTTTCTGCAGAAGACCCCCCACACACACACTTAAAAAAACAGCATAACATGAAGGCCAATAATTCAAATCACGAGCATAATTTGCACACACACACACATACAATCAGCATTATAAGATCATACCTTGACATTTAAACTCTTTCAAAATAAAATCACCACCAATCTATATTGCAAAAAAAAAAAAGTATTGACTATTTGTCAATGCAACACAAACCAACTTGACAGCCTGTTTATTCAGTTCTACAAAGTTAAGACTACTGAAAATGTTCATCTTCATAAAGTTCTGCAACATTACTGCAACACTGCTGCACTTTCAGAAACATGAGGAGACCCAAAGATGCGGACTAATTTCGCAGAAACCAGGCGATATGGTTCAGTTTAGTTTTCATGAAAACAAGTGGGAATCAGCGACAGCAAAAGTCTGCAACAGCTAAAAAAAATAGAAAGATGACTTACTTTCAGAGTTTTTTCAAATAACAACGGCAACAGAAGTAGCAAACGGCCTGTACAGAGAGGTCGAAAACTGGGCACGAAGCTGTATTTAAAGGCTGTTTGTTGCTGTGGAGGAGGTGCTCGTGATGTGGCGGGGCGTGTGTCACCCAGGTAACGCAATTGGCCCGGTGAGACAGACAGAGGCGGTGTTTGCATGATAGGGCATCAATGCTCTTTTGTGGACTTTATGCTCATATCAGAAAGTGGGCGGATGAGTCGAAAACATGAAGGGAACACTGTGCGTCGTCTAAAACAAGTTATAAAATCGAAGTCAGCATGCTTGCACGCACGCATCACACACTAGGCTACTGAAGCAACCCGCCTCCCCCTTTTTTTTGCTCGATGTTGAAAACATGATGAAATGTAATATGAGAGGCCTGCTGCAATGTTGCAATGCAGGTTCCATTGTTTCTTGTTTAGATTACAACAGCATGTGATAATGTCTGTGTCATTCGGGAGTATTCAGAGGACCAAAAGTCAGAGCATAATAGCCTATATTTAATGAAATAACAGTGTGAATTTTTTTTATATATATATATATATATTATGTTTTAGAATTAATAACTTTTCCTCTCCCTACACATGCATTTCCATTATTTGTATGATGTTTGATTTAAACCTGTGTGAATAAACAAAACTCAAAAAATGTAATTCTGATCAGCCCTGTCTATATTTTACACAAGGACAAACATTGATCAAGAATTGTTTTACTTTCAGATTTAGTTATCACAATAGGACCAGGTTTAGGCACATTATTGGACAAAAATATTGCATTAGTTCCAACAAAAAAAACCTGCTTTTTCATGCTACCTTGTGTATCTGCCTCATGCGTCACATTGCTTGTCAAGCACGTCATGCATAAACAATTCTCCTATTGATTGCTGAAAATGGCATAAAAAAAACTCTGTTTGTAATGCTCTCACCGGTCCATGAGTGACCTCAGCAGATATTTGAATCGATAGTTTGGGGTAGAGCTGTCACTCACAATTAATCACTTTTTCACAATCTGGACTCTGCACCCTGTGCAATGTACTCTTTAATAGTGCTGATCAGAGGTCAGCCTCTGTCCATGTTATCTTTTTACATAAGAACTGGCTAAGGGAAAAAGAGAGTCGGGAAAGAGCAAAATGTTGTCCAGGTCACATTTACTTGGCCTCACAAGTTTATGAACTGAGAACGTTGAGCACCAGAGGAATGTTTTCTGGAGAGTGGCCAGTTCTCCTCCTGGGCTCTGCCGAGGTACCCTTGAGCAAAGCGTAGAACCCCCCAACTGTTTGGAGCGTGGACTTTGAGGAAGCCCCAGCACTCTGACACCTCTCCCGTCTGTGTTCTCACCCTGGACGCCACCTGTTTGATCTCCTGGCGTCAGGGAGACGCTACGGTCCATCAGAACCCCAACCACCAGACTAATGAACACTTTATTTCCTCCAGACTCTAAATGTACACATAAAATGACTGCGCCCCATTTTGCACATTGTATTGCATTTTATTATTGTTCTTGCATTCATTTTTACTGATCTGTGCAATATTATATTATTATTGCAGTGTCGTGTCATTAATATTATGACAATAAAAGCTTCTTATCTTATCTTATCTTATGCATGTCGATCGTTCCTGTGTGTGCATGTGAGTGTATTTCAGGTACACAAACTGAGCAGGAAACCTGGGCTGTGCTAAATATAATGAATCTGTCATCCAAAATAAGATACAAATGATAATCCTTTATTAGTCCCACAAAAAAGTAAATTTGCAGTTACAGCAGCAAATGGGGATAGTGCAAAAACAAGAGGCATCAGTAAAACATGCAAGATGTAAAAATAAATAGTTAAAAATGATAGTTAAAAAAACAGTAAACAGTATAGGCAAAATATAAACCAACAAAATTGCACAGATAAGTAAACCTTGATATTTCACATGAGTGAGTTAGTAAATTATTAGTCAGTGTTGTAGGCTAAATAGGCTATATGCATTCCTCTTGATGGGAACTTGGAGACAACAGGGGCCATACAGCAAGTGTACAGGGACATCAGGGACCATGTTGGAAAAGTGTTTCTCGCTTTTACATGTTATCCCTTGGATCCCCTTGTTGTCTTTCTATATCCATAAATAAACCAAACCAAACCAAAGGGGGCGCCCTAACTGCACAAATGTTGATCAGAGTGGTGTTCCCTCCCTGACGGCAGGCGGCGCTGTGTCCGCTCGAGGAGGTCCCACTAAGAGCGCCTACACTTCCGTTTCCGAGAGGCAGGGAGCCGCAACATCAACAGCCACATACAGATTTAGTCAATAACATACAACTCGTAACATTAAAAGCGGTAAGACTTTCGTTAGGCGTGAGTCATATTGATAATATTGCAAAGTAAATGCATTGATCTGTCGAGTCAGAATTTAGATAAAGATTACTCAAAAGTAGGTACTCATCTTCGACCACTTTAACGTTAGCTAGCTACATGTAGCGTAGCTTTGCCGTTGATCCAGCTGAACCATCTGAATCCAACAGTCCACCTTCTTTATCAGTCAATTTCTGCTTTTTCCCCTCCGTTTGTTTCAGGAGTCTGAGGATGTCGGGACTGAAGCGTCCTGCCGACCCCAGCGGTCCCTCGTCCTCTGGTGCGCCGCCGGAGAAGCGCAGGGAGAGGGAAGGAGAGGACGGAGCCGCCGGTGTCAGCGCCGCTGCCGGGGGGAGCACCGCGGTGGAGACGGTCATCAAACTGGGAGGAGTGTCCAACTCCGTGAGGCCTCTTTTTTATTATCCACTACAGCTTATATATGTATTCACAAGCTTCATCTCAGAAGTGTAAAGCGTGTCTGTTTGTATGACTGCTTTTTCTTTTTGTGCTCATGTTTGAATCAACCCTTTTTGCAGGAAGAGCAAGACATCAAAGCTCTCCAGGCTAAGAACCGAAAGTTAGGAGAATCTCTTGATCAGAGACAGGTAAATTAATCCTCCAATATATGTTTATAACTCTTTATATATATACACACACACACACACACACACACAAAGGAAGCTGCACTGATGCACTCTCTGTTTGGAGAGAGATTCATCTCTAGCCATGTTGGTGTGCAGGTGATTGAGGATGAATTGCGAGAGCGAATTGAGAGACTAGAGACGCGTCAGGCCACCGATGATGCCAGTCTGCTGATCCTCAACAGATACTGGAACCAGGTAAACGAGATTAGAGAAGGAAGCAAAAACAAGTCTCCTCTCCTATAAAGATCAAAGAGTCTAAATGCGATTTCCATTTTCTCCCCTTTAGTTTGACGAAAACGTTAAACTGACCATCAGGCGTTATGATCAGGCAAGCAGCGAACCTGAGAAATCTGTGGCAGGGGAGGGACGGAGCCTGAAGCCGGAAACGCCAGAACCTGATGGCGACTCCAACCAGGAGCGGGCCAAGGATAGAGGTAAAGACGGAGCTGACACAGGATCATGACTTCGAAATAAGCCATCCCCGGCTTCTCCTGTCTGCGCGTCAGAAGTGTCTTTGGCGAGACACTGAACCCTAAGTTCCTCCCGATTGGGCAGGCCTGTGCCTCGCGTGTTGGCTCCGCCACCATTGGTGTTTGAATGTTGATTAACAAACCAGACATCAAAGCCTCTTTCCTGTTGTTGTCACTCAGGCAATCAGGGAGAGACAAACAACTCTTTCCTGGCAACGCTGGCGAGCAGCAGCAGTGAGGAGATGGAGGCTGAGCTTCAGGAGAGGGTGGAGTCCAGCCTCAAGCAGGCCAGTCACGTGGTGGAGATCTACGAGTGTCTGAAGAGGACCGTGGACCAACTGAAGGCAGAGCTGGACCCTGGGGCAGGTGAGATGAAAGGGGGCAAGGTTCAGGTGGAGGAAGACGTGATGAAATTGCAGTAATGGAGTACGGCGGAGGATTCCATTTATTCGGGAGGAATTCATCAAGTCAGTTGATGTGTTTGAACCCATGAAATGTGATCTTTTCAGAGGGCAGTCTATGGCAGGCGGCTTTCAAACTGAATTCCCTCCTGACCAGCGAAAACAAGCGGCTGCAACAGCTGACTGAGGACCTTAAGCAGAAGCACATTCACATGACGAGCGAGGTACAAATCATATGCCGTTCCCTATTTCCTGTTGCACTCCCCAGGGGAAGCCAACGTTAACGGTTATAAAAATCTGTGGAAAGTGTCATTCCTAAAAAAAATTCTGGGACTGCTGCACTCTGTAATAAACCTGTATTTAAGCCTTTGTTACTACATTGGAGGCTGTTTAGAATTTAGGCACAAAATTGTTCATGATAGATTTAGTAAAATATTACACTCTTTCAAATTCATTATGACTTTGTGTAAAGCAAGTTATCAAGTACGTTGTTTATCTGTTTTTTCGGTTAACCATCATCCTCTAGTAGGAACAGCTGCTTTGTTGCAGAGTAATATCTCAGGAAGGATTATGTTTCTATTAGCTCTTGTGTGTGTGGTGTCAAAGTTTCTGTGTGCGCTCCTGTCTTGTCCAGTCTCGGCCGCTGGGTCGTGCAGCTAACAAAGCAGACCAGCGTGTCAGCGAGCTGCAGGTTCTGATCGAGGAGCTCCAGTGGGACATGGAGAAGATCCGCCGCCGAGAGAACCGACTAAATGCACACCTGACTGAGATACTGGAGAGGGTGAGGATGTGTTCTCTCTGTCCGTGTGTCTCAGGATCCGTCCATGACAGCGTTGTGCAAACGTTTATATTATTTTGAGGTACAGTATGTTGTAACACTCTTTGTAATGCATCCCAGGTGAACAGCAAAGGCTATAAGGTGTGTGGAGAGGCCAGCAGCGTTTGTGGGACCATCACCATTAACAAGAGAAAGGTAGGAATTGGATTTCACAACTTAGTTAATTAAGATCGAGGTGTGAGGTTCTTAATGTTGTAGTTTTTTTTTTTTTTCACGCCTTGCTTTTCATACTTGTTGACGTTTTCCCTCTCCTCTCCTGTCAAGTTTGAAGAAATGAACAGCGATATGGAGGAGAACACGGAGCTGGCAGACAACCGCCTGGTTGAGCTGCAGAAGCTCCAGCAGGACCTGCAGAGTGTGCACCAGGAAAACAACAACATGAAGGTGGACTTGTGTTTCTCACACACCGTGTGACTTTCATGTGGAAATGACCAATTCATGGATTACAGTATTCCATGAATTATGGTGGCACGTTTATAACTTTTGTTAACTGCTATGATGAGTATTAAAAAAAAGAAGACGTGGGTCAAAGATTATCCCTGGGAAAAAGAAATACTGCCTCTGTGTAAATGTTTACCAAAAACTCCTTACACTTCTAAAAAGCTAGTCATTCATTACTTTATTGTATTAAATATCGTTTTCTCTTTGGCTGTTATCTCTGCCATTCTTTCTTTTCTCCTTTCTCTCTCTCTTTCCCTCAGACGGAGCTGCTGAGTCGAGCAGAAGGCGTGGTAAGGGAGACTTCTGAGTATCGCTGCCTGCAGTCACAGTTTTCTGTGCTCTACAACGAGTCTCTGATCCTCAAGGCTCAATTAGATGAGACACGCGCTCGTCTCAACACTACCAGGACGGCGAGGCTTCGACAGCTGGAGCACATGGAGGCAAGTGTGTGTGTGTGTGTGTGTGTGTGTGTGTGTGTGTGTGTGTGTGAGTGCGGATCGGGCCGCATTTTTCTGTCCGAGCCCAACCCAAGCCCGACAGGCATTAGGATATTTATGTCCGAGCCCGACACAGTTAAAATCTTTTTATGTGTGGAAAGCCCACTTTTATTAAGCAACTGTAGGAAGGCATTCGGAAATGTCAACAGATGAGCGCATTGGCGCACACGGGGCAACAAGCGCACGTTAACACAGACGTGCACCTACATAATAAGCTTTTTTAAATTTTAAATGTTTAATGCCTTATCGCGCTGATGTGACCGAACCTGAACATCCTTTCTAAATATCTGTGTGTGTGTGTGTGTGTGTGTGTGTGTGTGTGTGTGTGTGTGTGTGTGTGTGTGTGTGTGTGTGTGTGTGTGTGTGTGTGTGTGTGTGTGTGTGTGTGTGTGTGTGTGTGTGTAGAATGATGAGGTGGCTCTGCAGAGGAAGGTTCGTACAGAAGTGTTTCAGCTGGAGGACACACTGGCTCAGGTCAGGAAGGAGTACGAGATGCTGCGCATCGAATTTGAACAGACTCTCGCTGCCAACGAGCAAGCAGGTAACTAACAGAATTGGATTACATAGTGGATTAGGTGCATGAATTGTGCTGAAAATCTAGTAGTCCTAACTTGAATTCTCTTTTCTTTTCTTTTTTTCTCATTTCACTCTTCCCTTCTCTCAGGTCCTATCAACAGGGAGATGCGTCACCTGATCAGCACGCTGCAAACCCACAACCAGCAGATGAAGGGAGAGGTGGTGAAATACAAGATTAGACTGAGAGAGACACAAGCTGAGCTCAACCAGGTAGGTCATAAAGAGAAACTTGTGCAGTCGCCTCTTACCGGCGAAATAAATACTTATAGGTAGTATTACATCTGATAGGATAAGTAAAGCACAACAGCACTTTAGACTAAAATAAATTCATCTGTTGCCTCTTGAGGTCCGCGCTTCAAAGGGCAACGCCATCCTCCAATCCCAGTCGAGCACAGAGATGGACGTGAAGGATGAGATAACCTCTCCATCGACCCCAGCCATCTCTGGGGAACCTGTAGCCAAGACAGAGCCTGACAACGGCTCCTCCACACCCAGCAGCACTGGTAACTAACACCTAGTTGACCGACTATGAATGTAAATAAATGAAATAGTTTTTACTTCTTTTTTTTTTTACTGATTTCCCAGCGTTTCTATGATTCATATTATGCATATAAGGACTGTCCTGTTTAACTTTTTTTTTTTTTCTTTTACGTTGTTTCATTATCTTTCTATAGGAGCCTCTGTGAAAACGGAGCCTGGAGCAGAACACGAGGCCACCGTTAAAGAGGAGGAGAAAGACGAGAAGAAAGAGAAGGAGGACAAGAAAGAAAAAGACACTATAAAGAAAGAGGAGAAAGACCGAGAGCGGGAGAAAGAGAAGGAAAGGGAGAGAGAGAGGCCGACCCGGAGCGGTGGGAGCGGCAGCGCGATAAAGGAAGAGAAGGAGAAGCCGGGGAGCAGCAGCCAACCAGAGGAGTCAGCCGGGGAGCGCCTGTCTGTGGTCGGAGGGTCAAAGAGGAAAGAGATGGAGCAGCTGAAGATCGTCCGAGCGGAACTCAAGTAAGTCGCATGTGTGGGAGTTTTTTATTGTAGATGGGGCTTTTTATTTTATTTTTTTTATTATTTTTTTTTACTACCAAATAAATGAGGAAAACCTCTGCAGCCTGGTGGTTAATGATACTGTTGTCCATGTATCTGCAAGCATTCAATCATGCTGGATCATTGACTCTTGATTGATAGTCAAAAACACATACATAAACAAAAAGCGCACATTAAAAGGAAATTATAGAAGCTGAAAAATATTGTCAGATATACTGTAAGATATCATGGTTGTTACGTCGCTCTCACCCACACCTAGCTAGTGATAAGGTGAGGGCGTTTTCTGTCTCATGTTTTTTGCCACTTGACCCCGATTTTGAGTCGATTTTGGTAGACTTGATTTACACAAAATATATATTGCTTTGCCTATTGGAAGACAAAATGTGTGCCATGTTGATGTGCTTTTAAAGAAATCATAATGTACTTCATGCACCACAGTTACAGTTAAGAGGATGGTTGAAACAGTGTTCATTTTCAACCCCTTGTGTTTTCCCCCCCAATGTGTGTTGATTTGTGTTCGTAAAGCTTTTGTTTCTGTGTGTCAGCATCACACTGTAGCGTCCAACAAAAATGTGTATCATTCATCTAACCCACAAGACATGGGAATGAAATCACCAGTCATATGATTCTGTGACTCACCAGCAGGGCCTCACATGGAATAGAATAGACTATTTTCTCAATCATACATGGCAGGTACACAATAAATGTTACCACTGAGAAATGGGTGAAAAAGACAATGATTACCTCCCTCGTTTTCATTTTAAGATCTTTTTGGAAAAAACAATGGGCAGACGTATTCTTGATTTCTGATGATGGTGATGGTTTTGTAAAGACTCTTATCTTGACTGTGCAGGAAAGCCCAGGAGTCCCAGAGGGAGATGAAGCTGCTGCTGGACATGTACCGCTCAGCACCAAAGGAGCAGAGGGACAAGGTCCAGCTCATGGCTGCAGAGAAGAAGTCCAAGTCAGAGGTGATTTTGATATGTGGAAGACTCAAGATACGGACCCGATTGCATTCATTGCAATTTCTTAAATGATTCATGGATAGTTGTGTTCCAAAGTAATTATTAATGGTGTTATATTGTGGCAGTCCCATAATCACTTTGCCGATTCCAGGGAGAAGAGCTGCGGCAGAGGCTGAGGGAGCTGGAGGAGAGGGAGAGGAGGGAGGGCAAGAAAATGGCAGACGAAGAGGCTCTGAGGAAGATCCGCTCTGTGGAGGAGCAGATCGATATCCTCAACAAGAAGCTCTCTATAGCAAAACAGGTGCGTGAGCTGGTCATTGTGTTTTTATGCACAAACAAAACCTGCTTCCCCTCTCTAACACCGTGTCGCCTCGCCGCCGGCTCTGCAGGAGGAGGACGCGCTGCTGAGCGAGATGGACGTGACGGGCCAGGCCTTCGAGGACATGCAGGAACAGAACATCCGCCTGATGCAGCAGCTCAGAGAAAAAGACGATGCCAACTTCAAGCTGATGAGCGAGCGGATCAAGTCCAACCAGATCCACAAGCTGCTAAAAGAGGAGAAGGAGGAGCTCGCCGACCAACTGCTCACTTTAAAAACTCAGGTGAGCCACCATATGGTGCAGTCTGCAAGAATACATGCTTGTACACGCTGGTGCTGTGACATAGACGCAGTTAAAATGCAGTGAGAAACACCTGGAGTCACATCTTACTTTCTTTGAATGCACTACAGATTATATTCAACAACAAAAAAGCCCAACCATTTTTGTTCTTCAATAAAACAGCTTGTCAGTAAATAAATAAATTAGAAAAAAAATCGACATATGTTGCACATACTGTACAAGCTGCTGTTCACTACTACCTTTTTGTGTGTCGGCTTCTACTTGTTTGCCCAATTTCTTGTTTGATGTCTTTTTCCCCAAAAATTCACATCTGTGTTCTAGTTCTGATGGTTATTTTTTTAATACATTTTTTTGTTTTTTAACCTTCCTTCACTTCCGTTTTTTTGCGGACTGTGTCCATTTGTCAGGTGGATGCCCAGCTACAGGTGGTGAGGAAGCTTGAGGAAAAGGAGCGCCTCCTACAGGGCACCATCAGCACTGCTGAGAGAGAGTTGGCACTTCGTACACAAGCTTTGGACATGAACAAACGCAAGGTAACACATCATTCAGTAAAATGATCCCAAAAAGGCTGGGCTGCTTAGACTGGGTAAACCCAGCCCGATCTGCCGGCGATTTGATTTCGCCCTGCATCTCAGGCTGGAAACCTGTACATTTTTCTATCCTGCTTCTGTTACAAATCTGCGGGGACCAATCACAAACTGGCTTATCCACCTGGCGCGCTATTGGCGGGTTTAACATGATAACGATAGTGAAGCGACGGCAAGCAGCTTTTTGTTTACATTCAACTCTGCGGCCACCGAAGCGCAGCAACCCGTTGATGTAAGTACATCAGGCCGGATCGTTGGTCTGATTGGTTGAAGGACTATCCAATTGCGTACGGAGTCATTTGAACTAGGCCCGTTGATCACACCTCTTGTGCAGTAGAAAATACAGAGCAGACTCCCGAGACTTATGTTTAATCTTAAAAGATTGAGCTTGGTCTGGTGATAGCCGGACTATGAGCTGCTAGCAAGGAAATAAAACTGAAATGGCATTTAGATATGCACATTCAGATACTATATATACATAAAGGATTGTTGTGTGTGTTTGTGTGAGAAGAAATAACATTCCCATTGAGGCAACATTACAGCATGTCTCTGTCGTCCTCCAGGCTCAGGAGTCTGCGTTGCAGTCGGAGGACTCGCGAACTCAGCTGGAGCAGGTTCAGCAGAGGCTTAACCTGGTCAGGGAGGAAGTCATAGAGAACAGCATCTCCAGGGAGAAGGAGTCCTTTAACGCACGACGAGCACAGGTAACAACATCCACAAACAAACATGTACTACACATAAACTCAAGCCAAATGTCCAATAGTGCATGGACTTAAAAGGCGAGACTTGTAGCTCTTTGCACTGATCAGGAGTAGTGCTCCTAATTTAGTTGTTGTATTAATACAGTGACAATAAAGGCTTTTCATTCTATTCTATTAAATGTTTTAAAACGGTGTTATTTTTTCCATAGCCTTGATACATGTGATATGAGATTAACAAAATAATGATCTTAAATGCAAATTGTAGTTAACACAGGAAGAACAAATGATAACTCTTTCCTAAAATACTCAGTTTTTTCAAAGGACAAATTAGATTTGTGCATTGAAACCCTTTGTGTCCTCGCTGGATGTAGGCTAAATAGTTATTGCCAGTTTCCATTTTGTTGTCCTGAAAATGTTCCACACCCCAAACATTTTCACTGTGAGGCTTACCCACGTTAGATTCATGTTGTGCATTCACATGATGGTGGGAAGCTCCAACGTCTTAATCTCCAGTATTGCGTTTATAACGTCTGTTGTCAAAACAGACTCATTTTACTTCCAGCTGTTAACTCTGACTGTGTTTCAGGAGGACATCTCCAAACTAAGGGGAAAGATCGAGAAGGCCAAGAAACCGGCTGAGAAAATCAGCAATGGAGATGATATCCTAAATGAAGAAATCAATGACTATAAGGTAAGTTTCTGTGATACAAAAAAATATTAAAACCTGCCTGTTCAGCAGAATCAGTCACTGAAGCATCATGGCCGCTGGTCAGGGGTTGTTTACTCCTTTGGTACATTTCATTTTGCAGATGAGAACAATTTATTTCCAAGTCAGGTGTCACTAAATTAACTAAACCAAGATGCACATATCTGTTTTGTTGTTTTTTGTGTTACTGTTGCATGCATAAGAGCACCTACATTCACATTTTGTGAAATATACTCATTCGCTTTCCTGCTGGGAGTTAGATCAGAAGAAGAAGTTGCAGGGCAATAAGCAGAGACTTAGGTAATTACTGGTCCCAAATCAAGAAATAGTCTCGACCATAACCCCCAGTAAAATGGGGTTTTTATACTTTGGTCTTTGCACAGATTATGTTACATTTGGACAGAGCCAGGCTAGCTGTTTATAGCCTTTGCGCTAAGCTTAGTAACCAGTTGCTGCCTGTGACTTCATATTTACCATCATTTGAGTGGTATCAGTATTTAACTCTGCAAGAAAACAGATAAGTGGCACACTAGAGGCTCTGCTTCTCTTGTAAGTAAGCAGTTTAATTGAATGAGCCAGAGTAATCTTTATCACTCCGGTTTCCCCCAAATGAGACCAACTGTCAGTGTGATCACACTGTTTTGACAGGAACACACAAGGACGCTTACAATTCAGACCAACTGTGCAAAAACTCAACACTGCACATTAAATGACCGACTTTTGCAAGTTGTAGTTTGGGCTCGTCAATGTCCATTTAGATCTCTACAGCTCAAACAGAAAGCCAGAATGGATCATGCTCAGAATTTTCCAGATTTGGTTATAAACTTGTAAGTGGTTTGATGTAAGCAAGAGGGGTCCAAATGCTCTAATGTGACCTGCTGTAGATTTGTGGGTCAACTCTGTATTCTCCATGGTCTTTAGAATCAGTCGTGGCAGTTATAATAGGCCTTCATAACATGGGATGCAGTTGAGCTTGAAGATATGTGTCTCAATACAAACCACTCAGCTCAGGACAAAAATGGCTTCTTAGTTTATTGTTTAAACCATTCCCTCCCCCTCTCTTCCTCCCTCTATCTCTCTCTCTCTCTCTCCCCCCCAGGCACGCTTAACGTGTCCATGCTGCAACTCTCGGGTGAAGGATGCAGTACTCACAAAGTGCTTCCACGTCTTCTGCTTCGAGTGCGTCAAGACACGCTACGACACACGCCAGAGGAAGTGCCCCAAGTGCAACGCCGCCTTCGGAGCAAACGACTTCCATCGCATATACATCGGCTAAAGCTGCGTTTTTCCTGCAGATACTTGCAAGGAAAAGGGTCAAAAGAAAAGCAGTAGTACAAATGGTGCTGGGAGCAAGACTCAACACTGCACTCACAGATCTCCTCTGAACATGTACCTCCCCTGCTCCTGTACCTGTATACAGGATACCATCAGTGTGGTAGCTCCAGATTATTCCAGTTTCGAAACAGTGATGCTCTGAACAGAACGCTTTCATTTTTGTTTAGTTTCTATTTTTTTTAACTGACTGAATTCAGCTTCTATCCACTACTTCACTGTATGTTCAGATACTGGTCGTGTGTGTGTGTGTGTGTGTGTGTGTGTGTGTGTGTGTGTGTGTGTGTGTGTGTGTGTGTGTGTGTGTGTGTGTGTGTGTGTGTGTGTGTGTGTGTGTGTGTGTGTGTGTGTGTGTGTGTGTGTGTGTGTGTGTGTGTGTGTGTGTGTGTGTGTGTGTGTGTGTGTGTGTGTGTGTGTGTGTGTGTGTGTGCATTTGAGAACAATATACAAAGAAAAGAAATTAGTACAGTGAGAAAACAAGGTGTAGTGGATGTTTGTATAATGTTCCCGTGTTTTTTTTTTATCTTTTTTTTTTTTTTTTTTTACTTCTTGCTGTCCTGAAATCTCTCAAATCAGACTCGATGCTGTGTAATTGCTGTTCTGTTAGTTATTAAAATGACATCTGAACTGTCCAAGTTCTACTTCCATTTCTATTATTATTCTACTACCACAAATCCCAGTGTGCAAATCTCTGTTTATCCGTGTGCAGCGCCTTCCTCTACCCCTCCTCTTCCTCTTTCTCCCTGAGAATTCAGACATGTTTGCACACTGGGAGCTGTCGTCAGATACGCTGGAAGGAAGGGAGCGTCATGAGGGGACAGCGACAAGCGAGTGCGTTTTTTTTAGTGGTTGTGCAACGTAATCCATCTCGGAAGAGTATTTGATGCAAGCTCAGAAACAAAGCAGCACCAAACTTGGCTGGTGTGGAGCTCAGCGCCGAAATAAGAAGCTTTAAGACTCGTGGTCAGCTCAACGTCACCGCGTTTCTACCGTTTTCTTTTACGCGCAAAACTACAATAAATAAAACTTTAGAAGGCATTTCTGCACTATATCTTTTTTTTTTATTACTTTATGTTGCATGTGACGATCAAATATCTCGATCGCTGCTGGATCTTAAGCCTTTAACTGTTTCTAACCAAATATAGCCACTGTTAATGCTGGAGTGTCCTTGACGGAGCTGAGCGCTCCTAAATTGGATATTTGCATCGCTGCCAAAGTCTATAATTACATTTTCAGATCATTTTGAGTCGTTACGGTGTGTGTGTGTGTGTGTTTAACCAAAACATTTGATCTAATTCGTAAAGTGGACACTTATTCAGTTGGTGTGGTAATTTAGAAGCTGGCGCGGTTCTTAACATTTTTCTGCCTATTGTAAACCGCAGCGTTCGTGTTAAAAAAAAAACAACGTCGTAACCCGATGACTGCTCTCAACAGAAGCCATTTTTAAGTCTTTGAGTTACAGTCCTTGAACACGAGCTGCTCAACATGGTCTGGGCGGCAGCATTTTTAGCACATTTTTTCTCTATTGTTTTCAAATCCGTTACAATGCCTTTCTGTGCGTCTGGCTCTGGGCGCGGCGGATCTGCCATGGCTCGGCTTTTCCTCACCACCTATGTGTTAGTGCTGGCGTTTTCGGTGGGCTGGGCTGAAGCTGAGCCGGACAAACCGACCGGGGAGAGCCCACCGGCGGTCACTCTCCGTACTCTCATCATCGGAACCTGCCAGGAGATCCAGCGGTACGCGGAGTCATTGGTGGGGAGCGGTGTGATCCGGTCAGCTGCTGAGGTAGGCTACAGAGCGGAGGTGCACCACTGGTTCATAGCACTACTGTTTCTTTCCACCAAGAAGTGGCTTTATACTCATCTCTATCTTCATTTTTAATATCCTATTTTCCTGGGTGTTTGGTCTAACTTCACTGTTTTCTCTTCTTGATCAATAACTGGAATCACGAATTTTCAACTCCAACCCTGCCATCTCTCTCCATCCATTTCCTCCCCCTTCACACACATTCCTCTCCCCATGCCCCTCAACTTGTTAATCTCTCCCCTGATCCCCTCATCTTCTCTGCCCTCTTTTCACATCTTCTTATATCCATGCATCCCCCCTCACCCACCCACACACACACTTTTCTGCCTCCCATGCTTCCACCTGGCTGTGGCTCCCTTTTCCCCAGAGTGCAGTGTTGTTTCTTGAGTCATTGCTTGGTCAGGAGAACATCTATACAGTGGCCATGGTAAGAACCCTCCTGGGTGTCTCTGTCTAGCCTGCCCTGACATGATCCCTTAAACAGAGTCCTCTCATTTGGCTCTGTTTGGCTCATGTCACCCTATACTTAGTGCAGAAAGTAGGAGCATGACTGTAGTGAAACTGTGGCTGTATGTGTTCTGTACAGTGGTGCTTGCATGAGAGGCCACAATATAGTCCTTCTTGTGAGAGTGTAGTGGTAAGTGCTGGCAAGCTGATAAGTAGGCTGATATGGTTCAACATGACTCATTTGGTAGCTCTGAATGCAAAATACAGAGTGTGTACATGATCCTTGGATGATAAAGATAAAGATTTTGAAGTCCCTGAAATGAAATTGAACCTTATTCCAAGTGAATTTGGTTTCTTATGATTCTGTTTCTAGCAAGAAAATCCAGTTTAAATGGAATAAATAGTCTAATTTAATGATAAATTGAATCCTCAAGGCAAAAGTAAGACAAAAGATCTGCACTCCAGACCGACAGCTCCCAATTATGTAACAGAGCCACATACAGGTCTTTGTCAGAGAATGCCTGATAACAACTCTGTTAAATGTATTTGGAGGTGCCAGTACAGTGTACATATATTTTGTATAACTTTTGCCTTCAGTTTGTTTTTTGGTCCACCTGTAAGTAAGTCTTTGTTCATTTCTGTTCTCTGCACTCAAAGGTTAATCCGCTTTGGAGCATTAATATGAGATTGCATCAAGTGGAATAAAAGAAGTATAGCCTTGTATATTTGAAAGCCCATAGAAAGACACTTAGCATTTTCAGCTTTTTGTTTTAAAATAAAAGTGCGGAAAATTATATATGCCATTTTTACTGCCCTGTTTGGGCTGCATCACGCCTTCTGAAACGTCTCTGGCTACAGCAGCCTACCTTTAACATTAATTGTGGGCTTTGATCAGTCCTCACTAACACATTCAAGTATGTCCTTGGTAAGGAAATTGAGCTTATAATATCAAACAGGGCAGTAAATGATTAGGTGTGTTGTCAAACAAACAGACATAGAGTGACAGATGTTTGACTCTGGCTCTGACATACTGAACAGTCCTCATGTATGGGCCAGTGTGTAGCGCAACAGGTGCAGATAAGACACTTGTCCAACTTACTGGGCTACCCTTGACCCTTGAGCAGAACTGTACAGGAATAGAGCAGGTCACCTTCCAGCTGTCACTCACATGCACAGCTGTCTGTCCAAGTCAACAATACTGCACTTCTTCTATCTTAAGCTGCAGCTCAACAGCACTTACAGTCTATAAGAGTTCTCAATTAATTAGGAAACCACAATCACAATTATTTTGGTCATATTAAAATCACGATTATTTAACACAATTACTCATTGACTTTTGGAAATATGTTGCATTTATTGCACTATAACACTGAAACAGTTAAACAAAACATCAGTGAAAACACCTTGAACTGTGACATTTCCCTTAATACTTTTCCTGTTTGACTTTTTTCCCATTCACACCAAAAGCCAAAATAAGAGTTCACTTGCAAAACGTAAAGTGCAAAATATTCCTTTTCGCAATTAAATTTTTTTTTGTGATCGTTAGGAATTGAAATCGCGATCCAAATTTGATTAAGTGCACAGCCCTACTATTAATGTAATCAAGTTTGTTTAATATTGTATATGATACTGTATATCAGCTGCTGTGAATATCAGTCTTGCTGGTACATATACCAGAACAATTAAATAAACTGTATCTGCCTGTGCATTGGAGCCCTGAGAATACAGTACATCTAGGTAGGCTGTGTTTCTGTAAAACAATCTCTCTTCTCTGCATGATTATTAATATGATCAGAATGCTGCCTTTCTTTATTGTTATCTTGAATAATAACAAAGTAAGACATGTCTCCACCCTCCCTCCACACCACCACAGTTTTTTGAGATGGTGATCCGATTCCTCGCTGAAGGAGCTGCAAGCGGCCTTAACGTCATCGCTGTTTATGTCACCGAGATCCTCAGGGTCACAGGGTTCGATGGTGGGTACCGTGTGTGTGTGTGTGTGTGTGTGTGTGTGTGTGTGTGTGTGTGTGTGTGTGTGTGTGTGTGTGTTCTGTACTCTTTTTCCTCCCTGTATTTGTAGCTTGCTGAAAAATTGTCTGCAGGAGTAAGAGTGGTTCTGCGGAAATGAAAGTTTTAAGTGAAAATATGCAGACTTGCCTTTCCCTCAGGCAATGTGTCTACCACTCCTTTTTATGTGGGAATGTTTACTCCTGTTTCATCCTGAGTAACAGACAGGTATAACATGATGAAAATATGCCTAAACTGGATTTCCTCCCTCCACAGTTGCACTGACGTTGCCCCGCTTCACTCCAGAGGGTGTTGCCGCCATTGCCCAGTGGGGTCTGGTGGCCCTGATTGGCTACTGGGTGTTGACAATCATTCTCCGTCTGCTGATTGGCGTGGTGAAGCAGGTGTTCTGGGTGGTGAAAACCGTCTTGGCGCTCTGGCTTTTCGGACTGATCGTGACTGACAAGCATGCCACTGCAGACATCACGGCGGTTCGACTGGGCGGCCTGGTGCTGGGATGCGTCCTGTTGACTCTGCTCACTTGTTCCTCTGAAAAGACTTGTGCAGTGGAGCACCGGCTGAGCTGCTTGGAGGGCCGGGTGAAGGTAGTAGAGAAGAGGAAGGGAATAGTGACCGGAGAGGTTGCAGGGAAAGGAGTTAAGATGGACAAAGGTGATGGTAATGTTGGTTAAGAAAACAGTAACATTGATGGTTCGTATGTGTGTCAAACTATTATGGGAAATAAAGTAATCTCTGGGATTTTTAATCAGAAATGCTCTCTTTGTTTGAGGGAAAAGCCAAAAATAATTTAATCACATGGAATATTCTGTACTATAATAAATAACCAATCATAAAGGCAGTAAAAGGCCAGTGTGCGCAGATGATCAGATCATTCCACAAGTCAGATCATAAACTGTCCTCTTTCTATATTGTCTTCTCCACAGTTGCATACAAATAAAAATCAAGGCAACATTTGACATAATTCTTTAATTAAAACAAGACAGCCATGCTAACATCAGCATTCAAACATTTTCACAATAACAATGTCAACATGGTGATAATTAGCAGGTAATCTTTACCCTGTTTACATTTAGTGTGTTCGCATATTAACATTTGCTAATGCTAAATGCAAAGTACAGCTGAGGCTGATGGGAATGTTGTTAGTTTTGCAGGTACTTGGTCATAAACAAAAGCATTGGACACATTTTTACATGATGGTGTCCTTAGATAAAATATCAGGGGGGAAAAGTCATTAGGATTCATTTTCTGGGCACCATTTATTTGTACCAAATGTCATGGCAATTTCGTCTGGACCTGAGTGGTTGACCAATCAACGGACCTGTGGGTGGAAGGTATTTTAGATTCTTCCCTTTTAGATTATTTGTCAAGAAACTGAAATAATCCAGCATCAATCAGCCTATCTCATTTTTGATGTCATGACCTGTGGCCTGTTTACAGCCCCTTCAGTCTCCTGTTCCTGGTTTGTTCCCTGCTGCTCAGTCAGCTGGAAGCTTTTTTGATCCTCAGGGTTCACATCACCGGTCTTCACTACCACTGCCACTCCAGCTGAGTGGAACAACCTGACCTCAGTGCCAGAATTATCATTCCTGCTTGATCACCCTGAAGCAGTAAAACTCACTTCCCTCCTACACCACTGCTGTGGTGGAATGCCAAGTGGGCCAGATATTAATCCACAGTGAAACTAACTCGCTGTGTTACCAGCTCCCTGCACCATAACAAAGCCAAAGATGGAGATTGATGATAACCTGATTGTAGACCTAAATGCATTTACAAAATTATTTGATGATAATCTTATTGTAAAAATAAAATACCAATATGAGAGGACCACACAGAAGATAAGATTTTTACGATGATTAATATTTTACATGTTACAATACTGATAAAATTACAGAAAAAGTATCACCTGACTCTGTTAGTCTCACCTATACATAGCTTTAAAGTGTCTTTCAGTTTATTTTGGTGTTCCGACCTCCAACTTGACCCTGGTAAAATTTGGTAAAAAGGAACTTGGTTTACTCTCACTGCTGCAGCACACAGCTGTTTTCAGTGAAATACCTCTAAAGAACCAGGTATCTCCCTTAGGAGTTGGTGGAGATCCAAACAGAGCTAAAGAGAGCAAATATTGGACGTACACTCACCAGGTAACCAGAAACATTACACCAAATAAATGCTAATGTTGCTCCAGCTCGGTTGAATCATGGATGTATTTAGAGAACGGGTTGAATGTGTAAATTAGCAACTGCTATCGAGTTCGCCACAACAACTTAAAGGGTAACTACTGTTTTTTTCAACCTGGACCCTATTTTCCTATATTTTTGTGTCTAAGTGACTGATGGGAACAACAATCTTTGACAATGGTCCAGTATTAAGCAAGATCGCTGCAGTCGGCAGTGGCGAAACAAGCTACAATGTAAGTTAATAGTGCAATTGTCCAGCTTGTATTTACCTTCACAAAAGTGCTTGTTTTGCCACTGACCGGCTCAGATTAATTTTCTAAGTATATGACAACATTATGGAAAGGATCCCTTCAGAGATAAACATTTAAAACATCTTTGAGACCTTTCTGTTTAACCACAAACAGCTCTGCAGTCGCTAACGCTAAACCCACCAGACTCCATTTAAAAAAGCAATACTTTTAGTGTGTATAGAGCCAACATATTTTCACATGTGAATCTGTAAACTATGTGTTTATGTCAGCCAAAACTAGAGTTGTGATGGTTGGAAAAGTGGAAAAACAAAGCAAAACAGCTTGTCATAGTTTTATTTTGTTTCTGTTGACTTTGAATGAAGTGAATTTTATGATGCTAAAATTACTGTTTATTTACATGGGAGTCTGGTGAGTTTAGCAAATGTAATTTCGCTGATGTTTAAAAAAAGGATCTTTCTCTTTAACAGAAAGGTCGACTTCCTTGGAAATCCTTTCCATTATGTTGTCAGACATTTAGAAGATTAATCTGAGCCTGTCAGTGGCAAAATGAGCACTTTTGTGAAGGCAGGTTGAAAAAAATGGTAGTTACCCTTTAAAAGGTGATAATAATGTGTCAGTGTTGTGTTCACAACTTGTTTCCACTGCCCCTAAGTGGCTAAAAAAACAAACCAACAATTTCTCGATTTCACCTGGCTTAGCCTGGTTCTGTTTGGGAAAAACACATTTTTTTTTATCTTCATCTTAACTTCCAAAAGAAACAGTAAAACATACTATATTTAACTCCTGATAAGTTTACATAAAAAATTATGCAGCTGCTCTGACTCGTGAGTCAAATTCACAGGTCTTAAGCTCAAAATTAAGTGAAAAAAATAGAAAACATACACTTAATGCCTTTTATTACATTGGTTCACGGTCTTCACTACATATATGAGTTTGTGAGACGGTTATTCTAGTTTTCTTTTCTCACAATTAGAGTTACAGGTTTTAGTTTATAATTTGTGTCTATTCATAAAGATATCTGTAATCCATGTTGCAGCATATGCATTAATCCACTGCAGTCCTACGTAAAGCACAAGGATGTGGCAAACTTTTTCAGGAACTGAGAGTAACAAATGTGTCTATAGAAGAATTGGCTATTGTCTCGTACAACAAACAGATTTATGGCTCTGTAGTTTTTCTTCTCGTATTCTAACTTCTGCTTAGTTGAGTTTCTTCTGTGACCCAGTTGGTGTAGTGGGAAGGAATTAATATGCTTGGCTGAACTTTTGGCTCTGTGGAGACATGTTGGGTGGGTGGTGCTAGTGTCACAGAACTACAATAAATTAAGCTGTATGTGAAGACATCAAGACAGTGGAAAAAATGCAAACCATATAGTTGGCTGTTATTAAATTTAATGCACCCAACACAAAGCCTAAATACACAATGATACAAACACAAGATGCTCACTTGTTTAGACATACATACTTCTTTTACAAATGTTCATGTTAGTGCTTAAACAAAACCATTTACTCATATATACACATTTAAGCAATTATAAGCTGTGAAAAGTATTACATGTTAAAAAATACACAATTAAAATAATAACCAACTGACAACTATTTAATAGATAATTATTAAAGTTCCAAATAGGGCTCTAGAGTTCTGTTTAGTATACATGTGAGTGACTGTGTGTAAAAGTCACAAATGTATTGATTTTAATCTGGAAAACATCCACACATTTAGCAAATGAAATACAGTAGAAATATCAATATGAGTAAATATCTACAACTCATTTGAAGTTAATTCTAATTCAGAATCTACTTTCAACTGTATAATGCAACGCAACCATTGAATATAAGAACTTTCTAAATGCACTAGAGCTGCATGCTGAATTCCATGCAGATGCCAAGCAAATGTGCAAGTAACTCAAGTACAATGAAGTCTTGTTTACTTCCTTTCAAATACAGAGAGCTTTGCGGAGATAAGGCTACTTCATGTTTGTGTCTTCCCTGAAAATGTTCACAGTCAACCTGCTCAGCAATAAATTATGTACAGAACTGCAGGAATGAAGCAGTTATTCACGAGTGACCAGAGCTCTTCCCCTGTTTAAGAAGAACAGCAAGGAGGAAGAACAGCAAGTCAGACGTTGGAAACTAAAGGCCAGTAATAGATCCTAACATTGATATCTAAGTCATTGGAGAGGGTAGTGTATGATAAGATTGAAGAATATTTAGTTCTGCACGAACAGTATGAGCTTCAGTCCAGCTTTAAAGCAGCCCACTACACAGACACCTGCCTCACTTACCTTTGTGATTACATCAAACGAGAAAGTGAAAATGGTAATTTCACCGGCATCTTCTTGCTTGACTTACAAAAAGCGTTGACACAGTAGACCACTCCATACTGTACCGCAAACTCCGGTGTATGGGACTAGGGTATATGGCTGTAAACTTGGGTCAAGTCGTCAGGTCTGCGATGTTAAAGGGACCCTGTCAGAATCACCTCAAAACTGGGGTCGAGGTCCTGGGTGTTCTATTGTGTTTGTGTTTTTGTTACAGTTTATTAACTGTGGACGTGTTTAAAAAAAATCATTTGTAGGATGTTCTTGATTATTGTTAGTAATTGTTTTTAGGATTTCTGTGTATGTTGTGTTGGTCTTCCTGTTTTTTTCTATGGTATCAGGGACTGATTTTTTTTACCTTCTATATCCATAAATAAACTCAATAATTCAATAAGTATGATTAGAAACGAATGAGCTAAATAAGACTAATGAGGTAGAAAATTATTGTAAATAAGGTATTTGATGCAGGCACTTTTAATTTAGAGAACATTGTTTTCATTTAAAGAGTTCCTTTTCACCTATGGTTTGAACTTGTGAGCCTTAGGTACAAAGGCTCATGCTCGGCTCTGTAAAGCCAAAATAAATGGGACGAACTCTGCTGCAAAATATGGTCTTCGCTCTTTCCTTCAAGCATTTTGGGAAATACGTTTGTTAGTTTCTTGCCGACGTCTGCATTGTAAATATGAAGCTACAACCAGCAGCTGATTAGCTTAGCTTAGCATAAACACTGGGAATGGGGAAACAGCTAGCTTGGCTCTGCACAGAGGTAACTAAAGCTCACTAATTAACATGTTGTTTGTTTAATCCATAAAAGGTGTAAAAAACACACAGGACTATTTATTGGCTGGGACCAGTTGCCAGGCAACCAGCAGGAACTGGGACAGGGAGCTACTGGTGAAACTATTCCTAAATTTCACACTAATTGCATTTACACATTTCAGTGTATCTTCCAAAATCAAGGGTCTCAGAGGAAGTTGAGTTTGTCTGAGTTATAAACATCACTGTATGTTGAGTCTGACCTGAGCGGGGGAGCAGAGGGAAAGGTCATCCCCTTCAGTTCAAACCATGGCTCAAGGTCAGAGTAGACAGGGACAGTTGGAGCGTCTGTGTGCTCTGCTGGAAGAGAGAGCTACAACCTGGAGAGAAAAAGACAGACATGTCCGTGTGTATCAGAGTATCACAAGCAGACGCGTATTGATGCAAAAGCTTCTGTTTACAGGTGCTATATGGATAATATTCAGATAGTCAAATTATTACCACAGATATTGTGATATTAGAATAAAACAATTGTTTTATCATTAGTATTAGAATTAGTATAAAATATCAGCAAATTAACTGAATAAACTAAATATACTGATTTACGAGTTAGAGGTTCACCTAGTATATTGACTTCACAGGACAGGGCAGTGTTATTGAACTGCATTAAAGCCTGATTTATGGTTTATGTTGAATCTACGCCGTAGGTACGTACATAGGTATGCATGTAGATACAGACCCTACGCCCTTACCCTACGCCTTAGCCTGACGTGCACCTCTCCAGAAATGTAAATCCGCCTGGGTTACTCAATATGACTAGTAAAATGTAGTAACAACTGTAGTAGAAACTGAAAAAACGTTCTATCTTTAGCCAACGTGGACAAGAAGTTCTTTCAGTGCTCAAAAAAATTTAACTGGGAAAGCTCCACAACAGCTTAAAGCATATCTCTTGCCAAAATGCAACCTATGGTCTTTTTGTGAATGTACCCGAGTCAAACTTTTGTTTAAAAGCATATTTAGGATGGAAGCGCTACTTTTAAGATTTACCGTATTTTCGGTCAAATGGCCTTTTGAAAGGGAGTGATAGGGGCACTTATATGCGAGCCTCAAAAAGGTTGTTCAAAACCTCTTTTTAGTAAAAGCAAAGTTTCATGTTGTGTCGAGCCTTCTTAGTGTTTTAAAAATAGCTATTTTGAGGCTAGCATAAAAGTGCCCCTATCACTCCCATTCAAAAAGCCGTTTGACCGAAAAACGAATATACGGTAAATCTTAAAAGTGGACCTTCCATCCTAAATATGCTTTTAAACGAAAGTTTGACTCGGGTACATTCATAAATAGACCCTAGGTTGCATTTTGGCGAGACTTACGCTTTAACTTTATGGTAAAAAATCCTTTTCAACATGCTTTTACTTTTACATAGGGGAAAATACAAAACTAAAAAGCCAATGGAGTGACACCCTTGACAGGGGTGCCTAGCTTGACACAATACACATTGCTGCCAATAGTTTCACATTATTCTATTGAACGGCAGGATATGGTAACACGCAAAGAAACAATGCAACAGAAAAGGCAGGTGTTGTGTATTTTGGCCGGATTTCCGCTATCTTTCACTTCCTTTGTGTTGCCGTAATAAACTCCGATTGATTTTGGAAACACTCCGAGCTAGCAATAAGGCAGGCCTGCTTGGTTCTTTCAGTGATTGATTGTAAAGATTTACAAAGAATATATTTACGGCATTTACTATCCAATAGGGACGTGCTAATGTTTTCCCACCAGCTATGGAAAAAGTTTTATTTTCCAAGCATGGCCTATTGTCTGCAGTGAGCTAGCGAGTGCAACATTTAACACAGATAAATGGCGTGAAAATGCCATGGTTTTGGTTGTCTCCACCTTGGTTGCGATAATGGAGGACCAGGTGAAAACCCTGCAGTCAAGTGGGGTAGCTGCAGCTTACACCAGGCAAGAAAAAAACACGGAGGAAAAACTTGCTGCTGTGAGCTCTTCCAGACCTAAAGTATAGGCAGGCTTCAACTCTAGGGCACCGAAAATAAAATTATGTTCATCCTTTTTTGAGTCAAATTCTCATCACACACTCAACATACCTCATTTATTATGTTATGCAGTGTTTTCTTTTGCGGGAAATTAGCCTTTTTAATTCAGGAGGTCGCCTCCCAACTACACATGTTCCACCAAAACAAGTTCCTTAAACTAAACTAAAGATGCTTTAAAAACTATAAATAATGATTTATTTTTATCAATTTACAAAATGCAAAGTGAGTGACCAAAAAAACATCTAAATCACATCAATATTTTGTGTTACTACCCTTTGCCTTCAAACAGGCATCAATTCTTATAGGTACACTTTCAAAAAGTCAGGGAACGTTGAGGATCGTAGACGCAGTGGTCGGCCAAGGAAACTTAGTGCAGCAGATGAAAAACACATCAAGCTTATTTCCCTTCTAAAATCGGAAGATGTCCAGCAGTTCCATCAACTCAGAACTGGCAGAAACCAGTGGGACCCAGGTACACCCATCTACTGTCCGGAAAAGTCTGGCAAGAAGTGGTCTTCATGGAAGAGTTTCAGCCAAAAAGCTATACCTCCGACATTGAAACAAGGCCAAGAAACTCAACTACACACGAAAACATAGGAACTGGGGTGCAGAAAAAGGGCAGCAGGTGCTCTGGACGGATGAGTCCAAATTTGAAATATTTGGCTGTAGCATAAGGCAGGTTGTTCGCCGAAGGGATGGAGAGCAGTACAATTTGCATTTCTGCAAATGGAGTTGGAGATTTGGTCAGGATTAATAGTGTCCTCAATGCTGAGAAATACAGGCAGAAACTTATCCATCATGCAATACCATCAGGAAGGCGTATGAATTGGCCCCAAATTTATTCTGCAGCAGGACAACGACCCCAAACATACAGCCAAGGTCATTAAGAACTATCTTCAGCCTAAAGAAGAACAAGAAGTCCTGGAAGTGATGACATGGCCCCCACAGAGCCCTCATCTCAGCATCACTGAGTCTGTCTGGGAAGAGACAGAAGGATTTGAAGAAGCCTACATCCATAGAAGATCTGTGGTTAGTTCTCCAAGGTGTTTGGAACAACCTACCTGCCGAGTTCCTTCAAAAACATTGTGCAAGTGTACCTAGAAGAATTGATGCTGTCTTTAAGGCAAAGAGTGGTCACACCAAATATTGATTTGATTTAGCTTTATCTTCTGTACATTCACTGCATTTTGTTGATTGATGAAAATAAACTATTAACACTTCCATTTTTGAAAGCATTCTTAGTTTACAGCATTTTCACCAACAGTACTGGTATATATATATATATATATATATATATATATATATATATATATATATATACAGCAAGACCCTTGATGCCTACCTCGAGTATGAGCATTCGTGAGCACATTCCTGAAGAGAATTTGGGACCAATGGATATTTCAAAACCCAACACACAACTAGAGATTGATGAGGTACAACAAAGATGCTACCTCAAGGGGGAGCCAGGACGCAAGCTCAGCTGAGGTTGGGTACCAAGCCCCAAGAACAGACAGAGATGAAGTAAGCTGGATACCTGGTCAATTACCAAGACTAAGAGAAAGAGTACCCTCTGGAACCAGTGGATGGAAAAGGCTGGTCTGAAAGATAGCACAGAGGCACTGCGAATCACAGGCAGAAGCAGCACAAGAACAAGCTCTGAGCACAAGATCAATAGAGGTCGGGTTCTACCATACCAGACAGGACCCCCGGTGCAGGCTGTGTAAAGATGCCCCAGAGAGAGTCCAGCACATAACAACTCTATAACCAAGTGGCTGGCACAGTGTACAGGAACATCTGTGCCAAGTTTCTGGACATATATATATATATAAGGGCTGTGAATCGATTAAAAAATGTAATCGAATTAATTACATACTCTATGATTAATTAATCGAAATTAATCGCATACATAATTAATGGTGCCTGAACCGATACTTTTTAAGTACATTTACTCAAGAAGTAGACTACTTCTGCTACTTCATAGGCTAATTCAACCTTACTATCAATCAGAGGGAAATATTGTACTTTTTACGGCCACATTTATTTTATTTATTTATTTATTTTACTTTGCCGATTCAGATTAATAATACAAAATATAATCAAAGATAAGATATTATATTATATATGTATTTATCCCTTGGTAAAGTTCACACATTTCCCAGTATTTAGTAAAAGTAAACCCAACACCAGCTGCAATATTACAGTCATGAACACATTAAGGCATCAACAACTATAATCCAATATAATGGGCCATTTTGCATAAGCCCTTTTACTTTGGGAACTTTAAGTGTATTATTTTCTGTTAATACTTCTAATGCATGATTTTTACTTGTTACAGAGAGCCCACAAATTTGTACACTGTGGTATTACTACTTTTAAGTAAAATATCTGAGTACTTCTTCCCCCACATGTCTTCTGTGGCTCTCGAGTTTTGTCAAGTCTGAGAAGTCTCAAATCATTTGAGACTTCTCAGACATTCGAGTTGAATGTCCCCTAATTTTATGAAAGGGCAACAATACATTCACTGCAAACCCAGATTTAGTTGTAATTAAACTTTTTAGTGGTAACTACTTATTCTTTCATGTTTTATTAAAAAACATATTCATTACTAAATCACATTAGTTTTTTGTAATAATCTGCTTAAGTATGCAGTGTACAGATCATATTAAGAAGAGATGTTTCTGTATGGGAGCGGCAGGGTCATTTAAACTGTTCTGCACTGAAGCGATGCAAAGGCTCATGGGAAAAACAATATATGTTCTGAACGGTTTCTGTCCTATAAAGTGTGTTTTAAAAATGTTCTGTTAATGTTTTGTGTGTGCATAGTGTTCATGTTTGTCTACCTTTATTGTTGCAGCGTGACTGAGACCCGGGTGGGGACTGATGGGGTCTGGGCAGTGAAGTAGAATATGGTGACTCAGATCCATGCAGAGAACGTTGGAAATTACAATCTCAGCATTGTCATCCTTTCTGTTTAACTGGAACTAATGTATTGAATACATTGTTCTTAAAACTATACTGTTATAAAGAAAAACAAATATTTATAAGAATGATTTATTATATTTCAACAAAAGTAAATTAAGTTTATTAATGGTTTTTAGTAATGATGTAAACTTGGTACTGCATTAACTTACCAGTCTGTGTTAATACAACTTGACCTGTTAAGTTTCACCTTTTGTAAAAACGGTTTAAGGGGTTTTAACGGGTTTCCACGCATATTTCTAGTAAAGTCAACTAATTTGGAATAACAGTGTTGCTGGAGGTCCCCTTCTCAGCAACTCCATCAAGATTCTTTGAGTGTAATAATAATAATAATAATAATAATAACTTTTGTTTTTATAGCGCCTTTCAAGAAAACCAAGGGCACTTTACAGAATTACTGTGGCTGAGCTAAATGAGCATGTATGCTGTGGTAAACATGTGGTGTTTCAGGAGTTTTAAAAAAAATGTCCAGCTAGCATTTCAGATATCTGCAGTGGGTGGTGTTCCAGAGGGATGGGACTGCAACACTAAAGGCTCTGTCTCTGAAGATACAGAGTCTGGTGTGGGGAATGGAGAGCAGGCCAGCGCCTGAGGCCCACAGGTTTCGGGGTGGGGTGTATGGATGGAGGAGGTCGGAGAGGTACTGTGGGACCACGGCATGGAGGGATTTTATATGTGAAGCTGGATTTAATTGGGAGCCAGTGAAGGTGGATGAGGGTTGGGGGGATGTGCTGCCAGGTCTTGGTGTGAGTGAGGACCCTGGTGGAAGAGTTTTGGACATACTGGAACCTGTCTAGGGTTTTGATGGGGATCCCAGACAGGACTCCATTGCAGTATAGTCCAAATGGGAGGTTATAAAAGCATGAATGAGGGTTTCTGCCACGGAGTCAGAGAGTGATGGTTGGAGTCTGGAGATGTTTTTTAGATGAAAAAAGACTGATTTGGAGATGGATTTTATTTAAGTATGGAAAGAGAGGATGGAGTCCAGGATTACACTAAGGTGTTGTATTTGTATGAATTCTGTATTCAAAAAATAAAAAAACTGTTAATTACAAAAAGGATTACACCAAGGTTGCGGACCTCAGAGGATGTGCAGATGGCGCACCCATCAACATCCCAGATGAGATCTCCAAACTTCTGGAGCAGCGCATTGGGTGCCACAACCAAGAGCTCTGTTGACTGGAGCTGGATCCGAGCGGGTGTTGCTAATGGTGACAAATTGCTTCTCGTGTGAGAGGTAAGACTGAAACCAGAGAGCTGTGCCAGTGATACCAAGGTGATGGGATAGGCGGTTGAGGAGAATGGTATGGGAGATTGTGTCAAAGGCTGCGGAGAGGTCGAGGAGAATGAGTATGCTGATGTGTCCAGTGTCAGCAGTGGTGAGTAGATAATTTGTGATTTTGATGAGGGCAGTCTCTGTACTATGATAATGTCTGAATCCTGACTGAAGGGGTTCATAGAGTTCATGGTTGGACATATGCTGATGGACTTGGGTGGCAACTGCTTTTTTCTAGGATTTTACTTGGAATGGAAGGTTGGAGATTGGCCAGTAGTTGTTTGCATTCTCCGGATCTGAACCTGGCTTCTTGAGGACAGATGACATCCACCATGATGGGACACAGGACAGGCAGACATGCTTTGACCAGGACTGTAGGCATTGGATCCAGGGAGCAGGTGGAAGCCTTTGCTTTTGTGACCAGCTTGGTCACTGGATGGTTGTCCACAGGCGTGAAGGAGGAGAGGCAGCGCTGAAGCAGATTAGTGTTGACGAACTGGCCGAAGAGCCGGTTAATTAACCCGACTCGTGTCACTGAACCGGGAGACTCGAGTGTCATACGTCAATGAACCGACTCACTCCTGTTTTTTTTCTTTTACTTCATTCGTGCCGTTGTGTGTAGCTGGTATTCTTCTGCTACTGTGTGTGTAGTAATCTAGCTCATTAGCGCCTCCACTGGAGTGGTGGTGGTAGAATCAATCAGGAAATGAGCTACCTAGACCCGCCTAGACCGCGCACCAGGCTACTGAACGAGACCGAATGTAACCGTGCAACCGGCCGGCCCGCTCGAGTTTAATGTAATCAAACAGTGTCTTGGTTCTTGGCAAGTTTGAGTTATTAACCAAGCCTTGTTTCTGGTGCATCTTAGAGGATTGTGTTCATGGCAATTCACACATTATCGATGGGGGAAGTACAGTACATCACATACAAATACACGTCATGTTATTTTGGTAGTTATGTTAAGTTAAATGTTAGAGAAGTGAATGTTGCTACGTGGTAGGTAGGCTGTCACGAGGAGACCGCGCACCAGGCTACTGAACGAGACCGTATGGACCGTAACCGAGGGTACTGCATGAGTCTATATTCAACCGGGTGTCTAGGTTCTTGGCAAGTTTGAGTTATCAACTGATCCCAGAAGCCTTTATTTCTCGTGCATCTTAGATGATTGTGTACATACAAATTCATAGACTAGATTATCGATGGATATCACATACACACGTCATGTTATCTTAGTAGTTATGTTAAGTTAAATGTTTGTTACGTGATAGGTAGGCTGTCACCAGGAGACCGCGCACCAGGCTAATGAAAGAGACCGTAACCGTGCCTAATGCATGAGTCTATGTAATCACGGGTGTCTAGGTTCTCGGCAAGTTTGAGTTACCAATAGCAGAAGCCTTTATGTCTCGTGCATTTTAGAATTGTGTTCATGGAAATTCATAGGCCACATTACCATGGGGAAAGTATTATATCACATACGTAATACGTAATATTATCTTGGTAGTTAGCCTATGTTAAGTTAAATGTTAGAAGTGAATGTTGCTACATGGTAGTTAGACTGTCATGAGGAGACCGCCCACCAGGGTACCGAATGTAACCGTGGCCAGTGCGTGAGTCTAATGTCGGTCAGTATGAGTGTGTAAATAGTATGTCGAGACCGAATGTAACCGCAACCGCTCGAGTCTTCCGCGGTGTCTTGGTTCCTGGCGGGGGAACGCGATCAACCCCCCGCGCGCGCGCCGAGGGGGGGGGGGGCCACCCCCGGCGGGGCGGGGCCGCCCCCACAAAAAAAGGGGGGGCGGCCCCCCGCGGAAGGGGGGGGGGGGGGGGGGGGGGGGGGCCCGGGGGGGGGCAGGAAGGGGAGGGGGGGGGGCCCAGGGGGGGGGGGGGGGGGGAACCCCCCTTTGCCCGGGAAGCAAATCCTGTAGTTTGATCACATTCAATCAACAGTTGTAACTCTCTTGCAGTCGTAATATAAGCGGAAAAAAAGAGAATGCAACGTGATCTTTATCCAACAGTTATTTAATTTTTTAACATGATCAATAAATTGACTAAACTAAAAAACAGTTAGCCCTTACACTAAAAAAGAAGTCAGGAGATCAAAACAACCGGAAAAACACAGAAATCTTTGTTGGAAAAACAACAAAAAAGTACCAACTTTAGTAAACAGTATATTCACATTCACTCCCCATTGCTAAGAAAAATATTGTGAAAAAAGGTTTTCAATGCCTTTAACCACCAACATGAAGCTAGGTTCAAGGTGGGCACCCGAGAGTAGTGTCACCAACCCAGTATCGGACCAAATGTTAAATATGGTCATAATCTCCCCTCCTGAGTTATGGCATTGAATAAATACAAGAAGAGTTTTTTTGCAGATCATTAAGATGTCACAGTGAAGTTGATAAATATATATAATAAATAATAAATAAATATATCAGCACCTCTTCATTTTATCCTTAGACAGTTGGGTAAAATATTGTCACAATAAGTGTATGAATTCTATGAATTCTTGAGTATGGCCAAAAACACATTTTCTGAGATCACAGGGACCTAGTTTCGAAAATCTCATGAGTTCATCATTAAGTCCAAGTGGACATATTGCCAAATTTGAAAAAATCCTCTAAAGGTGATCCTGAGATATTGCATCCACAAGAATGGGACGGACGGACACAGGGGCGTAGCACAAAAGTCTGGGCCCTTAAGAAAGGCATTCTCTATGGGCCCCTCCCTGCATCCACAGCTATTCATTCTTGCATCTTTTTGGGCCCTCCTCACATGAGGACCCTGGGTACTCAGTCCCATTTACACCCCCAGTCCGACACCCCTGGATGGACAGACACCCTGAAAACATAATGCCTCAGGCCATGACTGTCATTGGTATAATATTACAATTTCACATTGATTTCATGGCCTAATGATCGGTGCAGTTTCTCAAAGCCGCAAGAAGGGCTTATGGAAAAAAGCTCCAGCTCACAGAAAATCGACAGATATACACTCAAATACAAAAATGAACATATATATTTGCTGACTTATAAAATTCTTTACACTTCTGAGTGCGATCCCAGTCCCACAGAAATTGAATAGTTTTTTTCTCAAAAAATTACATTTCCTTGTGTAGGACTATTTATACAAAGCATAAAGACAAAAATAATATCATATATAATTTCCCAGAATGTAATGATCAAAGCCACACAAACACGTTGCTATATATGAGGCTGAAGGAACATGACAAGGGTTTAAAAGTAAACCTGGTGACAGTGGTTTAAATTGCTGAGTGTCGCGTTTTGATCCACATTAGTATTGAAGTCAGTTTGACATCCTCAATTTGCAAAATCTGCTACCCAGACTCACTTTCAGTCCTCATTGTAACATCATCTCCCCTTTCTTCAATATCCTTGGCAGCAGCATACGGTGTAAGTTATGCATTTTAATTATAACCTGAGTTTATGAAACACATTTATATTCCATATTAAACAGGAATACATGGTCCTTTTTCTGTACACCACTTAAATGGCTCTATTTCCGCTAGTCACAATGCACAATGCTAAATTCAACTCTGCATCTCTGAATGTACGGTGTGCTCCTTACAGAAAGTTAAGTTTATCTGAGGTGTAAACATCACAGAAAATTGAGTCTGAAACGAGGGGGACTGCAGAGGGAATGGGCTGTCTTTTGAGCTCAAACTTTGGCACAGGGTCTGAGGAGCGACAATCAGAGCCGAATGTAGGAGCTGGATCGCCTTCTTGCCCTCCTAGAGGTTCAACCTGGAGAGAGAAGTGAAAAAAACAATGCAGATGTGTGAGTTAATAAATCTGTGTCGGTAAGTGTTAAGATTCTAAAATTATCCAAAATAAATATTAGATGAGGAGTTTCTTGCTCTTTGTCCTATATTATGCTCATTTTCATGTTCATACTTATTTTTGGTTTCTAGTAGATCATGTTTACATGCTTTAATGTTCAAAAAACACATACATTTTTTCTTACTGTCTGTCTGAATATACCTGTATTCACCTTCAGTCTAAAACGCTTCATTTTAGCGCCTGTCTCTTCAAAATGGGCTATACTAGGCGCCTGGGTAACTTACCTGGTAGAGCGCGCACCCATATAAAAAGGCTTAGTCCTCCTCTAAGCTGTCCTGTTGTAAATATAGGACTAAAATGCCAAAACAAATCATCTTAAAAAAATAAAAAAGGGCTATACTAGATATTTAGAATAAAAGTGGTCTGGGATTGACTCCACACAGCTTTCAAATTCCGTTCCCCATCAGATGCCGACGCTTTGTCGCGGCCTTTGGAGCCTGTCGACACACAAGGCACTTACATGCTTGCCTTGTCAGACCGGTTATCAAAACAAAGAACAGAGATGCTTGGATTGCAACATACAGAGGAAGTGTGACTTAATTCTCTGCTCAGGACGCCATTACTCCACTATGTCTTTAAGCAAATATTTGTTTGCTGCTGTATTAATGGGTCTTAGGTCAACGTTTCTGGGTCACCTCCATCTGTGTTCTCGGTGTAAGTCTCACTGAACTTATAAATGTGTGTATCATTAGTTTGTGTGTTAAAGGATAGGTTCACATTTTGTCCATCTTAAAAAAATAGACTGGTGCCCATGTGAACGATTAAACACATTGTTACTGTAATGATCCATCCTGGTCATCCTGGTCATTAAGAGTTCCCTCATTGTGATACCAATGTAAGTGACAGGGGACAAAATCTCCAAATATTCCAAACATTCCAAAGTCTTATTCGTACAAAACGTCATCCTTGTATTAATGTCGCTATGCCACAGCTCAGCAAGAAAGCACTGTCCAGGGAACAATAAGGATGTAATTTGGTACTAACATGGCAGTAATTTGATTAACTCAGACTGTTGCAGCCTTGTAAGAATACAGTAGATAGATAGAATAGATACTTTGGGATGATTTTTTTGCACAGAATGAAGACTGTGGCTATCCCCCTATCACTTACATTGAAGCACATCAAGAATGTATCTCTTATGAACAAGAAGTATGATTACAGTAAGCAAACATTGTTTTTTAATACACATGGGCGTGCGAGTATAGTTTTAAGACAGACTTGGACCAAATCAGTGGGTCAAACTACAATAACTATCTTCCACTGATTTCAGAACATTAGCATGCACCGACCTTTTACCTCACACAGTATCTTTGCCTCAAGTATCTCCTTCTCTGCGTTGCCAACAACAACTCTCCTGTGCCCCCCTGGGAAGGCACGCCTCACAGTTTGAAAAGCTTTGTATAAAACCTACCGATGGCTCAAGGGAGGTAGTTGTATGTTCTCCAGGTGCAACAGAGTAACTTGGGCCTGCAGGTTCAATCAAATCCTGCAATTGGAAGGACGACATTGTAGTAAAAATAACAACACATATAAACAGTTGGTCTGAATGCCCATTTGAGGAAGTACTTACATGGTAATACACAGCAGGTGCTGCTGCAGTCTCAGGAGCAGACTCATGGCTTTTGGAAGAGCTGTTTTTACAACAGCACTTTTTCACACAGCAACAGCAGACAACCACCGCAAAGATAATCCCGCCAGTAATAGCAACATAAACATATGGATGAAGGACAAGAGGAAGAGGTTCTGTAAGAGGAGAAGAAGGGGAGGGGGGCTATGTTAATATGAATCATCAGTAACAGTTTGTTCATTCATTTTTTCAAAATGTGTGCTGTTGCTCACCTAGTTCTACCTCCACTATCACAATCTGGGCCAGGTAGCCTTGCTGGTCTCTGAACTCAAAGGTGCCAGAGTCTATGATATTTACAGGATCAATCTCTATGCCCTTAGGCACGATCCGAATCCTGCTATCATCTGTGACCAAATTGCCTGCTTCCATCAATGTGTTGTTTTCCACTTCCCCTGCTGGTGTAAAAGTCACAGTCCATGTGGCAACGAACGTAGGATTTTGGATGAGGAGCCGTTCATTCACATTCGTATTATAGTGTCTATTGTTCTCTGTGTGTGATAAAGATTATATTGTATCAAAACATTTAATCAGATACACAGCAGTCTAAAAGCTCACGTGCAGTTTCTATTCGTTACTAACATCACCTTTCACTGTGAGCCGTATCCTAGACAGCAAAGTGTTGTCTTTTTTTCTGAAGTTGTAGTAGCCGCTATCTGCCTGATTGACGTTCTTAATCTCCCAGATAAAACCCTTCATCTGCCATCTGCTTCCCTTATTGTCCTGAGGGTCGGTGCGATTCCACAGGACCCTCGGTAGGTCCTCACCGTGAAGGGGAGTGAAATCCACGAATTCAGTCTGTCTAGGAACAGTATAGGAATATGATTTCCCGTAATTCCTGTACATCCTGTAAGCACACTCTGAAAAAGCACATAAAGAAAAAAACAGAGTTATGTTATTGCACACACTTAATAGAAATACCCTATTTCCACAAAGGTTTTCTGATAGAATAGCGCTTTTAAAAATACAGTATAGTGTAATATTCTTACCCACAATTTGCAGTTTGATCACATCGTATGGCATAGCATCATCAACTGAGACAGAAAACGTTCCCTCATCTCTTTCTGTCAAATCTGTGAGTTCAACTGAGCCAATGGAAATTTTTAGGCGTGACTCCTTTGCCTGAATTGGAGAATAACACACAAGCATTTATTTAGGACAGATGGTAGATTCTATTCATTCAAAACCTGGTTTGTTCTGACTTTTGTCATATTCAAGATCTTGCCATTCATGGATGTCATAGCAATATTGGTTATAGTATAAATTATAGCGCCAAAAGCTGCTCACCTCGTCCTTATCCATCACTAGCTTCCTGGATCCACCATTCTTCGGAGTGAAGTACAACTGTCCATTGAAAAGAGGTGGGGTAAAACTAAATGGCAATCTCAAAGTTCTGCCATAGCACATACGTTTTTCAAAAAATTCAGCAGATGAACCTTAAATTAGAAAGATACCAGTGAAGAAGAGATAGATGGAGGGAATATTAGGACAGGTCGGATACAAAACATGAGGACATGTGGAAAACATACGATAAGCAACTTCAATACATTTGATATCACATGTAACAGAAAAAAAAAATTGTGAATTATTTTATATATGTGTGAATGTTTCATTTGTTCCTGTGCCCAAAATATAATCAATGAGGGCCCTATATTGAATCTCATTGAGCGATGCGTGAAACAACTCCAAGATAGTTTCACATTGCATGGCGCTTATGTTCTGCCTCTGTTTAGAAGTGGTGAATGTACAGCTCACAGCAACTTAATACGATATAGTGTCTGGCTTTTGTTTGATATTTAGTGTTGGCAAATTACTTTTTATTGAGTCTCTTAGCAAAATAATAGACACAGAAAAGCCAGCGTTACGTAGCGCCTTTTTCCACCCAACCTTATTAAATACAACAGTTGAAATGTTCCTGTCAGCTATCCCCTCGTGCTCCAGGAACGTCAAGAAAAGTCTGCTAGGTATATCCAGCAATTATGTTAGATTAGAAGCTGCCAAAAATGAACTGCAGCCCAAGGTGGTAAACCTCCCCCACCCCCGCTAGTGTGTCAATAGCGTGCTGCAGCAGCAGTCTATTGTTTGGCTGTTCAGTTTTATTTTTAATATCCAATGCTGTCCATATTGCTCCAAAATCAAAACCCCAAGTTCACTGGGTACCCAGGACACCAAGTGTGAAGTAGATTGGATGAACAATTCATGAGATATTTCAAAGACAGACGCACAAACCTACACTACTGGTCAAAAGTTTTAGAACACCCCAATTTTTCCAGGTTTTTATTGAAATTCATGCAGTTCAATGTCTTATTGTATTCTGAGTGAAAAAATACAAATGAACAACTTAAGTTAAAAAAGAAATCATGGAATCAATTTATAAACCAAAATGTATTCTAAATGTTTGACTTATCAAAGTAGCCCCCTTTGGCAGAAATAACAGCTGAACACACTCGTGGCATTCTTTCTACAATGGAAATCAAATATTCTTCAGAACGTTCTTCCCAACTCTGTTGCAAAAGTTCCCATAAATGTGTGGCACTTTTCTGTCCAGTTCATCCCAAACCAGCTCAATGGGGTTTAAGTCTGGTGACTGTGCTGGCCACTCCATGTTTTTAAGGTTACCATCTTGTTGTTTTTTGCTAAGGTAGTTCTGGCATAGCTTGGACTTATGTTTTGGGTCATTATCTTGCTGTAGGATGAACCCCTGACCAACTAGGCACATACCAGAGGGTACTGCATGGCGCTGCAAAATGCTGTGGTAGCCGTTTTGTTTCAGGGTGCCTTTCACTCTGTACAAATCACCGACCGTGGATCCAGCAAAACAGCCCCAGACCATCATGCTTCCTCCTCCATGTTTGACCGTTGATGTCACACACTGAGGAACCATCCTTTCGCCTACTCGACGGCGTACAAAAATCCTGCGTGATGAACCGAAGATTTCAAATTTTGATTCATCAGTCCATAGCACCTTCTTCCAGTCTTCAGTAGTCCATTGACGATGTTTCTTGGCCCAGGCAAGCCTCTTTTTCTTATTCTGACATCTTAGCAATGGCTTTCTTGCTGCAACTCGACCTATCAAACCTGCAGCTCGAAGTCTTCTCTTTACAGTTGAAACTGAGACTTGCTTATTACGACCACTATTAAGCTGTGCTTGAAGCTGTTGTCCTGTGAGCCGCCTATCACGCAAGCTGTTGACTCTCAGAAACTTGTCTTCTGATTCTGTTGTGGCTTTGGGTCTGCCAGACCTCTTCCTGTCAGAGTTTCCCCCAGTTTCTAAGTGCCTTTTGATGGTGTAGAATACTGTACTCACTGACACCTTGACTTTCTTTGCAATTTCGATGTAGGAAAGACCAACATATGATGGTCTGTCTCTCTTCCATTGTTAGGCCTAATTTAAATAAAGTTTTGGGTAACCTTACTTTTTTTTTTAACTCGGGCAGTTCACCACTTACCTTTGTACCATTTCAAGCTATTCACTGGACTTGAACTGCTAAAATTTCAATAAAAAAATAGAAAAATTGGGGATGTTCTAAAACTTCTGACCAGTAGTGTATAGACACACACACAGAGGCGTCCCGCTTTATTAGATAGATTAGAAACCTGTTTGTGTCATGATTCACTCGGCTCTTTCACCTGGATCTTAATTCAATCTAAAATGATAACAGTGCCACACACAAACCTCTTGCATCATTAGCTACTACTAGTCCTAGCCATCTTAGCTGCCAAAAGCTTTATAACTTACAATTTTGTAAGCAACCACAACTCAACAAGTCAACTCAAGCAACTGAGTGAGCAGAGAGACAGTCCGAGACAGGTTATAGGAACTTCCCGACCCGCAGACTCAGAACCGCAAGCTCGCAGACCACGGGATTCACTCAAGAACTCATGAGTCCTCGATGACTCGTGAGTTGTCGATGGCTCATGAGTTCTCGTGTGAGTAGGTGAATCGTGCAAATCAGCCGGCTATGAGTGGATCTGTAGTAAACGAGCAAGTGAAGTCTCTCATTGAGCTCAGAGTAAAGCAAATCCACCACAAAAGCCATTCTTTCACTTCTGAAATAACATACAATGTTCTGCACGTAGCCTAGCTAGGCATACTGTAGGTTTTGGTGTATAAATGTAGTCTGTTAAAATGTAATTAGGTCGAGCAGACAGTTCAAAACATTGCAAGCTCGCCTTGGCTCGCCTCGCAGACAAGTCACGAGTCTTCGATGACTCGTGAGTTGTCGATGACTCATTGGTTCTCGCGTGAGTCAGGCAACCGCGCGAATCAGCCGGCTATGAGTGGATTTGTAGCAGATGAGCGAGGTCTCTCGTCGAGCTCAGGATAAAGCAAATCCACAACAAAAGCCATTCTTTCACCTCTGAAATAACATACAATGTTCTGCACGTAGTATAGCTAGGTCTACTGTAGGTTTGGTGTATAAATGTAGTATATTAAAATGCAATTAGGTCGAGCAGACAGTCCAAAACATTGAAAGCTCGCCTCGGCTCGCCTATAGATCAATACTGACTCAAGTGATTCAAGTGACTTGCACAACCCGGATCAGTTTAGTGAGTGACTCAGAATAACCTGAATCCTTAAAAGGAATCAAGTTTACCAGGCCTAATAGATTACAAAGTCAGCCTACTATCACCTTAAGAATCTATCAAGGGTTAAAGGACTTAGAGAAGCAGGATTTGGAGAAAGATGTAATGGTATCTTTACAGGTCTACCTAAAAAATCTATCTGACAGCTGCAGCTGATTAAGAACGCTGTTGCTTTAGTTCTCACAAAGACCAAGAAAGTGGATCCTATCACTCCAGTTCTGAAGTATTTTTCACTGGCTTCCTGTCCTTCAAAGAACTGATTTCAAACTAGGCTCCTTCTGTTGGTTTATAAAGCACTGAACGGTTTGGGGCCAAAATACATTTCTGATCGGCTGCTACATTATGAACCACCCAGACCTCCCAGGTCGACTGGGACGTCCTCAGAGTCAGAACTAAACAGGGAGAAGCAGTGTTCAGTTTATTTGCACCACAAATCTGAAACAAACTCCAAGAAAACTAATTGTTTATTTCTTAAACTGCACTGTAACTTTTATTCTCATATTTTATCCTGTTATTTATTTTTATATTTTTAACTGTTTTCAACTGCTCTTTAATGTTTTATGTAAAGCACTTTGAATTGCCTTGTTGCTAAAATGTGCTATACAAATAAAGTTGCCTTGCAGGACATAGATAGTTCACATAGTTCACATAGTTGGCATATTTTGAACAAGTTTTAGAGACAGAGCACAAAGATATGTGGAGCCAAGTATTCGCTAATGAAAAAGAAAAGGCTGTAAAGTTAAGTTTCAAATGGGTTAAACCTGCATAGCATTTCTTCTATGAGGCTGTATGATTTATACTCACCACCAAACAAGACGCAGGAAACAGTAGTCACGTATAATAACAATAACATGTCCTGCAGAGAAAGTATGCATGTTAACTTGTAATAGGCTACGATCACGTTTCTCTGAACCCAGAGAGCAAAGAAATAAATGTCACAACAACACAAGATTTGAAAAACTGACAGACAAGAGGTTGTATACTCACTGCAAAGTAATTTCCTTTTGTGTTACAGTCGAGTTCTGTGAGTGTGAGTGTGTGTGGATGGGTGTGTGTCACAGATGTATAGGACGGTGTGTGAGTTTGTACTGTCCGTCGGACAGAAAAACTAGACTGGGCGAGGCTTCCTTCACACTCTGTCATCTTCATAACTGCGCATATACTGTCTATCTGGAAGTGGTTCCCAACCAGAATGCAGCCCCAGGGGTCACAATCAGGGTTCAAAATTAACTTTTTTGTCCACCAGCCAAATAGCTAGTGAATGTTTTGATTTTACCAGCCATTTAATAGATTACCATTGTTTTTTTGTCTTGTGAGTGAAGCACATCTACCAGCCAATTGCATATTGTCCCAGAATTTGGTTGGTAGGCCTAGATCAGTATTCCTCAAAGAGTGGACCGACTCCTGGTGGTCCTTGAGTATATTTGGTAAAGTATCATGTTTTTAATTTAAAATCCAAAACAGTGTTTCTCAAACTGTGTGCCAGCAACTCCAGCACCTAACATTGAGGATCATAGATGTGTTATTTTAAACATAAAAAAACTTGGATGTAAATTAACATTTAAATTGGCTGTTTTCTCATGGACTTCAGCAATGAAGCCGTCCCTTTTGCAACACTGCCTCTCACTTACATTAAGATCACGTGACATTTGAAGAAATAAAGTTTACGGTAACTGCATTCTCAGCATAAGCAGCACCATTCTTCCCTTTGAGATGCCTAACTAAGGCAATGAGTGACTGTTGTAAAACTGTTATCAATTAGGCTATAATTTGTAATATAGTGTAAAAGTAGGATGCCTATCGTTTTGGGGAATGTTTTGGCAGTTACTGTATGTGGTCTGGAGTTTTATTTTTATTTAAGTGGTCCTTGGTCTGAAAAACTTTGAGAAACACTGGCATAGTTGGTGCTAATTTTGAACCCTGGTCACAATATGATAAAAGAATTAGATGATTTTATTATATTATATAAATACAGTATATATATATATATATATATATATATATATATATATATATATATATATATATATATATATATATATATATTCTTTTCTTGTAAAAATCTGGATTCTTTCACCTCTTCAGACCCCTACACATTGAAATTAAACAATTTTAAAAGGAAAAATCACTCTTTGGTTGAACTGCTCTCTCTAGGATACTATTTATTTATTTTCTTGAGAGATAAAAACTGTAGTTTAGAGTACAGTCAAAGTAGAAGTCTGTATGCAAAAGAGATGTAGTTGAATGTGATATCTACTGGAAACTTCACTTCAAAGAGAAAATCCATACAGTAACAATGAAATATAAACCATTTTTACAAGCAGGCTCGGCTTCTTTGCTTGTTTGTTGTTGTTGCTGTTCATATTCTCTGATGTTGTATACTATTCTGAAATGGGCTATTTTGCATATGAATACTTTTGATAGGCTACATTAAGTAGCCTACATTTTTAATGCTAATACTTAGGGCTACATAGGGTACTTTTACTCAAGTCATTTGAATGATTTTGATTCTTATTTTGAGTCTTTTTTTACACTGCCCTGTATTGAAGATGACACTTGTATCAGCACAATGTAAAGGAGGCCTAATAGTGATAAATTGTCTCTGTTAAATTACATTATTTGATTAACCTATTATTACTGATGCACAATTTATGAATGTTATAGTTGGTTGAGATTGAGCTAATTGTAACTACTGTTTGGTAGTTGGTATCAACATTGCATCATATTTTATAAGATCATCATATTTCTTTATGTAAAATCCTAATTTCCTAACTTTCTTGAATAAATGTAGTGGAGTAAAAACGTAATACTTCCCGCGGTGCGTGGTCACGAAAGGCTTGTATCATGTGGACGTGCCAACAGTTTTGTTGTCATTACTTAGAATTCCTCATGGGGAGACAGAAACAAATTAAGGCATCAATAGTTATAATCCAATAATACAACATATCTGAATGGGCCATTCTGTATATGCCCTTTTACTTTGGGTAGCATACTTTAAGTATTGTTCTGCTAATACTTTGCTAATGCCTTTTACTTATTACACAGAGACCACAGATTTGTACACTGTGGTAACCTTTACTACTTTTAAGTAAAAGATCTGAGTACTTCTTCCACCACAGATCTTCTGTGGCTCTGGAGGAGCTTTGTCAAGTCTCACCTGTCCCCTAATTCTATTAAAGTGCAATAATAAATTGCTAAAGTACCCCTTTAATAGTTTAACAGCCAAAAACTCAGCTGCTCCATCAATATTCTGAGTGTAGTTTGATCACATTCAATCACAATTCATCAATTCAACAGTCAGCACTCTGACTGATAATGTGACATGATCTTTATTCAACAGTTAGCCCTTACAATTCAAATGAAGAAGTCAGAAGATCAAAACAACAGGAAAAACACATCTTTCTTGGCAAACAACAAAAAAGTACCAACTTTAGAAGTAAATAGTATATTCACGTTCACTCCCCATTGCTAAGAAAAAGATTGTGAAAAAAGGTTTTCAATACCTTAAACCACCAACATGAAGTTAGGTTCAAGGTGGGCACCTGAGATTAGTGTCACCACCCCGGAATCGGACCAAATGTATAATTTGGTCACAGTCTCCCCTCCTGAGTTATGGCGTTGAATAAATACCAGAAACGTTTTTTTGCAGATCATTTAGATGTCACAGTGAAGTTGCCTCAGGCCATTGCTGTCGTCGGCGCGGAGGCATAAAAACGTAAAAGTAAGTATAGTTACATATCTTTTATTTGTATCAAATATTACAATTTGATTACATGGCATAATGATCAAGGTAGTTTATCAAAGCTGCAAGAAGGATGGAAAAAGCTCTTCAAAACATGACATTTCCTTGTGTAATACTTGAAATTAATACAAAGCATAAAGACAAAAAAAATATCATATATCATTTCTAGAATGTAATGATAAAAGCCACACAACAAGTTGCTATATATGAGGCTGAAGGCATAAGGGTTTGAAACAACCATATGAAAAAGAATATATAAGTAAATTGCTGAGTGCCGCATTTTGATCTCCATGAGTGTTGAAGTCTAGCCTGAGAAGCCTGAGAAGCCAGACCCACATCAAGATGTTGGTCCTGGCTGCAAATTACATTTGCTGCCATTAGGGTGTGTCTAGATTTCTAGACTAGTTGAAGTCAGTTTGAAGTCCTCAATTTGTAAAATCTGCTACCCAGACTCACTTCCAGTCCTCACTGTAACATTGTCTCCCCTTTCTTTGATATCTTTGGCAGCAGCATAAAGTGTAAGTTATGCCCTTTAATTATAACCTGAGTTTATGAAACACATTTATATTCCATATTAAACAGGAATACATGGTCCTTTTTCTCTACACCTATTACCACGCCTTTAAGTTTGCAGGAACTTAATTTTTTCACGCAATGAAACACTGAAATGGCTGTATTCCCAAATTCTACTCTGCATCACTTGAATTTACAGAAAGTTGAGTTTATCTGAGGTGTAAACATCACAGAAAGTTGAGTCTGAAACGAGGGGGAGTGCAGAGGGAATGGACAGTCCTTTGAGCTCAAACTTTGGCACAGGGTCTGAGGAGAGACAATCAAAGCCGAGTGTAGGAGCTGGATCGCCTCCTTGCCCTCCTAGAGGTTCAACCTGGAGAGAGAAGTGAAAAAAACAATGCAGATGTGTGAGTTAATGAATATGTGTCAGTAAGTGTTAAAGATTCTGAAATGATCCAAAATGAATATTAGAATGAGGACTTTTTGGTCTTTGTCCTATATTATGCTAATTTTAATGTCCATACTTGTATTTTTGGTTTCTACTAGAACAGGGGTTTTCAAATTGGGTGAATGTGAGCCTCCCCTTAGAGTAGGTAAGGACAGCCGAGCCTCCCTCTTCCCTAAAATCCTGCCCTAACCCACACATGCCTCTGTAGTAAATGCCATCTTTTGTGTGTTTCAGGCAATGATGAGTTTCAATACCAACTGATAAAATGATAAAACTTTTTAAAAAGTGCACTCATAAACGATTCTTTGCAACAGCAAATCATTTCCAACTTCATGCAGGCCTAAGTGAGGCTAGTTTTAAAATCACTGAACATCAGTAGGCCTATCCACAAGTCAACAAAACATGCTTAACATGCTACTACTGACGACGACACCCGACGGCTGAAATCGGCGCGGTGTGTCTGGGCCTTAAGCGCACATTTAAAGGAGATGCACATCGTCTCGAACAAAATCAGCACAATGGAGAGCTCTCTGATCACACTGAGCTCTTTGATAAACCGAACATACACCATCAATTGAGCACAGTGTGCGACGTCAGTGGACTCATCCAGCTGAAGCGCGTGAAAGGGACTTTCACAAACACCGTCCAGGACCTGCTCTTTGACATCACAAGCCATGTCTGATATTCGTCGCTGGATGGTATTGTCAGACATGGAGATCGCGTCAAGTTTAGCAGCAGCTGCTTCTCCCAGCATCACTGAACACATATCTCTAGCTGCAGGGAGTAGCAATGTTTCGCCAATGTTATGGGGTTTGCCTGCCTTCGCTACACAATTAGATGCTTAGATGCTTCTGTCACCTTCATGTTAATAGTGCCAAATTACTGTATTATGCTTTTTTGTGACCGCAAATCATCACGCTTCCTCTCAAAAAACTCAACTGGCTTGTTCACTAAATTTGTGTGCTTAGTTTCAATGTAACGCCGAAGTTTGCATGGTCTCATGCTATCATTTGCTAGCACCTCCTTGCAGACCACACACTGCGGCAGAGGTGCAGCCTCGGACCCCGACCAGGTGAAACCTAACTTTAAGTACTCAGGATCATATTTCCTACGTTTTTTTGCTGGGTCCTCCCTTAATGCTGACTTCTGTTGACTTGGGACAAGGAAACGATGCATTTTAAAGCGTCCATATTATGCTCATTTTCAGGTTCATAATTGTATTTTAAGGTTGTACCAGAATAAGTTTACATGGTTTAATTTTCAAAAAACACCATATTTTTGTTGTACTGCACAGCTCTCTCTCACTGCTGCAGATCCTCTTTTCACCTGGTTTCTGTTTTAGCTACAGAGTGAGACCTCTTTTCTTCTTCTTCTTCTGTACTATCTTTGATTGCATTCGCACATGCGCAGTAGCTCAGATGTAGATCATGTCAGCTAGCTAACTCTAGAGACAGTAAAAGAAAGCCTGTTCCTCCAACTTTGGTCAGTTACAAGGCAGGATTAGCTGGGAGACTTCTCAATGAGGGCGCACATGTAAGTAGTTCTTTTGTAGATTATGGTGAACTTGTGTGTGTTGTAGCAGTGCTTTGCTATGGAGAACGACGTAGCATGCTAGCGTTAGCATGCTTACGCGTGTGACGTCAAATGCTGTGCCGATTTTGAACAGCTCACCCGGAGATTGAAGGCAGGACACATTCAGAAACCGTATCTCACTCAAAACAGCATGGATGGATTTTTTTCAAAGTTTGTATGTGTGGAAGCACCAGAAACACAAAAGAACACCCCAAATTCCAGAAAAAGTGTTTTTTTCATAATATGGGCACTTTAAAGCTAATACGCGCGTGCACACTTAGCCTACCGATATCAATAGAGCTGCATACAGTTATTTTTTCTTTGCGTGTCGCGCCTCCCCTGTGGCTCTTTGCTATTGAAAACCGCATTACTAGAACAAGTTTGCATGCTTTAATTCACCTTCAGTCTGAAATGATCAATCTTAGCGCCTGTCTCTTCAAAATGGGCTATACTACATATTTTTTTATAGAAAACTGGTCTGGGATTGACTCTATATGGCTCTCCCAGACCGCTCCCCAACTTATTAAATGCCAACGCTGTGTCACAGACCTCGGCATCTGTTGACGCACAAGGCACTCACATGCACTAAAATGTATTCCTTGCCAAACCAGTTCTCAAAGCAAAAAAAAAGATAAGCTTGGATTGCAAGGATTGGATTGACTCCAAAGCCGCCAGACTCCCTTGACAAAAAGTCCTTTTACTTCGAAGAACAGTGGAGTTGCTATCACTGCCTCAATCTGTAAGTTAATTTGTGTTATGTGCAGAGCTGCATAGTAACGAAGTAGAACTACTTCACTACTTTACTTAAGTACTAAAAGGCTGTATCTGTACTCTACAGGAATATTATTTTTTTCTCCTATTTCCACTTTTAATTGAGTACATATTTTCTATGAATGAAATACTTTTACTCCGATACATTTTTTATGTGCTACATCGTTACTCATTACTGTTGTGAATTCCTCACACTGCAGAGACTTTCTTTTCATTACAGTTGCTTGTTCAGAAGTCAGAGACAATGTAAGTTTGTACTCTTTCTATTTAGCTATTGTTGCAGCAGATGAAGCTATTCCTGAGTTGTTTCAGTCTGAAATGAGTCCTGAATGTTAACCGTTTGACCCTGTGATGTGAAGCTCCTAGTTTATCTGTGTGTTGCTAGCTTGCTAACTTCCCTGTACATCACAAATGTTACTAGCTAGTGTGTGATGTGTTTTTTGGGACTTTAATCGTTACTGTGCTGGAGAGGATGTTCATTTTACTTGCACAGTGTGATAATTGTACATTTTATTTCAGTATTTGTTAATATTTGTTATTTTTAATGTAATATATTTAATATTTGTTAATTTCTTTGGCTACAGCCTTGGCTAAACATTTGAAATAATATAAACAATATGATATTCAAACTTTTGACTGCTTTCTTTAATAACTAAATAACACAATACTTGTACTTTTACTTTCAGTACTTGAGTAGTAAATTTTAAAATAAACTACTTGCAATACTTAAGCACAAAAAATGTTGAATACATCAGTTCTTCTACTTAAGTGTGGTGCTTAAAGAGCACTTCTACTTCTACTCAAGTCACTTTTTTGATAGAGCACTTGTACTTTTACTTAAGTATGGGTCTCTAGTACTTTATACACGTCTGGTTATGTGTGACCTTCGGATCCAACCTAACATGGCGTCCATAGCAGTACATTGCTTAGCTCCCCGTCTGCTTCTCCAAATATGGGGCCATGCCAACTGCCATCTAAGTTACTGTACATAAACCTGTAAGGTCAAGTGGGAAGTTATTAACTTGAACACTGAACTTATAAATGTGTGTATCATGACTGTGTGTTAAAGGATAGGTTCACATTTTGTGACGTTTTCCAAACTTAGTCTTTTTCATCGCAAATGTCATCCTTGTATTAATGTCGCTCAACTTGTAAGACAACTCTGCTGTGCCCCACTGGGGAGGCATGCTTTAAATTTGAAAAGCTTTGTATAAATCTTACCGATGGCTCAAGGGAGGTAGTGGTATGTTCTCCAGAAACAAGGGAATTCATTGGCTGATAAGAGTTATCTGGCACAGGTGCAACAGAGTAACTTGGGCCCGCAGGTTGAATCAAATCCTGCAATTGGAAGGAGGACATTGAAGTAAAAATAACAACACATATAAACAGTTGGTCTGAATGCCCATTTGAGGAAGTACTTACATGGTAATACACAGCAGGTGCTGCTTCAGTCTCAGGAGCAGACTCGTGCCTTTTGGAAGAGCTGTTTTTACAACAGCACTTTTTCACACAGCAACAGCAGACAACCACCGCAAAGATAATCCCGCCAATGATCGCAATATAAGCATATGGATGAAGGACGGAAGGAAGAAGTTCTGTAAGACGAGAAGAGGGTGAGCGGGTCTATGTTAATTTGAATCATCAGTAACAATTTGTTCATAAATTTGTTTTCAAAATAATGTGTGCTGTTGCTCACCATCTTCTACCCTCAGTTCCACAATCTTGGCCAGGTAGCCTTGCTGATCTCTGAACTCAAAGGTGCCAGAGTCTATGATATTTACAGGATCAATCTCTATGCCATTACGCATGATCCGAATCCTCCTATCGTCTGTGACCAAATTGCCTGCTTCCATCAATGTGTTCTTTTCCACTTCCCCTGCCGGTGTAAAAGTCACAGTCCATGTGGCATCGAGCGAAGGATTTTCGATGACGAACCGCTCATTCACCTTTGTATAATAGCGTCTGTCGTTCACTGTGTGTGATAAAGAGTATATTGTATCAAAACATTTAATCAGATACACAGCAGTCTAAAAGCTCACGTGCAGCTTCTATCTGTTTTTTACATCACCTCCTACTACAATCCGTAACCTAGACAGCACTGTTTTGTCTTTTTTTCTGAAGTTGTAGTAGCCGCCATCTGCCTGATTGAGGCTCTTAATCTCCCAGATAGAATCCTTCATCTGCAATCTGCTTCCCTTATTGGCCTGAGGGTCGGTTCGATTCCACAGGACCCTCGGCAGTTCCTCACTGTAAAAGGGAAGGAATTCTATGTATTCAGTCTGTGTAGGAACAACAGAGGAATATGGGCTCCCGTAAGTCCTATACTCGTGGTAAGCACAATCTGAAAAAGCACATAAAGAAAAAAACAGGGTGGATTTATTGCACACACAAAGTTTTCTGATAGAATAGTGCTTTTAAATATACAGTATAGTGTAATATTCTTACCCAAAATTTCCAGTTTGATAATATCGTATGGCATAGCATCATTAATTGAGACAGAAAACGTTCCCTCATCTCTTTCTGTCAAATCTGTGAGTACAACTGAGCCAATGGAAATTTGGAGGCGTGAGTCCTTTGCCTGAATTGGAGAATAACACACAAGCATTTATTTAGGACAGATGGTAGATTCTATTCATTCAAAACCTGGTTTGTTCTGACTTTTGTCATATTCAAGATCTTGCCATTCATGGATGTCATAGCGAAATTGGTGATAGTGTAAATTATAGCGCCAAAAGCTGCTCACCTCGTCCTTATCCATCACTAGTTTCCTGGATCCACCATTCTTCGGAGTGAAGTACAACTGTCCATTGAAACGAGGTGGTGTATAAGTAAATGGGAATCTCAAAAATTTGCCATAGCACTCACTTTTTTCAAAAAAACCAGCGGATGAACCTTAAATTAGAAAGATACAAGTGAAGCAGAGATATTAAGAATATTACATATATATTGTACAATGTATGTATAGAATGTAATGCAAGCTGCAGATGTAAACCCAAATGTTAGCATGTTCCATTTGTTCCTGTGCCCACAAAATAATCAATGAAGGCCCTATTGAATCCATATCTACTGTCATGTCACAAAATAAGTACAAATGAAGCCATTGCTTTAATTGACACAACTTCAATATTCCAGGCTGGGATATCCCAGTATTTCAATTCTACTTTGTGTCAGATTAGTGAGCACAAATTCTTTCACCTTTAAATCACCTTTAAATTCGAACATCCGAGTTTACCTAATTATTGACGAATTAGTGTGAATTAATAAAAAGTTCAACTGTATCAAATAGCATATAAATCTATACAATTTAAATAAAAATAAAAAACATTTTAAATTAATAAAGCTGAATTGAGGTTTAGAATCTGTAAATGCTTGTTTTATTACATTTTAATGAATTCATTAAATTTATGTAATCATGTATAAAAAAAATATTCTATTTAAATTACAAGTTGTGGCGTAATAAGGGGGTAAATAGCTGTGTCTGAAAGATCTAAATACTCCAAGTATACTGACTTATTATAAAATGGTAGCTGTTGTTTCCTGTTTGATTTGTTCTCATGTCAAAGGTTAATTCTGCTATAACGTTACTCTACTCACAGAACATCCTATGTTATAACACATTTCACTCTGCAGTTGTTTTCAACGCAATTGTCACAGTTCACATAGTTGGCATATTTTGTACAAGTTGTAGAGACAGCCCACAGATGTGTGCAGTGGTGGAATGTAACTAAGTACATTTACTCAAGTACTGTACTTAAGTACACATTTGAGATACTTGTACTTTACATGAGTCTTTTCATTTCATGTGACTTTCTACTTCTACTCCACTACATTAATCAGCTTAAGTTACTATAGTTGTTTTACAAATTAAGATTTGTGCACACTAAACACACTGTGGTTTATAAAATATGTTTTATTATAAATAAAACTACTCCACAATATATAGGCCTACAAGTCCAGCTGAAATGATTAGCCAATTAAACACAGAACTGCTTAGATCGTTTCCAGTTTCTAAAACGTGAGGAATTTTCTCATGCATTTTTTAAAACTTTTAATACATTAAGTATATTTTCCTGATGATACTTTTACTGGTAACAGAGTATTTTTACAGTGCGGTATTGGTACTTTTACTTCAGTGAAGGATCTGAATACTTTTTTTTATTATTATTCTTTTTTTTATTCTTTATTGTATGACAGTGATACAATCAAGGCACAATGTGGTTGTACATTTATCAAAAAAAAGTGTTGACAGCTTTGATCGAGGTTGTTTTTAGTCCGTTTTTTTAGTCAAGTAGCGAATGTAAGTCCAACAAACAAAAGAGTCTGGCGTTTTCCTTTGTCATGCATTGAAGAGATGTAAGGATCTGAATACTTCTTCCACCTCTGGATATGTGGAAGACTTCTAACAAGTTCCTTCCCGAGGCTATTTTCCATAGGAGCTATTTGCCAGCGGCACTGGGGCTCCTCGCAGCGCTTAGCGCCGCCCAGGACGATTGTGATTGGTTTAAAGAAATGCCAATAAACCAATCCAGAGCACATTTTCTCCCATGCCGGAATGCTGTGTGGATCGTTCTCTTAATACATCCATGGTGTGGACCATTGACTAGCCAGACCCTCCTCCTCCGCCGCGTTGGGAAGGAAGGTCTGGCAAAGCGAGAAGACTTCGCTATTGACAAAACTGAATCTGGCAAAGCGAGACTTCGCTATTGACAAAACTGAACCTTCATCGTAGCATTTCTTCTGTGAGGCTGTATGATTAATACTCACCACCAAACACGACGCACGAAACAGTAGTCACGAATAATAGCAACATGTCCTGCAGAGAGAGAGAGAGAGAGTGTTAACTTGTAACAACGTTTCTCTGAACCCAGAAAGCACAAAACTGAACATCGAGCACATTTTAAGAAAACATACACACAAGAGGTTGTCTACTCACTTCAAAGCAATGTCCTTCTTTGTTACAGTCGAGTTTGTGTGTTGGGGGTTTACTTCTTTACTGTCGACACCGGACAGAAAACTAGAATGGGCGAACTTTTTTTTTCTTCTTTTTTTTTTCTTCAAAAAGCTTTATTATTCAAGTACAGATACACAAACACATTGGAAACATTACATTCATACATACCATGGATGTATTAAGATAACATACATACATATATACATGAAAAAAGGGCTGCATGAAATTTACATCACACTGTCATCTTCATAACTGCGCAATATCCGCACAAACTGCGCATATAGGTCTAACGTCCACCACTTTATTTCAAATTACACCATTTAAAAATGAAAATCACTCTTTGGTTCAACTGCTTGCTCTGGGATACTATTTATATCGTGTAGCATATTGATTTTCTTGAAAGATTAAAGACACAAAGTTTTTAATTTAAAATATGTCGAAGTAGAATATGAAAGTGATATATGCTGGAAACTTCATTTTAAAGAGAAAATCCATACAGTATGACATATAAATCATTTTAATAAGCAGGCTCGACTTCTTTGCTTGTTTGTTGTTGTTGTTGTTGTTTATATTCTCTGATGTTCTGAAATGTGCCATTCTGCATATGAGTACTTTTGATGCATGTAGTAGCCTATTTTCAATGCTTATCCTACTTATGTGCTTTTACTTAAGTAAGATTTTGAATGATTGCGATTCTGTTTTTTGACACAAATAGTATCAGCACAATGTAGGTCTGAGTATTAGTAATACATTGCCTGAGAGTTATATTATATTATTTGATTATATTACTGATGCACTAGTACACTACCAGTCAAAAGTTTGGGGTCACTTAGAAATTTATACACAGAATACCATCTGATATCAGTTGCATTGATTTTTTAATCAGGGCAGCAGTTTTCAGATTACATTATGTGTTTACATAGGCCTTATTGCAAAAGGGTTCTCGACTGTTAAAAAAGAAGTGGCTGATCTTTAATTCAATATCTTCATTGCCCATTATCAGCAACCGTTCATCCAATGTTCCAAAGGCATATTCTGTTTACTTATCTGATATCATTTTAAAAGGCTAACTGAGAAAACACCTTTTGCAATTATGTAAGCACATAATGTAATCTGAAAACTGCTGCCCTGGTTAAAAAACACAATGCAACTGATCTCAGCTGGTATTCTGTCTATAATGGAGTGGAATTGAAATTTCTAAGTGACCCCAAACTTTTAGTGTGTATGTTGTAGTTGGTCGAGAAGGAGCAAATTGTGTTTGGTATTGGTAGAAACATCAAATCATATTTTATAAGAAAATCATATTGTTTCATACAAAATCTTAATTTGGATTTGTTGAATAAAGTAGGCTAGTAACGCGTAATCTACAATACTTCCATCTAAATTGAGGAGGAGTATTAAGTACAATTGAATGAAAATAGCCTACTTAAGTAAGTAGCCTATAGATATGTAGGCTACTCCAGAAGGCTACGGTGCATTTCTCTGCAGAGAAAATATTTTCACAAGTGAGCACCTATATCCTCGTGTTTTTGTAAATCCCTGAGAACATTTTAGGTTTAGTCTTGACGCACAGCCTGTCTGGCGGATCCTACTTTGTAACTGTAAAATCGCTTGCGTTAGTAGCGTATTTATACCCAGGAACTGGCAAAAATAACGTAAACATGTGACGCACCTTGCGTAGGAGATGCTGAGAATAAAGCCTACCATCGCCATAAATAAAAGAAGGGGGCCAATGCCCATGCGCGCTCTGCAGAGGACGTCGTTATCCTCTTATCTCCGTTCATATAAACATCACAAATATTCAGCGGTGGATTTATTCTTCACACATCGTGCAGGTGAGTTCAGACTAAAGTTGCCACATGTGATCATCTGTATCCTACTACATTATGTAATTGGCGGCCTATGGTCCTCTTTCGCTGTAAATTGTGTTCATCGGCTGGGTAACATGTTGGACACCTGAATGGACATGACTTCAGACAGGGCGTCATGGATAACTATATTATATGACAATATTGATGTTTTTATTTATGTACGTAGTATGAATCGCTTTGCAGAAACATCCACACAATTGTCTTTGAGCTCCCCCTTGTGTGGCGTTGATTGTTGACGCATGTCCCGCGGCTTGTCTTCAGAGGAGGGATAAATGACTCTCTGTCCCTGTGATTGTAGATGAAACAATCTGTTCTGTCTTCACAGGTGAACATGTCCTTCTGTGTCCTGCTCACTGCCCTTTTTGCGCTTCCTCTTGCTGTGGGTAAGTTCTTGAATATAATACCACGTTAAATAACGTTGTAGCTATACGTTGTAACTAATAGCTTAAATAACTGTTGTTGATAATTTACTAATGAATTATATATCAGTTATGCAACACATCTAAGAAGAAATCATGTAGGATGCCAGGTTGTAAAAATCCCTGGTATTAATTTTGATAAACCATCAACTGCATTGGTTTCTCTATTTTTAATAAGAAGTGCAGTTTTCATAGCCTATACAAATGTTTATGAAGTAATTATTAAAGACTCATAGATTTGGAGTTATACAAGTCATCAATAAAGGGTTCTTAACACAGTCTGTCAAATCCACACTTGTAAATGTTTATTTGTTGTTAATAAATGGATTATGGTCCAGATAATCTGCAGCTTTTTGCCCAGAGGTCAAACATTCAAGGGTCATATTTTCAATAAACAAATGGCACTCTAGATTTGTCAGCCTATTAATTGTTAATAAAATCCACTCAAATAATGAGCGGATACTTGCTTTACATTGCTGTTTTTAGGCAGATGTTTAGTGCATAACTGTGCTGATTTAAAGAGCTAAAAAGGCAAGTGTCATACTGGAGGAGGATACATTTCACAACTTGGAAAACTTGTTCATATTGTTGACTTCGAACTGATCTGTAAAGCATTAGTAGTAATAATAATAATGATACCTTATTTGTACAGCACTTTCTTCACAGTTATTAAATGTGTTACAAGAGAAAGGGCTAATAATAAAAACAGGCAAACAGATACTATTAAACAGATTAAAAAGTTAAAACCAGAGAATATAAAATGGCATGGAAAACTACAAGAAACATTATCTTTAAAGTGACTATTATTGCCACTGTTCATCACATCCCCAACCGGCACCGTCAGACAACGCCTACCAAGAGCCTGGGTCTGTCCAAGGTTTCTATACAAATAAAGCTGCCTTGCCTTGCCTTCCTAATAGGGAGTTTTTCCTCGCCACTGTCGCATTGCTTGCTCTTGGGGAATTATTAGAATTGTTGGGGCTTTGTAAATTATAGCGTGTGGTCTAGACCTACTGTATCTGTAAAGTGTCTCGAGATAACTCTTGTTATGATTTGATACTATAAATAAAATTGAATTGAATTGAATTGAATTATTCTTATTATTCTTATTATTATTCATAAAAGCTTTCTTATAAAAGAATGTTTTAATATGTTGCCTGTTTAATCTCAATGAGAAGATTATTCATTACTTGTTTATCAAAACAGAAAATGACACTAAGATTACGAGCTGTAGGCTTAATATTTTTTTCACAGGCAGCCTAGCTTGCCATTAAAAAGGCTGGTACATTTTTTGGCTCCAAACAGAATGACTGTCTGATTTAACCTTGGTTTTTTTTTTTACGTCTTGGGACATCCAGCATTCTATATTAATGAAGCAGGCAAGTAGATTATCTGCTATTAGTGTTATTAGATGTAATCTGCGTAACAGTAATGGAGAACATCCTGTTTTTTGAAGAAAAAAAAAGCGGTCTGAGAATGGACCCTTGGGGAACACCACACCACAAACATAAACACACCTTTACAATGTTATTCTAAGCTCTATTAGAAAGCGGTACTACAATTTCCTCAGTGATATTCTAGTGTATGATAGGTTTTAGCATTATGCTGGACAAAATTATTAATAATTAGATTAATTATGCTCTCCCTACAGGTTGGGTTGTACTGGGTGAGTCAAATGCATCACATATCCTTCACCTACAGAACATATTCTCTGAAGATGATGCTGACTTTCTTTTCTGCTTTTAAAGGTGAAAGAGAAGAAGCCCTGATGGTGTGTGCCGGGAGGGAATTTCGTCTGCCGGTGTACTCAACATCCAGAACAGTGACTTTTACACCAAACGTTGAGGGGCAGAGGCGTGTCCTGCTGGACAAAACCATTGTGAGTGGAAGTGTGTCCGTCTTGGGTTTTTGTTGTACTGTATATGTGTATGTACAGATTCCTTAAACCTATTTCCTGTGCAACTGCAGGTAAAGGACCCGCGTTTCGAGTGGACTAGAGATAAAATGCTGGTCCTGAAAGAAGTCACTCATGGTGATCAGGGACTTTACGCCATCAAATTGTTCTCTGGATTCACCTACGAGACTGTTCGTTTGACTGTTTCAGGTACAATAGTTTCCTCTTATTCTGAAATCCATCCCCTGTATTGTTCACACCGCATCAGCTGCCTCTTTGACTGGCTTGAAATTGATGTAAAAATACTACATTATAAGTAAAAACTAAATTATTTTCAGCAAAATGTACTTAAACTTAAAAGTACTCGTAGTGGCCTCTGTAGTATCGGATATGTTTTTATATTTAGCATTTTTAGATCGTTAATACTGAGAATTGTACCTTTATAGCTGGTCGAGGTGAAGCTAGTTTTACTTTGTATACAATTAGTATGGTTCCAAAATTAGACGTCACGCCCCATTCTCAGGGCTATAAGATACACTGGAGTCAAGAGATGATTAAAGATGAAAGTTATGCTGCAGAAATGTTTATTCATTTTTAGACATTTATTTTTGCTTTGTTTTGAAATATTTTATAAGCTGACCTCTTCTGAATTATTAATATACCATATGAGAAGTTTAAAGGGGAAATGGCTCTTTGGTTGAACTGCTGACAACTCATAGACATCTAAAATGTAAAGGCCACCAAATAGTTTTTTAGTAAGGGATCTCAAGTCAAAAATGTTGGGGACCCATGCTTTATTCTTTAACAATGTGTTCTGTATTATTTAAGTGTATCTGTGTGTTTTTTATGCACAATCGTAATCCCAAAGGTAGTTAATAACCCCAAGTGACAAAGTAGTGAATTAAAAACAACAATATTCTTTCTTAAAAGTATAAAGTTGCATACAATTGTACTTAAGAATAGTACTTGAGTAAATGTACGTAGTTACTTTCCACTACTGCTGATCTACCGCTCTCTCATGGCTTACTCCTTTGTCCTGCTTCAGAGTGCGTTAAGTCCCACCACAGAAACTATGGGGATAAATTTGAGCACATCATCCCTGAAAATGGCTCTCTGCTGGAGTTTTCTCCCCGGGGTGCTCCACCTGAGGCAATGCCAGTTGTGCTGTGGAACCGGACGGACCCTGAGACCAGCGATGTGGGCCGGGGGCGGCTGCGGGGAGGGAAGGTCTGGGTGGCCGAAAGAGTGACGCAAGCGGACCAAGGCAACTACACTGTGAGAGACGGCAACGGGACGGTCCTGTCCCGCAGCACACTCACTGTCCGCGGTGAGCAGACAAAAGATGAGAGGATGAGTTTTAGGAAGCTGACTGATGAATTTATCTAACTTTAGGATCCTGTTATCTATAACATTTATATGTTATCCTTTCCTTTCCTCCCGACACCTTCTCATACCATCACATTTCCTTTATTCTGCACCCCTGTCTCTGTGTTCATGATCCTGCATGTGGGTGCAGGGCACTCCTTCAATGTCACCCGCTTCACAAGGGAGTCTCTTAACCTTCCCCTGTTTCTTCCTGTCCCGCATGCCCACCTCATTTTTACCCCCACCCGCTACCCTGATAAATTGGGGCCTTTTGACCCCAAGCCCCCCCGTGGCCCTGTGCAGCTGATCCGTGAGGGCCATATAATGGACCACGACATGCGCTACAGGGGCCTCATCTCTCTGGGCAGGAACGGCACCATCAATGAGGTTGTGATAGGGAGGTTGTCCTCAAGGCATGATGGGATGTACGAAATCAGAGATGGGGATGGCAACCTGGTATCCTCCACCTGGTTGCAGGTGATCGGTGAGTGACAGCATTGACAGCACCAATTTTTTTGCATGTGAATTCTTCGCTTTCTCACATTCATTCTGACATCCGTCCCGTCTCTGTGTCACCCCTCTCTCCAGAAAAGGGAGGCAGATGGCGAGCACTTCTAAAGACCATTACGGTCCCTTCTGGCATGTTTGTGTCATTGGCTGGTTTTATCCTGTTCATGAGGCGATACCCAAACTGCAGCCTGTCACACATCATCGCTGGCCTCAGAGTAAACCGCACTCCACCAGCCAACCCTCCAAGGATCAACATCCAGGTGAGGAAATCAGGAGAACCGGGTTAGTGGCCCTACTGGCTGAGATGGCTGTGCAGGTAGGAGAATTAATATGTGAGGTTTATACTTTTAGCTTTGTCTCATGTTCTAAAAATAATTCTGGTCCTGGCTAATTTTAGTACTTAGTAGGTCTAGTAGTTACATAAAAGCTTGCCATCTTATACTTGAATTAAAATGTTATTTTGGTCTCAGCATCTTACACAGTGCAGTATTATTTCAATATATTTTCACTTTTTATTATGTCAGGTTGTCTTTATTCGGTTTCCAGATGTTTTCAATCATTTAAAGAAAATCTGAAACACCAAATACAAGAGCCCCTCCCGCAAAATAATTCAGTTGATATATATATATATATATATATATATAATTCTTTATTTAGCCTGGAAGGTTCCAAAGAGATACAAGATGTTTTCTTCCATAGAGTCCTGGTCAAGACGGCAACATAATAATAACATGGGGTGGCAGTAGCTCAGTCTGTAGGGAGTTGGGTTGGGAACCGGAGGGTCGCTGGTCAAGTCCCCATATGGACCAAAGTACGGTGGTGTGCATCAAGGTGCTCTTGAGCAAAGCACCGAACCCCCAACTGCTTGTCCATCGACAGCTGCAGCCCCCTCACTCTGACATCTCTCCATTGGTGCATGTATAGGTATAATAAAGTAGAAACTATAAGTATTATTATTATTTTATAAGCAGTTTCACGTGAAAACATGTTCACATATTAGAGCACATAAACAATTAAACACATTTATGAAATACATGAAAATAAAGTATGTTAATAAAGCATGTATGCATGCAGGTGGGGGGAGAAGAAGTAGTGTTGGCTAGAGTAGTAGTACGCCATGTGGGTGGAACAGATTAAATAACCATATGGCATTAACAGGGCCATTAGAGGACATTACTGCTTTATAAATCTAGGCGTTTGGAGCTTAACCACATATATGATTTAATCCATCTCTTAAAGCTTCCATATTTTTGAATCCTTATGTTGTATGAGAGAGGCTTAAATGCTCCTAAATATGGATCAAGCCTTGTGAGGCCTTGTTTTTGCCAAAATGCTGAGGTTATTTGAGACATGCAAGAGACATACAGGCAGGTGACAAAAATGAACCTGAATAAATGAGTGGAGAAACATAGCAAATGCTGATACGGCCATACTGTGAGGGGTCGCTTAATAATGTGGACTTTGTCTTAGGGCTGGGCGATATGGAGAATATCAAATATCACGATATTTCTGACCAAATGCCTCGATATCGATACTTTAACGATATTGTAGTGTTGACTATTGGTGCTTTCACAAAATATTTACATAATAAGATTTTTCATAAATAATCATCAGTAATGTGTATATTATAACTAAGTGGGTAAAGGTAAATAATAGAAAAGTTACAACAGTCTGGTAAGTTCCGAAAATGACATAACTTTACTGTAATGCAGTCTTTAAAACCAGGAAAAGACACCACTTATGCCATATTACGATATCCAAAATCTAAGACGATATCTAGTCTCATATCACAATATCGATATAATATCGATATATTGCCCCGCCCTACTTTGTCTGTCCAGTAGAGATCCACATACTTCCACAATCTATGACAAGGAGCATTAAGTTGTTCTTGTGGCTTATGGTGGCCAATCTCCTTACTTAATTTGTCACCCATCTGTAGGTAAAAGGTTGTGATAGGACTGCAAAGTTTAGCTATCACCCCCAATAAAACACAAACAAAGTATGTGAGGTAGTTTCACTATAATAATGTATGCGTGCGCTGACTTGAATGTGTTTATGTATGTTTGTCTGTGCAGGACTACAGCCAGCCCAGCACTCCGCCCTCAGGCTGCTACAGTCACTCTCAGCAGCCTGAAACACCAAGAAAATTGACCCCTAGAGCCAGTCCTTCTCATACTGTAAGGTTGATTAACTGAATTAAATGAGTTAGCTGGTTTTGTGTCTTTGCTTAGAATTGTTAATAAGTATTGTGTCTGTGTGCATGTACTGTATGTGCTTGTGTTCTGCCGTTTCTATTTCCAGGGTTACAGTCCCGTTATAAGTACTCCGAGAGCTGAGAACCAGGAAGCACACAGATTGGCAGCTAGGAGCTCCCCTTGTCATAATTCAACTACTGAGGTAACACTACACCCCAGCAGTGAGTATTTTTATGTCACACAGACTCAAGTGTTTTTTAAACACATGTTTTCATCCCTTCATAGGGGGACATATCTCACAACAATGGGGAGGAGAGAAGGATTTCCTTTTCAGTTCCCGGGTCTTCAGACTGCCTCCACTCCTCTGAGGACTGTGTTCAATTCCAGATCAAGAAAGATGAAGATAAAGAAAGGTGGAGCAAATCACAAAGATACTTTTCCACACTGCCACTAGACACGGACACCTCTGAAACCTGCAGTGTGTACACTTCGGAGAAATTGAACTTCTTATAAAACAGAGAATTGGAGCTGAAGGAAGAAGAGGAAACGTAAAGCATGGAGAAACTACAGTATTGGATTCTCAAGTGGAGAAAGCTGTTTTGTACCAGAAAGACCTTACCTGTGCCTTTTGCATATTAGCCTAGTTTTAATGGTTTGGTATCATGTTGCATGTCATTTTTTCGTGTAATTTTTTGAAGCATGAGTTGAGTATAAGGCAAGGCAAGGAAAGTTTATTTATGTAGCACATTTCCGCAACAAGGCAATCCAAAGCGCTTTACATAAAACATTTTATGGACATTTAAAAGGACATTTAAAAAAACAACAATTAAAACAGTCATTAATCATTCCTGTCTCAAATTGCATATTGTTGACACTGTTGATGTTTCTCCTGAAATCTCCTGCTGTTACCTACCTCCAGACCCTCAGGACCAATATGATCTGCACTGAATTTGCTGAGTGTTGGTACGAGTATGTTTGTGATATGATCTCTAGGGCTACATAGAAATAAGAGTTGTGATACAAAGGTTTGCAAAAGGGAATCATTAAGTACTGTACAGTAATAGAGAGTTAGTTGACATGTTTTTCTCCATCCATCATGTTTACCATTCCTAACTGCAACAATTAATGGTCATGTTAAATGTCTGCTCTGCAGTTCAGTGATTTTTTGCAATTATATAGTGTTTTTACCATTGAGGTTATTGTAGTAATAGCTATGTGAAACGTAACATGTTCCACCAAATATTGCAATAGCATATGAATCTGGGAATTCTGTGTACAGGACAATATCTTCACCATCAACATACACCCTAATAACCCTTGTGGTACTTTTTGGACTATCAAAATGTAATCTCCTAAACAATAAAATATATCTTCAACATGCACATTTTATATGAATGTACTGTATGTTTGGCTGTAACTAAATAACTATTATTTTCATTATGGATTAATCTGGATCTTTTTTGTGATGAATTATAGGCTATCAAATGTTGGAAAGTGGCAAATGGCCATCAGGTCCCCAAAGTATAGCTTAACATCCTAAACCCTAAGATATTCAACTTATCCTATCACAATTGAGAAGCTGTAAACATAGAATACTTTGTATTTGTACTTGATAAATCTATTTAACGATTAACCTATTGTCAAAATGGTTGTCAATCAATTATCTGTCTATCTGGTCTTTCAACTCATCATTTCAGCACCGTTTCTTTCCGGCAGTAGAGGGCAGTGGAGCGCATGTGAGGCTTTGGCGCTCGGAGAGACTGGAAGAAAGCGTAGAAGAAGAAGGAGACCCGTTTGTAGCGGCAATGAAAGGACAGCGTGCTACTTCAAATTTGAGCAAAACATAAGTTAAGTGTACATTAGCGATAATAACTATCAAACCACAGGACGAGCATAATTTCACTTTCAGAAGAGACTATAAGGACTTCGTCGGGAAGATGTCTTTGGTTTGTGCAAGTAAGTGAAGTTGAATTGATGTGACGGAGGTAGTTTAGGTTAGCTAGACACCGCGCTAATGCTACTAGCTAGCTAATATAGCTAACGCTAGCGGCCACGCAGAGCCGCCTTATACTTAAGGTTCATCGGTTCTGTTTGTGGTTATTTTATTGTTGGTATCATGTGGTCTTTAAGCTGTAACTGCATTGTATCTAGTCTCCAACGAGGTGCCGGAGCACCCGTGCGTCTCCCCGGTATCCAGCCAGGTGTTTGAGCGCAGGCTGATCGAGAAGTACATCGCAGAGAATGGGACCGACCCGATGAACGGACAACCCCTGTCTGAGGAGCAGCTCGTAGATATCAAAGGTAAAACTACTGGGAGCAGCTGCAGATCTACACCCTGTTGCCAGTTTATTAGATTTAGATTAATGTTACACCTAACTTAAACTAATGCAGTTTAATTACTATAAGAAATTGATATTCAACTGCAACACAAACTACCGGCCCCAAAACGAATGAATGAATGAACGAACGAACGTTTCTTAAAGCGGTTTCAGCAAAACCGGACATTATAACCTTCGTGAAAGTAGGATCAGTTGCAGGGTTGTTGTATGAAACTGCGTTAGTTATAGCGAGGTGTAACGTTACCTGATAACGTGGCACAACTGAGAGAAGGCTTAAAAAAAATATGTCGGTATTATTTGTAACCTTACCAGCCATCATTAGGATAGCGATTAACAGTGCTGCAACTAACGATTATTTTCATTTTTTATTTCTCTACAAAGCCCTTAGTTTATACATTGTAAGAAAATAATGAAAAATGGCAGTCACAATGTCCTAATATTAAATTCACTGTCACATAAAAGAGTTTTTTGGGGTTTTTTTTCATCACAACTGAAAAACGAGAAGTAGGGAATATTTGACATTTTGCTTTAAAGCTTATTAATGGATTATCAAGATAGTTGATTAATGTCAATTGATCTATTGCTTAATTTACCAATTGTTTTAGCTGTCGTGATGTTTAAATGTATGTTTGGGCAAATATCTGATGTTGTACTTGCTTTAAGATGAATCAATGAATCCCCAATAATATAGTATTGTGTGACTCATCCTATCCTGCAGCATGGTTATTGAAACCTCAACAATTACAATAAATAAACAAGACCAACTTAATTATTGAAATAAGATGACTGCTTGTTATGAACATGAGCACCTTTTCTCTTTTTCAGTGTCCCATCCTATTAGACCAAAGGCTCCATCAGCAACAAGTATTCCTGCCATTCTCAAGTCCCTTCAAGATGAGTGGGTAAGTATTGTTATCCTTGGTGGCGAATGAGAATCAAAAACACCGTCATACTGTAAATGTGAATTTCTTTTTTGAACTAACGGGTGACTTACAATTAACGGTAGTAAAGCTTAGGTGGATCAGGATGTACCAATATTTTCACTGACCGTTTGTTTAAAATTTATGAGGCAAGTTGATAATTGCTAAAAAGCAACAAAATATAACCGTAGCTTAGGGCCGCTTTTTCCTTCTTTTTTTATATTGATTTTTAGAACATGAGAACCTGTTTTCTCTTTTAGGATGCCGTTATGCTTCACAGCTTCACCCTGCGGCAACAGCTGCAGACTACTCGCCAAGAACTGTCGCATGCTCTCTACCAACATGATGCTGCCTGCAGAGTCATCGCTCGACTCACCAAAGAGGTCACTGCTGCGAGAGAAGGTGGGTTGAGAGCAGTTTGTGTGTCCTCTATTTGAGGACAGAATAATTCCGCTTGTAAAGCACATAGGATGGCTCTTATAGGGTCATTAAAGTCTTTCCAGAATCTGCCCCGCACCAACATGACCTCAAAGATAATATTGTGAGAGCATGTTTTTCTGACTATCGGTCTATTTCCTTTTTACAGCTCTTGCCACACTCAAACCCCAGGCTGGATTGGTTGCCCCCCAGGCAGTCCCCGCCTCTCAGCCAGCCGCAGCAGTGAGTGATTGACTTTTAATTCCAGTCGATAAGATACTGAACAGAAATGCTCATCGTAATCTTTTTTTGTACTTCCTCCTAACAATCTCTATTTCTGCCTTCTGTATCTCAGGGTGCTGGTGGAGAGCCCATGGAGATTAGTGAACAGGTGGGAATGACCCCAGAGATCATCCAGAAGGTAAAAAGGTTTTCTTTTATCTACATAAATTGTTATTTGGTCATTAGCTTTTTTTTTTTTTTTTTTTGCAAGTCTAAAATGTGTTTCAATATGCCTTTTTCTGTTTGCAGCTCCAAGACAAAGCTACTATCCTCACTACAGAAAGAAAGAAGGTATTATATTTCTCTTTTATTTAGCTACTTAATGCCCATTTCTGTCATATCTCACTGTTATGATGTAATTTACACTCATGCTCCTTTTTAACTGATTTACTGTATTTTTCCAGAGAGGAAAAACTGTCCCAGAGGAGCTTGTTAGAGCTGAGGATCTCAGCAAATACCGCCAAGTGGCCTCGCATGCTGTAAGCATAGATTTCTGTCTTGAGTATAAATTACATTCTTTCCCCCATTTAATCAGAGAGCTGAAACTGTGATTATTGAATTGATGTACATAGTGTCAACATCCTATCTCTGTGATGTCTTTAGGGTCTTCATAGTGCCAGCGTCCCTGGTATTCTGGCTCTGGATCTGTGTCCCTCAGACACCAACAAAGTTCTCACCGGTACATTGATTTCATCCAATGCTCGGCTGCATCTTTCAATTTTAAACATTTTTGTGATTTTGTTTACACGCTACAAGTTGAGGACTTATAGTTGATATCGACCCTCTGGTGTTCTTCAGGTGGAGCTGATAAGAACGTGGTGGTGTTTGACAAGAGCGAGGAACAGATTGTTGCAACACTTAAGGGTCACACCAAGAAGGTCACCTCTGTCATTTATCATCCATCCCAGGTAACCTTTTCTTTGTTTCAAACATCAACCGGTCCAGTCTTACTCCAACAAACAAATCCTGTGACTGCACTCTTCACAAAAGTGAAGAAACTGTTTGAATTATTAAAACACAGGTTAAATATGATTGGTTATTCTTACTCATTGTTTGCTCCTTTTTTTTTTTTTCATCCCTCGCCCCCTTGCTGTCTCACCCCCCCACAGTCCGTGGTCTTTTCTGCGTCTCCAGACAACACCATCCGTGTGTGGTCCGTCGCCGGGGGTAACTGTGTCCAGGTTGTGCGTGCCCACGAGGCAGGTGTCACTGGACTCTCTCTACACGCTACTGGGGACTACCTGCTCAGCTCCTCTGAGGATCAGGTGTGTGTGTACTGACAGACCGTAAGCTATATTTAACACTGAAGTAAAAGTGATCTCTTCACTGGTTAACCGCACTGACTTCTTTTTTTTGTTCTCGCTGTTCTGCAGTACTGGGCCTTTTCTGATATCCAGACTGGTCGAGTCCTCACCAAAGTTACTGATGAAAGTGCTGGCTGTGGTAAGTGCCTCTATGTAAACTGTTTGGCAGTCTTAATATGAGTCTTCCTGTTCCAGGTGGTAATGTTTCTGTCTACCCTCTACAGCTCTAACCTGTGCTCAGTTCCACCCTGATGGTCTTATTTTTGGCACTGGGACGGCTGATTCCCAAATCAAGATCTGGGATCTGAAGGAGCGCACCAACGTGGCCAACTTCCCAGGCCACTCTGGCCCCGTCACCTCCATTGCTTTCTCTGAGAACGGATACTATCTGGCCACAGGTTAGAACTGCTATTTTTACAGTGTTGCTGCTAATCTTCGATGTGCACGTGTTCTACACTGGGTTGCAAAGTTGCAAAAACAGTTAGGGATATCAAAAAATTGCACACACGTTACATTAACTTGTACACTGGCCTACAATATCTTAAAAACGCTACTAGCATCTTCAGCCCTTGTTTTTGCACTAAAGGGATCTGGAACTGTATATGTAATTGTTTGAAATACCCTAACATCGATGTCTGGTGCTGTGCTCCAGGTGCCCAGGATAGCTCTCTGAAACTGTGGGATCTGAGGAAACTGAAGAACTTCAAGACCATCACTCTGGACAACAACTATGAGGTAGGAAATTGCGGGTACTTCTCCTATGAAAATGCTCATTTCTATACACTAAATATGAAGCTAAAAGCATAAAGACTGGAAACCATTTATTGGCCTGGCACAGTGACATGCATCTTGCGCCAACTCCAGGAAGTCACTGAAGCCAAAGAGAAATAGTTACAGCATGTAACCTGTAAAATCTTAACTTGGTGCCTTTTTACATTTCTGCTTGTGTACGAGTTAAACAAACGAGAAAGAATGGATTTTTTTTTTTTTTTTTTAAACGGTGCCATTCCTCTGTTATCCAGTCTCTTATCCCTCTGTGCTTCTGAATCTCATCACTGTGTGTTTGTTCTCTCTCTCAGGTGAAGTCCCTTGTGTTTGACCAGAGTGGAACCTACCTGGCTGTTGGAGGGTCTGACATCCGTGTGTACATCTGCAAACAGTGGTCTGAGGTCCTCAACTTCACAGGTGAGGCCGAAAGAGTGTGTGTGTGTGTGTGTGTGTGTGCGTGCTGAGGAAGTAGCAGAGTTTTGACCTTGCCTTTGTTATTGTAGACCATACAGGATTGGTGACCGGAGTGGCCTTTGGAGAGAACGCTCAGTTCCTCACCTCTGCAGGAATGGACCGGAGTCTCAAATTTTACAGTTTGTAGAAAAGGATACATTTTTGGATTAAGGGAGGACACTTTAGAGGAGGATAGACTGGTCTCTATGTCTGAGCAGTCACTGTCGTGGACACAGACCTGTAATTCTTAGAAAAGGATGAGAAAAAAAATCACTGCTAACTTTGCTTCATTAGTTTTAGTCCCCCTGTTCAGGAATGAGACCCTAAAAATTGTCTGCTATATGAAACTACAGCAACATGGTTAGGATAACATGTTTGTTGGCATTGTTAGTCCAAAATGTAAATGTTAACTGAGATGCAGAAGCCAGTGAAATGTTCCTGTCTGATTTTCTAGCAATTATGATTTTACTGTTTTTTTTTTTTTTTTTTGTGTATGTGTGTGGGTTTAAAGTTGCTTGGAATACAACTCCAAAGTGTTGTAGTACACTGTTGGGGACTAAAGTTGGTGTGACAACAATCTGCTTTGCTTCTTAATGTAGACCTTCTTCATTACAGTCTATTTAGGGTAAGATGAAAATACATCTGTAGAAAGGTGCAGTACAACTAAGCGAAAAAATAAACTGGTGTATGAGATATATGCTCCTCTGAAAAAAAGTCTTGTTTAACCTCCCTTCACTTTAATTTCCTCTTTCATTTGTTCCATTTAAACTTTTGTCTTTTTCCAATTGTATATTTCTCATTACTTGCTATTTTACCTGTCGCAACTCTGACCTTTTTACAATAAAATGAAATATCTTTTCTATTGCCATTCATTGGTTTGTCAGATCAAGAACAAGGTCACTTGTGGATTCTCTGCAGTAATTAGGATTCCACTGTACTTGTACTTAAATTCCCACCACTGCACTCCAAGGTGTGTTTTTCCTCAATGTTTGAGCTTCACCGCAAAATGATGTATGTGTAGTTTAACAACCGAAAGCTGTTTTAACATTGAGAAGATTATGTGCTCACCTTGTTTATGAGATATGACATTACAACTAGTTTAGAAGCCAATCTTGGTTCAGGAAAGCCTCTAACACAAGTTTGACATGGATCTTTGAAGCAACCACTACACATGCACTGACAATTGACTATAATATAATAAGAAGAAGATGTCATGTTAGGGATCACAAAGTAATTTCACTTTTTTGTGGGAAAACCCATATCGCACAAATAGTTCCAAGCTTAATATTACCAGTGGTAAAATGTAACAACGTCCACTTAAGTACTGTACTTATGAACAATTTGTAGGTACTTGTACTTGAGTATTTCAATTTTCTGCAACTTTGTATATTCCACCACATTTCAGAGAGAAATATTGTACTTTTAACTGCACTGCATTTACTGACAGCTGGAGTTACAGGTCAAGATTTAACATAAAACCCAAGATCAGTGTGCATTCTTGTAAACAGTATATTAATTAGCTATACCTGGACAATTAACACTGAGTGGGTTCATGGACTTTTGTATATCCATACTGCAAGGCCATGTTAAACCCCCAAGGCACGCATTTTGAGGTTGTCACGTCACTCTATTCTATTCTAAAGGCATCCGTTTTCTCGAGCACTTGATAGGAAGTAGTGAATGAGGGATTAAGGTAGTCCCAGTCATGCTTTAATGACAGTCATATGCCACTCATATCATTATGGTGTCGCTTAGCAACTGAAGTTACTGTTAGCAAATCAAACTAGCTACTCCACGCATATTATCTATAAAATAATATAACATCGACTCATCCAAACAACGACAAACGTTTAACGTTACGTTATTTACCGCCATTTAATGAACCGAGTGAAAGATCTCGACCCCTCGTGGCCAAATGAGAGACGAACGCCAACGGTCACGTGAGGCTGCAGCAACGTGACCAAACGGGAAGTGAGACACAAAACCAAAACCGAGCAATTCTGATATACACGTCTGGTTTGTCCCGTCAACAGTCACCGGTCTGTCCCTCGGTACGGAGCTGGACAGCCTGAATCACAGCAGGTTGGAGTCCAGCGGGATTTAGGAAGCAGACAGGTGAGATATTTCATATTTAGCGTCATTTTGTTCTGTTTTCTACTTCTATCCACCGCTATTGTCATGCCATAAAATGAAACCTTTTTCCTTTACGGAATTCCCCGAGCCAATCAAGACAGTCCTTCCTTTTACTAGACTGGGTAAACCCAGCCCGATCTGCCGGCGATTTGATTTCGCCCTGCAGCTCTTAAAAGATTGAGCTTGGTCTGGTGATAGCCAGACTATTCTTTTATCTTATCGTACATCTTCTGTGTGATTGGCATTCTTTCAGACTTCAGACTCATTAGCATATGGCATGCCATTAGAAACGAAACTTGTTGCCCTAATTCTGATGATTATGGCAAAAAACTAATTGTAGACAGACATTACAGAGGTGAAACAGCTGGGGTTATTCGTTTTTTTTTAAAAAAAAAGGCCAAAGTTCCTTCAGATATATTTTTTTCTTTGTATAACGTTACTTGCATTTTTACGTTTTAAGTCATGTTTCCTTTTAATGTTTAGGTAACACCTAGTCTTCATGAATGTAATAACACATGTACTCCTAGCTATTAAGTTTTTTTCATATTGTATTATGTTCTGTTACTTGTGTTTTTTTTTATTGTGAACGCTTTTATTGCGTCTATTTTCAGTAATTTTAGTGGTTTTGGGAAAGATTTTAAGACATAAATTGTAAAAATAAGGAAGATAGTGGGATAGGGTTTTTAAGTTTCATTTCTGCTGTTTTTTATTTGTAAGATGTCCTTGGCTTTTGCTGCTTATTCTTTTAGGGATTGTGTGCATGGTATGTGTGATTGTGTGTGCTGTTTTCTATGACATCAGGGACCATGTTGGAAATGAGTGTTTGCACTTTATGTCATCCTTTGGATTGTTTGTCTTCTATATCCATGAATAAAATCAATCAAAACTAAGGCAGCATGACATTACTGAGGTTAGTCTGTATATAACACAATACAGCTCAACAGCACCACAAACTGCAGCCTCCAAAATGACGACAACGTTGAATCTTCTCTGAAACAGAGATCAACAAAAATCAGAATTTTATAACCTTCGTAAAGGTACACGTAGGATTTATTGCAGAACACTTGTAGTTTTACCAAAGTGGATTTAATAACCTGGCAACTGTATATTTCTACATGTAGCTATATATTTTTTAGTGTATTGAAGAGGGATTGAACTCAAATGAACGAAACTGAGCATGTAATATTGGCAGAAACATTTCTGTGCAAGAATTGAACTCCCACCTGATCGTCACAGACAGGAGGAATTAATGCTTCCCTTTTCTTCAGTTTCCACCCATAAGCTTCTGCATTGTCACTGGGAGGCTTTTATTGTCCTAACTAAAAATAAATGCCCTCTGTTAACATTCTTTAAACCGTTTACTGCCTCTTTTCTCTTCACTTTCTCACCAATACCCCTCTTTCCACTATAAACTGCAGTACTTTGGCTATGTTGTCAGGGAAAACATTAATTTGGACATGTTTCTGTGCAGGCAGTTATGGGCTCCATGTTTCGCAGTGAGGAGGTGTGCCTGGTGCAGCTCTTCCTTCAGTCCGGCTCGGCCTACAATTGTGTCAGTGAGCTGGGAGAACTGGGCCTGGTTGAGTTCAGAGATGTGAGTAACATAAACTCTTGGTTCGCGATCATGTGGTGAAAAGCTCAGAAATGGAGGCCCAATAGCATCGTAAACTAGTCAGCTACTGTTTGGGCCAGAATACCATGTGGAACTACTTTGCCTCCTATTAAGCCTAAATGCTTTTGAGTTGGCTCATATCAGAAGCCACTGATCATCCCTCTCATTCTCAAAACAACCCAGAGCACAGTAACTGATCGGTTTACAACTCAATGTGATTATCTTATGAAGTCACTTTGGAATCTGCAGCATTTCTAAATCATTTAGAGCTTAGATGAGATGGTGAACTGATGGTTGCTGTGAGTCACTGTGAAACACAGCAAATCATTGTCATAAGATGTACATGAGTAACCTTTTTCCTCTGCTCTGATGTTTTAGTTAAATCCAAATGTGAACGCCTTTCAGAGGAAGTTTGTCGGCGAGGTTAGACGATGCGAGGAACTTGAGAAAACTTTAAGTAAGTATTGACTCATTGTTTCCCACCTATATTTTCGTCCATGTTCTTTATTTGTTAGTTTGGATAAGATTCTCCTTCCTTACGTTCTTTATCTGGCCCTCAGGCTTCCTGGAGCAGGAGATCAATCGCTCCCTGTCTCCACCCTTGCAGTGTCCCCTCCCTCCTCCATGCCCGACACCTTTGGCCCCTCAGCCCCGTGAACTCATCACCATAGAAGAGGAGTGCGAGAGGCTGGCCCGAGAGCTCAAAGAGGCGAGCGCTAAAAACAAGGCTGAGATGATAAATGAAAAGCCTCTGTTATCTCATTAGTACACCATCAAAAAAGGTTGAGTTTATTGGCCTGACAGTTTTTTTTTTTGTGTCTCACCAGGTGTCCAGGAACAGAGACAGCCTGCGGGCTCAGCTGACCCAGCTCAGCCAGTACCAAGGAGTCCTGACCAGGACGCACTCTCTCACAGCCTTACAGGTGGGACAAACTACATTTCTGCAAACATTCCTGCATCATGTATTACCTTTTCTTTAGATATGATGCTGGTGTGAGCAAACTGTTTGCACACTAAAACTAACTAATGTTGGCTTCACCTCACAGGCACCACCACCTGTACTGGAAAGCCAAGGTCTGTTTGATAACCGCCAAGATGTCCACCTCAGGTAGATTCATTTTCTAAGATGTCCATTATGTGTTTAATGTTTTTTATCGGTGTTTAACGCTGCATTGCCTCTCTCTTTCTTAGTTTCGTGGCAGGAGTGGTCCATCCTTGGAAGGTCCCCTCGTTTGAACGGTTGTTATGGCGGGCATGTCGCGGTTACACCATCGTGGATTTCAGAGAAATGGAGGATCGACTCGAGCATCCGGTCACGGTGGGAACTGGGAGACCGAGAGAGGGGATCGTGGTTGAGAGATAGATATGGAAGTTATTTGTGCGACAGGGGATAGTCTCTGATCATTCCGTTTGCTGTTTCTTCGTTTGCAGGGGGAAATGGTGCAATGGACAGTGTTCCTCATCTCCTATTGGGGAGATCAGATCGGACAGAAGGTCAAGAAGATATGTGATTGGTGCGTAAACCTGTGCATTCGTTAGATTTTTTTATTATTATTATTAACTTGTGAATTTCCACACTAGGGTTGGGCAGTAATACGGTATACCGCGGGGTCTTAAAAATAGCAACGGTATCAGTTTCAATACCGTCATTAAAACAAATGCAATGCACTTATATAGGAGACAAGGAGACAATTAAATATTAAATATAATTCATGTAATTATGTGTGGTTGTCATCACGTGACAGTGTGGAGGAGAAAGTAGTTTTTTTGTTTGTTATGTTATTATGGTTTCAGTATTAGTGTTTGGTATTCAGTTTCTGAACGTTTGAAAATAGGGAGGAAGTTTGACGGTATCAAAATTTGGATACCGCCCAACCCCTATTCCACACTACAATGTCTGTTGAACCTGTTGAACATCTTTTGATTCCCCACCCCACCCCCACCCCCACAGCTTTCGCACACAGACATTTGCATACCCTGAGAGCACTGCTGAGAGAGAGGAGATTCTCCAGGGACTTCAAAGCAGAATTGAAGATATCAAATCAGTAAGTGTAGCTGTTTATCAAAGCACAGAGCACTATCTGTTGAACACTGATACAATCACCAATGCCCAGTCTTTTGTAATGTCTGTATCACACTTACTCACAAATACTAGAAAGCACAAAAATAGCAGTAATGTGTTTTTTTTCTTCTTCTGCTCAGTACTTCTAAAACCCTCTCATTTACCTCTACTTCAGGTCTTGTCACAGACCGAGTCCTTCCTGCAGCAGCTGCTGATGCGGGCGGTAGCTGTGTTGCCCCAGTGGAAGGTGCGTGTGCAGAAGTGTAAGGCGGTCCAGATGGTTCTGAATCTCTGCAGCCCCTCCGTCACAGACAAATGCTTGATCGCTGAGGCCTGGTGTCCCGTTGACAAGCTTCCTGAACTGCAGAGCGCTCTGAGAGAGGGAGGGGTAAGACAAAGGCAGACTCGACATGAATAAATAAGTAAACGCGCCTAATTTCTCACTCTCTTCATCTTTTTCCCTCACCCTCTTCTCCGTTCCTCAGAGAAAGAGTGGCAGTGGTGTCGACTCTTTCTACAACCGCCTGCCTTCCTCCACCGCTCCACCTACCCTGTTTCCCATCAACTCCTTCACAGCTGGTTTCCAGAACATTGTTGATGCCTACGGAGTGGCCAGCTACCGTGAAGTCAATCCAGGTGCGTCTGCTGCACACCGCTAAAAAACGTTTCTTCATTGAAAGAAAAAAAGGACATGTCAGATGTTCAAAGTAGAATCCAGAACATGCTCAACTTCACATGTATTTTAAGTCAAGTCTTGTCTCATTGTGTCAATGCAGCGGTGTACACTATAATTACGTTCCCCTTCCTGTTTGCTGTGATGTTTGGGGATGTGGGTCATGGTTTACTGATGACTGTGGCTGCCCTCTGGATGGTCCTTGAGGAGAAGGACCCTAAACTAAAGAGCAACACCAATGAGGTAATTTAGGGGATAGTCACTCACACTGCAATCACCTGTCAAACACAAGAGCTGGAACGTGATTTCCACCTTGCAAATGAAATAGTGAAATGAAGTTGTTACCTGTCCCTGCGTGTTTCAGATCTGGAGGATGATGTTTGGAGGACGGTATCTGATTCTGCTGATGGGACTCTTCTCTATCTACACGGGGGCCATTTACAACGAGTGCTTCAGCAGAGGCCTCACTACCTTCAACTCAGCGTGGCACGTCGGCCCGATGTTCGAGAAGAACATTTGGAAGTGAGTACATGTCATACGTCTTTTTTTGTTTTCTCCAATCTCCACACATGCTGTTTCTTGTCCATCTTACCTAATAGTATTTTATTTCTTTCAGTTCATCAGTCCTCGCTGGGAACCAGTACTTGTCCATGGATCCCAATGTGTCTGGTGTTTTCACCAGCCCCTATCCATTCGGCATTGACCCGGTACGGCCGTCACACTCATGAACCCGACTCCATTGTCTTTCAAGCTGTCACCTTGTTTGTCACTGCATCCGTCCTCATTCTCTTTTGCTTTGCGCGGTGGTGTCAGGTCTGGGGGCTGTCCAACAACAAACTAACGTTCCTTAATTCGTACAAGATGAAGATGTCAGTCATCATCGGTGTCATACACATGACTTTTGGAGTCTGCTTGTCATTCTTTAACTACTGGTAAGCAATCACGTTTTACTTTTTTGTTGGCGTGTGTTGTGTGTACACCTCCATTCTGGTGTCTTTCCATATTGATTCTGCCTTGGCTTCACATATCCTCGTTTGGTGCTCTCCCTTGTCGTCGTTTGTGTTTTCTCCAGGCACTTTGGTCAGATAAGCAGTGTGTTCTTTGTGCTGATCCCTGAGCTGTTCTTCATGGTGTGTCTGTTTGGCTACCTGGTGTTCATGGTGGTCTTCAAGTGGATCGCCTACACTCCCGCCCAGTCCAGAATCGCTCCGAGTATACTTATCCACTTCATAGACATGTTCCTCTTCACAGACAACCCTGAGAACCCAAAGCTCTATGAAGGACAGGTGTGTGGTTTGTTGATTTCCCTAAAAGAAAGAGATCAGTGTTTTAAGTCATGTTCTACAAATTATGCTATAGTTTTTATATTGATAAATGCATTTTCCTATGTATGAAAATCACCTCAAAGATTCCTGAAACTTGGTTGAGACATCACAGTGAACATTTAGTGTAACATTATCGTATGTCAATATTAGGTTTGCAAAATTCCAGGAATATTCAAGATGAAAACTTTTCATGGGAATAAACAGGAATTTATGGGGAATATATGGGAAATAACGGGGGTGGGGTGTTTAACAATAAAGAATAAATGGAAATAGATTGATTAAAACTTCTTAATTAGCATGCTCAATCAAGCTACATTGGATGCTGGAAAATAATCTGTACACGTGATGGAAGAGTGCGCTGCTGAATGCAGTGCATGGTTACAATTCAAGTTAATAGGCATACTTTTAACCAAAACATGCCATAAGACTGTATTCCCCCAGAAACCAGTGAACATCTTGAAAGTAGAAATAACAATTTGCAGAACGAGCATGTGTTGCTTAAAAGCGTAACAGCCAGTCTTGTCTCTCTTCATGTGCAGATTGTGGTGCAGAAGACCCTGGTGGTGCTGGCCCTGTGCTCTGTCCCGGTCCTCCTGCTCGGGAAGCCCATGTACGAATACATCACATTCAAGAGAAGACTGCGTCATGTAGTGAGTGTGTGTTTGACTGAACTTTGACCCTTATTCTAAAATTGGATGTCTTTTCTGACGGGATTTCTGGTTCTCCACAGCATCAGGAGGAAGAAAGACATCCCCTGGTGGTCGATGAAGGCTCCATCAACACTTGTCAGGGGGAGGTGGAGGGAGGAGCTGCTGAGGAGGAGGCAAGAGAGAAGCCTGAATAACTTAATTCACTAAACAGACCAAATACAGTCAGAGATGTGTCGTTGTGACTCTGTAAGTGTTTAATCTGTGCTGTCTGCAGGAGTTTGATGCTGCAGATGTGTTCATGCATCAGGCCATCCACACCATAGAGTACTGCTTGGGCTGCATCTCCAACACCGCCTCTTATCTCCGACTCTGGGCTCTCAGTTTGGCGCACGCACGTTAGTGGCACCCATACTGATACACACAAACACGATATACATGTTCATACTCACATGATGCACATACACAGACAGACTTCCTCTCTAAAACCAAACACACTCATACTATTTTTTTTTTTCTTCCACCAGTTATTCACATGCACATGATTTTTACCAAGCATTGATGGCTGTCTGACAGTGAGTTATTTGTGTCTCCACAGAGCTGTCAGAGGTGTTGTGGGTGATGGTGATGCGTATTGCGCTGAGGTGGCAGGGATATGTGGGATCTGTAGTCCTCTTTGTGGTTTTTGCCTTCTTTGCTATGTTGACTGTCTCCATCCTGCTGGTTATGGAGGGACTCTCAGCCTTCCTGCACGCGCTCCGTCTTCACTGGTAAGGATGGGAGGGAGGAGAAGACAAAGGGAAAAATGTGTTGTTAAACAATACTAATAAGTAGGCTAAATATCTGCACTGAGTAAAATCTTTGATAGCTTTTTGCTTTAGTCCATGTTTAAGGCGGTTAGTTAGTCAGGTATGTTATTTATGGACCTATAAGACACCAAAAACACAAACATTAGTCAGACATTGACCAGTACATTGTCTCCTGTCCCAAGCTGCCACAAGAAAAGGTTTCCTTCCTAAAACACAACTCCAGTTTTGATTATCATCTAACCAGTAGAACTCATCAGAAATGGACATTTTACTAAAAAGTGTAGCTCTTACATCTGCATACATTGAACAATAAACCATGAAATGCGCTTCATCTTTAGTCTCCCCTAAATCACATAAATTGTAAAGTGTGTCTGCTTCTAATGGCCAATGCAATGTACCTCAACAGAACTGTGCACACACAAATCTGCTTCACATAAGGCTCTACACTGTAGTCATTTTTCATCAGACAATATGTTTGTAATTTAGGTTTGTAACAAACACCTTCCTCATGGATAAAGAGTCCTGGGATTTACTATCAAAGTTATCCAGATCATTAATAATAATAATAATAATAATAATAATAATACATTTTATTTAAAGGCGCCTTTCTCAGCACTCAAGGACACCGTACAGGGATACATAAGACATTTAAAAGCAGCAAAAAATCTATAAAAAAAAAAATAGAAACAACAGAAATTTAGTAATACATTCACAGAGTCTCTTTACACAGGTTTATCATTTTCATATTGGTGTACACATTGCACTGTTAACATTTCTTCACCTGATAAATGCGTGGGAGGTAATAAATATGCTCAGCAAAGCTCATGGCAATCTTCCTATTTGATTGAGTTATGCATTCTGCATGCAAAGTTGACTTTTTGGATTAAGGGTGCTCAGGGAGGCTCAAAATTGTGCTCAGTACATTTCATAGCCGTCTGCACATTACATTTTGATATTTGTTGTGTGTAAATGGAAATGTTTGCCTCATGATGGTGCTAGAGAAGAGATTCAGAGGTCACCAAAACATTCATTTAGATCGATGAATATCCACATTTAGTTTTCTTTCTTATTTTAATCCATTTATGGATTTAAAACAGGGGTACCATTAACAAAGGTCAGAGCAGCACCAAATCAATAATTTCTAAATAAGAAATTATGTTCAGCTTTATGTCCACTGTAGAATAAACTGGACAGGATGAGTGGTGAAGAGATGTATGGGAATGGAGTGGACGGACAAAAATGGATTATGTAGTTTGTATAATTGCATGTTGACTTTGCTTCTCTCTCTTACAGGGTGGAGTTTCAGAACAAGTTCTACAGTGGATCAGGCTACAAGCTGAGCCCTTTCTCTTTCTCATATCTGATCAATCCATCAGCTCCAATATGATCGGCAAAACCCTTTCTTAGGATTGCCAAATGGTTATGTTAACTTATGTATATTATTGAGGACTACAACTACACACATCAGAATGACTTTGTCTCCCTGTCTTAACAATGGTGTTCTAACGCCTGTAGGCTATGAATGGTTTAATTGACTTGCACAATGATCACAATGCTAAAGACTGTTATTTTTGCATCAGTAGAATGAGAATGAGCCCTATATAATGAATTATAATTGCATTATATGAAATGAAAAAATATACTTTTGTATCCCCTTTCTAATTTTGTTTCACTATCAGTGTTATGCACTGCTTTTTAATTAATCCTTTAGTAACGCAAAAAATAGTTATTAAGTTTTCACTGTATGAACATGTATTAAAGACATAAATTATGAAAAGGGAAAACACACCATTAATGATTGTTCTGCAGTTTAAGGGAAGGTATGAATGTTGAATTGGTATATGTATTGTGCTTTGATAAGTAGGATTCTTCAAATGATATCAGGGAGTTATCTTAATGATTTTCATGAGCCAAAGATACTTTTCCCTCATTGTTATGTCTTCCAAGCACACAGAAGTATTCATTGGTAGCAAAAGTTTTTTCAGGTGCCTTACTGGAACTGACTGCTTGTTTATCCATTAATTCTTTTGGGCAGATTGTAACCTCCATTATCATGCCACTATTTTGAACAAAACTCTGCTTGGACATTTCTCTTTTTTTCTGCCTGTTTGCATTGTAAAATTTATCAAATTTGAACTGAAATTAAATACAATTTTCTTGTTTAATCTCATTGTGGGAAGCCATTCACTGAACAGGCTACCTTACCTGTTGTGTAGTCACACTATTTACTGTCACGTATGTCGCTAACTAATTTATGAAGTTACGAGTGATGGAAGAAGTATTCAAATCCTTTACTTGGGTGTAAGTATAAGAAGTAATACCACAATGTAAAAAAATAGGTCATTACGAGTAAGAAATCTAGCATTCAAAATCTTAAGTAAAATAACCTGTTAAGCAGAGAGGTGTATGAATTATATATTATTGCTTCATTAGCATGCTCTGTTGGATAAACTTGTCAATTACTTTTACACAATCCTCATTTTCATATATTTGTATAGTAATATTGTATTATATCTTCCCATCTTACATCTTATTATCATTTTATATTTATTTGTATATATATATATATACTGTCTGGGTGGAGCTTGGTTTAACTATACCATTCTGTGAGTATGCTCATCTCTAATAATGCATAATATTTTAAGATGATTACATGTGTTAAATCTGAATTTACTAGTTATTTATCGGTCAGATGTAGCTATGAGGAAAGTCTGAAAGGTAGTGAGACAGTATAAAATAGAAATGGTAAAGTACAAGTACCTAAAAAACAGACATACAGCACCTTAAGCTCAGTAATTGTTTAATCTTTCCACCACTTATGGACAGCAAAGCGCTTTTTTGTTTTATTATTTTGTTACCCCATATGTAAGCGGAACTACTGAAGCTGGTGTTTGTTTCTTTCAGTGCAAAGTGACCCGGATGTTGTCTGAATGTCAAAGATGGCGCTCCACATGTCACGGTGAATTCTTCTTATCCGATAGCCAGAGTCAAAGATGTTTTCGTATTTTTAAGGGCGTAACGTTTTACCGGATGGTAGCACCCTGAGTGGACTTTTATTTTAATTAACGAAGTAAAAGAAGCTGAGAAGGAGATGGCTTTGCGCGTAATCAGTCGCAGTGTACGGTTGTTAGGTCAAATTCAACGATGCCGTCCACTTATGCCTACAAACCAGACAGGTGAGTTAGCTAAGTTATTATTATAATCCCAGCTCTTTTGACTTATGCGAATCATATTTTGTGTACAGCTTTGTTGTGTTTATGTGTAGTATTTGTTTGATGAAAGCTGTCTGTTATCCAGCTCGGTGTGTGAGTCAGGCTGAGGCAGCCTCCCAGCCGGAGCCCGGCGCAGATGAAAATGAAGCCGTGAACCCGACCTTTGTGAACAGAAACCCCCGGAACCTGGAGCAGATGGCTCTGGCTGTGAAGGACCGGGGCTGGAAGACCATCTGGCCTCACCGGGAGTTCTACCACAGGTCTGGGAGTAGGAGTGGGGGCTTACGTGCAGTGTCCCAAATGATGAGGGGCTTATTTGAGACAGGTTAGGGTAGCACAGGTGCTTTAGCAGGTTCATAATTCATTAAGGACATTGTATGGGGAATTTGGGACACTACACTGCACGTTTACCATGAGTGTGTGTGTGTGTGTGTGTGTGTGTGTGTGTGTGTGTGTGTGTGTGTGTGTGTGTGTGTGTGTGTGTGTGTGTGTGTGTGTGTGTGTGTGGGATAAAATGTCACAAACCTTTGATTAGATAGAGGTGCATCGTAATAGCTGTTACGTAAAATCAAGTGTTTCAATTTCCTGTTGATGTTCATCACACTGTCAAATAACTGCTGTCAATTTCATATATGTACCAAAGATAAAAATGCACATTCTGTATTACTCTTCCATAGTCTGCATTAACGCTTGTACTGTAACTGTGCAGACCTTAATTGAATCAGTTAGACTGATATGTTATTATTATGGGAGACCTGAGTACATAGAGTCAAATCAGAACTACATAAATGTATCTTTCAGGGTTCATACGTTTTGAAAAAAACTGGGAAAATTATGGAATTTGAAAAATGCAAATTCCAGGCCTGGAAAGGTTTTGGAAAAGTCATGGAATTTTTTTTTAACACAGCATAATATTATGTCATTAATAAATGTATTTTCACGTCGTCTTAACCTCAACATTCTATTCGGGGAGCGATATTATGAATCCCACTATGAACCACATAAATTGTCATTCATTTTATAGTTAAACCTCTGAGGGTAAACTTTAACACCAGATTTGTATTCTTATCATATAATGTCGACTGACATTTTCAGGAACACATAGTCATGGAAATTTGCCGAAAAAGTCATGGAAAGGTATTGGTTAAAATGCGTATGAACCCTGATCTTTACCAGGCATTTAATCCTGCAGATCTAAATTCCCTATATATTTCTTCGACTACCTGCTTGTCTGGTTTTTATGTTTCTTATTTGGTGAGTCAAAGACAAATTGCCAAAAAAAAAAAAGATACTTTTCTATATTATATTCCTCCTGCCCCTCTCACTTCCGTTTGGTCACGTTTGTATCTCTCGTCTTTTCAGGTTGGAGTTTTCTCGCACCCAGCACCACGTAACGGCACACGTGTTCTCCAGCAGCTCTCCTGTCCCGGTGCTTTCCTGTTCAACCAAGGAGTGGGCACTGAAGAAGGAGCTGGCTTCCACAAGCTGCGTGGCAGCGTGTCAGGCTGTGGGTGAGGTGCTGGCACACCGATGCCAGCAGGCTGGCATCACCAGGATGGTGTACAGGGCTATTCCCTGGACGTACCGCTCCGACGCTGTGAGTACATGCAGCGCAAACTGCCGTTAGAAAATTGATTTGCCTTTTTCCTTAAGTCATCAGCTGCTTCATGTTTTTCTCTCGTTGACATTTTCTCTTTCACAGGTTCAGTCATTTAGGTCGGCAATGAAAGAGGGAGGAATCACCCTCAGTGAACCCAGAAGGAAATACATCAGTACCTGAATTTAAATGGCCATCTATTGTATCTATTGTTTTGTAAAAATGTCCCCTGTATCCCTTACTCTCTACTCTTTTGTGAATTATGATTGCACCGATATAAAGATGATGAAAGTAAGGTTGCTTGTTCCTGTGCTTTGTCTCTTGCAGATAAAATGTTTCTGAACACAAGCAGTCCTCTGGTGTATTAGTTAATCAAGAAACAAAGTGTTCGGTTTGAGTATAATCATTTATTTTTTTTTCCACTCATAGGGCTTCTTGTAAACAAGAGTGAGGCGCAGACAGTGGCGAGCTTAATACAATAAGGCATAGAGATGCGGACAAGAAAAGGAAAAAATATATATAATTGATCATTTTATTCATAGTACAGTGTGACGTTGGCTCAGGCAGTGGGGACAGTGTGTGCTGTGGGATTATAAAGTGCATGTTTTCTTTAACGGTGACCATGCAGGTTAAATAAAGTAAGCTTTAGCTTGGGTTCAATTAAAGTAACACCAGCATGAAATACGAATATTCCAGATCAGCATCCAGTGATCAGAAGTCTAAAAACAGTATTTTTAATAATTTACCTCAATCCATTAAACGTCAATATAAATACATGAGAAAACCCTGAACATTTGCTCTCGCATTTTGGTATAAACACACATAACATGCACCCAGGTCATTAGCAATTAGGGGTTGATACATGAGAGAATATATATATATATATATATATATATATATATATATATATATATATATATATATATATATATATATATATATATATATATATATATATATATATATATATATATATATATATATCGCAACACTTCGGGGAGTCACATTTGTACTGCAATTAGAGAAAAAGTACAAGATTCATACATACATTATGCAGCCACCACCGCGTAGCAAAAACACTAAAAAAAACACCAGTCATAGAGTCGTATTTCATTCTCAGGTACAAGGCACTCATGCAGCCCTGGTGTTTAAATAGAATGAATAAAAACTAAAATTGGAGACTTTGGTTCTTAACATACTGACATGATAAAAGATTTTCTGTGTAATATACTCATTGGCACATTGGAATAGGAACAGGCTAGTGCCATAAAACTGGCCCTGACTTGGTCCATGATGCACAGCTTACATACAGTGAAACCCTCCCATCAGTCAACAACGAACGTCTTGTGAAAAACACTTCCAATGAGAGAGAATATGAAAAACATTTAAAACCGTCTACCTCGGATTGGCAGCGTACTCGTATACAGAGGGAAAAAAAAGAAAAGAAAACAGTAATTGCATAGACATCATCTCTGGAGTGATGACGCAAGAGCTGAAGAAGGGGAGAGGGAACGAGGAGGGAGAGACCAGTACTTCTGTATGTGACTCTAAAACACTGATAAACATAATACTACAAATGTACACTGATAATGACTTCAGCCTTCAGATACACTGGCTCTACAGCAAGATCCTTTTAACAACAGTGAACCATCTGCAGTAATAATTGTCAACAGAGATATGCAATGAAACATAAATTAAAAACGTTCATCATCTAAATATGTCAAATATAAAGTTAGAGTGTATCATTGTATGAAAACCTTGGAATATATATTACCAGCGCACACTTTCCTTCAGGTGTTTTCAGGATTATTTCTCCCCACCATAGAATTCCTACTTAATGGGTCCCCCTCCCTCCTGTCTGTGCTCTTCCGTCTCTTTGATCACTTTAGGGTTTGCTTTGACCGGTGTCTGGCAGGCTTCGTGGTTCAGGTGAGACATCCACACACGCCCTCTGGTGAATCAGACCCCGTCGGCCTTGGCTACGCCTCCGCTGCCCAGGAGACTCCCTCGGACTGCCGAGCAGCTTTTGAAGGCAACAAAGAAGTAAAAGTGCATCTTATAGAGCAGCATAGACACTCAACAAAGATTTTGACAGTTTTCCAACCTTAAATCCGGGAAAGAACAATAACATATATCTCTTTAAATCAAAAAGTGGGATTTTATTTTAAATACAGAAGAACTTCAACTATCAAAATTAAAGTGAGATTGTATTTTGCACTTTCAGTACCAACTAAACTCATATTGCTTCGCTATCGCACACCTCATTCCGGAGTTAATTTCAACACAAGGCTCATGTAAGTTGAGGAAAAGGAATTTCCTCAACTTACAAATTAGCCATTTGTGTGTGCAACGACTAAACTATAAAGAGCATGAAAGAGATACTGGCGCTCGGCTTCATTTACCTGTTCACGTCCTTTATCCTCCTCGCTGATGGACTGCATGAGGGAGAAGAGGTTCATCCTGCCACTGCGATTAGCACTCAGAGTGGCAACCTTGGGATGAGAGAGAGAAAGATTCAGTGAAGGAGTGAGAGGGACACATCAAGATAAACAGCTTCAGATGCTGTGTGTGTGTGTGTGTGTGTGTGTGTGTGTGTGTGTGTGTGTGTGTGTGTGTGCGCGCCAGGCAGTCTGATCACCTTGTCTGGTTCATTTACTGTGATAGTAGGACAGGCATCTGGTGGTCCTGTCTGCCCCGGCCACTGGTTGTTCTCAGACTGTGGGGGGGGCTCTTCAAACACCTGGGTGTGTTTTTGGAAGATAAAAGGATTGAAGATTAAACATATGCAGGATTTAAAATTCTAATAACATAACTGATGTAACTAATTACCTCTGTGTGTTCCTCTGGATCTTCTATTTCATCTGGGCTACCCAGATCTTTTTCATCTAGACTCTCTAAATCCTCCTCATCACCCGGCTCATAATCATCAAGTCCCTCATAATCATCATCTTCATCATCATCATCCTCCTCCTCTTCCTCTGCTGGCTTTCTTTTCTCCCCTCCCTCCTCCTTGCATACTGATTTTTGTCTCTGGTCTCTCGACTTTCGCCTCCAGAGTGCGCTGTGACGCTGCTGGCTGCAATGATGGAAAAAACATAACAGCACAATTCTTACATGAGCCCACAAATCAATCCCTCAAAAAGCCACAGACAGCAGCAAACAAACAAAAATGTTGATATTGTCTTGTAATTTTTATGTCAGCAAAGCTTTATCATTTTGGAACAGAGATCTTTATACAGCATTATACCAAACACCACGGCTGACCTTGCATTGAGGATGCCGCTGTAGGTGTGCAGCTGCTTCATGAAGCCTTCGTTGGGCTTGACGATGGACCGGCAACTCCTAACGTAGGACAACGCCATATCCAGTGACCAGTGCTGCTGCTTCATGGCGTAGGAGATCACCGTGGATGCCGAGCGAGAAACGCCCATCTTACAGTGCACCAACACGGCCTGTCCACTTTTCCTGCAATACACAAAGATCAAGAGGAACTCACTCAGTTATTTAGGTATTTTGCTTGACAAATAGTGAAAGGATAATTAACTGAATGGAAGTATTAGTCACAATGTGACAACTCAAAACTGCAGCAAATTTGCCGGTGAGGCAAAGCTAGGAACATAGTACATGATATAAAGCAGAAGTTGAACATTTTAAGAAATGCACTTATTCACTTTTCTGGCAGAGAGTTAGATGAGACGACTGATAGCACTCTCATGTGTGTGCGCTCAATATGAAGCTACAGCCAGTAAGCTTAGCTTAGCATACAGCTAGCCTGTCCATAGGTAAAATAAATAAATCTGCCTACCAGCACCTATGAAACTCAGTAATTAACACGTTATAATACCGTTAGTTTAATCCATACAAAAGCCAAAGTGTAAAAACAACATTTTAAAGGGGGAGGGAGGGGGCTCTTTTTGGGACTATTTTCTTGGCCATGCACAGTAACTTCCTGGACTGTCCACCGGTTGCCAGGCAACTGCTAAGAGCCAATAAATAGTCCAGCAATTAGTGAGCTTTAGAGGAGCTGGTGGACAGATTTGTTACTATTGGACAGAGCAAGGCAAGGCAAGGTAAGTTTATTTATATAGCACATTTTCATACTGTACACAGAGGCAATTTAAAGTGCTTTACACAAAATTTACAAAAAAAGCATTTCGAAGAAAAATAATTAAAAAAAAAAAAATGTGTATAAAACGTACTAAGACAACGAGATATTTTTAGTGCAAATTATCAGCAGCAATCAGAGTTTACATAGCCAGTTTTCAGGTAAGCAATCATACAGTTTGAGCCTATTATTTTCAATTTTAATTTTTTTTTTTTTTATTTACTGATTTGATGTTTCATGTAGTCAGTCAGTGGTAGCATGTCATTCCCAGGTGGGTGCTACTAGAGAGTCCCCCCCCCCGGCGCTTTTAGTGTCTATGATAAAGCGCTATATAAAAGTAATGAAATATTATTATTATTATTAAAGGGTTCATAGTGTGGAAGCAAGTCAGAGATGTATTTGGGCTTAGACCATTGACTGATTTGCAAACAAGTAGCAGTATTTTGAAGTCAATTCTATGATAGACTAGTAGCCACTGCAGAGACCTGAGAACTAGTGAAATATGTTCCATTTTCTTAGTCTTAGTTAGAACTCTAGCAGCAGCATTCTGCATCAGCTGTAGCATTTTTGGTAAGGCCTGAGATACAGTTACAGTATTCTAACCTACTGGAGATTAAAGCGTGAATTACTTTTTTCTGGGTCTTTGTTTTGACATGCATCCTCTAATTCTGTTATGTTTTTAAGATGCTAATAGGCAGATTTTTCTGACTTGCAAGATCTGACTTAAAAATGACATCAACATTTCTTACTTGGCTTTTAGGCTTAAAAAAAAGGGAATTAAGATGTGCCTAAATGTTCAGCCTTTCTTCAGTGGTACCAAAGACAATTACCTCAGTCTCATCTTTGTTTAGTTGCAGGGAACTGTGGCACATCTAGTCATTGATTTGGTCAATGCATAGACAGGGGCAAAGTCACTCGATGAGAGAGCCATGTACTGTATAATGTGTCGTCTGCATCGTAATGGTAAGTGATTCTTTTTGCATAATTAGGCCTAGTGGGAACATATATAGGTTGAATAAGAGAGATACCAGAATTGAACCTTGAGGTACCCCACACGCTAGGCTAGGCTGGGCTACCTGCTAAGCTAACCATCTTGTGGGTCTAGCTTCATATTTTGCAGACTCTTGAGAGTGATATCAATGTTATCATCTAACTTTATGAGTATTTTCCAAAAATTTTGAAAACTTGTTTTAAAGGACTGTATACAATCTGTACTGGTCTATGTAACAATACAGGAGGTTATCATGGACTGTTGGTACAAATCACCTTTTAGTATCAGGGGATTTAGTGTCAAACATCCCCCCTCCTGATTGAGCTTCAGTCTGGTTGCAGCAGTCAAAAATATATGAAACATATTATTAGTGATATGGTTTTAGCTGGATAACTCTAAATGTGATGTGGTTAGTGATGTGATAGCAATGTGATTGTCTACAGTTGTAACCTGCAAAATACAGCACAATGCCTTTTGACAAGTTTGGGGTTTCAGGACTACCTTGCAGTGTTGATGAAGTTGTAGGTGTCTGTCCAGTGAGAGAGCAGGTCGGTGGCTTCCACATCGTACACTCTGATGTTCATATAAGTGAAGGACTCTGGGAAAAAGTTGTCAATCTCCCTGGTCACATTCAGAATATAGCCCACACTGAAAAACATACAGACACACACTTAGAACCACAGTGGTGACTTAGCAAAACACAATGCACAATTCAGTTTTACCCCTGTCACGGGACAATTGGAACTAGAGATGGACAACAACAATAATACACAGAGCTATAGAAAAATGTTGCAGGTGAAAAACACTGACTTGTTTTTCTTCAGCTCCTCAAAGTTAGCTGCGTTCCACTCAGAGCCCTGAAACCAGATAAAGGAGAGGTTCACTTGAGGTCACATGACAAAAAGGAAAGGGCCAACAGAACTGTCTTCCCTATCGCTGTCAACACAGATGTTCCACAAAGGGGAAGTTACGCTCACATTAACATCCTGATAAAAAGCACACTTCCGTCAGTTTATTGCCTAAAGTATAAGAAAGGCTTCTCGCCATGCTGGTAAAATGAAGATCATTACTGTCTTTGAAGCCCAGCAATCACTTACCAGGTAAAGGTAATCAAATATTTTGGAAGGTTTGTCCATCTGAGCCATAGTGACCAGGATCTCGTTGTCAATGTACTCCTTAAAGGGTCTCATGTCGAAGCCTATCCTGGTCTCCAGGGCAGAGTGCACCTACAGTAGCAAAGGAAAGTTATACAGGCATACATACATTCTCTTTTTTATACATTTTTTTTTTCCTAGTAGTTCTCTGACACTCTTCAAGCCAACTTCCTCTTTATATCTGCCTGCATGTCTTACCATTTTAGATGTGAGATTGTCCAGGTCTTCAGTCCTCATGATGTCTCTCAGATGCTCTTTGATCAGCACCTCGTTGGAAATGCGGTCTGCCGAGCTTCCCATGCAAGAACAAGGGAAACTTAAAGTACAAGCTGACAACTTTCATTGTATTTCCACATTCATAGCAGAGGTGGAATGTAACTAAATATATTACTACACTTAAAGAGCTCATATTATGCTCATTTTCAGGTTCATAATTGAATTTAGAGGTTATATCAGAATAGGTTTACACAGTTTAATTTTCAAAAAACATCATATTTTTGTTGTACTGCACATTGCTGCAGCTCCTCTTTTCACCGTGTGTGTTGAGCTCTCTGTTTTAGCTACAGAGTGAGGCATCTCACTTCTGTTCCATCTTTGTTGGGAGTCGCACATGCTCAGTACCCAGCTAGCCCGTTTGTCACGGAAGTAAGCAAAAAAGCATAATATGAGTACTTTAACTACAGTTTAGAAGTACTTGTATTTGACTTACCTCTGTCCATTACTGTCCCTGCGGACCGACTCCAGGTCGTTCATAGCTTCCCACTCGTTGAGGCAGAAGCGGTCTGACTCGATGTGCTGGTGGTAGTGCTGGGCCCACTCCAGGCCGTTGCCTGGAATCACTGCTGCCTTGACTGCCCGCTCGCAGCAGCCGTGCAACGCCTGCAGCACTGACCTTACAGCGGCGGGGAGGCAAAAGATGATGTATATTTGAGGACACTAAAAAAACTTAAAAAGGAGCTACAGAGGCTAGAAATGCAAGATTTAGAGTGAGTGGAAGTCATGTTGTTGTGCTTTAGGAAGTGATGTGCGCTGGATGCCATAGTAGGGACATTCATGTTTTTACATTAATGCGTGGGTGTCAGCATTTTCACTCACCACATGGTCTGCATAGAAACAGGCTTAAAAATTCTGATCTCTTCAGCTGTCGTAACGCTAAAACCACTGTGGATAAAAAGAAAGAAGTATGAGCTACAATACGGAGAATAAAGAGCAGAAAGAGAGAACTGAGGAAATAATACTTATTAGAAGCACTGTTGGACTACCATGAAGAAGACAGAGAGAGATTATTCAGTGTAAATTTGTGATGGTTCTTGTAAAGACCGTGAGGACAGAGAGAGAGAAATTAGCACAGTTGGAGGTGTGAACCAGACTGATGAGGGTGAACATGCTCGTGTGACATGGCAGCCGATCAGAGCTTGTGACAGCAGATGAGTTAAAAACACAGCAGTCAACAGCAGAGCTTGACTGTTTTTAGCACTGCTAACTCTCAGTTTCAGTGCCCTTCTCTACATCCTCCTCTTAGCATTGACGGCTAATAAGAACACTGAAATGAGTGGCGCAAGCCATAAAACAGCCTCAACCATTTTAATAAAAGCATAGCTGGTTGTTAAGGTCACTAAAATCTACACTAAAACTGAGTTAGTAGATGTTTGGGGTTCTGGATGCCCCACAATGTAAACAGGGAGTTGCTTTTAGTGATAGTGAATATTTACTGATTCAGAAAGAAGCCAAACATACTTTACTTTCATTTCAGTGCACAAACACATGATCTCCATGCTTATGTAAGGGTCTGAGTGAGCGATAGGAGCAGTTGTAATTTATGGAGAATGATTCCGCTCCATAAATAGAGAGTCCATTACTCATTCACATTATCTCTGGCCAGAATCCCAGACATCAGACTGCACAGTCTGTGCTGCAGCCTCACAAACTCCCTGCTTGTGCATTTACACTTTCAATTTATTCCTCATTCCCTTTTTTAAATAGTTCTTACCCGTCTCCGTCCAGATACACCTGGGTGTCGCTCCATACTGGCAGAACCAGGCCGATGGTGCACTGATCACTGCAAAGAGGCAGGGAGGACACAGGAATAGTGACTTGTCGAAGCTAAACCAGAAATTATTAACTGAACAGAAATGTTATCTCTGTGACACAGTACACCTGCATCTTGGTTACACACACCTCCGTGAGTTGGGGAAATCCATGCCCAGTAGGATGCTCTCGTGTTTTTTGCCGAGGGTGGAGACAATGATCAGATACCTGACTCTGACCGAGCTGATGGACTCCAACTGCACCGCCTGCATGACACAGTGCGGAGGACGAGAGCAGCAGGGAGACAGAGGATGTGGGAGACACAAAGGAGACAAAAAGGAGGGCAAGAGGAGAGAGGCCAATTACAATTAATGTACTTATATGCAACGTGTTTTCCTCCGAAATCAAATTATGGAAGTCAATGTTGTTTTTAAAGAGAAACACAGATACTGGCTATAATCCACTTAAATGACCACTCCTGTGCTCTTTTCACACTCACTGACTGGCGGAATACATGTACATGTATATACATGTTCACAGTAACTCCTTCCAAAATTAAATTTTTTTTCTGCCATCCACACAGTTTCTGGTTTAAATATATTTCTGGGTAGTCCATCATACACAATTATTAGTCCTTCTTCCCACATTGATGCATGGTGATACAGGTAAAAGTAAAGTGGTGTATTCAAGTCCTAGTGGGCATTTCTTAAAACCATGACTATAAGAGCTGACTACCGAATAAAAGATGTAAGATTTTTTAGTTTGTCTTCTGAATTTGACAGGATTTCAGCTGTATCACCATGGAATAATAACATAACTGATGCAAAAAAACAACTAAGTGTTCAGCATAAGGGATGTTTCAGATTTCTGCAGCATGCTTTCACATTTTAGAGCTGAAATGAATCCTGCAGCTGCCTGAACAAATTACTGCTTAATCCAAAAATCAGTGGAATGCTTTGGAAAGTATCAGTAATATGTTGTTTTGCAGTACTGGACTGAAACATGCATAGCTAGTACAGTATAGGGCTGGGCAATATATCGATATTATGTCGATATCGTTATATGAGACTAGATATCGTCTTAGATTTTGGATATCGTAATATGACATAAGTCTTTTCCTGGTTTTAAAGGCTGCATTACAGTAAAGTGATGTACTTTTCTGAACTTACCAGACTGTTCTAGCTGTTCTATTATTTGCCTTTTCCCCACTTAGACATGATGTCCACATTACTGATGATTATTTATCTAAAATCTAAATGTGAAGATATTTTGTTAGAGCACCAGTTGTCAACCCTAGAATATCACCGCAATATCGAGGTATTTGGTCAAGAATATCGTGATATCTGATTTTCTCCCTATTGCCCAGCCCTAGTACAGTATACAGTATAATCTATTGATGTGGAGTTCAGCTTACACGTTTACACTAAACTTATACTAATACCCCATAGTCATGTTGTCCTTAACAACTTATAGAATATGACTATCTGACGTGTCCCAGCCAATCATATAATAATTACAATCAAATTAAATTGATCAGGTGTGATGTGTGTGAGACGTTTTGCATTCGGAGTGCCTGCTCTGGTGCATCAAATCAAGCCTAATTGTTTTTCACAGGTAAACTGTTGGACCATAAACTTCTCACTGTGTGACGGTCTGACTGAACAGAAGAGGTTATGATGATTCCACCATAATCAACTCAATATATGATTGAACTCTACATACTGATGTTATGACCTTTACCTGAGATATATGATTATACATGTTGATGGAAAAGGATTATTTGGCTTACCAAGCAAAATTCTTTCTGCATAACAACTTTTACTGATCTGATTTGCAACCTGCAGGTAAACATGAGGCCTCACCAGCTTGATGGTATCTTCTGGTCGGAGCTGTTCAACCATGGCATGAAGTTGTCTGTGCTGTGGAGCTCCACCGCCTTCTTTCACAGAAGAAGGTGGAGCCCCCTCATCGAGGCCCCCGCCCTTGCCTTCTTCCAGCAGAAGGGCCGCCCCCTTCACGAGGGCAAAGCTCTCCCTACAGATAGACAGAGATCAGCCGCTGTAATCCACCAACTGGGAATCATTTTGTCAGGACTGTTATTAGATGTCAATTCCAAGACAACACTGGTGCACATCTACCTTTTCTGAAGTCTCCCTCTTCTTTGGAGGCTTTCATCCTTAAAAAAAAAATCAATCAAATCAAATCACAAAAAAGCCTCATCAAGAAGACTGAAAAATGAGAGAATTAACTTCTATTGTGTTTGTGTGATTCAGTTTTCTCAAAGGTAATGATGTATGATTTATCTGTTCTATACATTCCAGCAGACTGTAACATTTTGGTTGTGCAGACTGTTTGAAATCGTAAAAAAGGGTTGACATATGCTCATCCCCAAAGAAAGTTCTAAGCAGATGATGGAGTTGTAATACAGTAGATAACATGAGTAAACATTGTTTTGCTCCCAAAATGGCACATTTCTAACTTGATGGAAGACTAACGTGTTGGAACACTGTGACAAATCTTCTGGGAACATTGGAGGCAGTGTGTGTGAGGTCTTTCCTGTTGCGAAGTGTGGACAGAAAAGGCCGGAAAAAAATGTTCACTAATTTCTCGGGTGAAATGTGGTGCAACAAAGATAAGGTGCAGTGGAAGACTGAAGTGAGGGGACAGACACAAAGAGTGATGTGTAAGCACAGGGAAGAGGAATCTAAGGGGGTGGAATTAGTGAAATCATACAAAGATAAGAAATTAAGCAGAAACACAAAGCAAGAGAGGGGAAGGAGAAAGAAACACAAAAGAGCGAGTTGTAGCAGTAGTAACAAGGGTTAACAGAGAAAGAAACTTGAGACAGTAACATTACCTGTTACGCAACTGACATGTCCAGACAGAGTCAAGAAAAAAAAAAGAAATTAAAGAGGAGAAGCCAGGAGAGGAACGATGAGGGTTTGAAGAAGAAGAAGAAGAAAAAAGGAGAAAACACAAGTTAAGATAGTAGAGTGATTAGATACTGTGACCAAATATGCACAAAATGAGACTTGGACCCACAGTCAGGTCATTTATGGTTTAGCTAGCAATGACAAAGACCAGAAGAAAAGCCAGGTTTTGGATGTAAAGTTAAATAATCTTAATGATAGAGTGACAAAATGAGAGGAGATAAAGTTAAATAACTACAGTGGCAATGGAATAAGGTGATCCAATCACTCTCTGACACTTTAATGAATGTGAAATGCAGCTAAATCACTCTGACGATGTTGATGACTAAATCTGTGGCAGGTTTGCCCTGTAAGCTCATCAATGCAATCACATCACTGGCAGCAACTGAAAAACTAAAACGGCCCTTATTATCTTTCAGGCAAATGTAGTGATGGCTGCTCTTCATGAAGAACTTGGACGGTCCAGCATGAACAGCTGGTACAGGTCGGAAACACTATTTGTAAAGAAAACTTTCAAAATGACATTATCTGAGGATATGATGCAAAATGCCCTACTTGTGTGTGTTCAACAAGGCATGTGGATGACTGAACTCACTGGAGCAGTGGAGATGGATGGGAGTCTATGCAGGGTCAACAGAGCCATTGCAGAGTACAGATCTGTCTCCACTAAACCTGCTGTTGCGGGCAGGCTCAGACAGGCACTGCAGGTTCCTCAGCCAAAAGTGTGCCGTGGGCGGGCAAATAGTGGTATTTTCTTCTGAAATGACACACAGATATTTGGATTTGAATTCATCCATTAAATAGGCTTTATGCCAGATATTCCTAGAGAAGAGGATTGAGGTAGTTGTCTGCTACATGAAGTCCTATGAAATGGAAGGAATAGTTTAATCAAGTAGAAGTAGAGTTGGGCAATGTGAGGATAAATACATAGACTTTACACAATAATGTCAGAGGTTTTGTCACATCTATGGTTTTATTATGCCAACATTGATCAATGACATTTCTGGATTAACAGGATTTTTGAATCAATGTGATGAAGCACCTTGATATTTTGGCACCTCCCCTAGATTATCAGAAATCAGACATTTTAAATAGTTATTTAACCTATAAATTGAATTTCAAGAAAATGTCATAATATTGTCATGATATCAATAACGTGGTATAAAATGACATAGACTGATAGACGATTTTAAATCACGTCCCAGATTCTTTCTATATACAGGAACGAAGCTGCATTCCTAAAGTGCCACACACTTGTGTATTGTGTACGTTATAATAGCAGATAGAAAAGAACGACTATAAAAATTAAATAAGATAAAATACTCCCTCTTGTGCATATTAGAGTGTAGTGATTGCTATAATTAAGTAGCCTACAGTCTTGCAAATAAGGATGCGTCTTAGGCATAGACTATATGGTCTTAGGTCATCATGCATTAGCCAATATGAACATTAAGTAGGCCTATATAAGATCTTCCCATAAATGGTTCCTTGAGTCTGTGGACTGCTGACCATCGGTATGACGTGAACAGTGCGGTGAAATGGCTTTAGGCATGCACATGGTACACTAATTTATGTCGTAGCAGTGTTAACAGCCGACTAATCATAACGAAGTAGTTGACTACTTGACTGACGAGATAAAAACAGCCCGCGGTTCGTTACTGCAACAAACCCAACAGCAAGCTACGGTATGTAACGTTAGCCTGTCAGTCAGCGGACGGCAACGTTAGCCGCTCCTAATAGAAATTATAATAATTCCCTAAAGAAAAACAATTTATTTCCTCACCTTTTCCAGACTGGGTCCACTCGAATTTCCTGCTTTGAAGGTTGCTTGTCTGTTCCTCAAGTACAGAGTGCTCCTTATTCCGCCCTCTGTCGCTTTCGAGGGTAAAGACTTCACCATTTACAGCGCAGCGGCTCAGGCTGCCCCAGTGGAGGACACATCAGTCAACACCGAACAGAAGCAGCGCGAGCCCGAGGACACGAAGATGCAGGAGGAGACAATGATGTCATACGCAAGGAAACTTGGAGGCACGTAGTCCCACAGGCCACAGTGGCCACAAAAAAACAGCTATTTTCAAAAGGAAAATTATACAGTTCTTGGTTTTCAGGCTGGCTGTCAGCAAGTATTCAGATGATTTGCATAGGTAAAGGTAGCAATTACTACAATGTTAAAATACTCCTGCATTAAAAGTCTTACTTAAGTAGCCTAAAAGTACACAAGTATTATCAGCAACAAATGCACTTATGCAGCAAAATGGCCAGTGTTATATTTTATCAATATTTGATTATAATTACCATTTCATTTACTGACTGAAAGATGTATTTAAGGCTAGCTGGTCGATAGATCTAGCTATGGCTGAAGGATACGCTATTGTCCGCTCCTTTTTTACACGATCCCAGGAAGCAAAATCAGAGGAGAAACGTAAACATCTCCATACCGGGGTGAGATGTTTGGGGAGGTTGACAATTTGCTCCCAAATAAAGTAATAATAATACAAAATGCTGAACGACGCATTCAGCTAGACTGATGTTTTATTTATATAAGAATTGTACACGTATTTTTACAACTGACATTCTGACCATCAATTAACAGACAAGACGGACATTAAATTTGTATAAGAATGTCAAGAAAATACGTCCATCAGAGAGGAAGACTGTAAAACCAGCCCCCCATGGCATGGATGTAGCTAAACGTTCTGTGTTAGTGGGGAGACGTCAGCGTGTGGAGGATGGTCTGGCAAAGCCAAAGCGAGGCCACCCGTTCAGCTGAAATAGCTGCAACTCCACGCAGGCGCAGTAGGCCTATATGAAGTCAAACACTTCCTGGTTTCTGTGGGAGGAACGCTGTGTAAAGTTTTGTCACAGTGAGTGGAGCAGACGTTGAAGGTTAAGATCTGTCTGGGCTGAGTGTGTATACGTCCATCCTCCCCACACAGTTATACGCTCTTCTGTCCCAAGAGGACTTGCGTCCATTTCGACCGTTAAGTGGGATGCAAACTGTTGGTAAACTCATGAAGGTGTTCGTGACGAGGCGCATCCCGCAAGAGGGAATGAAGATCCTGACAACGGCGGGAGTGTATGCAGTATTTTTAACTGTTATTTGACAACAAATCGACAGGGCTGCATTTATTAACAAAACTATATACAGACTATGGCTGTTCTCCTAGTGTACCCTGTCTGTCATCAGTTTTACTTGGATTCATGTTACACACTTCAGTAGCAAATAGAAACTGTGAGATCTATTACATTGAAGTCCACTGTGACAGACTGTGACCTCTCACATTCACCACTACAGTTAGTTTATTTAGCTAACCTATATGCTTTAAATCAGCCTGTATGCCTGAATGACATGCCATTTAATGCATTTGGTTCTTTTCTGTCTCCTTGGAAGCAGGTGTGAGGTGTCTTTGTGGGACTCGGATGAGCCTGTGCCTAGGGCAGACCTTCTCAAAGGTGTGCAAGGAGCTCATGGTATTCTCTGTCTGCTGTCAGACAAGATTGATGCTGAGGTTCTGGATGCTGCAGGTACTCATTGTGTGGGTGTGTGTGTATGATCCATTTAGTCCCACCTGCTTTCCAGAGAGTCCACTGGGTACATAAGAATAAGAATAGTAATTATTAGGGATGCACCGAATCCAGCTTTTTGGGGTTCAGCCGAATACCAAATCCAGATTTTTGGGGTTCGGCCGAATACCGAATCCACTGGTTAAGATTATACTGAAACCGAATACTGAATCCTACTCCCATCCTCAGTCCACACATTAATGAAGTAAACACCTGCTTTCCAGAGAGTCCACTGGGTACATAAGAATAAGAATAGTAATTATTAGGGATGCACCGAATCCACTAGTTAAGATTCTGCCGAAACCGAATACCGAATCCTACCTATTCCCATCCTCAGTCCATTAACGCAGTAAACACAATAATGAAGTAAACAACGTCCACACGGCCCACTGTTTGTTCGGTGTAGGGCTAGCAAAGCTGGTAATGATCGTCTGGTTAACACCAGTTTTTAGCTGTGACTGACCTTCCTTTGCCGTACCTGAAGTTGCTGCATTTTGGCTGCTGTCTGTAGATTCCTTCATGCACAACTCGTATTATTTCGGATGTTTCATACGCAAATGTTTTAACAGTATACATTTGGTCCAATATGTGCTGTAGAAAATGCTACTTAGTTTAATGGAAAATCAATAAAAATTGCTAAACTTCAAATGTTTTAACAGCGGCGATGTTGTGTATTGTTTAGGGTTCTTGCCACCACGAGATGAATCGGCATTGCAAATTGAACATGTAGCTCGACTTGAATCGCCTTCTTTTGACTGAAAGTACTGCCAAATACCACTTTTTTTCTGTTCACGAGTTCCATTTTCACTTTCTCACAGCCTACTGCATTGAACGGTCCAACTACGTAAATACCTTCCCGTAATCAACGGCGGTGTCATTACATCGACCAGCGTAGCGCCAACGTAGGGTTCAGTTCAGTGGAAACAAATTCTAAGGTTCGGCAGAAACCGAACCCTGTCAAAAAGCCCAATATTCGGCCGAAGCCGAATCCTGGATTCGGTGCATCCCTGGTAATTATAATTTGCTTTAGTTACAAATTGCTTTAGTTACAAATGACTGTATTTTCATTTTCTAGGAAGTCTGTTTATTTTTTTATTAATTGATCAGTCTATAAGAAGTCTATAAGATATTAGCAGAGCCTAGAGTATTTTGGGGTACATTTTTATGCTTTTATTACAGACAGTTGTAGAGAGATGACAGGAAATGAGGGAGAGAAAAGTGGTTGGATTGGATTCAAATCATTGTTACAATTCATGGTCAGCATCTCAACCCCCTGGCACCCCTGATTTAATTTAATGTTGTAAGACAATTCACCATGAAAACTTCCAAGGGGAATATGAAACAGAGAAAAGCAACACAGTCACAGATTATTTGCATAATGTACTGTATTTTATTAAATGATTGTTTGATTATCATTTGGTAAAGATGAATTTTCAATCAAGCAACTAATCAATAAAAACTCAATTTAAAACAATTCCAACTGTAGTAAAATTCTGTTAATCAAGTGTCTAGATTTCCGTGTTTCAGCTGGTCTGTCTCTGATTTCAGGGCCAAACCTGAAAGTAATCAGCACCCTGTCAGTGGGATTTGACCACTTGGCTATCGATGAAATAAAAAAACGGTAGGTTACATTTAAAAAAAATCATATGCTTATATGTATGATGAAGTGTCACATGGCTTCAAAGTTATATTGGTGTTTGTTTTCAACAGTGGTATACGTGTTGGATACACTCCAGATGTCCTGACTGACGCCACAGCAGAACTGACCGTAGCTCTGCTGCTGGCCACCGCTCGCAGATTACCAGAGGGAGTGGAGGAGGTCAAAAAGTCAGTCTCAACACATTTACACTAATAACTGTCTCCCTCGGGTGACCCAATGATCTTACTGTCTCGTTCTCTCTCAGTGGAGGCTGGAGCTCGTGGAAGCCTCTCTGGCTGTGTGGTTACGGTCTTTCTGGCAGCACAGTAGGAGTCATTGGACTGGGACGCATCGGTGAGGCTTGCTGTTGCTGCTTCATTTCCTTTAGCACTGCAGCTACATTATCATCATAACACATCATATCTCATATGACTAGTAGTAGCCAAGTAGTAGTAGCCTGTAGCCAAAATCAGTGTTGACATTCCTAACTGGCATTGTATGATTATTATTTTTCCGATGAAATTCAAGACCTGGTCATAGGTGAATAACTGTTCTTGTTTGTGTCCAGGCATGGCCATTGCTCGGAGACTCATGCCCTTTGGAGTTAAGAGGCTGCTCTACTCTGGGAGAACGGCCAAGGCCAACGCTGCCGATGTGAATGGAGAGTTTGGTAAGAAAAAGGAGAGAAACACACACAGCAAAATCTAGGTGAAAAATCTAATAACGTTATAAAACTATCTAATAAAAATAATGTTTTTTTTATGTTTTCTCTCGTTCCCCCTTTGTTCCTCCTTGTCACCTCTCTGTTGAACAGTTTCCCTGGATACACTTGTGTCTGAGAGCGACTTCATAGTTGTTTCCTGCTCCCTGACGCCAGAAACCCAGGGGCTGTGTGACAAGGCCTTCTTCAGCAAGATGAAAAACACAGCGGTCTTCGTCAACTCAAGCAGGTAGACTTCCAAAGCAGCTCAGATGTGGGTGTGCATTATGGGAAAAGCATTGGTTTGGAAGCATACCCTGTCTTGATTACTTACTTTTTTTAAGGGTGTAGACAGTTGTCATGTATTTCTGCCACCAGCTGTTGTTTGTGGTTAAATACATAAGGATGAAGATGTAGTAAATAATTGTTTTTAGGGGAGCTGTGGTGAACCAGGAGGATCTGTACGAGGCGTTGACCAGCGGACAGATAGCTGCAGCTGGACTAGATGTCACAACACCTGAGCCCCTCCCAACAAACCACCCTCTTTTGACTCTTAAAAACTGTGGTGAGTAAACAGAATGTGAAATATAGATACATTTTTTTTTTGGGCCTCTTTTCCTTCCTGCTTTGACAAAAATGCCCACATGTAATTTGGATTTGACTTGATTTTCTTTTTTAATGGTCTTCTGTCCTCTCCTGTCTTGTGCAGTGGTGTTACCCCACATCGGCAGTGCCACCTACTCCACAAGAGGCGTCATGGGAGCTTTGTCAGCTCAAAACCTGCTGGGAGGTTTACAGGGCACAGACATGCCCAGTGAACTCACCTTCTAGTGCCTGAAACTGAGCTGATGTGCCTACTGCCTCTTCTGGTGCTGCAGTAACAGAAACTAGTAATGTACTGATCTAGTAATGGTCTCCTATGTGAGATCAAAGTGTAGAAGGGATGAAAAAAGAATTCTAATGTAGTTCAGAAATTCTCAGATCCATATTTACTTCATGTCAGTGTTAAATTAATAGTTTAATTTGATCCTGTCAGTTACTAATGAGCTGCACCTTCAATATACTGTACAATGTGCATTTCTGAGAAAGGAAATGCTTAGTGTCAAATCAATTCAATTGTATTTATAAAGCCTAATAGTGCAATGTTTTGTCATCTCAGATATGTATTCAAGTTCTTGAAAAATAGACTAATGCACAAACTAGCATCACTCCTTAACTGTTGTTCTCATTAAGCCACTATGCATGCTAATTCTCGTGGAGAATTGCAAAACCTTTTCTCATTTGCATTTAAAATGTCTCCTTCAAAATAGAATCACTGGCTTGCCATAAAGATAAGCATTATAATTATTGGTCTGCACTTTATTCAGATGTTAATGCCCCATGTCTACTGTAACTAAACAGTTCAACACTCCAGTTTTTAGTAAAATGGGATATATCTGAAGAGTAAAAACGTATGGCTTAGTTTAAATGTAATGTGTTATGTGTATTTTCTCATTCTTAAAATAAATCAATTTAAGATCAATAAAAACTAGTAAGCATAATTTATTCTCATCCCTCTTACACAGCAGTCAAAAAAACAAGAGAATATTTTCAGTGCATTCACATCAGTTTGGCAAAATTGTATCCGTTTCATTTCATGAATTTGATTTCTTAAAATCACCACATGGTTGAGAACATGAAAAAGCATAACAATTACATGAGCTTATTGACTTTGAATTCATGTAACATAAAGCCAAAATTGATTCAGGAAGTGTATGGGCTAATAAATAATCAAGTTTACAGAGTGCATTTTTTTCAAAGAATTGTGTTGAGTTGTGCGACTCAACAAGCGCCTTTCAGGTAAATGGAGGTCACAGCAGGGTATCTGGGAATAACTGATCGTCTTTCCAGTGCAGGCAGGTGTTTTTTGAGTGCTTATACAGGTGGGAGGACTGGCTGAAGCGTTTGCCACACTTTGGACAGGGGTAGGGCTTTTCTCCTGTGTGGACGCGAATATGTTTCTTACAGTCAGTCAGGTTCATGAAGGTCTTACAGCAGATTTTGCAGGCGTATTTCTTCTCCCCTTCCACCAACAGAACATGGTCTTCAGCAGCTGCTTTCTTGCACTTGGACATAACATCCTCTGAAGCTCTGGTTAGAGACGGCCGTTCGGCAGCATCCCCCGCCGATGAAGAAGAGGACTGATCTGATCCAGGCGGCACTTTGGGGGCGATCCGACGGAAGGTCGTTGCCCCTGAACTTTTCCCGGCCCTGGGGGGTTGGATGAGGGAGGTTTCCAGACCGAGGCCTGGTCTGATGCCACTCAGGAAACCTGCTAAAGAGTTCTGGGTGGGCTGGAGGATGAGTGTGTCACTGAAACCAGGGCCCTGAGTTGGGAGAAGCTGCTGCAAGGGGACAGATGTTACTGGAAAAACTAGTGAGGAATCAGAGGAGTGAGCAGAAGAGGCTTCTCCTGAGTTTTGATACAGTTGGCCAGGATCTCCAGCAGCTGCAGGAGCATCACTGGCAGCAGCGGCAGCAGCAGTAGCAGCAGCAGTGAGGCTAGCTAGGCTGTCTTCTTCCTCCAAAGCTCCCATTACACTCTCACTGCTGGGATTGAGGAAGCAGGAGAAAGCAAGCTCTGACAGGCTGTCAAGGCCTTCGCAGTCTACTGACTCCTCACCCAAATCTCCAGCCTCTCTCTGTGCATCAGTTTGTACATCTGTGCACAGCTGTGATTGCAAAGAGCTAACATCACCCTCTGTTGGGCAGGCTGTGGCCATTTTCTCTTCATTTAGTTGAGCATCCAAATTGTCTGTGCAGTCTTGTGGTGGAGATAGAGAATTGTTTGGTAAATCTGGGGAGTATGAGCTCAGATTTTCCTTTTTCACCTCAACCATCGCCATCTTTGGCTCCTCTCCCTCTTCCTCCCCTTCTTCTCCCACCTTTACTTTGACCACAGTGTCTTCATCTGGATCTCCGCCCTTCTCCCACGCACCTACACCTCCTGCGCTGCTGTCTGATTGGCTCGGCAGCTGGATCTCTTCGGACTCTCCCTTGGTTGCTTCGTATTTCTTTTCCACCTCGTCCTCGCCTCGGCTCACCCAGAGTCCGTCGGTCGTCTTCAGGCAGTCCGGGGACAGCAGCTCCTCTCCACCCTCCTCTGTACTGACGGCGCTTCTGGCTACAGTAGATGAACACTCCTTATAGTTTCCCTCAGGCAGCCTGCAGGGCCTCTTTCTGCCACTGAGCCTGTCCTCATTTGACTTCCTCTTGTGCCTCAAAAACTGTGCAGCACTCTGCTCCCCACTGACTTCCCTCCTCCTCACCCCCTGCTCTTCAACCCCACCAGACTGACTAACCTCCACTACCACGTCTTCCTCATCGACGTCCTCCTCCATGACAGATGTGACCTGTTGAAGCAAGGCCGGCCTCTCCGCCCCGGACGATTGACCCTGTTGCTGTTGTTGCACTGACCTCCAGCCTTTTGGGGGCGAGGCAGGAAAGTTTTTCCTGGACAGGTGGAGCTTGCAGGCCTTCACAACAGTGTTAAGGTGCAGGTGTGATGCCGCCAGCAGCACATCCATCACATTGGAGGCCCCTGGAGAGAGGGTGGAGGTGTAAATCATGTCCAGCAAGGTTGAGAAGGCCTCTGGGGTCACCACCTCTGGATCTAGCTCAATCACACTGGGGCCCCCACCTCCACCTATGTCTGCTCCCGGTCCTCCAACCTCATCACCGCTGTCACTGGAGCTCAGGAGAGCTCTGAAGTGGGAGCTGCATGCTGCCAGGATGGAACGGTGAGCCTGGAAGCTCTGGCCTCCAACCACCACCACACAGTCACACAGCTGAGCATGGAGGCGCTGGTGGTTGAGCTGCTTGAAAATATGCTGGAAATGACCTGGGAAGTCCATAATAGGCGGTGGGATTTGTCGGTATCTAATATTACAGTTGGTTATTTTGTAGCATCCGTGGCGCTATTGGCAATTCAATGGCACAATGAAGCGCTGTCTCCTCGTTATCCACATCAGGCTGGCTGGACCCTGGCATTTCAAAGAAGCCTGCCTCCGGTGTGATGTGTGGTGTATTGTCTGTTTTGTATAACCGGGTAATAGGTTTCCTACTGATGCTCTGGAGTATGGGCGGGCCCGGTCCGACAATAACACGGAAGGATGCGACGCGGTTTCAAGCTTTGTCTCCGAGAACAGCCGGATATCTGATTCCGCACAACGGTTCTTCTCCTACTAACTTAAATATAATAACCAAAATTGTAGTTTTTTTTCATTGTTATTATGAATGCTACTGATTCAGAGCGCTCACACAGCCAACCCGGTTTGGTTTAGCCCCCACTGTCGACGCCTCCATCATTTGTTGTCTCAACCCTCAGTATAAAACAACCCCGCCGCCAGGTGGTGATCCTCTGGAAGTGCATCTACGTTTAATTTAGATTGTAATTTTGATTTACTAGTTTGTTACATTTCATTAAATAATCTTGTAATGGTTACTGCGCACTTACTATTACCAAATGAATTTATTATCGTTCATGTTAAATATCAACCAGTTAAATTAAAATCGATGTAAATACTGTCTAAAAATAAAAACAATTGTTTGTGATATATTTTTCATTGGCAATGGTCTTGTTCTTTATTGCTCTAATTAGGCATCTGTAGCAGATGCCATTTTAGACTTTACCTGCTTTTAAAAAGGTGTACTTTTACTAATTAAGAGTCCCATTCTGAGCTGATAGCTTGCCAATTGATGGGTCCTTAAATGCAATACAAATATTTAGGTGCTAAAACAACCCATGACCGTAAGCAGCCATCATTGGGGCAAATGACAAAGAAAAGCTGCAAACTACTATTCTAGAGAAATAATAGAAGACAAATAAAAAACACCTTGCTGTGTCTTTGAGCATGGTTGCATTAAGACACAGGTTGAAAAAAATCTATTTAAAGGTCTGTCATAAAGTTGAAACAGACAGCTGTAGTATCAAGTAGTTGCTGCTGCAGATGTCTTGTTAGGTTTAAAAAAAGACAGTTTGACATTTCGAGATCCTTTGTTCTTTTTTTATTTCCAGTGATTCCAGATTTAACACTTGCTGTGTACATTTGTAATGCAGTTTGAAACTATTCATTCCATCTGTACAAGACTGAGCAGATCTGCTATGTAAAAACAACAAAATAAACACAGTTTCCCTTTAATGTGTGTACATGGTATGCATACACACTATCAAACTTTCCATTTTACATTTATCACAATCTCTAACTTGAAAGGCAGACTAAAGTTTACAACAAGAAACAAGAAATGAGGATAAGGTGTTTCCTCAGGTGCATGGACAGACACGGGTCTTCTCCAACAGATGTGCTGTAATGGCCCCAGGGGTCTGCTGATGACGGTCCATACGGCCTGGTGGAGTAAATGGTCAGTGGATGGCGGAAGAAGAGACATGCTGCTTTGCTCATATGCTGTCCAGCTTCTTCAACACATATGGGGCTGTAAAAGCAGAAAACACAGATCATTCGTTTCAGTTAAGACCATGAATACGTGAGTTTATTATGTTTTTATCTTTCCTGGGATAGGGCAAAATAGCTAGCTATCGTTACAGTTGTTTTGGGATATTGTAACGTTACCATTTTAAAAAAATGTGTGTGTATATGTGTATATATATATATATATGTGTATATATATATATATATATATATATATATATATATATATATATATATATATATATATATATATATATATATATACACACACACACAAATACCCTTAGGGTGCTCGTGTTTCTCTTAGTGCATGGATTGTTTATCACATGCATGAAGTGACCAAACAATGCCAGTTATCTATTGTCAGTATTTAGCTAAATGTCAATGTCATATCATCTGCCTGTAACGTTACTCACTGGCTCTGAGAAGGGCGACGTAAATAAGAAAGTTTCGTAAAGATGAGATGACATCTTGTCGCATTTTCTTCTTCATCTCTTCTGGGTCCATTTTAGGCCCGAGTCCTTCCAGTTTAAACATGATCGTTGTTTAACTGGGTCCTGTTCTTAAGAGTGCCTTTCGAGCTAAAAATTCACCGTTTCGGGAGCATGGATCAAATAATCTAAACCGGAAGAAGGCCTACGTAACAACGGAAGTAACGATAAACGACGGAGTTCACGGAGGGACAAACCGCACGAAGACGATTAATACATTAATGTGGCTCCCTATATGGAGCAGTTAATAACTAGGCTATATAATAACTATTTATTTTGTTAAATATGGCACAAAAGTATTATTTTACCTTTTCATTTTGAAAATGGAAATATAAAAATACCTTCTGGTTGTATCCCTTGTATGATTCGTTTTCTTTATGTTGCATATACATCCCAGTAAGCACACTTTTTTATTTTTGTATTTATACAGATCATTACAGTCAGATACAAGCAATGTATCATACAACACAAAATACACAGGACAAATGACATACATCAGATAGACAACATACAGAGGTAGGCTACGGCCACAGTCACAATAGGCCTAAATTGTTATTTCTTTATTTGAAAGGGGACAATGAACATTATTCAACATTAAAACAATGTAAATGTCCCTGAGTTAGCTCAAAAGTGCTAATTTTCATCGGTATTCCCCCGGCCAGATGTAAAACAGGCAGCCTTTAAAAATAATGACAGGTATAAAATCACAAGATAAAATTATATAAAACACATTGTGGTTAATAAATACAATTCATATAAAATACTTGTATAACGTTTAAATACACACAGAAAGCATTAGTGCCCACATGTTTGGGTCTCTACCAGCCATTTTTTTGCATTCTTTTTAAATGAAAAGAATGACAAAGACTCTCTAATGGTTGCCAGCACTGTGTTCCATTGCTGAACTGCTCTTACGGAGAAGACAGCCTGACCAAATGCTGTTTTTCTCCGGGGGATGATGCAGTCTTCCCTCACTGCCCCTCTAGTTACCCTAACCTCACTGGATCTAAAATGTTAAAATCACATAGTGGAGGAGGTGCTAAACCATGTCTGATTTTATAAATTAAACAGATATTTTTGAATATCTGTTTAATGGACTAGTGTAGGCTACACTTATGGATGTAAAGGCCTACGTCGTGTTCGGGGTAGAAACACCTAAAATAGTTATAATTATGCACTTTAATTTAGCATTACACTCAGTCTAAGGCTAATAACTCGAACTATGCAAACAAACACGTTAATGGTGAGGAAAATAAATAGGCATATTTGAATTCTTGAAAAATAAAAGGAATTTTGGCTTTTGGGAATGGATAAACCCACTAGGGGACCCTGAATTGGCATTGAATTTTTAATCCCCTGTGAGGTACCAATGTACAACAAATGATTTTGAATCTTTGAATTTTGAAAACCATGTAAATATTGATGCAGGGCCTCAGGTAGCAATGCTCGACCCACTTTGAGGAACTTATCATTTGAGTTGATATTGGGATTTAGGGGTCCAGATTGCCCAACAAACTTGCAATTAGTATGCAGCTGATACACAATATGTTTATTTGTTGTGAAAGTGTAAATCACTTTGAGCTGTATTTATTTTACACAACACATCAGACTTCATAGGAATACATGATAAAGTCCTTGTAAATAAAGATAAAAAGTAGACTTGTTTTAATTTACAGTCAAAACAACGTTTATTAAGATGGATACAATCATTCAGTAGGCCTATATGACTTTCAAAGTATTAGAAATTATAGGCTAACACAAATTTGAAAACTAGATCAAAACAACATCAACACAATATTTTTTTTCAATAACAATAGCCTACACCTCGAAATAGGTGTATTATTATTATTATTATTATTATTTTTATTATTATTGTTATTATTATTGGATTGAAGTCACTGGTTAGAACTGAGCTTGTGGAGGAGGGGTGGGGGTCCTTCGGGCAGACAGCGGAGGAGGCAGGGAGGAGAGAGAGAGAGAGAGAGAGAGAGAGAGAGAGAGAAAAAAAAAAAAAAAAAAAAAAAAAAAAAAAAAAGAGAGAGACGAACAGAGGGAGGGGGTGGGTTTTTTTTCTGAGCTCAGGGCCGAGGATTAGTCAGAGAGCAGACCCAGTACGATGACAGCATCCAGCATATAGCCAAACCCCCCACACACCACATCACCATCATCGTCCTGCCCAGGAGGACGCCGTGGATATTTTTGAGAATCAAACATCGTTTCTCCTCAAATTCTCCGCATCGCTGCTCTTTTTGGGGGATAGCCCTCACAGACTCCCGGTCCGTCTGTCTCCTCCTCAGACCACTAGGTGAGTTTTCTCGGTATTTCACGATGTTATTGTCTGATGAAGGAGCGCCCGGCTGTATACGGAGGAGCCTGCACCTTGCATCCATTCATGCCATTTGGACTGATATTTATCACATCAAAATGAATAATTTAACTGATATTCGTTTTCACAACGCCTGCAGGCTACACCCGTATCACTGTTTTGAGGGAGGCGGTGGAGAGATTTAAATCCGATTAAGATTATAAAGGTAACAAAAGACTGACCTTTTTTTCTTTGTTTAGCCTCCTGGTTTACCGGCATGGCTACTCATCAAAGTTAGTGTTTAGTCAGTGCAATGGTAAATATTGATTATTTAAGGTCATTTATAAAGCATTTATGAGCGATTGACACGGTCGATATTAGTCCATTCTCAGAACCTACATTCAGGTTATTGGGAATATAAATCTGTAGGCTAGCCTAGGCTACTATACAAAATAACAGTCAAAATTCTGACAATTTTTGTACCACACGGAATGACATTAATATTCCCAAACACATGCCTTATGCAGTGATAGTGGAGATCCATGCTGTCGTGTGCGCAGTGAAATCACCGTCACTGGCTACAGACTGGAAATGAACGGACTAAATCCGGACGGATCAGGGGGCTGCCAGGAGTCTGCGTAGTAAAACACGCACATTGTGAATGGGCGTAGGCGATGTGCAGCCAGCCTGGGCCAGTCGCCTCTCCTCTTTTCTTTGCTCATATCCTTTGGCCAGAAGCAGCCTCTTCCCTGCGCTTTTCCGTGCCGTGCCAGGCATGACAAGCGCAACACAACTAGACCGGAACAATGCGTTTTGGTGTTCTGGGGCCTTCATTTAATGCATGACATGATTAAATATGACCGCTGATTGCGGCTCCATTTAAACACGTGTTATAGGCTACCACAGAGCCTTCACTGTTCATAGAGACATCACTTAAGTTGACCATTGAGTATTTTTTAACAGCATCATATGCAGCTGCTCTTGGGCCACAGCTGAACACACACACACACACACACACACACACACACACACACACACACACACACACACACACACACACACACACACACACACACACACACATAGAAACACACAGACATACACTTAATGAATGAATGGCATTTTGGTCCTATGATGAGCAGCCTATGTGAAGTAGCTGTGGCTGCTCAGTGTTTTGCTTTCACTCTTGTGTGCACTGAGAGTGTTTTGCTGTGCTCCAACACTGACTGCTGCCGCCTTTGTGCTATGACTCAGGGATGTATGCTACAACATGTGATAGGAGTTGCTGCTTTGAGGTCAGTCTGCCTGAGGTTAAACACAACGGGCAGAACTTGCACATCAGGAAAGCCTTGATGCCTGGCTGCATTAGCCTCGATCTGCCCCGCTGACTGCTCCTCTGTCCCACTTACTGCAGCCAGCCAACGAGCCAGCCAGCCATCCTCTCCCCCTCTCCTCCTCTTTAGTCTTACAGCTTCATGTCTCAAGGGCACACTGTGTTGCTGGGCTGGTGTTTGCTGCTCCAGTAAAATGCCTGGACCAACTGATCATCCATAATCAATCGATAATTGAAGCTGTTAAGGAATGTGGTTCCTATTGTAACAGCCACTGGCTACTGAGAACTGTTGATCAATCAATACTGATGGGTTTCAGTAGAGGAATTAAATTAATTCATGGGTGTATGTTAATGGTAGTGGATTGATGGATGGATATATTGATGGATGGGTGGATTGATTGACTGATTGATTGATGTACAGTCCAGATGGGTGTACTGTAAATTAGTATTTTCCCGTTCAGACTGTACCAGTATTACTCCTGCAGATGAAAAAGGAGACATGACCTCATTGTGGTGACAGATCCATGGTGATGGCACACTTGACTGGCAGTGGCGCCATAATGTAGGCCAACTCTATTTATGAACATATATTGAAACATTGAGTATAAAAAGCCTAACAAAAATCATTAAGCCTATAAGTAATTACTCAGGTTTATCCTCCTCTATTCTTCGCTGTGATATAAAATATTAAAGTCATACTGTAGCCATATAAGTATTATTCCAAAGCCCAGAGGCCTGCTGGCTCACTGGCGGCCCTCATATTACTTTTACTTAAAGATAAGAACTCTATTGTGCAGTTTTTGAAGGATCACTGAGTTGAAGGAAATTGGCTCAGACAGCAACAGAAGTAAGGCAAACTGTTTTCCAGACTTGCAACATCTATCATCCTCTAACATCCAAAGATCTTCCTCTCTCTCTCTGTCTAGCTGTCTGTCTCTCTCCAGAACTATCAGAACCATCAATAGAGATCTGTAACACAATGCAGCGCACTATTAATCTTCAAAAGACCCATTATTTAATAGTGCACTGGGGAACTCGAGCCTTGCCAGGTCGCTGATAAAAGGGGAAATGAAACGAGCGATGCACGGTGAGCCCTGTCTTAATAATGCTAATGGAATGAGCTGACAAGCTGACTGAAGAATGGGAGATGGGATTTTAGCAAAATGCAACAAGCAACTATGTCAATCAACAGACTTGAACAAGCTACCAAGCTGCTGTTTGACAGTTGACTGTAATAGTGTTTTTTAACTCTTTAATTTCTTTGGTGGACTTCAGTGCAAATGGGAATTTATTTTAATGTTTTATTTTCACAGGGACAAGTACAACTAACTAACTAACTAACATGGCAATCCAGCCAATAGGTGATGCATTTTGAGTTCTGTGAATAAGGAGTTTCACATATTGATCCTCTCAACAGCAAAATAATCTATCCAAAGGGACTTTTATGAAAGGACACCTAACAATTCTTCACCCTGAGTTACTGCAACAGCTGAGCACCTGAGAAGCCTGGTTATTTTGACATTATGGATAAGTCTAATGTTAGCAAATATAATGAAGTGATCAAAGCTGAATATTTTTAATTTCCTCAGAACATGGCAGTGGTGAGATCTTATTAGCTTCCTATCCAAAATTCAAATTGATTGATTATTGTAGAAGCTGCTTGTGACCATGAAGTTGCACAGTAACTTTACATTTTATTAATCTTGAACACTAAGGAATCCATTTGGTTTCAACCATGTCATGCTAGCTCTTTGTGAAGGTAATGCTCCAAAGTTAGGCTAAATTTTGGCCAAAAACTTTAAGTGGTCTGTTGGCCTCCCACCTCCAGATATCTGAACGAAAATACATTGAAATAGCTGCTGTAAATGGGGAAAAAAAATCTCCCCGGGGGATCATGCCCCTGTAACCCCCTTGGTCTGGGCTGAGCCCCGAATGTTAACAACATCTGGCTCCGCCCCTGGCTGCTGCTGCTGCCCTGCGCCTCATGTGGTGCAGCTGTATCCAGTGTTATTTGGCTGAAGGGTGTGTGTGTGTTTCTCTATTTGTGTGTGCATATTGTGCGTGCATGTGTTGTGTGCTTGAGTGTTTGTAACTGTAGAGTGCCCCTGAGTCCAGTCTTTATTCATTAGTGCGGGGAGCTGATTAACAAAAATGTAAGTTTGTAACTGAGAAATTCATCCTGTCAGTCAGATTGTCATATCCATTATCTCGGATTATGTTATTTAGCAGAACAGCAGCTGTACTTGGCCATTTTTCCTCCCACTTCATGTGCTTATGCAAGTTCACTAGGCACTGTCCAGCTTGGTCCGACCTGCATTGGCCCGGTCTGGCTCAGCAGTGCTAATTGGGCTGTTTTTTATCCAGCTGGCTGCACAAAAGCTGCCAGCTCAGTGCCACCTCTCAACCCCTGAGGAGAGAGTGGAGTGCTTCTATGAACTGCATGTGTTCTCATACCAGGCGACAGGATTGAATAACTGTTTTGTCCGAGACAGAGAGAGATTGTGTGGGCAAATGAGCTGAGGGGCGGACATTGTCTCGGAGAAATGAGACACAGCGATTGAAAAAGAGAGCTATAGAAAGCCTTTATTACCTTATAGCACTGTATACAAATATTCTCCATGTACAGTGAAGATTGGCGGAGAAGGTAAAAGGAGGAAAGAAAGGAGAAAGGAGAAAGGTCTACAAGGCCTGCCGATGAGCTGTGTTTGTGGGCAGCTCTGGGACTTAAGGACAGGATTCGCGATTACTATTGATTCAGAACCAGATTAGGAGCAGACTCATCACCAGCTTGCAGACACACAGGCTTTACTGCCTTGGATTTGAAAATGGTGTCACATCATTAGAAAGAGGGAACCCGCTCTTCATTTAAGACACCATATATAGCAGTGGAAAATTATAAAAGTGCATGAGAAACAATGCTACAGGTCTGCTGTTGTATTTATTTATTTAACCATACATCAATGTCTGCTGCCTGGCTTTGTGCGCTCTCAGTTTGTGGAGAAATGCTGCGTTGATCAGCTTTTTTTTACCCACCGCTCCTTGGCGACACTCTTTTTACTTCACTGTAGATACTTTTGTTCTTTCTTTTCTCCTCCTGCAGCTTTTACTCTCCTGTTTCTTTGCCGCTGCCCTCTTCACCCTCTTTCAAATTCTCCCCCTTTCCGTCCCCCCTGCAATATCCTGTCCTTTCTCTCTTTTCTTTGCCTAGACCAATTCTCTTTTCTGTATCCCTTCCCCTTTTCTCAGCCCCTCACAGCCCCACTCCCCACTCCTCTCCCCTCCACCTCCTCACCTCTGCAACCCCCATATGTCTTTCCTGTGTGTCTCTCTTCTTCTGTGCTTTGCTCTTCTTGTTGCCTGTGTTGGCAAGTGGTAGAAGTAGGCGGTCGGAGGCTAGCTGCATTAGCCCCATGCATTATTCATATGCCCTGCAGTCTGTGTGGGTCTAGGTCTTCTGCTGGCTTTTCACTGGGACACATGGGCCTTGTGAAAGAGCTCTGTGTGCGGGACACAGGGCCTGATGGAAGAGCTGCACAGATAAGACTATCAATTCCTTGATTTCTGCTCTCTCTTGTAGATGAAAGCCCCCGGGAGTGAGAGTTTACGTCAGAGATCAACATTCAAGTGCAAAATGAGGAGGTTTCCTTTTAGACGAGATCAAGAATGTTTATTCAGAGTCTCTCGTAATTCAACAGCCAGGGTTTTCACAACAAAACGTTCCCCTGGTGTGTTTTTCTCCCCGAACCACAGGCTGCCTAATGTTTCAGCCATATCTGCCCTGATGTTCATATGAAAGACTTGTCCTATTTTATTATTGGCCAAAATCTCTGTCTGGCTGGCAGCGTTTCTCTCTCCAACACATCACGGTTCACAGGCTGTCCTCTTTGCTTTTAGAGCACACCCAGTAAGAACTGTTAACTGAACTGGGTGGTATGAAATTTTAATTTAGACAAGCAGATGGAGATGGAGTGCCTCATCTCCACATCACCATGTGCTTTTGAGGAGGAGTAGAGAGAAAGACAGAGAGGGAGAGGGAGAGCCTCAGGGACCAGAGGAGTGGCTTCTTGGAAAACCACAACCACATAGCTGGTTTAAACCTGCTTTGCTTGACATACTTGCATGTTCACTCTAAAGACATCAACAACTGGAATAACGTTACTTATAAATAGGTTAAAATACAGCTGATCCGACTTAATCAGACTTGATAACTGGTCGCTTCATGTTCTAATTATAAACTTGTGTGGGTATGCATCTTGTTTATGGGTTTTGACAGGTCTCCCTGATAGCGTTGCTCTGTTCTGCACAGGTGGCCGCACCAAATTGGGATTGGCCCCGATGATCACAAGGACCCCCCTCCACCTCTTCTCAGCCAATCCTGGAGGGTCCACAGAGCTGATGTCTCAGAGGGCGAGAGGGTATTTGTGTTCTGGAGTCCTGAAGAGACAAGCCACATCACGGTGAGTCACGCTCTCACACAGTCTTTAGATAAAATGTGCTGCTTTCTTAAAATATGTGGAAGATTGGAGCTCCTGAAAGTGCTGGTTATCTTGACGACAGAATGTAATATGTCAAATATTTCTCTCTGCCTTTTCAAGAAGCTTACCACAAGCAGTACATTTTAAAATACATTTAAAAAAAAAAGTTTTTTAACGGTTGAACCATTTACACACTATCTGCTTTAGTAAAGTTATAAAGGTGGGCTGTTATTGTAAAGAGTGAAGACAGTAGGTGCTTAGGATGTGCATGCCATGTACTGTATATAAAAACGGCTGTCTGCTGCTGCTGCTGAGAGACTGTCATTGGAGACGACTACCTGACTCGGCAAGGACAGTGAGGGAGGGAGAGAGAGAGAGAGAGAGAGAGAGAGAGAGAGAGAGGATAAAATAAATGAAAGAAGAGAGAAAGAAGGAGAATGACAGCAAAAACGGTCACCTGATTCAGCACTGACTGCAGCACTACAGCACACACACATGCACATCCATACACCTGCGAGCATGCTGCACATTCAACACAATGCAAGAAAGTCTATTAGAAGTCCGAGCATGTGTCATGATCTACTGTATATGACGCTTCTCTCAGTGATCGTTGTCAATAATCACACTGTGCAGCTTTCGGCTACCTAGCCTCACTCATCCACATCAATCTGCCTCAATCCGGATCAGCGGGAAGTGCTAAAGTGACACCCTGACCAGTGTTGGCCCGTGCAGAACGAGGGCCTCTAATCCTCTTAAAGGACAGACCTACACTGCACGCTTTACTATATACTGAGTGAGGCTACAACCAGCAACCACTTAAACAGAGACAAGCTGAAATTGATTGATTGCAATGCAGTGTGCATTGTTTCGCCATACTCACAACTTAAAGTACAACATACACTATACTTGTGCTGTAATGACTTTACCCTCCTCCTCACTCCTCAAAGGCATGTTTCAAAAATGCCTCATACAAGTGTGGCAGATGGCCAAACAGCACAACTGTTGTGCTTATTTTAAGATCTTCACAAAAGTCCTGCAGAAGTTTGCTCCCTATTTCAGAGAGCTGATCAAACTAATCTCTGCGCAGCTGGCTGCCGAGGCCAAGGTACGGATCATTAGGTTTCAGGAGCGCATTCATCATCGTTAGCTGTATTGATCAGGTCTTGGTCGCGTTTCCACAAAGTTTCCTTTCCTTTCTCCCTCTTCCTCGCCTCATGGGGTTAAGCAGTCCAATACAGACACAAACATCAGATGAAGTATATCACAAGACCGCAGCAAAACAATATCTTGTCACCGTAATGCCGCACACAGATAAAACCGCTACTTTAAATAATCCAAAACACATTAAAAGCGGATTCCTCAAACACATCCCTGCCCTCTAAAATCTTTCAATAGAAAAGAAACATGATGATAATCCAGTACTCCTTATAGAGTATATTTTCAGCTTTTGATAATAAACCCTGTCACGGATTTATCAGACGCTCTACAAGCTTAATGCCAGCGTATTGATTGGCTGACATAAACAAAACACAGTTGAGGGGAGTCGAATGTCTTGAGAATTGGTAAGGACTCAGTGCTGACCAGCTTTGCCTCCCTGAGGTTTGCTTGAGCCCCCCATTCTTCATTATGTCTCTGTTTAAAGGGCAGGCGAAGCAGAAAGTGCACAGCTGCAGATTTGTAGTGAACATGCGGATTGTAGCATACTTACGTTGAACTATTTGTGAATCCTGTTATCATGTGATGGTGCAGTTGTTGAGAATCAGGTCATTTAGGCAAATGTGTGACATGTGTTGTTCATGCTGACTATACTCCACCCCTTTTTTTTCTCATTCAGCCTTTCTTGCTCTGTTCACATATCTGATTATTCATCGTATTCAAGGCAGCCTACATGCTCTGAATATTAAAACAGAGCAGACAAAATGCTAATTTAGCTGAAGCTCAATCCTGGTGCTGTACAAGACAGAGCTAAACAGTTTCCCTCCAAATCCTTTCATTATCTCTCCACGTCTCATTTTCTATCTGTGTTCTGATCATGTCTGTAGCTCATATCCTTCTCTATCTTTGTCTCTTTAGATAAATGGAGGAGAAGGAGCGATGTAGGAGCAGGTCTCCAGCTCGGAGGGCCAGTCGGGTGCAGCAGGTGGTGGGAACAATAATACGACGTACCCGAGAGTCGCTTAGCAGGTACAGAATGAAGAAGGGAGAGAGATCAGGGCACAGATCCCCTGTAAAGTTCAGGAAATGTTTCCAAAACTAAAAAGTTAGGATGAAAAATACTCCCTGTGAGGTCTGTCCAATGTTTGCACCTGCGTGAGAAAGAGGAGTAGATTATCATGGGGAAAAAAAGGAGTATGCAGTAGAAAATGTTGGCACCACACAGCCAGTTGTATCAGAAAATGCCAAGCCCACACAAAGCACTGCGGCAACAACTAAAACAACTTGTATAGTAAAAAAAAGAAACTAAACAATAAAGTTTGGGATGGATAGTTGAGAAAACAGCATAATCAATTTCTAGGGCTACTGCCAGATTCTGTAGTGGAGAAGAAATGTGGGAGGTGTGGTATGTATTAATATTAAAAATGTTAGCCTTTCAAATGGTGTGTTTTTATGTGGTACTTTAGAAATCTCTTTCTTAAAAGAGAAAAAAAGACAGAACACAGTAAGAAAAAAAGAAAAAGTGAGCACACACACCAGATCCCCTCCCCAAACCCACACATTCAGACGCATAACACATAGTTGAGTACATATTCAAAACCTGACTGTCCCTCTCTCACAAACAAACACACCCCACAGTTGACCACAAATATGCTTTCAAGAGCCCTTCATTCCCTTGTTGTCCGCAAAGTGGCTTCTCATTCTCAGCAGAGGAGGCCATGCAGAGGAAGCCCAGTGAACTCCAAAAAAGTCTCACCACATCACAGCCAGCTCACCAGGACAGCAGGTCTCAGGGAGAGAGTCACTGATTTAACCACATATACAGATACTGTGTATTCCCAGAGTGCATTTCAGCTGATGATGTATAGCAGTTTATATGAATGTGGACTCTGTTCTCTGCTTCCTGGTTCCTGGCTATTTGACCAGATAGTCAAGGTCCCGAGAGGATGAATTGCAATAACGTTTGATAATGACGCCATCATCAGGTCAAAAAGTTAAATCTTTACTTTGATTTATGATCAAAAGCCTGTAAAACTAATGACATTACCATCAGCCTCAGCTGTACTTAGTGTTTAGTGCTAATTAGCAAATGTTAACATGCTAACATACAAAACTAAGGTGGTGAAATGTTAGCATTTAGCTCAAAGCACCGCTGCGCCAATGTACATCATCACAGAGCCACAGCACGGCTGTAGACTCTTATTCTTGTTGTGTTATGGTTATACGTGTCTTACAACGGATTAGTTTCATATTAATTAGCAGCTCCTTTGGTAATTAATCATTTGAGTCACTTTTATAGTAAACATGCAAAAACAGATTCATAAAAACTAATAAAAGCAAAAAATGCCTCCATTTACAGATACCAGCTTCTGAAATTTGAGTTCTTCTTTTTCACTTTCTGTTTTGTATCATTGTAAACTAAATCTTGTTGAGGTTTATACAGTTGTTTGAACAACATTTGCTATTTGAATATGTCAGTTTGGGCTAAGGGGAAATTGTGATGGACTTTTTTTCCCACAATTTTCAGATTTTTTAGACCAAAAAATAAATGCCCAACTAATCGATGATGAAAATGTAGTTATTTTGTAGCCTCAAATTCTCTGTAAAAACAATCAGTGAAGATTCTTCTTGCTGTGTGAAAGTTTGCAAAATTGTAGTACTTAGGTGGAAAAGTTGAATTTTCAAAGCAACACAACTGTAATGTTTTAAGTTCGAAAGTGCCTAATAAATAAGGCAATGATTTGTAAAAGATTTTCTGTACAAAGTGATGTGAGGAAGTTGACAATGTACAAGGGACACAACAATTTACTGTATGTCTTGATGACCACAGTGTTGTCTCCTAGCAGGTAACCTGTTACTCTGTTTGACGTCCTCAGAGAGCGGTTGCTAGGCGATGGGAGGTCGCAGCGCTCCAACAGTCTGTCCAATCAGAACTTCCAGGCCAAGCTGACGCTGCAGATCACCAGGGACCCGGTCCTGGACAGCAGCACTGGACACGGCTTCATCCTCACCACAAATGCACCCCTGCTGGTCAGGGACATCGCCGCAGGTACATGGGGTGTGTGTGGTTGTGGTGATGGTGTGTGTTTGTGTGTGACACGTTTGTCTAATGGAGATAATTGCAATTTGTTTTCCTGCTTCCTCTCTAAATGGCTACCTGTTTATGAAGCAAATATCTCTCTCTCTCTCACACACACACACACACACACACACACATGCACACACATTGACACTCCACTGGAATTCAAACTGCAGGGCACAGTGCCAGACAGGCCATAGAAACAACAGAGCCACCTGCTCATCCTTTCTATATTCAATCACTTTTCATTTTGTCAACCTTGATAGGGGGAGAGAGAGAGAGGAGAGAGAGAGAGAGAGAGAGAGAGAGAGAGAGAGAGATCCATTACTTTTATGTCTACCCTGTAAAATAAGCTGATAAAGAGTCCCACCCTGCCACCAGCTATGTAATTGCTATCTGCTGCCAAAAAAGGAGAAGTGAGAATTTAAGACAAGATTTAATAGACAGAGAAGATGCCAGCAGGAAGACCAATAGACAACAACCAAAGTGCAGATATGGCAAAAGATAGCAAAACAATAAGTGTGAAAGTGTGCAGAGTGCAGGTGGGGGGGATGACAACTTTGGGTGTGGGAGGAGTCAGCAAAGTCCTGGTAGTGTGAGTAAGGGTAATGTTAGAGGAAAGTGGTGGATGAGGAAGAAGGAAAGAAAAATAAAGAGGAGGAAGGGAGAGGACTTGAAAAACCGCACAGATCAGGATATTGGCAGAGCTGACATGAAAAGCTTGACAGGGTGGGGGGTGGGTTTTGCTTGTCTGGCCAGAGCGAGGGAATGTGTGTGTGTGTGTGTGTGTGTAAGCTTGCAAAGCAGTGTGGGATGCCGCTAGTGAGTCAAAAATCAGGGACAGATGGGGCTTTGCCAGTGAAAATATCTGTATATCTGTATGAGGGAGTATGTGTTTACACACATACAAACATTAGTATGTTTATGTATGTGTGTGTGTGTGTGTGTGTGTGTGTGTGTGTGTGTGTGTGTGTGTGTGTGTGTGTGTGTGTGTGTGTGTGTATGTGTGTTAAAGTAAGCTAAAACTGCTGTGCCTCAGTCGTGCTCTTTTGCCTGAAGACAAATGAGTATAAATAACTAGAGAAAGCAGAGCGGAGCCGAGCTGGATGAGATCCAGAATAACTGTAACCCCTCACATCCTGGAGAGCTCAGCTGAACACTGTTGAGTCAGCCATGTTGAATAACCATATGTGTCATTTTGTGTGTACATGCGTGTGTGTGCGCCTACATCAGTGTGTATATCTCCCTTTATCTGAACAGAAAGTGCAAGCCCAAATGTGCAGCTCGGTTTTTGTTTTATGCAGGGCAGGCGCTTACGCTTTTTGTGTGTGTGTGTGTGTGTGTGTGTGTGTGTGTGTGTGTGCCTGTGTAGGGAGTCCTGCAGATGGGATACTGTACCCAGGGGACCAGGTGCTGCAGATCAATGATACAGTGCTAGAGGATTTGAGCGCTGAGCAGGTGGAAAACATCTTAAGGTAAGAATATGCAGAGATCTATCGATCGATCGATCTATCTATCGATCGATCGATCTGTCTGTCTGTCTGTCTGTCTGTCTGGACAGGGATTAAAATGCAAGTATTTAAATTGTGGTCGATGAGAAGCCAGTTCAGTTACTGGGACCAGTGTCCGGTCCATCCAGTGACTAATTGCACTGTCATAGTTGTTTGCTGGAGTGCATTTCTGTGTGTGTGTGTGTGTGTGTGTGTGTGTGTGTGTGTGTGTGTGTGTGTGTGTGTGTGTATGTGTGATGTGTGTGTGTGTCTGTGTGTGATAAAGGCTTAACAAGTTAAGGGCAAAGGTCAGAGCAGAAAGTGCTTACTTGACAGCTGGTTAGAAAGATAATGATCTCTCTTGTGTGCGTGTGTTTTTTTGCATGGGTTTCTGTGTGTGAATTCATTGTTTCTCCACTCAGGGACTTGGAGGATTGTATCACTGTGACTATCCTGCGGCACATGACAGTAAGTAAATAAGTACAAAGAACACATTGATGAGCTTCTGTCAACACAAACACACACATTCAAAAGGAGTCATTAAACCACACTTCATTAAAACATGAAGCTCTGTGTGTTTCCAAGCATGTGACTGTCAACCCGTGTCTTCTGACAGGATTAACTGCCATAATGCATGTGGACCATTTGATAACGGCTTTGTGTCTCAAAAGTTTGTTGGTCTCAGAGTTGATTTTTTTTTCATTGCGCTTGTTAAAGCTGTGTGTGCGTCCTCGACCGCGGTCCAGCCCTCGCATAATGGCGCCGGCTCGTGTCTTTGTGTTGCAGAATCCCAAGTCGTCTATCATGTCGGCAGAGAAGAGAGCTCGTCTGAGGAGTAATCCAGTTAAAGTGCGCTTTGCAGAGGAGGTGGTGGTCAATGGGCACACTCAGGTGGGAAAACCCTACTGTACTTGACAGAGAACGAAGGCTGTTGTGAGCCACTGATGAATGACTCATCATTGGATCCCTCACACTTTTGATCATTCTCTATTTGGACTTATTTTCCAAGATGTCAAGCTCCCTTTTCCTTTTTTGTCTTCCCTCGTTTGATATTTATTCCTGTCTAACCACAATGTTATTTCTCACTTCTTTCTATCAGGGAAACTCTCTTCTCTTCCTGCCCAATGTCCTAAAAGTCTATTTAGAGAACGGGCAGACCAAGGCCTTCAAGTTTGACAACAGCACCACTGTCAAGGTGTGTATAACAGACATTTAATCTAAGAAGAGAAAGGCAATTTTACCAACAATTGGGCAGATGGGTAACTGGATGATGCATCTCATTACTGGCCGGCCCAAGAGGTGGCAGCATCGCTTTTGGGCGGCTGACATGTTTTTCAATACCAGTGCACTCTATGAAAGCCAATGCGAAGCAACTTTCTATGTGTTCATTTATATAACCTAACCAATACCAACTGAATGTACTTATCTTACTGTAACAATAGCAATAAGTGACAGTTAGACACAAAAATTATTTAAAGAGCATAGATAGATAAATCGTGTTACACGCTGCCTACATTAGTGTCCTCAGAATATCCAATCATTAGCTCCCTCAGTCTTTCATAAGCATTATGACAGTGGATCTAGCTGTGAAAGGCTTCCTAGAAACAAGTGGGTGTATTTTGTAACTAAGCACACCACAAGTTCTGCTGTGATTGCCCCAAGGGTGTTAGAGTGTGGGTAGGCTGTAGCTGTTCTTAATGGCGGAATAATACAAAAAGAAAATTAATTATATTGCTTCTGGAGGAGGAAGTTACGAAACATTTAGAAGTGAGGAGAAGCGTGTTGTGATTCAGAGCCATGAAGCACTTGTTTATTTAAACTGGATTTTGTGAGTAACTCTAGATATAATCTATAAGTCCTGTTGGGCATTTGCAAACTATGAGGTGTACTGTATACAATCATCACAATGAGATATAGAAGGAAAATAATTGTGTCAGTAGCTCACCCTCAGCAGGTCCATGTATGTTGACTTCATGAGCACATTATGATTATTACAGCCGGTTTTGTATTTCAGTTTGTATTCCCAGCCAAAGGGAAACTGAGAGGAGGAATCAGATTTGACCATCTGCCATCAGCAGACAGGGATGAAACATGTTTGTCTAAGGGGGTCTGAACTGTTGGTTTTTCACCATTCCAGGACATTGTGCTGACTCTGAAGGATAAACTGTCCATCCGGGCCATCGAGTACTTTTCCCTGGTGCTAGAGCAACAGTACAGCATCACCAAACTACTGCTGCTGCATGAAGACGAGCTCATACAGAAGGTGAAGGAAACCGTGAATGCACAGATCCACACACAAATCATACTAAAGTTATGTTCATCATTAGGTGTAATTTACTTCAATGCAACTTTTAAGTAGTAACAGTAGACCTACTCACAAGAGGGTACAACCCAGCAAAGATCGGAAGCAGTGTGGTTGATTTGATTCACTTTTAGAGCTTGCATATATCTTTATATGTATGTTTTTGTCTTTACCAGGTGGTGCAGAAAAAAGACTCCCATGACTACAGATGTCTGTTCAGGGTGTGTTTCATCCCTAGAGACCCAATGGACCTGCTGCAGGATGACCCCTCTACCTTTGAGTACCTCTTTTTACAGGTGAGATAATTCTGTCGTCTACAGTACGACTTTCTGTCTCCTTCTCTGTCAATCTTACAGACTTTGTGTTGGTCAACCTTAATCAGACGTTGACCCCTTTCTCCTCACTTACATGTAGAAACCAAGTCCAAATGTTCATACAGGAAGAAATAAAACCCTCAAACTTGCCAAATGTAGTTGAATATCCAATATTTAATAGATGTGGCAACTTGCTCTTGGGTACTCTGTACTGTAAACCTGCTCTAAAACATTACAAAAATAGAGCCAGAATCAAAGTTAAGACATTTGGAGTTAACATGCAGTCGCTCCGTGTCTTTCTCATATTAGTTGAAAACTGCCCTAATATATTAAGATTTATTACTGTGGCCTTGTTTCACCTTGTAAACATTTTGGGAGTTAAAGAACTCCTGCATACAGTCAGATATGTCCTGTGTTGTAGCTCAACTTTGAGACTACATTTCAACGCTGGATGAAAAAAACAAACATTGGGAGTGCCACTTATGTCTTAGTGATTTATTGTTCTACGAGGAGTATTTGCTGCCTGCTGCGTTTGTTTTTGCTGTATTACTGGCACTTTGGGTGTCCCAGTGCTGGTTTACTTTAAAAAAAAAAAAAAAGCGCACAAGCTGTTTATTTTGCAATGTCTGACTTAAAGTGCACGCTGGTATATTAAACAAGTAAATGTTGAAATATGATGCCTTTCAGTTGTACAAAGGAATGTTTACTGTAATGTGCATGTGTATTGGTAATGTCTGCATGCATTATGCTGTGACTGTGTGTGTTTCCAGAGTGTTGGGGACGTGCTGCAGGAGCGTTTTGCAGTCGAGATGAAGTGTAACACTGCACTCCGCCTGGCTGCCCTGCACATGCACGAGAGACTAGATAGTTGTGGACAGACCAGGGCCTCTATCAAGAGTATTACGTGAGTCATATGTGTTTGTCTTTTTAGGGTCACACTGTAGGGACACTACAGCCCTGACTCAAGCACTCATAGGGTTTTGTATAATTATGGTGATCTAAGGGTGTGAGCTTGTTCTACTGCTGTAATCATTGTAATGTGTGTGGGATAACGTTGCATTCGAAATGCCTAATCTATTAATGTGATTGGAAAATGTGTTGCGTTTGTGCAAAAGGGTGTGTATTTGCCCTGTTTCCTGTGTGTTGCTTAAAAGTTTCTTATTGGGTTTTTCAATTTCCCATCTTTCTGTCTCTCCCTTTCACGCTTAAAATCTATAAATGCACAAACACCTTAGCACAGATCCATTTCCCAAAAGACCACCTCACTGACTCACCGTTCATAGATTAATATGATTATTTACGTCACTGCAGTCATAAATACTCTGTGTATCGCAGATGTAGGCTTTTTTTCACCTCAAATGAAACCGATGATGCAGTCATGGTTACAGTTCAGTTAAAATATGGCTGTTTAGTAACATCTAGTGGCAGCCGTGGTGAAAAAAACATCAGCAGATATGTCTACTCACAAATCTCAATGTACGTCTTTGTCATTTTTTTGTCATTCAAGTCTGTATTTAGTTTTCATGTAAAAATGTCAAGCTTACTTGCTGTTAGGTTGGTGCTTACTGATTACCTTAGAGATAAGACCTGAAACTGAATATTTATAATTATATGAATATAACCAAGTTACTAAATGTTACATTGGTGACACAACAATAGGGATATCTATGCATAAAAGTTCATGTTAACCTCACCTTCACCTTATGTGTATTTCATTTCTGTAGTAACCTGACAAATGGCTAGCGTTAGCAGTTCAGTGTTTTAAAATGAAGCTGCACTTTTGAAGCCAGTGTTTGCTATGTATCAAAACACATAAGCTAGCTAGCTTATCAGGCTAGCACTAGCTACATCATACTGCATGTTTCTTACCTGTCCTACAATTTCACATTTGAATCCCAGCCTCCCTTCACCTTTTGCACCAATGCTGCACCAATATTTACTTGGTTTTGGAGAAACTAAATCAGGTGCATAGTGCATATAGGGTACTGTAGTTCAATTGAACTTACATTTTAGGATGCATTGAGGCTACATGTTCATGTATCAGTGTGCTTTTCATTCCTCTGTGTGTGTGGTAATGACAGGAGAGAGTTTGGCATGGACAGCTTCATCTCTCCCACACTGCTGAGCAACATGAGGGAGAAGGACCTGAGGAAAGCCATCAGCTACCACCTCAAAAAGATCCAGTCCCTGCTAGAGCCACGCCAGAAGGTAGGTAACATACAGACTGACGGATTACACAGTATTTTTACAATACAAAAAAAAAAACGGTACATGGAGTATTTTTTCCAATGTACAGATAAAAATACAGCTTACATTTTCAATTCATAAAAATAAATTACCAACTTAAATCATGTGGCAATGTTGTCTATAGTGCTCATCAGGAGATGAGAAGTCTTTAAAGCTTTTTTTGTTTTTAAATACTTTACATACAGAGTCAAAGAATGTCTGAATTTCACCATAAAACAAGTATGTGCTGAGAAGAAACTGAAGAAATCTGGCCTCGTGAATATGATATTTACCCAAAAGACAACAACAATTTTATCACGTTATCAACTTCCTTGTTGTTTGACTCTACATTAAAAAATAAGACCATACATTCTGTTATAGGGACCAAGACCTTATGAGTCTCCCAAATTAATAAAGAAATTGTTCCCTTAGCTTTTTAGAGATCGCTGGATTAATGGCCATCTGAAAAAAAAAAGGATTTCAACTTCCGACGGCGATGTTTTGGGTTTGCATTTATGTTACCTGGGTTTTACTGTTGTGGGGTTGATTTAGTGTTCAGGTTTATCCACAGGTCTTGATGTAACCATGACTGAGACTTGGATGGGGATTGTTGGCTTCTGGGCAGTGAGGGTGCATTACAAGTGGGGTAATGTGGGAATTATCCTGCAGATTGTCACAATACAGTACCAAGGATAGCCATCTGTCCGCATTTGTAGGATGGAATATTGGGGTAGGCTTACATATGGCCACCCCTGGGTGGATATGCCACCCCTGGGTGGGTGGGAGGATGATTATAAAGGAAATAATAGGTCTGGGGTTTGGGCAATGTTTTGGGAAAATAAGTGGATCACATTCTCGGTGGAGAGAATTGTTTTGGTCAGTGAGTCAACCATACCATCCCCCCTGTTTTTTTTCATTCCTCTCTCTTCTTTGTCAACTGCTGTGTTTTAGGTCATTTCTGCAACTCAGGCTCGGTTGGCCTACCTTACTCAGCTGGGAGAACTCATTTCATATGGGGGACGGTCCTACACAGCTACGATGATGGTAAGGGTTAAGAGCCTGATATCACCTGGTGGGTCTGTCTGTAAAGGGATATAACACGTAACAACTTGATTGAAATTCTTGGATCTATATTACATGTTACTATTTAAAAGGCTCAACTAGTCCAGCTGAGCATAACCCTAGATGTTATCTTCCATATTAAAAAAAAACATTTGCACCTTTCCCCCCTTATTCTACCTCTTCCTCCTCTTCTCTGCTCATTTTGTTTCATTATATAACATAACTCACTCTCATCCACACTCAGCTTCAGGACAGGGAGGTGTTGGTCAGTCTGCTGGTGGGAGCCAAGTATGGGATGAGTCAGATCATCAACCACAAGCTCAATATGATCTCGACACTGGTGGAGTTCAGCAGCATCAGCCGAGTGGAGCTGCTCACTGAGTCAGACAAAGTCAGCCTACTGCGCATCTCACTGCACGACATGAAGGTAAGAGAGACATTGAGATTCTAGACTCTATTATTCATAAACACACATACAGTGACACAGATACAAAAAATGGATATTCACTCACCACATTCACGCCAAAGCTCATGCTCGAGTAAATATAGGTCAAGCATTTCTCCTCCAATACACAAACAGTATACAGCCTAAGGGTGTGTGTGGTAGATATATAAAGCAAATTCACTGGACTCAAAGGTGACTCTCTCTCCCTCTTTCTCCCCCTCCATCGCCTTTTCTTTCTTACCCTTTGGCGTTAATCACTTTACCGTTTCTCCTGCAATGCCCTCCCCCTTGCAGCCATTTGCCTTACTGATGGACTCTCTGGCAGCCAAAGACTTAGGGTGTCTGCTGGGAGGCTACTGCAAACTCCTTGTGGATCCCAGTGTCAATGTCTTCCGTCTGGGGCGCCCAAAAGTGAGGGTGCACCGGATTCCTGCTGAAGAAGGTGTGTGTGGGAGGTTCGCCGTAATAGAGGGCGTGTGCTATGAATCCCTATCAAGTGAGCAAAAACTGTTTCACTTTTAAATAATCACTTTCTGGCTTTGGCCATTTGATAGATATTTTACACATCAGAAACTGATGTATGTCACCAGCCAGTATGGGTACCGTTAGAAAAGCCAGTCACATAATATTATCATATTTTAAAACATATCCTTCTCTACTAATTTACTAATTTTCTGTTTGTGTATTTTTCTGGTGTTATTAGGTTATGTGTCTCGCTGCTGTAGTGACTCAGATGACTCAACAGATGAGGATGACCCAATGGATTCTCAGAATTACAAACGCCCAGACCCAGCAAGTCAAGACTGGGAAGAAAGGAGGAGAGAGGAGGAAGAGAAGAGGAGAGAGGAAGAAAGAAAAGAGAGAGAAGAGCACAAAGGCAAACAGGAAGTGAAGATAATAGTGACAACAGAAGGTATGGAAAATGAGGGTGAAGAGGAAGGAGGAGCAACAGGAAATGGTCTGCGTAAATTAAGTATTATGGATGAAGAAATGAACCTGGAGACCAGCTGGTACCACACTGACCCACGGGTCACCAGCAGCTTCTCCAGCTTGTCCAGTGGCTCCTTGAGTGCTGCCCTGGAGGATAGCAATGGCGCAGCTAAAGCCCCATCTCGTCTGGATGTGCTCCGTGGACCACGCGCAAGCGAGGATCTGCCCAGCTTGGACGTTCACCACCCCTACCTCCTGGAGCCTAAACGCCATCAAGGGCCCCTGCGACCCACAAACCTCAATTACCGTGGCAATGACAACTCTTGTCTTTGCTTTGCTGAGCTCTCCAAGGCTGATTTCCTCCCTAGCCCGCCTGAGGCTACGAGTGATGATGACAATGATGATGATGATGATGAGGAAGAAGAGCAAGAAGTTAAGGGACTCAGACGCATTTCTAAGATCCCTAGTTCAAGAGATTTGAGAATGATTGACAGCATACCCTTTCAAAGATCACCCATTAAAAAAAAGAAAAAGATCCCTCCCAAAGTCCCAGTAAGGACGAGTTCAATTCCCGTGGACAAAGCAGGACAGGCTGAGCAGCGCCTCTCCAAGGACGAAGAGGGTCTATTCCTGACACCTTCACCTAATCCCAAACCTGCTCTTTTGGTCAAAGAGACTGCCTCAGAGTCTGAAGATGAGTTTTTTGATGCACAGGAAAGATTTACTCCCCCAGTTCCTGATCTATCAGGTTTGTTTACATCATGTTTGTTATGACTTTGCAGATGAATAAGACAATTTGTCCTTGCCCCAATTTTGGGAAGGTCCTTTTATGGTGGTATGTTTTTTTATGTGATGGCAAGATGTGACAACACTGAGACATTAATGTGATTAAAAGGAGTTGGGGGGGGGGAGGATTTGTGTTAATCCACTGATGCCTTTCTCTTTTTAACCTTTCCTTTTGATTTGTCTCTGTCTCACAGACGCTGAGCTGGCTGACCGGCGGAATGCTAATCGTTTGAGTGGAAGCTGGAATGGTCCTTCATCTGTCCCAGGGAAAGAGCCATCCTCCCCCCTTGCCAATAAAGCCAGATCCTCTAAAATCAAGAGGGAAGAGGAGATGCTTAAAGGCCCCACAAATCAACTTGCCAACCAACAGCCCAGTCCACCAAAACCATCTCAGAAACCTGAAGTTAAGGTTAAACCACTATTGGCACCTAAGCCCCATCTACCTCCTAAACCTCAGATCATTCCTCCCAAATCCCCCCAGCATGGGAGATCATATGCCCACTGCAATGGGGATGCCTCTGGACGTCTGTCCTCTGAACTTCTGGAAATGGAGCCAGACACCATGGAGTTCAAGTCTGTCACATCTGGGGCAGGTGGACTGCCTCTCTCATCACCCCTGATCACAGCAGTGCGGTGCAGCAAGCAACCACTACCCATTACAACACCACAAACTGAGGAAATGGTGAAGAGGCAAGAAAACAATCTGAAAGAGAATAAAGATTTGATACATGGAGCGCATGTTGTTTCCAATGACAAAGCATACATTCCCAATGTAAAGGAAACCTCTAAAGTTGAGGGCAAAAGCAATGGGACTGCTCTACCCACAAGAAAGCCACCAAACCTACCCCCTATCCCTCGCTCTAATTCAGGTACAAAGCTAGCTATCCCCCCACCAGTGCCTCCCAAACCCACTTCTCCCACCAATTTCCACCCCTTATCACTACCTGCTAGCTCTCCTGTCTCCCCAACTGATCCTAGCAAAGGGGTCTTTGAGGATAGCGTCAGTCCACCAAATGGAATCCACCCTTGGAGCTTACGCAATGGCAGCGTCCAGTCAGGATCCAGGAGGGTCTCCCTGAGTCATGAAAGCCTGTCACCCAAAAATACAGACGCACCTCTTACCCTTACCAGCTCCCTTACTTCAACCAACTCCAAAGGTGTTGGAGGCCTTGAAAGCAGAGAGCCTGGAAGATCTGGATCCGGATCAGACCTGAGGACCAGCTCCTCCAGCCTGGGAGGCAGACTGCCAGCTTCTGCCCTGAGAGGGAAGATCCAGGCTCTGCCTTGGTACATGACCCGTTCCCAAGAGATTTTGGGAACCCTGGACTATCCCTCCACGAGCTCCATCAATGGAGACACATCTGGATTTGGCTCTGGCTTGTCTGTAGCCAGTGGGTTATCAGACTTAAACAAGACCCCTGTCAAGGAAAAAGAGACCGTAAACTTAAAACCAGCAGGGAAAGGGAATATTTTAGAGGATGGAGCTGAGGTTGTCATAGCCACCATAAAAGAGGCCCAGGATGTGACCTCACACATGAAAAAGGCCAATGGGATAAACGGCTCCCACCCTAATCTGACTTTTAAAGAGAACAGTGCACACAGTGGCAGTGTTTCATCGGAGCAGCCTCAGTCACGGCCCCATTCAGCAGTGGGGTTGGGAGGTGTGTCCAGCATGCAAATTGGAGGTGACTCACCAACGTCTTCACAAGCTGACACTACTCCTCCACAGCAGCACCGGGAGGCTTGTGGCTGCCACACTGTCTACGCCAACTGCTTCAGTGGAGACACTGAGGATGGAATAAGCTTTGACGAGGAGCTTACTGTTTACGAGTTCTCCCGCCGCACACGCCCTAAACCTGTCCGACCCGCACCCGTCTCTTCTCCTACAACACCCTCTCCAAAGCCCAATATTCTGTCACTGCTGAGGGACAACCCCCGTCCGCTCTCTACTTTCTCCACTGCCTCCTCTGAACTCAGTCCCCTAGTTTCACGTCCAGTTTCCCCCACAAACTCATTTGGTGGTCCTCTTCGTACACTTACCAACAAGAATTACGGTGGGCTGAAGGGAGGTTTTGCCTCCCTACGTCAAGATATAGACCAACTTATGCTGGTCTTAGAGAAGGGAGCACTTGAGCAACCCCAACAAACATCATGCCAAAACTCAAAGCAGGATATCACAGGCATAAAAGTAGGCCCTGACCTAAATCACAATGGAACTGAAGGCATTACTACCCCAGCACGGTACCCAAATTGTACTGGGACAAGCACCGTCGCCATGACAGAGGCTGAAAGGAGTCTTCTCCAGGCAGAGGCTCGACGGTTGGCATCTGGGTGTCAGCGGGCAACACGTGTAGGATGGGCTCCTGATGAAGCCCTACGCTCTTTATCTAACAGCTTCAGTGCGCTGGTTCAGTTGTCAGCAGCCTGCCTGCGAACAAACCCCTGCCCTGGTTGTGACATCTGCCATAACGCGAGTCTGGTCCATGGGGATGAGGACGATGACAGCCAGGAGGCCATGGACAAGCTAAGGGAGATAGTGGGTCTGTACCGAGAGTTTGTTGGGGCTGTTGAGACAGCTGGAACTGGTGCCGGGGTTGGGGGTAAGAGTGTTGGCCTCACTGGGTCTGGACAGGGTCAGGGGGAGAGTGACGGGGTGAGGCTACTAGCCAAACGCTGCACTGTGCTCATCTCCTCTGTATTCGCACTCACACAGCTATTCCGGACATGCACACCAGACACCGCGGACACGCCTGGCCAAGTGCCGCTCAACTTTTGACCTGTGAACTTTTACCCACTAATAACCCACTGACTCTATAGGTGAGACAAGAGGAAACAGCACAGAGCGATTTGGTGTGTAACCCCTGTGTTCTTGTACAGTAAGTGCCATGCACACTACAGCACACAAACTCTAACCCACGTTACACACACCCACATGGAAAACACATACACCAAACAAAACCCTAAAACGTCATTGCTTGGCCTCTTCTTGGACGCATATGGACTATGCATTTGTACATATGAATTTTATAATAATCTTATAATTATCTTATTTTATGATAACAATATGTGTATGTATGTAAGGATGGATTACCCATGTCGTATTTATGTATTTATTTTTACAATATTTGCACCATGGTCTGTGATGTGCAGGTCTCTAGTGGGAAACAAAAACTATGGATGTCACTGGAATTTAAATTTTTCCTTCTCTTTGAGACAGTATTATGTTATCTATTGCTGCTTTAAAGATTTCTCCACTCCACAAGGTGTAATCTGTAAATTGTCATTTTTCAAGTTTAGTATAACAGTACGTTTTACTGACAAAATACAGACAATATACTCTATCACACGCAAAATACAGTTATTAACTGATTTGTTTTATATGTACACCTTTTTAAGGATTTAGTTTTTCAAATTTACAGTCATATTAATGGGATACAAAACTATACCATTACAAAGCAGGGAGAGCACTTTTGACTGTTACAGATTGCACCTTTTTACGAGACACATACCCTTGTGTAAAATGTTTTTCTACCCTTTCCATGGTCCTGACTGACTCTGAGTGAATGCCTCTTGGAAATACTCCCATTACCCAAATGTATGCAGTAATATAACATTATTCTAGTTTTCATCCAAAGGACATTACATATATATTTTCCGGGAATGTGTGGATAAGGCCCAGAAAGCAAAACAGGGGACCTTATTTATGTAGTTGAAAAAATGTTTTTGACTAGGCACAAAGGTGACTGTTAAACTAAAATATGTCAAGATGTAGCAAACATCCAAAGTCTTAAAACACTGAGCCACAACTGTTCCCCACTACGGTTTCCTCTTTGGGCACAGCACCTAAAATAAATAAATAAAATACTGACTGATGGACTGGGTGCTGTATGATGGGGTCAGAACTGTAGATATCCATTTATCTTTTGTGTCCTATTCTGTCTCTTCCTTAGTTTATGGCTATGCAAACATAAAATCTTCACCACCCCACCCTCACATACTGTACCCTTGTTTTTTTGTGCTAACATTAAAAACAACAACAGCTGCATTATGTTTGTCTGAATATAATGGATGCTTTCTTTGTTTGGAATGTTGGCCTTTGTCTTGTTTCGGGCAAAACTTACTGCATTATGGATTGCAACATTGTGCAAAGTTGCATGGCATTAACACGTGTCAATATAAATATACTGATGTCTGTGAATAGTCAGTAAAAAGAATGCATTCCTCGATCAGTTTGCTGATGTACAGTGTTCACTAAACAGCTCGTCTATATCTATCACATGATGCCAACTCATTTCATCAGCCATCCAATTTGAAGATCTACTTGAGCCACCTATGACAACCAGAGGGTAATTAAGCCAGCAGTTGCTTATACAAATATTATAAGGTGATTAGCCAAAATAAAGGCTGCTTGAGTGTTCAGAGACAGCTGGTGAGGACATAGGTACTATATTTAATCTTCCAAATAGATGGACATTTTTGTCAAGGTGGCTATGGTTAAAAAAAATAAGACGGCAGGTCTCTTGTGAGATTTCAGAGCTTCCAGTTGCCATGGAGGTGCAGTAGCAGTGTCCATCATAGCACTAACATCAAGACATACTGTATGGTTCAGGAGCATCTCTAGTTGTTCTTCAAGCAGGCCCAAAAAGTGAAGAGTGCCTGTGTCACCTTACGTGTTTTGTTTCTGTATGGTAAAACTGTGTCAACAGCATTTCATTTTCAAAGAGGACATTGTGTTTCCACGAGCAGTCACTTTTCTGTACCCACGTACAATGAAGTCGATGTACCAAGAAATGTATTATTTGGGAATAAATTACACATTGACCTTAACAATGTCGAACTTCTTGGGTTTTGTCTATAGACCAGTTATAAACTAATTTCACGTAACAACTTACAGTTCATGTAAGCTCCCTTCCTAAATATTGAGTCAGGTCAGAAGACATTAACTTCGCCATCCTGCCCTAACACTGAACCTAGATATACCCCAGCAGACTAAACAGCCTCTCTATTTATACCATCATTGCACTACTAATACTGTTAATAGGGATTACTGTGGGATTTAATTCCCGGCATGGAGTTTTTATACTTCCACAAAGGCAGTGCTCGTCTATGCGTGTAGCACCGGAGCCTCATTCTCTCTTTTGGTGCTGGGAATGTCTCTTAATTATTCACAAAGAGCCAGCTGAGTTATAGAGCAACATTTCCACTCCTATTATTAAAATAAATTCTTAAATGATGCATTTTGAATGTAAAACCTTAAGATTTAATCCAAGGTGATAGTCAGACAGACATTTGTGTAAAATGAAACTGTGAAAGAGCTGAGAAGCTTTTTAACTACGGCAGCTCAACCCTCTTGATCCAAAGTCCCCATGTCAGATTGCCCTTAATCTGATCATTATCTGCTGTCTGACTTCTTGACACAGTAATCTAGAAAGTGTATGTGAGTCATTTCTATGATCTAATACACAGCAGAAATATCAGATAGGTGTTAAACTACATAGTGTACTTGAGTGTTAGACCATCCTTCAGTGTAAGCCATTGTTAAATCTGTTCAGCTCGACTACAATACATCATTGTAACGGTGATGCTGTTTGTGTGATCGATTATAAAGAAGGGATTACGGTGCAAGTATTAGTCACAGGGAGGACTGGCACTGCAGTTATAGGGCACAAAGAAGCCATTCTGTTTCATTATGTATGGGGGCCTCAATTACATAAGTTAAACAATTTGTCAGATTTTTTGTGAATGAAGTTTCTTTTCTTTTTTAAATGTATCCCCATAAACACCCATGTAACAGACATATACACTATCAACCTTTTTAATGGATTGATTTTAAACATTTAATTTCATTGCAATTATTAAATGGACATTTTCATAGTGACTCAGTGACTTGTGCTTCAGGAGAAGTGGTAATTAGAAACGGCATTATTTAATATGTGCAAGGGTGTCCCACTTTCAAAACCCAATTCAAAAGTCTTACTTTCAAAGTGGAAACCCAGGAAAATCCTGAAAAGATGCTTAGGAAACAGCACACTGTGGACAGTCCAAAGTGTAAAGAATTGAAGAAATAGGCCAAATGATCCATTTACATGGCAGCTTGAGCTTTTTGTGCAACTGAACATTTCCCTCTGCCCCGGTCTTCTCTCAGCACATTACTGTTCAGTGTCCAGGCAGCATGCCATCTTTGGGCTGTCATACCCACCGTGAGCTGCTGCGTGGTGACAGTATTTACTCAAGCCTGAAATCTGAGCCCATTATGTCAACAGATGTTACAGGACAGAATTAGAGCAAGCGTGAGAGAAGGAAATATATATGAAAATAGGGAGTAGAGGGAGAGAGATACATGTATAAAACAAGTGATATTAAAGTTTATAAAAAGGAAACAAACACTGAGGAGCACTTAGTTGTATAGTCAATAAGTGAACAATAACCCACAAATGAACAAATGCAGCAATGGTGCACAGTCAAATTAATATCAAAAGGTCTTTTTCTGAAACTGCAAAAGTTTTCTTAAAATGTATATTTTAAACAAAGAGCAAACATTTTCTGTGGGATTATTTGTAGCAACTCTCCCTTCCAATGAATGATAAAAACAACACAAGATCTCAGTGTCACTATGTTTAACTGACATGAACGGCCAAAACTTGAATAACACAAGCCAGAAGCACTTCATAAAAGCAATAAAAATAGTGCTTGACAAAACATTTCAGTTCCAATTGGCAAAGACAAATCATGTGTTTGAAAGGAAAAAATGTTTAAGAATTAGCCTACGTGTATCTGCTAGACAATATTTCCAACAACATGTATATACCTGATAGTCATCTCAACAGTGCCTTAAGTATCAGCCTTTTGATCTCATAAACATGAAGGCCAAATAAGTGGAGATGGAGCATAAAGAGAAATAAAATGGCCAACACTCAATTTATTACACTCTCCTTGACAATAAATGTTGGGGAATTTCAACGGTCAAAAGTACAAAAGTGTTTCAGTTAAGTGGCAGAATTCAGCCTCACAGAATACCTCTTCAAACAAACAAACAAAAAGATGGATGTTGTCTACAAAACACCACAGCACACGGCACATACAAAGAAACAGCTTATCCAGTCAAGTAAAGCGCTGTCAAGTAATGCTCCACAACATTTCTGTACAGAGAGCAAACAAGGGCATTTTAATTGGACCCTGGCACAAGTTTTGTATAGGCTAAAGCGTGTGACTTGTTTTTTATTTTAAATATTTTGACAACAATAAATAGTCATGGCATGTGGCAGGTGGCTTATTTCACACTGACTGTTGGCCCCTGTCAGAAGTGCAACTTCCCTGCTGTCTTTAAATCATGGAAACCCTAGTGTACCAAAATAGGGCCAGACAGCAAGTGCATCGGCTTTACTTTACGATTTCCTTTCTTCTCAACAAACTGGTTCCATCACTCCATACAGGTTTTTCCCCTTTTAAAATGCTTTCTCCTCCTCTCTAGATCTCTTCTTTCGTCATATCCATTCTCCCTCTTACATGAGCTTCAGCAGCAGCTCGTAGGTGGCATTGATGATCCCCCAGGAGAGGAGTGAACGGTGGTAGTTAAGGTGGGCCCCTCTGAAGAGCATGGCCAGACTGCCACCCCTCTCTCTCCACACTGTTAGCAGCACCTTCCTGCAAGGCTGGAAGTCTCCACCGACCTGGGACTGAGCCCGGGACTTGACCACATTTAATGGATAGAACATGATGCCAAGGGCTGCCCCCAACAAACCTCCACACACAAAATCATTCACCATGTGACCTGCCCGACTAGTGACTTCTGGGAGCTGCTCCTTAATGGGCCCGCGGAGCCCGAAGAAGAACACATTGCTAGGGCCATTACGGAGAAGTATGGGCACCAGGCCACGGTAGCATTCTCTGACACCATACTCAGTAAGAAGTGTCCGGAAGGTGTGGACTGTGTTGTTGAAGCGCCCGTGGTGCCGATGGTCTTGCAGGAGAGTCTGCACGCGCTCAAATGGCGTCAGGATGGCCTCTGCGGTTCCTGCCAACGCTGCAGCAAAGCTTCGGGTGACCAGGTCCGGCACACCGCTGCCACCAGCCTGGTCTAGTAAAACTCTAGAGAAGTCCTCGTACAGGCCAAACATGATGGCAACTGTAGTGCTCTTTTGGAGCAGCGGGGGCAGCAGGCCCCGGTAAAGATTCCTTAGCCCATCCCTCTGGAGCTGCCGCACCGCCTCAGTGGCCAACACACCGTGCAGCTGCTGGCGGAACAGCACCTTCTGGATGGGGAAAGTCACCAAGATGTTGGAAAAAGCTGCAATGGAGCCGCAGACATAGTGCTTCCCTTGAGTGCCTGGCCTGGCACTCAGAGCATCAGCAGGCAGCAGGGAGGGACCTCCTATAGTCAGGGCAGCCTGAGGCTGAGGTGTCCGGGCTGACTCCGAGTCCATGGTGCTAACAGCCATGGAAGACTCAGTGCTCCACAGCCTATTCCTTCAGCATCACATCAACACTGCACTCTTTTGTAAAATATAAACCCTGTGAAAGAGAGAGGAAATGTTAGTATGCCTATTATAAATTATGGCAAGAACAAATGGAATTCAATTGGGGCCCAATCAAGACAACATAGCAATGGTTGACATTTTTTAATTAACACATTTTTGGCAAACATTCAATTCACTGAAAAATAACTATGAAAAGAGTATATGTATACACAATAATACAACCAAAACAATAAAATCAAAATACCTACAATGTATTTATTTATATTTAATAAATATCAAATATACATAAAACTGCAATCTATAAAACATTAATATAGCACAATTTATTTTGCATATGTGCCAACATGTGTAGTGATGCAATTTGTTTGTCGAAATAATATCTATAATAACAGATATATTGGTTGGGGTTTAGATTAAATGTAATGGCCCATGATGATTTAAACAGGTTGAACTGTTTAACTCTCAGCCTGCAGCCTTCAACTTGTACAATCAGGCTGCCCCAACTGGCCACTGATAAGAGTTAATAAACACAAGTTAACAGATTGACATCAGCTTAGTCCTGGGGCAGGAGAGCACAGCTATGAGCGGTAGAAGACACTAGGTCTGTTCCTTTAATGTACATTACAAAAGCACCATATATTAACCTTTATTATAAAACGTTTAAATGTAGTTTTTCCTTTTTACTTTGAATTATTGAAGATACTAGTGCCACGCCCTACCACATAGTGCCAAATATAGAACATAGAGGAGATAGTGGAGGCAAAGGTTTGAGGTCATTAGAGGTTACAGCACGTAAACCAAAATATCACTCCAGAAATCCTGACACAGAGTTTCAGGACTGTATGAGAAACCACGCTGCCACATGGCTACTGACCTCTGAGAGAAGCCTGTTATGTAATTTAAAAGTCCCCAGGTTAAAAGTACAGCACATTTGTTCAAGCATTGCAGTTTTTAGGTGTTATTTTAGTTCCATGTTGTGAGACTTTACACAATTACCTCCACGACATTTCAGACAAAATATATACTTTAAACAGGCAACATTGAAACCTTAAGAGTGAATTAAGTACACTTAACTGCTGACAGTTCTGTACTATCATTTTGCTGAATACAACCACATTATGATATTAAAACTGTAACTAACTAACTGGATTGGAGCACAGACAGTCTCTGGCAGACGCTTAACCCCCCCACTCACAGTCACCACACGTTACATTAACGCACATCCTGGACTAAGCAGTGTACACATTATACAAACTTTTGCACATCCCCTGATCAATATTTTTGCACACCTTGCACTAAACCGTACGGCCTTACTTTGTTCACATTTCTTAAGCAATTATATTGTACATATTTGTTATGTTGTTAGTGTCTTTTCACAAACTTTTTATTGTGATATTTCTATTCTGTCTATTGATAGTAGCAGTACTTTTTGTGTATTCCCTTTTTATTGTGTTCATTGCATGCACCAAATACACCAAGGCAAATCCTTTGCAAGTGAAAACGTCCTTTGGTAATAAATACATTATGGTTCGGATTCAGAGGACAGCAATTCTATTACGCAACCGGAAAAGTTTCCATATGTCCTGCGAACACGCCCTCTGTGTAATGGGTTAATGCCTCCTCGTTGTCACAGCATGAGCTCTGTCATTGGGCTGATACAGACAAAAAGGGTTTATGTCACTCAACGGCCCCATTACAACTAGGACACGAAGCAATATTAGTTACTGTATTAATAGCTAGCTACAAAATAAAACCAAATCATCGACGAGCTAGCATGCTTAGCTCAATACCAGACACCCAACTGCTAGGCTGCTTAACCAACTTAGCCAGCTCAACAGTGCTGGTGACTGGGCCTCCTCGGCTGTGTTAGTGACAATTAACATTAGCAGACAATCAGATTTATTTAAGATAGGACACGAGAACAGGAGTCATGTATGTATGTTACAGCAAAACACATGTCAGCCTAGCATTCTAAGTGCCTAGCATAATAAGAGTCAACACGGACAAGCGTTGATGGGTGGTTAGTTGGAAATTTCGTTGACAGCAACGTCAAGAAGCTTAAGAGCGTCTCACAGTTTTGGTTAAGCAACGGCCGGGCACAGATATCAGTCTTTACCTGCCGTTTACGCCAGACGTTGTCCTAATCCTGGACAGGTAGAGTGCAGTTTTCTGCAGGGTAATTGGGCCAACGGCCACAACAAACGGTAGGTCGTGTTTGGTCGGTCTGCAGCCCCAACAGCGGCAGGTGACCGCAGCAATGCAACTTTAGCGCCTGCGCACTACTGCAGATCTGACTTCAGAGAGCCTCTATCACAATATAATACGTCCCTGCTCTTTCATCTTTGCACTATTAGTTTTGCAAATAGTTGGGAAAGGATCCCAGATTATTTCGATGTACAGCATTATGTTGAGTAAAAAGTAAAAAGCTATGACGAACTATTTTCCGGGTTGTTTTGTTCGTCGTAAAGCAGGATGTAGCTGCGACATTTTTTACGACTATTATGTGACGTCATAATATTAACATTGAGATGAATGTGTCGGTAAATAAAGGTTTAGCTTTTACTGGTAACGTTATTCTCAAAACAGCTTTTAGTTGCTCTTCTTTTTCTCTGATATTCATGGTTGTTAAATGTATATGATATAACTGAATAATAGGGCATGGTGTGGTAATTGTAGCAAAGATGCCAGCTAACGTTAGCTATGTATTGCTAGCTGTATTCTTACATTTGGCTCAGAGCAGCTCTCTTTAGCCCCTAACGCTAACGTTAGCTAACTGTCACAGCTTGCACTTGAAATTTATCTACCGAGACGTGTGCGTGTAAAACAAGCGTATGCATTAATCTACCGCGTGTGGGTTCAGTTTGTCGCCTTTGGTACTGAAAGCTAGATTCATGTACAATGTCAGCGCAAAAAGACTGCGATTTTCTGGTGAAGAGAGCCCGGGAGCTGGTCTCTGATGATCCCTGTGCGGCCAAAGCCTGGCTCATAACTGCCAGAACCCTTTACCCTGCAGATTTCAACATACAGGTAACATACGCATTCATCTTAGCTGCATATGGTCAAACCACCAGAGTTTAATGCATTTCTCTCTCTCTTTGTCAAGCATTATCGTGTGTTTGAAATGTGTGGATCCTCAGTTATGACCCCATTGTTAAAATTTGGTTGATGCGTTTTCACAGTATGAAATGTACATCATTGAACGCAATGCAGAGAGGACAGCCTCGGCAGGGAGACTGCTGTATGACATGTGAGTTACAATGTACTATCTCTTAGGGGTGTGGATCTCCATGATAGGCCCCACAATAAGATATTATCATGATACTTATGTCACAATACGATATTATTGCGATATTTTGTAATACATTGCAATTTATTACCTTTTTTTTCCAACTTCAAATTATGTCTCCAAAGGAAGACTTTGTCAACATCTTTTTTTATCTAAAAAAAAGATAGATTAATACTTGGCGTCTGTGTATTGATACAGTATTTCTACAGAAAATATTGTGATTCTATGCTGTATCGACCCTGTCTATCTCTTTGTCTTAGTGTTAATGTCAAGTGCCCTTTGCTGAGTCTGAGCTAACATTTGCAAACGATTTGTCTATTCTTTAGGTTTATAAACTTTCCAGATCAGCCCATTGTTTGGCGAGAGATCAATGTCATCACTGCTGCACTGCGCAGTGACTCTCAGGACAAACATGCACAGTTTCTACGAGGTGAGAGGAGTTAAACACACTGTCAGAAGTGGGACGATGAAGTGTGGGTAGTGCAGTGTTGGTTTTGGAAATCTAAAGAGTGCGTGCTTGTTTCCCCCAGGGCTTTTTGAGACACTTCCTGGCCGTGTGCAGTGTGAGATGCTACTGAAAGCCACGGAGCAGTGTTTCAACACTTTGGAGAAGGCAGAGATGCTGCTCCTTCTTCTTAAGCGCTTTCCAGAGTCTGTAGTCCAACATGGGGTACGTAATAATAACATAACACTTTGAACCCTACACTAAACAGCACTAAAACAGTCTCTAGTAATATTCGTCTGTATGTTTAGGTCAATCTAGGAGAAACCTTGTTGGACGCGGAGGTATCAGAGAATGTGGAGACTCCTGTCAACTGCTTCAGAAAACTTTTTGGTTAGTAAAACACTCAAAACCAAATTTTTCATTCAAAAACAAACTTGCTAGAGGCTTGACTTTAACACAAATTCCTTCTGATTATTACAGTGTGTGATGTCCTTCCTTTGGTCATAAACAACATGGACATGCGCCTGCCGGCCAGCCTGATGCAGAAGTACATGCTGAAAGCAGCTGAATTCTACATCGGCTATGTTACCCGTGGACCCTCCCCTGATGTACAGATACAGGGTAAAGCTGCTGCACTGTGTTGATGTAGCGCTTTACTTTTTTCTTAGTGCTAACCCAGTGTGATCACGTTCCTCAATATGTAGTATCGTCTATCTCCATATTTTCTCTATTCACTGCCTGCCTGACATTTTTGTCTCTTGCTCTCGTTCTTTGATTTAGGCTCTCAAGAAGGTGGGTCTCTGAAGTCAACCGCTGTGTCCCGTGGCTCCCAGCGGTATGTGATTGACGGCCTGTCGGAAAAGTCGTCAGTGGTAGCAGAACCTTGGGAGAGGCTGTTGGATATCCTCGCTGTGGTTGGAGCCCGCTGCGAGTGGCAGGGAGACAAGGGGCAGAGGTAGTCTTATCTGTCTGCCTATCAATCAGCCAGTACTGTGTTTTATGGTTGTTGTGTATTCAGGTGACTCTTGTAATATACAATCATTTATTAGGTACACATAGCTTAAGTTATGCAATCTAGTACAACAGCCCTACAATAAATCCTACATTCACGAAGGTCATAATGTTCAGTTTTTGTTGAAAGTGTTTTAGAGGTGTTGATTTAACTTAATGGTCATTTTGGAGCCTGTCATTTTGAGGTTCTGTTGTGTTGTACTTCATTATACCGAGAGGTGTTTCTGATCAAGAGTCTACCATAATTAGTCTGGATCAACGGAAGTATATTTCCAGGATGAAGCCTGACATCACAACGAGATGTCAGGCTTTGCCCCTCACCTCTCGCTCTCTGTGTGTTGCCGTTCTTTAAATCCTTTCACTATGGAAAACAACGACTAACTTCGAGCTAGCAGACTTTGCTGTCATATAATAGATAAGAGGCCCTCATGGAATTCCGAATGGATCGTGATGTAGTTGCAAGGCAGTGCATGTTTTTAGTACAGTTACATACAAAACCGATTGATATAAATAGTAGTGTAGGAATATTGGTGTATAATATATATTTCATTATATTACATAAAGGTCAGATATATACCTACAATATCAATATTAATGTTTGTTATAATTAAAAGAAACAAGTAAATGGAGCAATTTGGTGTCACAAAACAATGTGCAGATGACGGTTCCATCATGTTAAAAAGTCTGTAAAAGTTAGAGGGCTTAGGGAAAGATTGTTTAGATCACTTATATTCCTTGCAGTACATGCATATGTTATATACATACACATGATTTTACGTGTGTGTGTGTGTGTGTGTGTGTGTGTGTGTGTGTGTGTGTGTGTGTGTGGTGTGTGTGTGTGTGTGTGTGTGTGTGTGTGTGTGTGTGTGTGTGTGTGTGTGTGTGTGTGTGTGTACCTTATGCTCTAGGAGTTATGTGGACATGCTTCAGAGAGTGAAGGAGCTGTGTCGCTACCTGCCTGGTCTGGAAGGAGACACAAGGTCCCGCTGCTGCAGTCAGGTGGTCATCTGTGCTGCGCTCGTCCTCTTCCGCAGCGCCTTCCTCTATGTCTCAGCTGTGCAGCCTGCACTGTTCCAGGGTCAGCCTCTATCTTTGTTTGTTCATGTCACTCTAGTTCTTCAGGATATGCATCTCAATTTTTAATGAAAGGTTAAAAGATCAAATAATGGGTTTATGTTTGGCAGGTGTGAATACGTTGAGTTCAGGGCCGTGGATCCTTGTAGAGGATTTGAGCTCGGTGTATAATGATGTGGAGGGGGAAAGAGGAGCAGTAAAACATGCACATAAGAAACGCAAACTGGCAGATGGGAGAGAGAAGACGATGGTGAGGACTGACCAGATATCATTCATGTTTCTAGCCAACAAAGACTGTGCAAGGTTGTTATGTATGTGTTCTTAAATAGGTTTTAGTATGGGAGTATAGTGTGTTTCCGTTGTATCTGCTTTGGTTTGTTACTCTGTGTGTGCGTGTGTGTCAATGTAGAGCTCAGATGATGAGGAGGGGTTGGGAAAAGGTCGCGGTCGGCACATTTTGGTAAACAAGACTGAGATGCCCAGCTGGTCAGAGACTCTGGAGAGCTTCCGCACAGCGAGGGAAAGCTGGGACCTTCTTCACTCCCATGACGGCCTTGAAACTGGTAAACACCGTTTCTGTTCATGTGTTTGTTTTAGCCACCCAGACAGGCTCCAGTCACTCCAACACCATATCATAAATTGGGAACCACAACCGCTGCAGACAGTTACTCTCACGGCTTATAAAAATGTCTCTATACAATTGTCTTTAATTCTCTTTGAGGAGGGATAAAGGAAAAAATGTTTTAATCATTTTGTAACATTTCAACAGAGTTCAAGAAGATCTGTGCCTCATGGAAAACAGACAGCTGGCTATGGTTCAGAATATTTCTCAGCGACATGATCATATACCAGGCAAGAAACGGTTATCATGAATTATGAAGTTTTCATTGTTTGTGACACGACACCTGCTGCATTTTTTTTAATCTGTCATTCTAAATTATTTTGTTGAATACGTTTGTTCTGGACTAAAATACATTTTATAGATCCCTGTGTGGAAACGTATCAATTGTAGGAGGAGCAAAGAACAGGATATAGCAATACATATATCTTAATTTATACAATATTTAAAGAATGGGGCATTAGAGTTTATGAAACATGACACAAGTTGATGACAACAAATAGATTAAACAGAGGGAAATTGGATGGAATTATTAAAATATAAAGTTTTTCTAATTAGAAGTTAGAGATTTATAAATGTTAAAATAAATATCATTCCATGTGCCTCCATGAGTTGTCTGTGACTATTTTTTTGTGTGTGTGTGTCTCTCACTCTCTCTCTCTCTCTCTCTCTCTCTCTTCCCTCTCTCTCTCTCCCCTCTCTCTCTCCCTCTCTCTCTCTTCAGGGACAGTACCGTAAAGCCCTCACCAGCCTGCACCAGATGGCTGCAGTGCAGCAGCCTCAGCCTGGGCAGCAGAGCCCCTCAGGTCAGGGCAGTCTGGAGCACCACAGGGCTCTCATACAGCAGGCGTCCTGCCACTACGCACTGGGAGAGTACAGGGTAAACACACACACACACACACACACTCACTCTCTCCACTCTTATATCAGGTTGCGTATACAAACACAGGTTGCATGTCTTCAGTCTTCCATCCCCCATTTTTCCATATTTCTGAATCCGTGCCTGGCTCAAATACATTTTGTATTGAAATTTATGTACATTCTCTGTTATTTAATGCCACTCCTGTATATATCTGTAGCTCTAATCTTGTTATACTGATGTCTATATCACACTATTATATACATAGAAGGTTGTTTTCTCTTCAACATATTCTAACATCTGCTGAAATTAGAGCTATTATACAAAAACATAATGCTATGTGGGTCATGTTCCAAAAATAAAAATAACACCAACTGGCCTGCAGGTGGTGTTCATATTCCAGAGATTATGTTCACACGTACATATATTCTTTCCAATTTAACCATTCTGACTAACAGATGATGTGATTACTTTGCTCCAAAGTTTCTATATTTATCAAACATTTTGAACATGCATAGCTTTATTATGTAGCATTATTTGAAATGCATACCTAAATTATCTAGTAACTGGTCACCAATAATTTTCAGAAAAGGTTTTGGCCCGGTAAAAAAAAAGATATCCATAACACACAGACAACGTGTGCTTACAACTTGATTTAGAGTACAAATGACCGAATAAAAGCAGACCGTTTCTTTCAATGGAATTTTGTGTTATAACCCTGCCTTGGTTAGACATGTGATGCATGTATTGTACTGTATGTGTTAATCAGATGGCCTGTGAGAAGCTGCTTGATGTCGTCGGTGGGCTGGTGCCCCCGGGCCAAGAACCAACAAAGAGCCCAGAGGATCACGGGAGAGTCAAGAACAAAACGAGGAAAGGTAAACCGTCAATCTCCCTGCTTTTATAAATCAACGTCAAGTTACTGATTCTGACCTATGAACAGCTTTTTAAGTTATTTAAAATTAAAATCTAATACACCTTTTGTATTCAGCAAAAGATTTCCCACAAATGGTGATGAGTGTGTCTGTATGTCGACAGATTGTTGTAACCTTCAACTCCGTATCAATACTAACCACAAGTTACCTTTGCTGCTATTGACACATTAATGAGAAAGAACTAACTGAAACTACGGTTGTCCCTCGATACAGAAATCACATGAATGGCACCATTTATGATGCGGCAGAGTAATCTATGACTGTGATTATGTCAGCACGTTATGCAGTGACTCATTTTTGTCATATCTAGGTAATGACCTGAGATTGCTTCCCTGCACCAGCAAAGCTGTGTTACCTTTCTGTCTCCAGCTGATGTTAGCCTGCTTCAAGGTACTTCTGCTAGTGAAACTTTCCAGTGTAAATGCATGACATTTAGAGGTTGGAGTCTTAGATATTTACAGCTGGACTGTAACTTTTTTCAGTACTATTTAGATATTAAACCTTGTCTAAACCACTTTCCCTTTTTTTCTGCTTTTCATCAGCTCCGTGCCTTCACAGACAGTCGTGACGACCTGTCGCTCGGCCATGTGGTGGTGCTTCTGCAGCATGACTGGCCACAGGGCGAGATGCTGTTTTTAAAGACAGTGGAAAAGATCTGTCAGCAAGGCAGTTTCCAGTATGAGAATTTCTTCAACTATGTCACCAGTATCCTTTTTTGTAACTACTCACACAACCGTAATAGAGCCTCCACGAATCGATTGGCAAATAATAAATATATATATATATATATACCTATTACTTTGTGGTTACTGTCTGTTTTCTTGTGTTGGATGTTAAATTTCCATAAGCTCATGATTTTTGTCAGACATTGACATGCTGGAGGAGTTTGCATACCTGCGTACACCAGAAGGGGGGAGGATTCAACTAGAGCTGCTGCCCAATCAGGGAATGCTGATCAAGTAAGCCCCTCCCATTCAGAAACGTTTCAGTTTGCATCGTGACTGCGCACTCCCGTTCTGTTGCTGTTTTAAAGAGAACAGTGATGTTGATTGATGATCTAAGTAGACATGGCCTGTGGGGAAAAATGTACTCTGAACTGAAAATGCTGTTAACGGAGCAAGCCTTAGAAAGAGAAGGGGTTTATGGTTTAAATAAAGCTTCTATCATACTCCTTCATTCATTGCTGTAGAAGTTAAGACACTTGAATGCACCCTCACTGAGCGTTGTTGAATGTTGCTGTCCCTTAGGAACCCCAGTCCCGTCCTGGGGGTGGAGTTAAATACCCTTCTGCTCCAAGGGGTGCAGACGATGGACAGGTACCCCAGGCCCCTCCCCCAAACCAGTCACCCTTCCTTCATTCCCAACTTCAAGGCTTGTCATTCCCCCTGTTTTGATTTGGGCCTGTCATTTTACATCAAGAGTTAGTTTGATTTCCTGTCGATGTTTGTTTATTTGAGCCATTGCTCGTCTTTCTGTGGCCATCGCTGCTGTTTTTGTTGTTTAAGGATGATGTTGGTCTTTTTTGTGCAGTCAATTTTATTTCTTTTTTTGCCTTTTCATAACACTTGAACTCATTTCATTTGTGAACATGTTTTCTGTGTTTTTATTTATGAAAACTTTGGTTGTGCAATCTCGACTGGCTGATTTATATATGTAAGGAAAAAGTAACATGCTGTTTCCATGGTTTTGTCTTTACTTTATAGATCTCAGTCTCAAATCATCTCATAATAATACCTCTCTGGCCATATGTAGGTTTGTGTTCATTTTTGTTATCCTTGTATTTTTTTCAGACACCACACAGTGACTCGTGGAATCACCAAAGGAGTGAAGGAAGATTTCCGCCTGGCCATGGAGAGGCAGGTGTCGCGTTGCGGAGAGAACCTGTACAGTGTCCTTCACCGTTTCTGCATTAATGAGAAAATCATCATCATCCAGTCTCTTCCTTGACACGTGGCCTGTGACTTTTGAACCTTTTCATAGTTGATATTCCAGGCACAGTTTTAATGCAGCTGGACTGACTTCATGACTCCAACACAGGGCACACGTCTAGCTCTCTCGTCTTTATCATCCATCTCTGAACTCTTCCGAAAAGAATACCTCTCCTTGCCTCAAAAGTTGACCTCTCTTTTTAGAGAGTTGGAGAGAATACTGTTTTTCTGAATATACAGCGCTCATGCAGTTTTCGTAGTATGTGTGTAGTTTTCTTTTCAACATGTGCTCAACTACATTTGAAGTGGTTTAATCATATTGTGACATTTTGTGGGAGCCAGTATTGACAAAAAGAATTAAGTGCATTTTGATTTCTTGGGTAAGGTTTATTTTTTTGTTACAAACTTGAAGTGTTAGTTTATATAAATGTTTCAATTAAATGCCCTCTAAAAGGTTTAAAGAAGTTGCGATATGATTCATGTCTTACAAGCTTACAATAAGTCAGTTCATAGTACAATATTGAAAATTAGCTCAATAAAGTATGCTCATGTGTTAAAGCAGTGGTTCCCCCCCCCCCTTCTTGTAGATACAAATATTTTTAAAGCCCCCCCCCCTCCCAATGTTTTGCTAGCAGTGCAGCTGAACCATGCATCATTTACTTACATTTAGCCGTAGGGCACTCCCCCCACTTTGGGAACCACTGTGTTTAAGAAAGAATACCAAAAAAAGTGTAAACTTTTTCGCACTTGATCCCAAAAGTATGTTCCGTTTTTGAAACCCTCACTTCTGTCCCATTCACACTTTCACTTCCCACTTCCCACTTCCCTTTCCTCTACAGTCACTCCTCTTGTTCTACCACTGGTGCATTTGGCAGGTCTGTCTGTAGGGCAGCTCTGAGATTAGCCCAGAACAGCCTGTGCTTGGCCCTGTCCTGAGGCCACTCCAAGTATGTGTGCCGGCCCATCATGGACTTCAGCTGGTAGTACTTGGATGGGATCAGGTATTGAGGCAGAGGCTCGAGCAGTACCAGCACAACGCTATCCGACCCCCAAGCGAGGCGTTGGTGGCTGGCGAAGTACAGCTCATAATGGCACCACTCGCTCTTGACGAAGTGAGCAGAGAGAACAAACACGGAGCGTCGGCTTTTCTCCACACAGCCGATGATGTTCTCAATAATTGTCTTTCCCGGCACAAAGTTTTTCTCATGATGACAGATTCGGAGCCCTCCTGTGTAGCCTTCAAGGTTGGGGAGGAGGTAATTTTTCACCCAGTCTGCGTCATGCTGGCTGAAAGACACAAAAGCATGAAACTCAACCCCCACCAGATCTTCAGGTCGAACGTGACTCATTCTAGCGCGGTGTTTGGCTCTGGTCCACTGCCAGATCATGCCCATATACCAGGGAACATCCAAACGATGGCACAGGGTCACAACTGCGACAATCATTACCACTGCTGGGCACAAGATGGCGGCAGCTAGCAGGAAGACATTACAAGAGACCTCTGGGATCGAGATGTCTTTTAAGGTGGTGTCTCTAACGCTCTCTGGGTAGGTGCAGTAATAGTCCAATGGCCAACTTAACAATTCAATTTCTGTTTGACTTTTCTTCTTTTCAGACTTGATGCCAAGACTTATGAAACTGCTCAGAGCACAGGTGCAGGTGAAGGGGTTGTAACTGATGTCCAGGGTTTTTAGTTTGAGGCAGCTTTCCAGCTTGTTCACAGACGGTGCATGGAGGGAATTTGACTTGAGTAGGAGCTCAGTCAGTATGGGGAAACCGTTACATACTGGCAGGTCCCGAAGTCTGTTAGCATTTAGATTCAGAGATGAAAGGTTACCCAGTTTAAAGATGGATGATGGTATCACAGAAACCTGGTTGTTCTGGAGGTCCAGTGTTTCTGTTCCCCTTGGTAGACATTTAAAAATGGAGTCCGTCAGACCATTAGAAGACAGAGTCATGTTGGTGATGTTTGGTGGCCAGACGCATTCTCCCACGCCATCATAAACCAAGGAGTTGAGGCTGAGGTCCAGATGTTGCAAGGACTTCATGTGTTGCACACGTTTGCTCAGCATCAGAAGTTTCTTAAGATTGTTGCCAACCAGAGTCAATTTTCTGACATTCTCCAGATTCTCACATTCAACAGTTTGTTGACCCTCCACTCTGGAGAAGATGGAGTCAGATAGAGCACAATAGGAGAAGTCCAGCAGGACGATAGGACTCTGCGACTTTGGGCATGTCATGTGTATGATTGAAGTCTCAATGATTGCTAAACTCTTCACCGGCATGTTGATAAAAAAGTTGTATACAGCCTCCTGTGAAAAAAAGAAAGACTTCACCACTGCCCTTCTGGCTTCGAATGACTTCATTTCAGATGTCTTGGTCACTTTAGTGTCCATATAAGGCAAATTGTAGATGGCCACGTCAGAGGCGCTCAGATGGGTGATTGATGTAAGCAGAACCACATTTACATATTGAGTCAAGTCTTTCCAGTCGATGGATATGTTGGTGAGATAAAGATGAGATGTGAGGATTTCTACTCTCTTGGTCAACTGCTCGCTCAGGGCGTTGTAGCCACCGGTCAAATCCATCAACTCCACTTCATCAAAGAGTGACAGAGCATCATCAACCACATAATGGTCCATTATTTGATCACTAGTGGAGGCTATCTGAAGCCTTTGAGCATGAACATCCTTCAGACTGCCTGCTGTATAACTCAACTCATTCTCCAGGGAAAGGGTCAGCGTACGCAGTTTCACTTCAGCAATATTCTTGAAATCACCCGCACTGATGTTTTGCGCTCCAAGTGCTAATCTCTCCAGTTTTACCAGGGAACTGAACTCCTTCCCCAGTGTCATGGTGAGAAACCTGTTGCAGGCCAAATTTAGCACCAGAAGGTTCTCCGTGTGGAGCAGGTACCGCTGAGCCGACAGGTTCCTCAGTCTGTTGTGTGACAGGTCTAGATCCTCCAGGAGCGGCGTGTCGAGGAACGTTCCTGGGTCGATGTCATCCAAACTATTCCAAGAAATGTTGAGGAACCTCAGGAGGGAGGTGTTTTTGAAGTCTCCTCGGTGGAGTTTCTGTATGCGGTTGCATGAAAGGTCTACAGACTCAGCCGTCTGTGGCAGGTCTCTCGGGACAAAGGAGAGGTTTTTGGATGAGCGATCTACGATGCTGTCAGGGTATGAACCGCTCAACTTGAGTCCCATCAACATGGCTGCCACCCAGAGGGCAGCGGTCACAGGCCTCATTGTTTGCCTGGATAAAAGTAAGGAAATAAAAATCTACGTGAGTTTTGATACATACACTGACTCTCCAGTTTATTAGGTACACCTGGCTAGAACTAATGCAGTGTAGTAAAACCATCCTGCAATGCATCTTATGAAGGGTCTAGTTTGTGGTGCTGTTGAACTATATTGCATTACACAGGGAGATGTTTCTGTTATTTAGCCTTCCCTCATAGATATAAATGGGGTGGACGAAATATTTGGAACAAATGGTAATGGACAAAATAGTCAGTGTAAACCTCTATAAAACAGTTTCAACAATATAATAAAAACATTAGAACCTTCCTAAAGATGTGATTTGATTGTGTTTCCCTTATTTGACCTTCAGTGTGCTCTACTTGGTCATAACAGGTAGACTTTATAATAACCATCATTAATAAATGGTAAATTGATAGTTAAATAAACTTTAGTTGATAGTTATTTTACTAAACAATGAAATGGTTGTGAAATGATTATGATAACTAATTATCAGTAATGATATTATTTATGATATTTTAACTAGGGCTGTGCAATTAATCAGATTTTTAGCTTTCAGATTTCAGCTCCTAACGGTCATAAAAACAGGAATTGAGAAACACATTACATTTTGCAAGAAAATTCCTATTTTTTCTTGTGTTCTCAAAAAACGTTCAAATAGGGAAAGTATTAGTTTCACTTTTTTCTTGTTTGTTCCTGTTTAACTGTTTTTTTTTAAGTTTAATAAATGCATGAGTAATGAGTAATCTTTTTAAATAATCGTGATTTCAATATTGACCAAAATAATCGTGACTGTTTTTTTCCATAATCGAGCCGCCCTAATTTTAACATTAGTTTAGTGTAATATAAAATATTTAGTTTATACATTTATATGTATAAACTATCATCTGTACATCTGTGTTTATATACTGTCTGCTTATAGAAGGATGTTTATTGTGTAGATATGTTTGATTTATTACTATTATTATTATAACTAATTCTATGTTTGCTATTTCTTATACTTAGGATTAATAAACCTATATAGATAGTTCATAATTTGTCAATGGTTAATCATTGTTTTGTAGACCTCTATAAAAATGATTTGGATGGCTATCATAAAGTTGCAACAAATTCATATAATTCGTGAATGATTAATAAGTGGTTTATAAAGCATCAATTAACATTAATTTGGCCCGATTTAATATTTTTGGGAGATCTCTTAAAAGATGATTATTTGATTATTTGTGCACTGATAATAGCCATCCAAATAATGTTTATTGACAGTTTACAAAAAGGTTTATGAATAATCATTAACAAATACTCAATATATAATATAATATGTAATATATAAAATGGAATGCGTGCAAAAATAAACTGTTAAAACAACATAAATTATATGTTTGACAATAAATAATTACCTTTGATCAGTCATGTATTTAGCATAATTTATCAAATTTAAATACAGATAGCAATTTCTTGAAATCCATAGTCCGATTTGAAATACTGAATTTAACAAATGCATTGAGTTAAGATGCATAGTTTTAATTATTATCTTTCTGAAGTTGTGTTTTATGCTTTTTATTGCTTCTTTCTGTGTGTGTTGACTTGTGTGATATAATTATTCTGCTAATTTGACTACAGTCTCAATCTAAACAGGCCATGGTTGTAAAATACATTTTTAAATAAAGTTAAGTCTAACAACAAAATCCATCCACTATACAGTAGTATATAGGAGTATAAAGGAGTGCACTAACCTGTATTAAGGTCCGATGGGTATTTCAGCAGAAACACCGCAGCTTAATATGTTGTAGACAGTCTCAGTAAACAGCCGGAGGTATCTGCGCTCAGTCTTTAAGTCTACAAAAATATCTCTAACAAAAAAATGCACCAACAATCAAAAACAGTTTGGATCAAATGACAATCACCAGATTTGTAGCCAGTTAAATGCTTCTGTTCTTCTTATTTGTTTTTCTGACACAACCTTTGTTGCTGTTACAGTAAATAACAGCGCTAAGAGGATACATAGAAATGAAAGCAGCTGTCAAACCAAGCACGTTTTTCTGTCCTGTGCATCCTCTTTTCACTTCCCTTTTATTTACTGTAAAGTGTTTTAACTGAAGAAAACCACTGTATTTATAGTGCTTTATGATGAGATATTATGTCAATATGTAGGGAGAGCGGAAGTATTTAAGTCTACTCAGTTATTCTGATTTAGATTTGAATAACCTGTTCTCTGTGTGCTCTTATGTGTTTAAAAGATGTCTTTCCTCTGTTCAACATCGTATCGGTATGATTAATTTACAAAGAACCAAGGGCTCTGTCACAAACAGCATCCTACAAACTATTAACAATAAAGTGTATGTCTGTAAGTCCTACTGTGTAAGGGTGTTGCATAAATGGCACATTTGAAATGCGTTTTTTCTTTAGTATAGCGACCATGCTGAGGTCAGTCAGGCTGGTAGATGGCCATTTCAAACTTATCCCACTAATGCCTTGAAGCAAAGTGTATCCTGGGCAACTACACTGTTGACTCTAGACAACTGTCGACACTGCCTTTTAATGAAGAATGATGAGGAAGTGGCTTTTTAATGGGCTTTATTAATGACAAGGGTGTGTATGGACAGATGGACAATCAAACAAACGCACACTTCCCATCAATGTTTTTAGTCAAGCAGCACTGCTGTTTCCTTAGGTCAGTGACTGTTACTCATACAGCAAGTGGAGCTAAATTTAATAAGGTCATATGAGCTGTTGTCACTGTTCTCACCTGGCATGGTTTGATCAAATCTTAGAAGATCACTGCTGATGTGCTTAGCAGCTTCTGGCCAAAAGACAACTGAGAACAGCCTGTTGTTTTTTCAGTTTCAGGCTGCCCTACAGTACATTGAGTCATCCGTCCTTGTTTTTCGATAAATGTCCTCAGTATGTGTTGAACCTGTGAATTCATTTTGGGAAAATGAAAACCATTAACTCAAATGTGACACATTATATTTCAGCACTGAAAAACTTAATTTAAGAGGGCAAACCACCTTTATGTGTTTGTTGTAAACAGAGGCTGCGATGTGAACTACTTCTTAGTTGTGGAGCTAAGATCAGAGTACAAGCTAATTATTGACACAAGAACATTTTCACAGCAATCAGCAGCATGTGTAGAGCTGTGTGTGTTTGTCCTCAGGAATAGCTCGGTAGTATTATCTTGTTGGTCCTCTCTTTTAAATGGTCTTGTTTTTTGATTTGATAGTATAATTGTTTTTGGATCTACAGGTGAAAATAATTGACCAGAAAACCTCTCAAAAGTGTAGTTAAAAACAAGTGTGTGTGTGTGTGGATATGAGTCAACCTTTGTATGTATGGACATGTGGTAGGGAGGGGCTGAGTGGGAGCACAAGTACACCGAGGGAGAGATAGGGAAGTCTGACCAGGCAGGTTGTCAGATGGATAACGCAGCACCTCAAAGCTTCAGATGTTACTCTCTCCTGGCTGTGATCATCCTCTTCCCTCCTCCACGATAATGGGTCTCTTGTCTTTTTTAAGAGGATTTATGATATTGAACAGAGCAATATCTCTGACTGACACCAGCCACTTCCTTCAAGTAGATTTCTGAAACAAGGTAGAAGTATGCTGAACCATCCTTCTTCTCCCACACAGTTTTTACTCTCCCTCCTGTTGCTGGTGTGTGGTTGGAACACGGCTGCCTGTTCTCTTGGGGAGGGCAGGAAGATTTGGCAGCAGCCCAAGCCGGACCCCATCATCGAAGGCCAATCTTTCCTCCAGGACACCTTCCCTTCAGGATTCCTTTGGGGTTCGGGGACGTCTGCCTTCCAGACAGAAGGAGCCTGGGATCAGGAGGGGAAAGGCCCATCCATCTGGGACCATTTCACCAACTCCACTGTCAGTGGTAATTTGGTAAAAGAGACTGCCAATGTGGCTAGCGACAGCTACACTCGCTGGGAAGAAGATGTGGAGGCACTGGAGTATCTAGGTGCAAGATCATACTCTTTCTCTCTCTCCTGGCCCAGACTCTTTCCTGATGGGAATGCCAGAGGTCAGCCCAATACAGCTGCTGTGCAACATTACAGCCAACTCATAGAGAGGCTTCTTGAAAAGGAAATTGAGCCCATTGTCACCCTCCATCACTGGGACCTGCCACAAGTCCTGCAGGAGCGCTATGGAGGCTGGAAAAATGATACACTGGTTGGACTGTTTGAGGAGTACACTGCCTTTTGTTTCCACACATTTGGGAGCCGTGTTAGGTACTGGCTCACAATGAATAATCCATACCTGGTGGCTGTGCAGGGGTATGGGACAGGTGTGCACGCTCCGGGAGAAACAGGGGGTGCCGCTGGCTCTCTCATTGTGGCCCACAACCTGATCAGGGTAAGTTAGATGGGGTGAACTGATTAATGTGAGTCTGTAGATGAATATAGTCTGAACATATATTGTGCTTTATCTGCCTGCGCTGTAGACAATAGCACAGAAAGTATTGCTCAGATGATATTGACTGTCCGTAGACTTTGAACCTCAGCTGCTATATCAGTTTATGATGGGCAATGAATGTTTGCATCCTCAAGACAGTGATGCAAACACACACCGCACCAGTGCGTTGATATTTTGTTGCAATCAAATTAACTCAATTAAGTTGTAAAACTGTTTGGTTTGTTACATTGTAACATATGAGTGGTGCAGCGAAGTGCAAAGCCCTAATGCTCACTTTTTATTTTATCTCCTTTATGACCAGTTGATCATATATTATTTTGACAGGTTTGTGATCAGTAAACAGGACACTTAAAAAGACATTGAGGTCAAAGTCCACCACATCAGCACTTGGAGCGAAAACAGTGTGTGTCAGGAAGTCATGGAGATATGCCTCATTAATAATCACTCACATTTATGCAGCCCTGCACACAAAGTATGTAGACAGCTAACACCACGCAGATAGCATGAGCACTTGTGCCTAAAAGATTGTTTTCATGATTACTCTATTACTTCCCCTAAGGGAGTTATGTCTTTGGTTCCATGTTTTTGTTGCTCATTTATTTGTTAGTTAACACGATATGTCAAGAAACTACATATAACTTTTAATGAAATTTTGTGGAAAATGAGCCCAAATCAAAAGTAGAAGGTGATTATTTTCTTATCTCTTGCATTTACAGTACTTATATGAACACAGTACATTACATGATTGTCTCTCACTGATTGCCATTTAATGCAGATCTGGATTAAAAGTTTTTTCTATCAATAACATAACAAATTCATAAGATTGTGCAGATATGCGCTCTGTGAGTTTTGCACAATACCAGGACCCTGAAACCCTAAATGGAATTGAGCCGTTATTCATTTTATTATTTAAACCTGTGCTTTTCCTACTGTGGCATGTCAAAATGTCTTACTTGAAAAAGGCCTATTGTACTATTGGGATTGTGTAGTAGACTACAGCAGAATGCATCATAATAATGTGTCTGCTCTGATTTTTCAGGCACACGCCAAAGCATGGCACACCTACAACACCCACTACCGTGCAGCTCAGAAGGGTAAAGTATCCATTGTTTTGGGATCCCACTGGGTTGAGCCACAAAGAGGCCAAGCCACAGCTGCTAATGTTGAGCTTTGCCAGCAGTCAATAGAGGCTGTCCTTGGCTGGTTTGCCAACCCCATCTTTGGGGATGGAGACTACCCAGTCTCTTTAAAAACCAAGCATGGGGCCCTATTGCCCACATTCTCCCCTGAGGAGAGGCTGTGGGTGCAGAAAACAGCTGACTTTTTTGCTCTGTCCTTTGGGCCTAACAACCTCCGTATTGGCCAGGGCCTGGCCCAGTATGGGCAGACTGTGACCGCAGACCTGAGGCGCGTTCTGGGCTGGATAAAGCTGGAGTATGGGGACCCGATGGTGCTGGTGACTGAGGGAAGCTGGTTTTCTGAAGCCAGCGTGGGAAAGGAGGACACAGTCGCCATTTACGAAATGAAGTGGTTTATCAACCAGGTCCTGCAAGGTATGAGAAAAAGTGGAAATAAAAAATAAAAAAATTCAAACAAAGTAAAAATCTTTGTGCAAAAAAAAGAACAAAGAAAAGATGACTTTTTAATGCTTTGAGTTTAAAAAAAAAATATACATATATATTTTATTTTTTTACAGCTATCAAGTTTGATGGTGTGCAGGTGTTTGGCTACTCCGCCTGGTCACTGGTGGATGGATTTGAGTGGAATTATGGCTTCACTAAAAGGCGAGGCCTTTTCTACATCGATTTCAGCCAACCAAACCGACCCAGGACCCCCAAGACCACTGCTCAGTACTACAGACGTGTAGTCACTGACAATGGTTTCCCCAATTTTGAAACCTCAAGAGAGATCAGAGGCCGTTTCCCCTGCAAATTTCACTGGGGTATTGCCGACTCAACTTTACAGGTAAGAAGAGAGATCATCTGAGAAGGCAGGACGGATTTTACAGCAAATAATGCTAAATTGATGGCTATATTTACCCTTACCCCTATTCTTTTATGTCTCTTTTGTTATTGTAGGTCCACTTCTACCCTTTCTCGCCACAATTTACTGACCCCCATTTATACAGCTGGAACCTGACAGGAGACGGATCATTGCGTCCAGTCCCAGGGGCAAAGATCCACACCAGACGAGCCCAGTGCACCGACTACTTGGCCATTCGAGGTCATCTTCGCCTGTTTGCATCCACTGGGGCATCTCACTACAGCTTCGCCCTAAACTGGTCCCTAATTTTACCCCAAGGAGACCTCTCTAATGTGAACACTGAAGCTCTGAGGTAGAAATACACAAACACACCAAATAAATTGACTGTCACTATTTCAGTCTTCCCAAAGTTGACCCAATGTAATTCATTTCAATTCTTTATTCAAAACTATGACATAACCTGCTCCACACAATATTCATATAGATTTAAAGATATCTTACTTAGTCTCTCTTTCTGTCAACACACATTAACTCCTGATTCCATAATTCTGTTTTTTTTTTTACATTGTTATTACATCCAAAAGGTACTACCGCTGTGTCCTGACTGAGCTCAAGAAGCTGGACCTAGAGGCTGTCGTTATTCTCTACTACCCCACACACAGAGCAAATCTGGGCATGCCTGGGCCACTGCATGCCTCTGGTGGTTGGCTCAACTACACCACAGTGGAGGCCTTTCAAGAATATGCAGCACTGTGTTACAAGCAGCTGGGGTCCTGGGTTCCATACTGGATCACCGTCAATGAGCCAAACAGGCTGGTAGATGTTTATTCCAGTGGGAAAGAAAAGCATCGGGCAGCTCATAACCTTCTTCTGGCTCACGCAAAAGCCTGGAGGCTGTACGAGAGGGAACACTCTAGTCAACAGAGAGCACTGGTATCACTCGCATTACATGCCGACTGGGCCAAACCTGCAAACCCCTTCCTGGACTCACATAAGGCAGCAGCACAGAGATTCCTTTTGTTTGAACTAGGTCGCTTCTTAGACCCATTGCTTGGGACTAGATATGAGGAGAAGCATAGCAAGGGGGACTATCCACAAGAAATGAAGGCTTACCTGGAGGAGAGAGCTCGAGTAATGGGCCTCCCTGAATCCCCTCTTCCTAGCTTTACCGAGACTGAGAGGGAGGAGCTGAGAGGGACTTTGAGTTTTATCGCACTGAACCATTTTACCACCCGCTTGGTCTCTCCATATCCATATACACAGACCAATTTTCAGCAGGGACAACCCCCTGATCATGGCTGTCGAATCCTTTCTGATCCCACTTGGCCCTCCTCTAGTCTGGGGAATGCTGTTGTACCCTGGGGCCTGCGGAAGATACTAAACTGGGTGACCCAGAGATATGGAGGGGCTCTGCCTATCATTGTCACAGCCAGTGGAGTTGATGACCCGGCTCCTGTGGAGGACAAACTCAGGCAACACTTTCTCAGGAGTTATCTGCAGGAGGCCTTTAAAGGTGGGACATGCATTTCAGATCCTACATGTCCTTCAGTAATGTTCCTCTTCGATCCAGAATGTTTTGCGTCATCTTTTTTAGTTGGAACAAAATGGCCCTCTTCAGTGTTCAGGATGTTGCAACATATGCACAGATTCACAATAATACAAGCAATACTGGTTTATGACTATATTGCTTTCTGCTATAAAACCTAGATTTGTTTGAGAAAGCATGAAGATCATAAAAACCGAGAGGAGGGGAGAGAACAGTACAGCGACGGTGTTGATCAGTGTTGTGCTCAAACCCTTAGCTCACCTGTATTTGTGTGGTTTTCTAACGTGGTTTAAACACTGGAAATATACTCTTAACATTTGTTTGTTTTTTTAAATGTAAAATACTGTATATCTGGCTTATTCATAATGCTCAAAAAGGAGGAGGAATTTGAGAGTCGATGAGTGATTTATATCTCACCTTTTTTCCTTTATTCTATTTGTTTCCAGCTCACCAATTAGATGGAGTCAACCTGCAGGGCTTCTATGTGTGGAAACTGCAAGATCGACATGCTCCCCAGTTTGGCCTCTTCACCGCAACCCACCACCAATCCAAAGCCAAAGCCTCCATCGCTGTCTACAAAGAAATCATCACTCATGGCGGTTTCCCTGAGGATAACACCATGCAGACCTGCAGGTTAAATGAGCTGCATGGACCTTGCTCTGTATGTGCATGGATGTTCAAGAACAAAGCGATGTTGGTCTTCGGAGGTTGCATCCTATTAACAGGTGTTATGTTGACAGCACTTGTCATCTTTTTCATCATCACCAAGAGAAACCAAACAAGAGGCAGAGGGAGGGGGGTGAACAGGAGGAGAAGAAGGGAAGGAGTCCCTGTATGTTCATGTCCACCTGTTAAGTGCTAACTGTAGAGACATTGACTCTGTCACGTGTAGCAGACAAACTGCGTGTGGCTCATTGACAGAGAAGAGCAATGATCTAAAATCTGGTCCAATAATGCTTGTGTCAAGAGAAAGTGTCTCTGTCCATTTTACTGTAATACCGTAATTGTTAAAGCTATTTTGTTTGTATGTTTCTACAGTTAAATGACCATGAGATCAACAGATTCACTGAGTGCCAAAAAGTCTGGCTGGCTCACATGTTCTTTTACATAAGTGGATAATTGATTGTGTGAGCTCTATAAAGAAGAAGACATGCTTTACCTTATTGCTGACCTATGACCTCCATTATGGATACATTTTGTCAATGCCATGATTCTAGTAATGTAATAAAGTCAGTCAGTGATGATTATATTGTGTAGATCAGAATAAAATTTAACTTTCATATATTTTACAGATGTACAATACGTTTATTTCAGATTTTATTGTCGAATGCACAAAGTAAAAAAAGAAGTATTTTCAAGTGGTATATCCACTTTATTCAAATACCTGAAATGATGTTTACTGTTTGACACCGTTTATATACTGTCTATGTTTGACACAGACTGTGTGAACCTCCACGGGACAATGACGCCCTCTAGTGTCACAGACCGCAGCTCTGATGAAACAATGTGAAGGACAGAGCTGTCTTTTGTTTAAAAAAATGGGGGAAATACCAAAAAGTATCTTTAATTGTTATTCTCAGGTGCTTCTCTGACGAATTTTAACTTACTGTTTATTTGTCCTTATCTGCCTTCAAAAGCATATACCTTTGATTTGTGTACTATGTGAGACAGGCACACACTTTGACTTGGATCATCAGATGAAAAAAACAGGTGCTTGTTGCAATAATGGAAAGCAACTGCCTCTTCAGCTTCCAGGCAGCGCTGTGACCGTTGACTTCAAGGCACCTTACCCTAACCCTAACCTTAACCATTGCCTAATCCTAGTGCCATGAAGGCAACGCTTCCTGGAAGGAGGTTGGGGGCTTTAAAACACCGATAAACGCCTCTTCATGTTCACTTCAAGTGATACATACCTTGCTTTAGACTTGAAAACAAGTGTTGCCTAACTTAAATACTGAGTGAACTTCCCTAGAGCATGGTAATACATATTGGAAGGCACATGTAACCTGCTAGTCATTATGTGAAACCCGGTTTAGGGTTGTTCTGAGATCACTTTTATTTTGCATTAAAAGTTATCTAACATGGCCCACTGACCTTGTCTTTCCAATTATGTCTTTTCCATCATATACTTTAAATTGAAAATATCTAAATAACAACAACAATAACAATGGTAAATTATTCATCATTAACAGATCAACCAATAGGAGAAGGCGTACAGGATGGCAATACAGATCACGTGATGCCCTCTCCTCCAGACTGCATGCAGTTTGGTATTAAAATGTTTTCAGTACAACCAACCATTGAGTTGTTACACATTTGATATGATAGATACACGTTGTGCAATTTTTAACGAATTACAACATCACATTGATAACCGGGACTGACGGCGCTCGCGGCGAACAACGTTGCAGCTGTTTGTTTGAGGTTGTATCCATAAAGTGCAGAGCTACTGAAGGCAGAACAAGCTAGCTAACGTTAGTCAGGTCGGACGGCGACGAGGCCCCAACCGGACGGGAACACGGGGGAACCATGGCCAACATCGCAGTTCAGAGGATAAAACGGGAATTCAAGGAGGTGCTCAAAAGTGAAGAGGTTGGTTGTCACGTTTGCCAGTTAATGTTACAGCTTTCCTTGTTTATTTCTTTGACTACGAGGCTGAATGTGAGTGACGCGTCGCTGGCTGTCAGCTGCTAGCTTTAGCTAACGTTACCTGTATCAGACACGGCAGTGCATCCGGCTTTACTAATAGCTAACGTTACTGGCGCTAGCCTTTTAATATGCCACTGTGGGGAAGTTAAAGCGAAGGACGTTACTGTTGTTAGCAAGCAGTTTATCGTGTTACAGAAGCATTACCAGAAACAATTGAGTGTCGAGGTTATGTTGCTAACGTGTCTGGCTAGCTTACCATGCCTTCTATGGGGACCGAGCTAGTTGTGTTAGAAAAGATAGATAGATTGGTGTGATGATCCGCGTGTTTGTTCTCACATTTGTCCTCCTGGATCTGCATAGATTCGTCTCAACTTACGTTAGAGGGCGTATTATATGTAGATCCGTAAGATGTGAGCAACAAGTTGAGGTCAACTTTGGCTAATGCTGCGGGGGGTGTCAACTTCTGCTGCATCGGCAAATTTGAGTTTGACAGCAAGTTATCTTAACGCTTTGCAGTCTGCCTGTCTGCTGAAGTTATAATGCTTCTTTAACTTTTCACTCTTTCAGACGAGCAAAAACCAGATAAAGGTGGATCTGGTGGATGAGAACTTCACAGAACTTAAAGGGGAGATAGCAGGGCCACCTGACACACCATATGAAGGTGGGCTTATTTAGATACACAGCTAACCTGTATGCATGGTTGGACAAATTCGCGTCACTGACAACGATTTTATTTTTGAGAGAGCCTCACCAACTCACTAACTATTGCAAGAGGCTTTTAATCCCTAATAATGTAAACCAAAGCTATTTGCATCTCAACTGTTATCATTTTATTGCATTCTTGAACAAGCCGGTCGTGATTGTTGAATAATTGTGATACCTCTCATTTTATTACAGGGGGTAGATATCAACTAGAAATTAAAATTCCAGAGACGTATCCATTCAATCCACCCAAGGTAGGGATTCGTTATTACTGTTCTTGTTACTGATAACCATGCATGGCTTCAGCAATTTTCCATTAACTGTGCTAATCTGCAAATGATTTTCTTCGTCCCCATTTTTATTTAATCTCTCAGGTGCGGTTTATCACGAAGATCTGGCATCCCAACATCAGCTCAGTCACAGGTGCAATATGTCTGGACATTCTCAAAGACCAGTGGTAAGTGAGTGTGCGCCAGCATTCCTTACATTCTTAATCAATTACACATCCATCATAAAATACTTTTCTAGTCTGGTAAGACAGGGTTTACCATACCAAAGCCATAAACCTTTCTAAGTTGCTGTTCTAATGCCCAACCCCTGTCAACAGTTAAATAATAACACAATCCTGTTGTCAATAATGTCAACTTTAAAACTATACAAATAGCCCCAATATGCACTGATCCAGTTTCTTACTTATTATAATACATCGATTAGGGGTGCATGATATATCGACTCAATTTTGTTATCGCAATATGTATCCCAATATTTTGTGGAGCGCTGCGTCCCGTCAGTTGGCTGTGTGGCTTAGTTGTGTTTGATTTAGAGCCCGATTGAAACGTTATAATGATCTTCATTTCATTGGCCAGTTACCGTGCCACTTGCACATGTTGGTACACGTCAGCGCACGGGTCCACTACGTGACAAACCCTATGGAGCGAACCACGTGTGTGCATATTTTGACAGAGTGACTGTGTAAGTGAAGAAATAGACAATAAAACAAAACGGTCAGTTGAAATAAACTTTGTGTTGTAAGAAAACTTGTTTAATTTGTTATGAATCTATTTTGATGCGTTTTCCTGTAACTTTTGTAATTTTACATAGGTTTAAAAATATTAATTTATATTGATATCGCAATATTCATAATCAATATCCTATTTTGTCAATATCATGCAACCCTAACATTGATACAATATAAAACATAGGTGCAACAAAGTTAAATAGATGAGATGATGTGGAAAGCATTATTTTTTATTTTATTATTATTATTATTATTATTATTATTATTATTATTTTTTTTTTTTTTTTTTTTTTGTTGTTCAGGCACACTTAGATCAAAGGTATTCAAACCAGCTGGTCCACGATCATGTCGAGTATTGAAAATATTCCTCCACCACTCCCATGCAGTTATACAAACGTTTGTATAAGTCCATGAGGAAAGTTGACCTTATGTTGGTGTTGCACTAAACATTCTCCTCTATGTTCTTTCAGGGCAGCAGCTATGACACTGAGGACAGTCCTCCTGTCACTACAAGCCTTATTGGCAGCCGCAGAACCAGATGATCCACAGGATGCTGTGGTAGCCAATCAGGTGGGTGTGCATGTGTATTTATGCTTTCACTTTTGTTTAACAAATTTACTGTGGATATGTATTTCTATCTTTTCCAGCAGAACAACATATCTTAGTATTGTACTCCCTTCCATTTGACACTAGATATATTCTATATTCTATTCTGGTTATTGTGGACAGTGTGTAAGATACATTTTTGCTTTAACCCTTTGAACTTTGCAATATAATTGGTCCGCCAGCACCTACATTGGTATGTTTCCTTATTGTGATGTCATATCTTGGAATATCTTCAAATGCTTCATATCCCTACCATCAGTACAACCTAAGCTAAAAGGTCATGTAAGTCAATAGACAATAATAATGAATCAAAAGTTTTTAAATTGTTTCCTAAATAAAATACAAAATTGGATGTGTTTTCATCCATTTTTATAAAATAAAAGCATAAACACCTATTGATCCAAAAGATTTCTAAATGTAGAAACATGAACAAAATATTTCTTAATACTCCATAAGAAAATCAAATTTTTTTTTTGAGATATGCTCATTTTTATGAGCAGTGTGTAAAGGCGTTTTGATAGTTTCATCTGCAATAGAAATGGTCCGCCAGCTGTTTTACACCGGACATAATGTCTAGTTGTCACATTGATCATGATATGCACCTCACACATCTGGATATATCAAACTCTTATGGACAGGTTTCCATGAAAACTAGGTGGACATGAATTCCTCTCCTAAGGAACAATTGCTTATTTTTTATGGTGTGTGTTTTGAATTTCGTAGATTAAGGTGGTTGTATTTTTTTGCTAAATGACTGTTGAACAGATCCCATCATCAACTTGGCACACCGTTGTGTACATGTACTAAGTGTTATCCATTTCAAATGCTTAACTATGAATACAGATATGATTTCTTTGGGACACTCCGTAGCGCTGGAAAATATGGAAGTGCCCTTGAATCTATTGTGTTTTGCTACTTTGTTTGTTCAGGTATTTGTGTCAGGTTCATCTGTGTATGACCCTGGATTGTTACCTTAAATGACCTTTATATACGGGTGGATGCATTATGCTTCTTTCTGTGCTGCACACCAGTTAATTGTTACGTTAAGTTATATTCAGTGCAGTGCTAGTAAAGTGAACTGCTGTGAAATATCATGTGTAGGCAGTGAGCTGTTTACCCTTCGCCTGCTTTTCTTATTGAAAAGATTATCCTACTCTATTAAACACATTTCAACACCTACATACTATCACTAATCCTAACCCACATCCCAATGAAACTCGCATGAAGGAGTGAAATGAAGTTAGAAAATATTTAGTTTAGTACGAGTGGTTCAGAAGGTGTTGCACCTCCGATTGTGTTATAGCTGCACTGAAAACACGGCATGAATATTTGACCGTAACAATTTTCCAACTGTTGTACATAATGACCCTTTCAGGTCCAAAACTTAATACGGAGCTGCTTTATTTCTTTTATCTAGCACTTTTTTTGTGTTTATTAACAGTTTTAAATGCTAATAGTGTATGATGATGGAAAATTTACACCTGCATTACATTTGACAAAATGCAACACAGCAAGGAAACAGACTGCTGGGCAGCACTGGGCAGAAATGACTGTCTGGCAGACTGCAGCGCTACTAGTTCTTCTGGCTCTGAATGTCTCAGCAGTCTCAAACTTTTGCAGATAAATTATTTTATTGGCAATCTGTTGTGGAGCCACACGTACAAAATGGTATAGATGGATCATAAGTGCACTACTCCTCTGCTCACATATGTGCTGGGGATCTAAACTAAGTAGAAAAGCACAACGTTTCAGTTGAAGGTGGTGTGCTGAGCCCCTTTTACACAAGCTTACTGTTTTTCATTTGTTCATCGCACAGTACAAGCAGAACCCAGAGATGTTTAAACAGACAGCGAGGCTCTGGTCTCATGTCTATGCAGGCGCTCCCGTCTCCAGTCCGGAGTACACACGCAAAATAGACAAACTCTGTGCCATGGGCTTTGAAAAAGTAAGTATCGCTCTATTTTTTTTTTTCCCCCACCTCTACCGTTTATTGCACTGCTGAATTCTGCCGCAGAATAAAACCCTAAATGTTTTTTTGTTTTTCCTCCCTAGAATGCAGTAATAGTGGCGTTGTCGTCGAAATCCTGGGACGTGGAAACAGCGACAGAGCTACTTCTCAGTAACTGAATCTTGACCCCCTCTCCATCTTCCACTTGATCTTTACCCCTGTCTCCCTCTCCTCCTTACACAGAAACGCCCTCTCTCTTCCAAATTCCTTCTGTCTTAAGGCGTCTTTTCCCCTGTTGCACCCTCATTTTCACAGTGGATTCCTCACCTCCACTCTTCCCCTCTTCTCCATCCATCTCATCACCTCTGCTGTACCACACTTCAATCAGTCGCTCTGTGAGCTCTTATCTCTGGTTTCTTTAAGTTCATTCAACATTCCACTCAGTGCTACAATCAAAAGTTCAACCACATCTTCATCCCTTTTTAAAGCAAATGCTAGACTTAAGACCCCGCCCACGCCTGCCACTCTCCCAGCTTTTCTGGCTGTATCCAAGAGGCGGCTGTCAGCGGCTTATCCTTGCCTATGCAGTGCATTTACTTTCATCTGTGAAAACCATTTTGTAGGAGCAGGTCAAACCATTCAACTAGGCTCTTTTGGTCCTGGTCATGATTTTTATACACTTATGGGCCGGTTTTTCTCAACATGGATTGAGTCCCAGATTTAATTTTAATCGGTATCTATTTTGTAATTTCTTTGCACCGTGTCCAACATCACTTCCTTTACTCATCTCACTCCTACACAATGAACAGTTAGGGCATACTCTATAATGGGATAGGGTACTCTATATTTAGTAGTATACTAACATTTTGGGACCCTTCTGAATCATTATCTTGTGCCATCCACTGGAAGGTTTTGAGGGCACTACAACATTTTCACTTAAAATATGGACCATCGAATAAAATTGTGGTAAAGTAAATATAGTGCACCGGGTATCAAACATGGAGTTATACGGACATCGTATAGAACGAGGCTTATTCCCTGTTCTGGAAACCAGCTCATAAAGTGTCACCGAGGTGTTCACACAGTAGCCATACTCATTTTCATGCCATGTCTCCCCCCACACACACACACACACACACACACACACACACACACACACACACACACACACACACACACACACACACTTCAGCTGTCTCAATTCAAACCTGCAGCGAACCCCAGCTCTTATCCCCACACCTGTTCTTGACATTGCTTACTTCACCTGTCCCTTTCCTCACATTTTTTAAAAGTTTTATTTGATTTTGGCGTCCTGCAGGAATACATTTGGATTCTTGTTTTTAAACTGAAAGAAAACAAAACAAACAAGAAAGACATGTTGAACAGTAACACAACCTGTCACAAGTCTGGACGGAAATATTCGAAAAGCGTTTGAAAAATATTGCATCATCTTAACTACGCCAACAGATAAAAAATGTCAAAAATGATTCATCTGTAAATAAAGATATTAAAGTCTGTGTAAATTAATCCACACTGTGTCCTTTCTGTGACATGCCTTTGCTGAGCTATGTGACATTTCTTAACTGGAATAATTTTCCACCTAGAAAATACAATAACGAGAAACTACCTGGCAACAATGTTCAATCAGTACATCAGTCAGTTTCTTAAGTTTAACATCAGTCACAATATTGATGAATAGAATATAACTGTTTACTGTATGTTCTTTGGTGTTTAGAATCCGACATGTTAATAAGCTTGTTTGGCTGTGCATACATTTGAATAAAAACTAGGGTGAGGCACTAAATTTACAAGACCAACAGAAATTGAACCTACAGGGAATTACATTGCCAGTGAAAATGGAGCAAGCAAGCCAATTTAGATGAAGAATGTGCATGCAGAAGAACTGGCAAATGGATTATGTATAATTGCCTTTTCTGTACAGTACTACTTTGGATTTGTACAGTGCCCTACTGTGGCTTAAAGTTCCTGCTTGAGGAAGCTCATTTTTTTAGTGCGTTTGGAGTGTCAACAAGGAAATGATACAGGCACATAATGTTCAGATCACCTTGCTTGTAGTGAGGCATGCTGACAATGAGCACAATAACAGATGGCCTGCCTGGTGGCATGTTGTGCCATGCTATACCTCTCCAAGAATCCCTGGCAATAATCAGAACACTGCATTTTAGTCTGCATACTCGCACCAAACAGGAGAAAAGCTGCCATTGATGTGTTTATGTCTGCTAATAAACAGTAGTATGTTGTGATCCTTCGAAAGACCTCAGTGACTGTACAGCGCTGCGCCTGCTGCACAGTAAGCCAGCCTCGGGTTTCCCAGGCATCCTGTGTGACAAAAGCTCATTTTGTATCCTTCCACTGGATGCTGGCATATCTCTCCTATCTGGAACTCCTCCAAGCATCCCAGAGCAGAGAGGACTGTACAGCATAGGGCTGAAAATAAGAGCATGCTTTCTGGCTCTATTGGCACTCAAAAACACTGTCTTTACTATTAAAATGCACACCAAATAAATTAAATCGTTGCGTTATTAAAGTGTTGAAGGTTTCTGACTTCACCACAGCAAATAAACCTTGTTCCAGACATGCTATTAATTTTTATGTTTAGACACATTGGAAGGTAAAACTCCCACAGTATTGCTGGTGGGAAATAAAATGTCTGTGATGTAACAGTGAGGTTATAGTTGCCTTTTTTTTAAATAGTTTATCATGGCACAACTGTAAGATATACGGAGGAGGAGGGCCACGTGAAAACTTTATTTCAGTTCTAATTTTAAAGTCAGAATTCTGACTTGAATCTCAGAATTAGATTCATATTTTGCATATCTTTGCTGTAGGGCAATATGTCCATTGTAAGCTAATAATTTTAAGATAGCTTCCTTGGCACTCCTCTTCACTAGATAATCTATAAATACTCGCAGAGCAATGAAATGTAGCGTTTCTATTAGCGTTTTATGTAGCCAAGGTCCATGGTAATTCCAACTGTTATACCAAATATCAATTGTCTTCTGATAATGTTTTGCTTATAATCAGTATAGTCGTCTTCAGTCTGTAAAATTTTAAAAATAATGTGGCCATCACAAGTTACCAGATGTTTACAATTGCTGATTTTCTCAGATTTATTACTTTATTGTTAATACTTACCCTTTCTGTTCATATCGGGTGTTTTTTCAGACTGGTTCTAATTGACCTTTACTTGCTGTGGTGCGTCTTCAACAAAAAAGATAACACATTCAGATTAGTTTAACTTTAAATAAAAACTATAATTTGCAACTTTTAATGTAGAAAAGAGAACTTGCAGAAAGTATACCAAGTTGGCTACAGATGAAAATCTGTCCCATCATTGTATGTGTTACTTTACAAATAACAATAATGACATTATGTTGTCCACATCTAAATAACTAGCCATAATATTAATCATGCACCACGTGATTGTTTGTATTGAGTGATTGATTTCCCCGTCTTTTCTCCTCCATCCCATGCTGGTGTTGGCAGTACTGTATGCTGTATGAGCAGGCCAGCAGCTCACCTGGCTGCAGGCGTTTGATTGACAGCTGAATAGCCCAGTGTGTGGTGAGGCGATGATTCGTGGGCATCCTGTTTCTGCTGCTATGTGATAGCCGGAGTTGTATTCCGTGTCTCAGTCAGCAGACATGCTGCCTCCCCTGCCAAGCACTGAGAACCTGCCTGACCGCGAGGACGACCAGATGAAACGGTGCCCTGCTATCTGCAACTGAGTTCAACTGGGGTTGAACGGGCGCCATGTAGGCCTGTTAGGGGATCACACCAAAGGGCCCTTAGATTGCTGGTCGCAGTTACCTTTTATTTCTTCTTGGAGGTGTTAATAAATGCCCACGATGATTCCAATAATCTGTCTGGCGATTCTGCTTCCTGAAGGTGAGTCAGACGCTCCTGCTTGCAGAGAAATTATCTATGTGCCTTTGTTAATTAAAGAGAGTGTGCTGTCTTTAACTTGTTAAAAAAGGAACGCATGAGGTTTAACAGTTCTAAATGATTCCCCTGCTGTGTGCGTAATTACGCACAAACCGCTGTGCCTTACAAATTGATATAGCAGTTGACGTCGGCATTTATTTTTTCATGTGGGTTTCAAAACATTTTACCAAACAATTTAAGAAACCTTATGTGAAGTGTATGTTTTTTTGTGCTAATGTACCAATATTTGTATTAAAGCCCTAAATCCCATTTAAAACAAGTTTCCAAACCATTTGTTGGGCTTTCTCCTTACGATTCACTGAGACGGACTGAAATTGCCCAAGATAAGCGAAATAATTATTCATATAGTCTTACATAATAAAAAAATATTTAGTCATCATAAATGTATGGCCTAAACATGGACGGTATTCAGAAAAGAGTAACAATAAACAATCACAACAGTTTTTGAAATGAATTAAAAGACAATTAGAATAATATGAGGAAAATACTGTTTAAGTGTTTCATGGTCTTCATAGTGGTGCCAGTACCGACAGAATCATCATCATCATTTCTATCTCAGTATTGGTACAAAAAAAGTAGCCTACATTAAAAAGCACTGTTTTTTTGTCAATAACTTGAGAATGAACCCCATCTTTCCCTCTCCAGTGGCTCACTCGGCTCAGGGTCACTATGCCCACAAGCTTCTGAATGATTTGATGGAGAATTATTCCAGCGCTCTGCGGCCTGTCGAGGACACAGACAGAGCCCTCAATGTCACCTTACAGATCACCCTCTCTCAGATCAAAGACATGGTGGGTACTAGCTTATCGGCAAGATCCTCAAATCTAAATTCTTAAGTTCTAATTATATGTACTGACTATTATGGTAAGATATCAATTATGAAAAAAAAAATTGATTTTCTTACTTTTTAATATTATTTTGATGGCTAACGTGTGACTATTTCAGCCATTATTAAGAGCTCATTCCTCATTACAGCACCATAACAAATCAATAAATAATCAATCTATTAATCAATAAAGTCAACATAACATTTCTTGGACAATCAATTAGTCAAACTGCACCCCTACTTACAGTAAAACTACCTACAGTAGTAACTCTGATGATGACACCATAGCTACACTCAACCTAGAGCCCAAACATGAATATGTTGAATTTGGATTACATTTTTACCATTTTTTTTTTTATCATTACTAAGACGGTGGTCACCAATGGATGAGTTTGGAGATGCGGATGTTTATGAATGACCTCCTACTGTACAGGCCAGGCTCACTGTTACTCAGCTGGCTCAGGTTCATTGCTGTGTCAGCCCACAGTGAATTAGCACTTGTGTTGTGCACATGTGTTTGGGTGTGTGTGCTTGAAAAGAGAGAAAACAGCTCTCCTACTTAATGTAGGCCTGATAGTTTGACTAATGTTTGGGAAGCGAGGAGTGAATGGATCGCTTCAGTAAGGCTCTGGCAGCGATACCAAGACCACCCCCACCCACCCCCGTCAGCAAGCACCTCTGCTCATCCACCTGATATTGACAGACAGGTCTGGATTTCAGCTGTAGTGATAATCTGAACCCCTCGTAATGCTCATAGAGAGTCAATGAGCAACAGGGAAATGAAAAGGAGACCAAGAGGATCCTTCTTTTAGCTGCTGTTAGTATCGATCCATTGTTTGTATAGGGATGTGGGTGTCTGTTCTCATTTGTGTGATTGTGATTGTGATTGTGATTGTGTGTGTGTGTGTGTGTGTGTGTGTATATGTGTGTGTGAGAAGGATGAGAGGAACCAGGTGCTGATTGCTTACCTGTGGATCAGGCAGACGTGGCATGATGCCTACCTGAAGTGGGATAAAGAGGACTATGACGGGCTGGAGGTGATCCACATCCCCAGCAGCCTTGTGTGGAGGCCCGACCTCGTTCTCTATAACAAGTATGCCCGTACGTCACACATGCACACATGCACACAGACGCACACACACCACACACACACACACACACACACACACACACACACACACACACACACACACACACACACACACACACACACACACACACACACACACAAGTCTGCTGTCACTGCTATCAAAACCTTGATACTGCTCCTACGGCTCGTGGCCAGTACCTGCACTCCACATAAACTCTATGAATGCAGTCCGATCGAAATGAAAAAGACACACACAAAAAAAAATACAAGAAAGATGCTGTAAATCATTTCAGTTCTGTTCTTCACTCATCTCTACACCATGTGAATGTAATCTGTTGTGACAATAAATGCATTACCAAAAGAGACAGGAGTAGCTTCTTGAATATGTCCTTCAGCTGTGCAGGTCAGTGGAGCCCTCTGTAATAGCTATTCATCATATAGTGACATTGAAATGATATTAGTCCAGCCCTTTAAATATATGCGGTTTGATTAGGCTCTGACGCTCACAAAGACACTGTAATAATTATAGTGTAATAATAAGTAAAAAATGGCTCTAGAAGCATTTAAGGTGACTTTTTTTCTAATGCTCTATGTAATTTGGCACTTCACTAATAATCTCCATAATTGTAAGATTATCATTATACTTTTACAGTAATAATCTTAAATCATATGACTGCAGAGTAAGTGCAGTAGTCAACACAAATTTAAATAGATTAAAACAGAGTAAAGGATTCAAATAAAATTAGGTCAGCCTAAACATTTATTAGAAATATGCAGCATATGTAGGTAAATGTTTTTTATAAGCATTTTTAAAAGGTTGTCTTACATGATCACAGCCACTGTCAAACAGAATTCATACCGTTACACATAAGTATAAAGTATTGTAATTAATCTATATTTAATTAGCCATAATCATATAATATATACAATGCACAAACGCTGTATGTTATGAGTTATTAGTTTATTAGGGGTTAATGGATCAGAGATCACAGTGTGTATAATCAACCTTTTAGTGTGGGTTATATTGCAAGCCTTTTGTATTGGCTCATATTAGACTGTGAAGGTGTGTTTAATATACAGGTAACTCAGTTTCAAAAGCATACAATATTCACTATTTTAACCAAATAACCAACTTTTTCTCCTCTACCAGAGCTGATGATGACTTCTCAGGGCCAATGGACACCAACGTGAGACTGCGCTACAATGGAGAGCTAACCTGGGATGCTCCTGCCATCACTAAGAGCTCCTGTGTGGTGGACGTCTCCTACTTCCCCTTTGACAGCCAGGAATGTAACCTGACTTTTGGTTCCTGGACCTACAATGGCAACCAGGTTTGTAGAAAAACCTGTACCATTCTCACTTTTTATCCACAAGGATGATGATGATCTGTGTCATCTAAATTTATCAGGTCAGTTGGCTCGGTTAAATGATACACTAGGGTAACTGAGACTGGCCAGCTTGAAAAAGAGATCAGACACACAAATACTCTTGCCTTGAGACTCATTGTTTAGAGCCATTCTTTCTGTGTTCATACATAAGTGTGTATATGCATTTGCTAAATTTATCTTTTCATGGGAAATGTCAGTGGGAGGAGCTGATTGTATGCCTCCTCAACACCAACTCATCCATTACCCTAATTCCAGGTAGACATCATTATGGGCATGGACAGTGGTGACCTGTCAGACTTTGTGGAAAATGTGGAGTGGGAGTGTCACGGGATGCCGGCCACCAAAAACGTCATCATGTACGGCTGTTGCTCTGACCCGTATCCAGACATCACCTATACAGTGCTCCTGCAGCGCCGCTCCTCCTTTTACATCTTCAACCTCCTCCTCCCCTGCTTCCTCATCTCCTTCTTGGCTCCTCTGGGTTTCTACCTGCCTGCAGACTCTGGGGAGAAGGTTTCCCTCGGAGTGACCGTTCTTCTGGCTCTCACTGTGTTCCAGCTGATGGTGGCTGAGAGCATGCCTCCATCCGAGAGTGTGCCCCTTATAGGTAAGAGTGTGTTTGCTTAGGATTGTGTTAAAGCCAATATGTACAGCATCTTTAGAGGTATTATAGTGGCTTGCAACCACGTCTGTGTAAGTACAGCCTGAACGCTGCTAGTATGGTTTTATATCTGAGTGAAATCTCTACAGACAACACAAGACATACAGTAAGTCAAATAAGTACCTATTTTTGTTGTTTTTGTTCCTGTTACACAGGGAAGTACTATATTGCCACTATGACCATGGTCACGGCCTCCACATCTCTTACCATCTTCATCATGAACATCCACTTCTGTGGTCCAGAGGCCAAACCAGTCCCCCACTGGGCAAAAGTCCTCATCATTGACTACATGTCCAAGATTTTCTTTGTTTATGAGGTGGGCGAGAACTGTGCCACTGCCTCCTCCTCCTCTTCATCGTCTTCTCACTTCTTCCAGGATGACATCTGTCACCAGCACCTCAACTCCCAGTTTCATGCGAATGGTAAACCAGGGACCCACAGTAGCCGACAGGACTGGCAGGGTCGCAAAAACCCCAGACCTCAGACCCCCAAGCCACAACACCACCCCAGAGTGAAAGCCCAGCACCACATCACCAGAGAAGAGAGGAGCCACTTCTCCAGCTTTGCACCTGGGAAATATGAAGGCTCTAATGGGAAAATCCCAACAGGTGACTGCTGTAAAGAAGACCAGAAGGTCCCCTGCTGCCCTGAAGACAAAAAGCCTCCACCTCAAGGCCCCTCTGTTACCTTCGGCCCCTGTGTGTTCTGCAGCCACGGCAGTGGCTTCCCTGGTGTGGACACCAAGCTGGTGCGCAATGTTGAATATATTGCCAACTGTTTCCGAGAGCAGAGGGCCACATGCGCCAAAGGGGCAGAATGGAAGAAGATCGCTAAGGTGATGGACAGATTCTTCATGTGGATCTTCTTCATCATGGTCTTCCTCATGAGCATCCTCATCATTGGCAATGCACCATGATGCTACAGATTTCTTTATATTTAACTCAATTAACTCTTTTTGCTTAAATAAAACTATTTAGTTTTTTTTTATAAACATGTACAATATAAAATATATGGACTTGGTAGCTTTTGCTTTATCATTAATAATAACAGTGTAGATTAAAGTGATTTGAAATGAAACATTTGACTTTGCCTTCACTGTTTTTATCCATGTACATATATATAGCACATGCACATGTTTTTGAACAGTGACAAAATGTTTAATCCCATGATTTCTTAATTGATCATTTAGTGTCCTATATCAACATTACATTCTCTGGTCATCTAAAACCAAACAAAATAGACCAAACTATGATAATATATGCAGGCAGTGCAGAGTACCTTTAATGAAAGGGAAATTAGATACAACGCATTTTTGTTAAATCATTGTTTTCTGTTGACTGCCATGCGTTTTGGCTACTTTTCTTCCTGTACAATCCTTACCACCTCTATTGATAGCATGTTGTCAATGTTCAGCATTTTACCATCTCCATCAATCATGGCTTTGATATGTAGCTACTATAGGTACTTTGTCATCTGACCATTGAATACATGTAATCAGATCTTCTATTAAGTTAAAATATGACCAGTGGAGAGACAGCACATGTGTTATTCACTACAGTGTAATTAGACGCCTGGGGCTGAGAGACCCAGCATCAGCGCACCCTCCGGATGTGCAGAATCATTTTTCTGTTCAAAATCATCCAGTGAATAGTTAATGAGCAAGCTTTGTTTGTAGCGCAGCCAGGGCAGTGAGGATGTAAGGTAATATGGAACATAAATTATGTAACACAATGAGCACACTCTGACACCCCCCCCTTCCAAAAACCCATACCTTAAACTTGGAAAGTCAAGTCAATGTGTGTTTGTGTGTGCAAGGTGAAAGGAACAGGAAAGAATAAAGAACAATAAGGAAGGAAAGGAACCTAACATTGTTGATACCAGAGGTGAAAAGTAAACTAAATCCATTCAAGTACTGTACTTAAGTAGAGTTTTGAGGCACTTGTACTTCACTTAGTATTTACATTTCTGTGCAAGTTTCTACTTTACTAGATTTCACACATAAATCTGGTGCTTTTTCATAAAACATATGTTGCATTTATTATGTATTGCTATAGATTTGTATATAGCTCTTTTAAAATGTGAATGCAATAAACAGAAGAGGCAGAATGGAGTCAGAATGATATTAAAGAAAACAGGATTTTAAGCAATTATCTCTTCCAGATTTTTCATCTCAATAACTTAATCTTACAGTAGAGGGCGCTCATTTCCCACATAACATTTGGGTGGTGGATGACCCAGAGCTTAATTTTAAAGCTACATGTGGCAACATGAGTGCACAAGATCTGCACCTCAGAATTATTCCCATTGTCTTTTTTTTATCAGCTACTCACAACATTTCACAACAAGAGGTGAAAAAAAAATTAATAGTCTAGTTTTACTATTAGTATTAGTCATCAATGGTATTGAATGGCAAGAGACAATATGCCTTACTGCAATTCCATAATTAAATCTGGAGGCTATAAATGAAAATGAGCTGGGGCAGCAAGCCTGTTGATTGTTCGGTTGAGTCTCGCCAGTGTGGGCTCTGTTTAGAAGAAATCAAATGGGCCATTGTCAATGTCAATGTTTTTTTATCCTGTTCTCCAAAGAGATTTTCATGCTGAAGCACGATGCATTTGATATAATTTAGAATATCTTAAATTTTCTGTCTGAGAGAAGCCGACTGCATTGCTTTCCATTAGAGCTCAGTGAGTCGCAGGGGCCACAGCAGGCTGTAATCGCCATGGGAGACCAGGAGAAGTGTGAACCATGTAATGTGGACAGGCGTAGCAGCTCAGGCACTGAAGGAAAAGACTGCTGGGGAAATTCCCATGTGCTTCACAAAATTGCAAATGGAGAAGCATTATCTAGCACTAGATTTACAAACAGAAGGAACAGTATTTTCACCACTGACAAACCAGTGGTGGAACAGAACTAAGTAATTTTACTCAACTCAACTTTACATGAGTGTTCCCATTTTGTGCTATTTTATTCTAATACTCCACAATATGGAGTTCTCTTTGCAGATTTAAGATTTTTAAACATATGGTCATTTTAAAACTGACAACCAGCTACAGCATTTACATGCTGCTGACATGGTAATTCATCAATCATAATAAAACAATAGGCTATAATAACGTACCACTCTAAGAGGGGCCATTTTGCATTATGAGTACTTTTACTTTTCATACTATAAGTAGGCTATATTTTGCTTTTGATACTTCACTTGGACTATTTTTACACTGTGGTATTGATTGAGTACTTTATTTACCATGATTGTGACTAACATCATACTTAAATTACACAGTAATCTCTATTGTCTTACAAGGAAGAGATTTGAATAAAAAGCATTTTGAAAAATAAAAACCGAAATACCTTCATTGCACTATTGTTTAAGTAGTTTAATAGGGTCACTGACTCTGATTCTATGGAAAGAAATTTGAAGTGTCTGGACTTAGTGTAAAAAACTTTGATTTCATTTCACTTTACAATTGAATTAGCTAGGTTTCAGTTCAAATATACAAAACTGCAAACAAACAGTATACAACATATACCAAATTATTTGACATGAGTGTTATTGGGAACAAATATGGAATGATTACAATTAGGCCTACAATTTGATTATGTTATGTGCAGACACAATTTTCTCCATATCGATGGATGTTACCTATAGTTTTGAAAACAGCAGCTGCATGCCATCTACAACTGAATTAGGTTTATGTAGGCTACTGTCCACCAGTGTTGTCATTAGCTTTCCTTTGGCATATTGCTCTGTAAAACTTTAAAAGGCCTAGCTACAATGTACCAGATAGACGCACTGACATATATATAAGGATAGACAGAGGACATCCAGCGTTAAGGAGATTAATTCTTGAACCGTGAAGAACAGGACCTTGAAATTAGCATGTGGTTGCCATGGTGACGGAACACGCGAATCGAAAATGCTCCACAATGTTGACAGACATTTGGAAAAGTTTGTTTTTAAGTGGAGACACTAACGTTACTCTATTATACCCAAAGACTTAAAAGTATTTTTTTTTTCAAATTAATGAAAAGCGAGTCAAGGGTAGAAGCAGGGTGATTTCAGTCAACATCTGTGGAGACGCCCATCGCCTCACCGCGGACCCAGATTTATAGTGAGGATTTTATTGGCAGTTAAAACTTTGCTTCGAGTCAAGGTTAACAGAACGACCTGCAGCAGTGCCGTTAAAGTACCGTTGACGTTACATACTTAACGTTACACCGGTAAATATGAAGAGTCCCGGATACGAGTACAATATTTTTAGAAGAGAAAAGAGGACACTCTTCTCATAAGGTAACGTGATTTACACCGACATGTTTCCTAGTTTAGGGCTGCTGCTAACATACAGTAACATCAGCCTGGTTAAAGCAGTGCTGTTAACTAGCTAGTAAGATAGCTTAGCTAACGTTAACGTTACTTTAACAAATCATTCTGAGAATGTGTTATTAGCTATCTATGTTAGCTAGCGAGCTAACGTTAAAGTTTGCTAGCTACGTCACTTGTTTCGAGACTGAATCAGAGTTTTATCTAGCTAGCTAACATTAACTGTGTGCTTCAGTTAGTTACTTACAGCCAATTGCATTTTACCTATGCTTAATTCAATATAACTAAGTTAACGTTAACCTAACGTTAGGTCACAATGTTTAGCAAAGTGATTTAACGTTAAAGTTAACTAACGTTAGTTAGCTAGCTAGCTAGCTAGGTAATGATTAGCTAGTCAAATTTCCTGCAACCTGGTTAACGTTAGATTAATTAACATTAAATTAAACAAAGCAAAGATAATATAACCTGTAGAAAATATACTAGTAACGCGTTAAATCTAAATTTACACCATGGCTATAGCTAAATATTAGCTTTGAGTGTAACGGTAGCTAACAGTTTCAGTATTTAACCGCTAGCTAGATGACATTTTGCTATAATATTTAGGACTGGGCATTTATTCAAAAATAGCTTATTTAACTTAACGTTACTTAACTAGCTAATTTTGCTTATAAATTACGTTAATCTGTAAAGTGAAGTAAATTGTATTACCCCAAATCACAAATTTAGTTTTAAATGTCAAACTTAGAATCTTGTGTATATGGTTTGTGCATTATTCAAGTCCCCAAAGTAAGAATTTCATGGTGTGTTTTCAGGTGTGAGAAAATACTGAGAAGATGGCAAAAAATAAAAACATTGGAGGGCGTCTTTTTCGCTCTTCCATGTACAAGACAAAAAAGGCTGGCTCCCAGACTGCAGGGAGCAAGGACCTGACACCTTTGGAGAAGCCAGCCGATGATGACATCCCTGCTATTTCTCCAGAGCTCCAGACCACCGGTGAAGGTCAGCTGGGCTTTCCAGACAGAGTCTACCTGCTGGCGTCAGTCATCTTCCAGAAGAACCACCTGGAGAAGCCCGCTGCACACCGGTTGGTGAATTATGGCAAAGAAAAAGGGCTCTCCTTACCTGAAGTCAAAAATGAGGAGATGCAACGTACATCTTATGAGCTGGCCTTCAATACACTTAAATGTGAGTGTGTAAATGAAATTAATTGGATTTGTTTAACCTTTTGTCATAACTGTTTTTCCCTTTTCCCCTCCGTCTTTCCTTATCCTGTCAATCTTGCACATGTATGTACACGTCCACACACTTTATTCACTTACCTTGTGTGTTCTGGGCGAGTTCGGAGTTTGGACATCAGCAAAAGGTGTTTAGCAACACCTATTTTGGATAATTGCAGGTGCGTTAAATTTCAAGTAAAACTATTTGATTACAGGCAAACAAACAGCCACTTGAAATGAGAATGAATAGCCCTGGTGAATTTAATTGACAGGAAGAATTGGACAAGGATCGATTGATGAAGGGTAAGTTAAAAAAGAAAAAAATATACTTGAATGATCTGGGGGAATTGTGTGTGATGCTACAAATCAATCTGGCCCATAATCTGTTATCTGGGACAAGGGTGGGGTCTGGGTGTCTGAAGTCACAGGGGTGTGTAATCACCAAGGTGATAAGGGAGTGGAGGTGAGCCGACTGTCAGTGCAGGAATCTGGCTGTAATCGATTTTAATGCGTATTCAGTGGCTGGAGAGGTCAGGTAGCAGGAACACCCTCGTAGCCATGATTGATTTTTTCCTTCTCACTATCCATCCGCTGAACTTGGATAAGCCTTAGGCCTACATGTCCCACAATTAATGCAGATCACCTAATAATATTCATCATCACAAGCCCCAGCCTTGTTGCAGTAACCTATATTAGTTTTACAGCTGTAGGCTATAGTACTTACCTGTACATTACCGGGAGAAATCAACGAGAGTGCTAAGGATAATAATAAGAGAGACCTTAGAAATCATATTGCCAGGACATTGTTTTCATCCATCGCCCATTTCTTCTCTCTGTGAGAGGATGCGTGCACTAACCAGGATGAGGAATTTGCTTAGAAGGAAAAATGGCCTGCTTGAGTTTAGAACAATTACAATATACCGCATTTCTTGTTAAATTGATTCCCCCTTTGTTCAGAGTTCAATTCAAAGACAAATATTCTATTTCTTATCAGTGCTATGTTATTACAGTTCTCCTTCCTCCATGTCTGACATGTAGAGTTTCTGCTAGCAACAGAGATAACTTAAACAAAGGAGGAGCTACAAAGGCCATCATTGGCTAACTTAAAGGATTATAGGAAGATACCGGCACTGGTTACATTATTTCTGATCTTTAATCATAATATCATAATTTTATGATAAAATATATAACATATATTATATTTTTTACTTGGACCATGGTCTAATAGAAAAAAAGAAGTAGGCGTTTTCCTGTATCTTAGGTGAAATCAGTGTCCGTTGCTGCAGTTGGGTGTATTTGCACATATAACAACAAATTGACAGAGCGGCTTGGTACTGATAATCAATGAAACTTAACTCCGGTTATAGAGACGTGATTGTCGACATGCCTCAGTCACATACGTATTTTGGTCACATGTTAGATTCACTCGGGCTGGCTGTGTGGTTAAATTGGGTGCAGAGGAAACGACACGGCCTGGAAGCCAATGTTAATCTCCTCTCTTCCTCCTCCTACGAACAGCCTGACTTTTGGTGCAGAAATTGATTTGCTAGTGACACACACCCATGCTGGCAGCCACACACACACACACACACACACACACACACACACACACACACACACACACACACACACACACACACACACACACACAAAATAAAACACACACACACACACACAACACACACACACACACACACACACACACACACACACACACACACACACACACACACACACACACACACACACACACAGAGACCCATCATTTGTGCACTGTACTGAGCACTTGGACTGACTGATCCAAAATTGAGCTGAGGTCAGTTGTTAACCTAAAGAAGAAAATGCAACAGCAGCGAAAAACAAGCAGAACAAAATGCCAATGAGCTCTGGTATTGATCTTGTGATTATAACTCTTATCTGCTTAAAAGAAAAAAGTCAATCAGTAAGCGCATCATCGGTGGCTGAGGACGCAGACTAGTCTGTTGCTGCGATTGTCAGTCAATACTAAAAGATGGAGTTTGACTTGGTGATGATGTTTACCCTGGTGTGGATTTGACATTTCATAGACAAAAACGAAGCTGAAGTCGGCCAAATGACAAATATTAGCAGTCGAGTCGTATTTACGCCTTCACTTCTCTGCCTCCTTCACTTCATTCTGTCTCTTTTTTTTAATATCTTCAGGGCTTTTATATTTCTTTGACCTCTCCTGCCTCTTTAAAAAAAAAAAAGTTTTTCATATGTGAGTGACTGCCTGCGTGATCACTGACCTAGAGGCATTTTAGCTTGTCAAGGTTTCATTCCTTGTTGGCTTGTTTTACCTTGTGTTCTCAGTGCTCGAGGTATGTGCAGTTTTATGAAGCTATGTAAAGCTATTTTTGTGGGATTTTTACTGGTAAAAAAAAAGAAGCTGACCTTGTCGTTGGCCATGAGAGCGCTCCACCCCCCCTCCTCTTTCCTCCTTTTTTCCCACTGGCTACTCCTTTGAGTGTTTCTGCCTCATTGTCCATACTGTCCAGCTGGGCTGCCAAACGCCCTTGTCAGATGACTGTGGCTGCTGTATTCTCTGTGTGCAACTAGAACATTTCTTTGGACCACTTTGTGTTCAGCTGGATTTAGAGCATGAGAGAGAGAGAGGCTGTTGTCCTTGACCACAATCAGAACAGCTATCACCACCAGTATGCCGCGGCAAATATTAAATTGTGCATGTGCATAATATGTAAGATAGATCTAGCCATTTAGTCCAAACTGGTGATTGTATAACTTATGGCACGTACCTTTTTTGGCTGGTGTTAGATTAATGTGCAATCTGGTGCACTGATGAGGAAACATGGTGAGACAAAGACCTGGCTCAAGAGAAGAGGAGCCTGCATTCAGGTCTGGCTCTTTCACTGAGGATTTGTTTGACTACAGTCACCATCAGTCACTGCTCATTGTGCTATACCTGGATGGAAGCCACAAAACGCACAACTTCAACATGGGTCCTGTGATGACTAGAGAGCCTCCTGCTGGTGTAGGATTTATTTCTTGTTAGACTGATTTCAAGTAATTTTTTTCATGCCAACTTCTAGAGTGAGGAGTTTTGATTTCAAAATATCTATCTTGTCCCACAAGTAAAACCCAGACTCTCTGTCTGTTGTGTAAAGATGTCTACTGTACGTGATTTATAGAAGAATTGTCTCTGTGTTTTACTCAACCTGCTGTGTGTGATTTATAGCATGCAGAAGACTATAACCTCTACCACCATCATGGCTTCCTCAGGGGTCTGAGCTGCTCTGTGTGAACTGAGTGGCAATCTCTTCAGGGCTTATCTTTAAGGCCTTCTGTAGTAATGGCCACTATTGTAAACCTGCTATAAATTAGACCAACGGCTGATTATATGCATTTGTTTCCTCAATAAACGATAAGCTCTATTATGTGCAAACATTTATTTGTTTACCTAGCTGTTGTGTGTGTGTGTGTGTGTGTGTGTGTGTGTGTGTGTGTGTTGATGTAACTGCACGCAGATGTGTGTGTGTGTGTGTGTGTGTGTGTTTGTCCTGCCCTACACTCTGTCTACCCAGTGTGCATTTGGCTGAGACCCAGAGTACAGTTTGGCATGATTTAAGATGTTGTGATAAGTTAACAGCAGTGTCTGTGGTTTCCATGGTGTCTCTGTGGAAGGGCTGGGCTTACCTCCTATTTGCAGCCTAAGAGGTGTGTCTGTCTGTCAAGAATATGAATCAACCAAGAAGGCCACCGTGGGTGTGGTAGACACATACTGCACACGAATTTTAATATTGAAACCGCGCTCTCACTTAAACAAACACATGCATCTTATTCCCACCTTTTTATTTACTCCTCTGCAGTAACATAAAAAGGCTTTTCCCAACCTCACTAGAAACACATCCACGTTTGTGAAATGATCCTTTTGCCCATTTCCAGTGTGTAATGAGCAAACACTGTACCTGCAGAGTGGCTTTGGAAGCAGCTGTTCTTTAATCCTGGCATGATAAACTGGATAGTGTTGCCGGCTCTCCATCTCCCTCGTATTGAAAAGGAAAGCCCACTGTTCACAGATGGGAATGGAAGAGATAAGTCTGGGTGTGTGCTTTATGTGCATTTCAGAGAGAAAGCATCCCGTAGGCTCGAGGCAGTTGCTGCCTTCATGATATGATAGCCAGGGCATGGAGATGAGAAACCACACAAATCTGATAGGCAGCACTTGACTGGCCATAGTTACCTTTTGATTTGATCAAATAATAATAATTAAGTCCTGTATCTGTATAATGGTGTAAAATAAGGCAATAATGTTTGTCCATCAAGTCACCACTACATAATTTGTAAGTAACGTGTTGAATGAAATAAAGAAGGTAACAAGGCATACAAACACAGTCTAGTCTGGTATGAAATACATGCATGCCTGTTATATTTAGTGATTTACTGATCATGTTTAGATGTAGCCTGTTTATTACTTTAAATGTCATAAATGTTAGTAGTCCTTTGATTACACACACACACACACACACACACACACACACACACACACACCACCACAGACACAATAAATGAAAGAAATGAGGCAAATGAAGAATCAAATTAACTATAATTAAGCACCAAATAAGTGTTTAATCACGGGAAATTAAACCCTCCATTAGATTGAATTATCTTTTCAAATTAAATCACGATCATTTGGGGTGCCTCTAGGAGCCCCTCTTGCTCTTTGTCTTAATCTCTTTTCTCTCTTTTTTTGTTCTCATCATTAGATATGGATTTGTCCTTTGTAGCATCTATCCTAACAGTTAATGCATATAGGAGTAATTGTCCTCTATCCCATGCTCCAAATGATAGAGCCGAGACTGGTTTCTAGGGATAATTAGACATTGATATAAAAAATGGCACTAATATGCTTCGTTATTACTCAAAGACATAATTAGTAATGGAAATCGCTATTACTACATTTTCATCCTTCTAGCTAACCTTGTTTTAATTCACCACCTTACATTTCTGCACAGATCAAGATCTGCTGGAGGACATTCTTATTGACAGCTGCTTTTACCTCACTCAGCCAATGGTAAGTGAGTTCCATAGAAACAGTATTTTTTAATACAGCAGTAGTTTAAGAGAAGTAAACTTGTTGAATCCTTTAATGTGTGTTGGCATTATGTGATGGAGAGGCACATCTGTTACTTTCAGTTTTTTGCTAAAAAATATTAATTCCTTTTGACTGTGAGAATGGCTAGACTTAAGTTTTGGAGTTTCCCATGCTATTACTTTGGCTATAGCTTTGTTTACCTTGCGCTGTTTTCCTAAACTCTTGCTCACAAGCCTTTGACTGTGCTTTACTCAGTGCTTTCCAATATTCATGAACTGCTGTTCATCCTCCCCATACTCTTTGTTCTGTTCTCTAGACCTCTAATCAGTAACAGTAATATTGATGTATTACACTGATACACTCCTTTCATCAACTCACAAAGCACCTCCTGTCTTTCACATTCCCTACCCTAATCAATGGCAATTGCTCCCTTTGGAGGAACACATCTAAAAGGTACTATGAGACAGAATGTGCCTGGCCGTGTCTTTTCCATTATTAGTTTTCTCAAGCAAAACTCCCCATTAATTAGTGATGAAATCAAAATGATGTAGCAGCCCAAGGGGTGTGTTTGGATGATGCGGCGTCTGAGTGTTTTCTACACAGTGTCTATCCTACGTACGTCCTAGAACCAGTGTGCTGAATGTTATTAGTGATACTAAGGCTGTGCTGGGTAGTCGTAAAAGAAAGATTCCCAGCACAGCCGTGTACCTGCGGCTCTTAGACAGTAGATGAATGCTCTGCTACTTAAATGAAGAGGTATCCTCTGGAGGAGATTGTCATTTGCCCTACTTTTAACACGCCACATAAAAGAAGCTGGGGGAAGCGGAGGGCTGCTCTAGCTGCTTCTCTAACAGTCTAGATGGTGATAAAACATGCACAAAGCTAGTCTGTGTGCACGTAGCTGATAGAGCTAGTAGAGAAGAAGAGTCATGAAGGCAAGAATGAAGAATATGTTAACAGCAAACTGAGCTGTCATGGAGTGCACCGATTGTAGACAGCCAATGTCTACTTCAGAGAGGGCACACACATATACAGACACATTAATACACATGAATGTGTGTTTGCAAAGCAATCCCCCCTCCCCCCAACACACGCACATACACTCACACTGTAGCCTTGTGAAATATGGCCCTGGGTGAAATGAATGGGTCTCCCTATGTGTTGGTGGCAGGTCGTTACTCTGCATCCCTCCAGTGAGACAATAAAGCTCCGACACAATGAGACAGTCTTTAGAGCTCACTCTTACCTCCTTTTACACTACTGGCATCTATAAAGTTCAACCTTGATAGATAGAGGACAAAGACGTGGGTGAGAGGGAAGAGGTGAGCCGGAAAAAAAATGAGCATGGAAAAATGAAGTTATAGATAGACTTGCATGCTGAAATGAGCCCGAGATGCATTTGATCAGAATGGAGAGACAAAATGAAGCCTAAATCCTGCGTAGGATGAAAATGAGTGACATTGTAGATGTGAGGCAAGCATATTAGGTACACTGGCACATTTAACATGAAATAGGCCTAAGCCCCATGTGAAATGAGCCACATGAAACTTAAACTACATCTAGAATCGTCTTAAATATTCTTATGTCATAGACCTGTTTATGTGACTAAACACAGCAGGCATGTTTACTGTAGGCCTGTTTCCCACCATGGGACACGGTCACCAGGCAACTTAATGACTGGGATTTTTCCCACACCCAAGGTTTTGACATTGGTAATGGGAAAGTAGAACTGGAGTTAGAGAGAACAAGGTCGAGAGAGGAAAATGGAGTGCCACAACAACCTGTCTCTGAAATCGACCTTTCCAAAAAATGAAATGAAAAGCCTCTGGAATGAATAATAAGCGCTGGCTAATTCCTTAGCTGGAGCATAAACCCTTGTAGCGTTCTAGCTTCTCGGCCCATTAGCCCAGTAGTGAGGATGTTGCAAGCTGTTGCTGCTGTGGAACACCATCTGCCACTAATGCGACTAGTGCCCTCCCACTCTGAGAGTGAGAGAGAGAGAGAGAGAGAGAGAGAGCTGAATGGATAGAGATAATTGTAGAGGAGGAGTGGCAGATACATAACTCAGGCTTTCTCCTATATTTAATTAAGTGGCAGCAGTGGGTTCATGGCAGGACATCTACTTCATCTGTGTGTGTGTGTGTGTGTGTGTGTGACGTGTGCAAACTGGATAATTTGATCTCAAAATGAATACCAATATATAGTATCTCTGCACTGTACCCCTCATTAGGTAACCAAAAAAAAAAAAGGTTACCAAAATAGAGCAATCACCAGTACACTATTACATAAGATCAGGTTGTGTTGGTTTTATGAACATTCACATTCTAGATATGTACCATATGCGGCTGATCTTTGAGGCGTAACCATTCACTAATTAAAAGCTTGTCAGTCATGTTATTAAAAATCTGAAATTTGTCTGTTAGGCATGCAGGCTCTCTCCTTGTTCCTCATTTTTCTTTATTCTCTTGTTAAAACAGAAGTCACCAATTAACTGTACTTTTTGTTCTCATGCTTTAGCCAGATGATCAGATGAGCCTTGTTGCCGTGATGCTCTATGACTTCCAGGACAGAAAATTCTTCCCTCGGGAACGCCAAGGGGAGGACGAGATCGTACAAGAAGTTAGAGATGTGGAGAGCTACCTCCTCAGGTAAGGAAAGAGAATAACACAGATAAAAAAAGTAGAAGGAAGAACCCAAACTCATAGTGGAAGTATAAAAGGAGAGTACAAACTAAGAATATAGAACAGCTAAAAAAAAAGAATGTTTTGTACGTAGGTTTAAAACCAAGCTGGCAGCCTCTCTGGCCCGCTGCAGGATCAAACATGATCTCTTGTCCATTGAGTGTATCCTGCCGGAGAGCGTGAAGATGAAGCAGGAGAGATCAAGCAGCCTTCCACTCTACGCATGGATCAACACACACAGGAGCAGGTTGGTTAGCTGAGCACACACAAACATACACCACTCACTCACACACTCTGAAGCAGATAAAGTACACCTGTACATGCACACACCTGTACATAAACCCAAGAATGCACTGTAAGCTTAATACAGATTGTGTGCAAGCATCTACACACACATCTACACACAGACCTTTAAGTTGGGTTGCTGCCTAATGTTTTATGGGCTAGGTGCTCAGCTGACATCCAATTAAACCACTGGAGTGTGTGTGTGTGTGTGTGTGTGTGTGTGTGTGTGTGTGTGTGTGTGTGTGTGTGTGTGTGTGTGTGTGTGTGTGTGTGTGTGTGTGTGTGTGTGTGTGTGTGTGTGTGTGTGTGTGTGTGTGTGTGTGTGTGTGTGTGTGCGCGCGCGCTAATGTGTGTTCTTGCAGGCGTCCCGACAGGCTGATTCAGTTAGGTGTAAATCCTGCTGCTGTGGACAGATTCAATCAGCAACAACCCTCAGCAAGCTCTCGGACTGTAAAGGTCACCTGTTGGGACTAGTGGTGTGTGTGCGCGCGCGCGCATGTGTGTATCTTGATGGCTTTTCCAGCACATTTTAGTACTAAAGTCTTTTAAAAGGCCACATAGCAATTCTCCACACTATTATTATCTATGATGACAGTCTTTCTCTTTCTCCCACCTCTCACCTTCTTCCTGCCTTCCCTCATCCCTCTTCTCTTGGGCTTCCACAAATCTGCTCTCCTCTGTCCTCGCCTCCAGCCTTGACGAGGTCCGAAGTGTGCTGAAGCGTGCAGGCTTCTCCCAGGTGAAATCGATTGGGCAGCTGGAAGACCAGACCTTCTGCCAGGATCCCCACTGTGGGGATCTACTGGTGTTCCCTGCTCAGCTGAAAGCTCAGCTGTACACCACCAAGCTGCTTAGCAACCACAAACTCATCATCCAGGTACGAGCTTCACAGAGAGAGGAGGTTTCTGACAAGAGCAGCCTTCTCCCTGCAGACTTTAATATGAAGTCAGAAATCGGTTCAGCCCCATCAATCTTCTCTATTTATGATTTCACTTTGGTAATGGACTTGCTCAAATTGATTTTAAGACTGAGTTCCCTTACGCCAACTAAGATTAGTTTTCCCAGATACAAATATTTCACATCAGTTCCTCTCATCTGGCCATACTTCACTTTGAGCCATAAAGAATCCTCTATTCTGGGAGGGGGAGAGCTGCTTAATCATTTAATTTCTACTCCATTAAAGTCAAGCTGCCATGCAAACTGTAAGCAGCACACAGCACCACAACACAGTTAAATCAGATTTTGCAGCCAAATTCAATCAAACATTCAACACCACTGCCTAATTAATCACCTCTTGCTCTCTCCATTTTATGAGTCTCCATCACACTTTCTCTCCTCTATTTTTCTCTCTTTTCAAATGTCCTTGTTCTTCTGCACCCTGGATTGTCTTTCCTGATAAACCCTGTGATCTGGATATTAACTACAGAAACTCAAGCCAGCCCAGTGGTTCCACAGGGATATATGTATATATTTTTCCGGAGGGGACCCTAATGATTGAAGAACATCTTTGTTTTAATCTGACTGCACTGTTTCTCTCATACTTTCTCTCTATTCCTCCTTTGTTTCCTCTTCTCCTCTCCTCCTCTTGCCTCCCCTCCCTACCTGCTTTGCAACAGCTGTTCCAAACCCCCTCTCCTCTCCCATCCATTCCCACCTCAATTATATTTACCACTATCAAACACTGTAACTTTTTCTTCTTCTTTCTCTTAGTTTAGTTTGTGTCATCAGTTTGCAGAGTGTTGCTGCTGTGCAGAAACCGACACTTTTGTTGAAGTATGTTGGTCTCTTTATCAAACTAATGCTTTCACTCATTGTGTCTGTAGGATAAATCCTGCACCCTGGGCCCATACGCAGCGTGCTCCCTGCTACCAGAGGAAGGAGATGTTCTTATGGTGGGCTGCTTCTCTGGCCTCACTGTCTCCCACACGGCCTCCCTAATCGCAGAGAAGCAGAAAGCCAACAGCAACTACCAGCCCACAGTCTACATTTGTGTCAGCGATCGTACAAACGCTGAGAGGGAGGAGCTGCAGCAGACCGTCACTGCAATGGGCTGCAAGAGTAGGCATAACATGGATGTGTCCATGAGTGCAGTATCTGTTAGTGTCTTTGTATGTGAGACGAAAGAGATTGAATAAGAGAAAACCACTATCTATTTGTATTTACTGTCTTTGTTGTTGTGACTCCACAGGCTATCTTTGTCTTTAATATGTTTTACTTCCATTAAAGATAATCAGAAACTGTTGGCCTTGTCACACTGATCCACTACTTGTTCAAACTGATTGCTCCTTTTTTTTTGCAAATGGCCACTTTGGATTAATAACTATGGTAAAGTGAAGTGATTAAATTTGATCAAATTTTGACATGCTTTTCATGACCAAGAGAATATTGGTTGAAAAATTGGTAGTTGCCAGCAAAATTCTCAGAGGCTCTTATATGCAGGCAGTGCACTTAAAATCAGACATTGTCTGCTGAGATACTAAGCTGCATGTAAACATGATATGCAGATAGTGGCTGCCACCGCAGCTAGTCATTAGGGGAACAATTACTGTAAACGCATGTAACAAAGCTGACATTTTTATAATTACAAAAGACGCCTTCAGGCAGGGTATTTTTTCGACAAAGAAATCTAGCGGGACATTGTGATTATACTTAAAGCATTGAGCAAATGTGTGTTTGTGATTATGGGGGATATTGTTAAACTATCTGCATTCTACTCAGATGTGAAGCTGATATCAGAGGTCTTCCAGTCTTTGGACAGCGGTGACAAGCGACTACAGAGGGTGCGCGTTGTCCTGTTAACCCCCAAGTGTTCTGTGTCTGCAGTCAGCAACCCGGTCGACTTTATACTGCAAGAGAAGGGAGGTACATGGCGATCTATGCGGATTTCAGAAATACATGTTGTAATCTAGTGTACATTACAGCTGTTTGTGTCCATGCTGAAATCGAACAGAGGCACATACTGTTGGTTAGTCTACAACATTCAGGATGCTGTGGGTACTGTGCACTCACAGCATCCTGAGTTCATACTGCATAACGATGAACACACAAACTCATATTCTGTGAATGCAAATTATGCAAATTCCTAACCCTGTATAGCTCTTATTACTACTTCAACACGTTCAATAAAAAGTCTGTTTGAAAAATATGGAAGTAAATGTTTTGGAGCAGCAATGTTATTTTAGGTTTAAAGCAAAAAAAAAAATTTAATAAGATTTAAAAGTAAAGTTGTAGTCAACTAGTTTTAAGGTTTGATGCAGCCAAATGTATTGATTAGTGTTACCATTACTTTATCTTTCTACGTCTTTTTCCTGTGTTTAAACAGAAAATAAAGAGCGTCACTATGAGTAACAATTTCCATTTCATTTTATTGCTATGTTTGATCTAGTTTGAGAGATACTTATTGATGAGCCACCCACAGTCCTCTCATAGGCTGCATATCTGAATCCCTTCAACAAACCTATCAAAGCAAGCCCTTCCATCTGCATATGTGGATGTCATTCATATTAGAGTTGCTGCTTTTATATAACCTATAGTTATGCACAGCACACTCGTAAACAGATCAGCTAATAAAACCTTGATTCTGCTTGTTCTCAGACACAGAACTGCTGCAGGACTTATCCCAGGGCTCCATAGCCCAGAGCAAACTGGAAGCTCTGGTAGCCCAACAGAGGAAGGAAATTGATCATGCCTTGAAGTGTGAGTGTCGAACCACCTGCTCTTATGTTGATAAGTACACACACACACACACACACACACACACACACACACACACACACACACACACACACACACACACACACACACACAGAGCATATGAGCTCAGGCTTGAGCGCGTAGCCTCTCTCACCTCTCTGACACAATGAAGTTTATTCTTCCTAATTATCTAATCACATATTCCATTAGACTGAAGCCTGTGGTATCCCTGGGAGATTGTCTGAGTCTTAATTAGGAATGCTAATGTACTCCTCGCCGGTCAGCAACAGTCTCCTGCAGCATTCCTCGCTTATTTCTAAACAAGTGATTAGTAATTCTGCTTTGCATTGCATACATTCTGTAGAACTGAATATGACGGAGGGACCTACTTTAGGACATGACATCATATATTATTCTATACTGGTGTTACAGTTCTGTAAAGCCAATGCTTTCCTGCTTAGTTGTATTCTCTGTCTTGTATTTTATTCCATTAAGTGGTGTGTTAATCTGCGTCCATGAGCTCCACTCATCAGCCTCTGTCCGCCTTGTATTTATTGTTCAGTGCACTTCTTTCTGTGATGGTCTGGGTCATGTTCATCGAGCAGTTGGAGTCTTTCTGTTAGGGGCAATGAAAACCAGCTCCTCTAATCACACTGCCATCGATCAGCCCTCTTCTACGTTTTTTTTTTTGCCAGTGTAGATCCTTTCTAATAGGACTGTTAATTAATGGTGGGCGTGTATCGAGTGATTTAGCTTAGTTGAGTCTATGGTCTCATTTCAATGACTCTACATAAGCACAAGCATAGACATTTGCTCACACAGACAATATCAACACGCACATTCATAGCCCTTAGTGTCCTAGATGTGAGGTGGGTGAATAACAAATGTTTCTGCCTCAGTCATCTCGTATTTTTGACTCAGTTCTGCTTCCTTTAAAAGCGATATTTCACATTTGTTTGCCACATCTGAGCAGGTTTTATTTGTTATCAGCTCGACGTTAATTGTTTGTGTCTGGCTGTAATTAGTGAGCAAGAAAGAAATCAAAGCTCAAATGAAGCAAATCAAACGGCCGGTAGCTTCACAAATCTACAAGCCAGCAGCAGTTGAATAAAAATGAACCATGTGTATACACACAACAGTACTAAGAAATTAATATTCAAGAACTGATTTCTTCAAAGGGAGTGCTTGATGAGGAGGATGGCTCAGTTTGAATAATTACATTTAATTGTCATAAAATGAGGGGAAGTAACTTTTTCAACTGAATGTGTCTCCTGTCACTAAAGCAGCTTCATTTGAATTTCTTATGTGTTTTTCTGATTTATTTTTATTTAGAAATGTAGTATAGTTGTAACACACAGAGGTTAAGCATATTTACATTATATTTACATATATACAGAATGTTGATACAATGCACACATTTTTTTGTATAGTCCCTAAGGTTTTGGCAGTGGTGTACTCTACCTGTTCTTCATACCAAGAGGAGAACGAGGAGGTGGTGAGCAGAGCCCTGGAGCAAGCAAAGGCCCGCTCAGAGCAGGAGGGGGAACCAAAACAAGCAAACTTCAGGTCAGCCTCAGGTCTCTGAACCACTGGTGCACTCTCTGCATCTATCTGTCATTGTCTCTCTTTGTCTGTTTGCCTCGCTGTCTGTCAGCCTGCCGGGTTGTTTGTCTGTTTCCCTTCAAGCAGGCTTCTGTCAAAGTCTCACACATCTCAGGGAGAAAATATAATCAAAGGTGCCATTTAATGTCTCTAAATGCTGTGAAAAGGGCAGGAAAAAATACATTTTCAGACAGCTTCCCTTCTCTTAGACATTTTTTATTATATTTTTGAATAGTTGTGTGTGTGTGTGTGTGTGTGTGTGTGTGTGTGTGTGTGTGTGTGTGTGTGTGTGTGTGTGTGTGTGTGTGTGTGTGTGTGTGTGTGTGTGTGTGTGTGTGTGTGTGGAACATAAGACGTGTTGAAGTTTACCATTCCTGTACACCTGAATGTTCCAAGACTTGCAGTAAGCTGGCCCAGTGTGCTGGCAAGGTCTCTGGTTAGCATAAATAAAACACAAACGTAATATTATTGATATGGCTCACACTGGCTTTACTTAGACAACTAGTGGACTTACGTGCATTTACTGAGTTAAATAACGTAGCTCATGTTAAATTATTTAACAGCTATCTGTATATTTGTACACTGTGTTTTTGTTTGTATTTGTGTTTCATCTAGGCTTAGTCCATCCCCGTTCAGCAATCCTGACCATGCCGAGGCTCCAGAGGAAACAGACCCCTTCTTCATGTTGGAGCCCTCAGAACAGAGCAATGGCTGCTTCCTGGCTGTTCTCAGCAGAGAGGTACGCTTTTTGTTTTTTTAAATCTCACAGAGCAAAGCAGTGGTTAACCCCCGATGAGTTGACACAGTTGGATTTTATCTGCGTCACCAATATTCACTATATTATTTATCTCGACACTAGACTTATCCACCACAGGAAGTGGAGGGTCAATTTAACATTTTAATATTTCATTAAGTATAGAAGTGATCGCAAGAAAGGAAGAGTGATGAGGGACAGTAGTTCATCTGAGTAAAACTCTTCACTAGAGATGCACCGAATATTCGGCCACCGAAATTTTCGGCCGAAATACTTTTATCACCGAAACAATACGGCCGAAATGTTGTGATGACACAAACACAAACCGCGACCTGCACGTGTGTCAGTACCCGATCCGTTCCACCTGCAAAGGGTCTCCTAAGCAACGAGGTTGAGACGGACCACGGAGTGAAAACAATGAGAAGTAGCTCTTAGAGTCTGTCAGCACACGTTTCACTGAGATCTATTCGGATCCTCTGCACTTCATCGCGACTGTACTTGATCCGCGTTATAAAGACCATTACTTGCATGCTAAAATAAAGCAGGGCGCACGAGAAATGATCCAGGCCGCGATTAATGCGGAGAACCCGCGTGGAGACGGAGACGGAGACAGAGCAGCGCCCAGCGCAGGAGGAGATCAGAGCGCAGAAAATAAGACCCGTCTCTCTGCACCAGATGAGGGGCATGCACCCTCGTTGTCTGATATGTTCAGTGAAATCCTGCAAGAAAGTGCCTCAAATAATAACAATAATAACAATAGGTAAGCTATTCTGTTCTTAGGCTACTATATACTGTGTGTGACTATCAGATTGTAGCCATATTTCTGCTAGATATTTTTTTAATTAAACTTTAATATTAATTTATACAATTGCAATGCCTTGATTTTAGTGAAGTTAGTACACAGTCATAAATGCAATGGTACTAATAATTGGCATAATTTCTTGGTTTCCTCTTTTTCGGTTTTCGGTTTCGGCCGAGAATTTTCATTTCGGTGCATCCCTACTCTTCACACCACTGAGAAGGAAACCTTTTTTTTAAGTTTCTTTATCGGCCTCTACTGCCTCCAAAAACTGTAATAAGTTGAGGATTAGTAAAATGCAAAGTCAATACTTTATGTCCTCAAGGTTTATTGGCCTACATGATCATTTTTCCTGTTGAACACAATCTATTGTAGCTCCTTCAAAATGTGAAAATACCGGTCCACTGCTGCTTCCAGGCAGTTCAGCCAGAGACAAGCAGGGACAAATTAAGCTCATTTAGCATCCAGCCCGGAAAGCTGTCCGGTCTTCAATGACAAAAAAACCCTCCAACATTAGCCCTGAACCTGACCTGACCTTTTTTGGAGTGACAGATTTTTTTATTGTCTAAACTGACTGATCCTTTATGTCTGCTGAAAAACTCCCTTGTCCTTCACCTGCTTTCTTCTGAGTCCTGATAAGCCCTCCCGTGATCGTCTCCCTTATGATACACACAGACACAACAGAGACGGGGTGATAGAGGTTTGATTGGTGAGCTTTAAGACAAGCGTGGGAATTATGATCAAGCAGGTACGCTGTGCTGCCAGCTATCTTTTAAAAACAATTCATCCACTGAGGACCTGAAGCATGTGTGTCTTCTAAGCGTAGAAACAGATCCCTTTTGAATGTGTGTTTTTTTGGGGGGGGGGCAGAAAGGGCAAGATAAGTTGCGCATCACAGGCTGTGGCAGCTACTTGGTCAAACCCTTGAGGTGGAAAAAAGTAGAGGAGAAAAGAAGTCAGGCTGCTAGAAGAAATGAGAAGGGTGGGTCACAGACGCAGGCGTCTTGTCCGAGTCTAATCTGCAACCAGAAAGAAAGTGTGAGATGAAGGAGGAGAAGGTGGCGGAATGAGTGTGAATAAATGCTGAAATTCGGGGTGAAGAAATCAGCTTTAGAAGTAGAATTAAGTCAGGATGAGATGAAAGGATGAGAGGAGTTAAACCATTAGCTTTAGATCTGCAGTTAGAGCAGAGAGTTGGTCTTGGATTTTATTACCTAAAGGAGAAGTAGGAATCCACTTTTTGTGTGTATGAAGGTGTTACACTTGGAAATTAGACACTATAGAAGTGTATTTGAAAGGATTTGGGTTTATTGTAGCAATTTCTGTTTCTGAAAGGATCTTTCTGATACATACGGCTCTTTTATGAACATTAATAATCGGGAAGCATTCGGTCTTGTCTAGTCACAGGCTTGCATGGCTTCATAAAGTCTCTCTCCTATCCAACTCATCATATCTCCACTCTACTATCATCTGACTCTCTCTGTCTAACCCGCTCTCCTCCTTTTACCTCTTTATTATTTTTGTTGATAGTTGTTGACTGTAAGACTGTTACAGAAGGGCAGCCCAGCCCAGAGTTGGTTAAGGTGCATCTGCAAGTCTCATTAAGTCTGTGTGGCCGGGCTTCCCCACATCCTCATAATCCACAACCTAGCCACATTTACGACATACTCCCTCACATTATGAAATTTGCTCTTATGCTTATTATGCCAGTGCAGGGTTATTAAGCCATTTTACCCCCACAGGCTCTTGCACTGTGGTGTCTGTTCCTTTCTGGCCATCCATCATGTTTTATACCTCCACAGATAGGGATGAAAAGATAATCAAACTGCTGTTATGGTGCCTCAAACAGGATTTTTTTCCTCCCTACCTCCAATAAACTAAGCTAATCAAAAGTTATTGTGGCACTCTGAAAAGCGCCATAAAAATAGCAATTATATAAGTGTTTGAATGCTGTCTCGCGTACATCGTCTGTCACAGTGGCACCCAGTAAAGTCGTTTATGAGCCCTCCATACAGAAACAGCTGGGAATCATGAAGACAGTCAAGTAATGTGTTTCGCCTAATTTCCAGAGAAGGCAGAGCACATCACAGTTGGACTTTCCCCTAAAAGTCCCCTACTTCTGAAGGACGAATTTGGACAATATTGATAGGAGATTTAGAACCTTACACTTTTGCCTTTGACTTTGTTTTTGTCATTCTTAAGAGTGAGTTTCATACATTTGGATGTATTAGTCAAGATATATTGGACGTAATGATTTTGGACGCAAGTATTTAAACAGAATTTGTTCAGCTCCAGGGTGCGCTGTGGCAGCTAAGTTTGGCAGAGTCTAGAAGGAAATGAGAGATTCACAGAGTATGGCGTAGTTGGTAAGTGGAGATGGCGAGGAAGTGAGATTTACAGGGGTGAGGGGGAAGAAAGGGAGGCAATGGAGAGCGTCTGTTGAATAATTCAGCGCCCCCTGTCTCTATGAGTTAGCATCAACGAAGTTCAGGGCGTCCACCAAAGACTGCAGGGGCTTCTGAAGCATGTTTACCTGTGTGCACAGAGTGTATTAGCACAAATAAGCACGTGAAAAATGCACTTGCACACTTTACAGTATGTATGCACACATACCTGTGTACATAGAATTACCAACAGCTTGTACAAACATACACAGTACAAGGAAGCACTTAGAAAACACACACACACACACACATAAACCCACACAGGCTGCATGTCCCCGTAGTGTACACTGTGCTTGTGAATAATTCAGGGGTTGGGGAGAGCAGTAGGCTGGTGCTGAGACAGCAGGTGACCCTGCAGCCAGCAGCAAGGACATGGTGGCTCTCTCCTCCCCTTTTTTTTATTTTATTTTTTTTACATATGGTGGTCCTATACCATTAATTAAACATTTTCTTGTATGGTAAACAAATGTATTTTTATTATATCCATTAAATGTTGATTATATGATTTTGCTTAGTACTTAAACAATGTGGATGTATTATTATTGTACATTTTAAGGCAGATAAAGCATTGTGTCAGCATACATTTCTTTATGCGATACCACAAGATTTCTTATTCAGTAGAATAACGTGCAATATTTATTGCGTTTGATTTTGTGTCTGCGTGGCATGTCGGTTAGTGAGGTCATATGGTACCTGGCTGTATGCTTCAGTATACAATCTGTTTCATTCACCAATAAATTTTTTTTCAGCCGAAGAATGATCTGTCATGTCTTAGAAAATAAAAGCTATTGTTTTGTCACTTCTCAACAGCCCGAGCCAGTGGTCAAAGAGGCACCACATGACGTGCTTCTCAGGGCAAATGCTAAAGGCATACTGGACAGGATCGGCTCCAAAAAGCTAACAAGAAAAGAGCAGCATGGACACCCCAACAGGATGGCAAAAACTACTCATGCACGCAGCTCTCAGTCCCACCTCTCTGTCAGTATTCAGTCCAAAAACCAAGAGACCAAGGGCAGCAACAGCACTACTTTGTGTGGACATCTGGAATTTACGAACAGCCGGCAGTCATTACAAGGTGCGCATGATTACTTGAGTCATCTGTTGTAAGTAAAATCTGGAACATACAGCTGATTTAAGGAGACATTTTGGTTAATATGTTTATTTGCTTTCTTGATAAGAGTTATATGAGAAGATTGAGTGTTATCAATCTTCTCATCTAATTTGCAGCACAAAATGAATAAGCATATTTACCAAAAACTCCCCCCGCCGATGTTCCAGATTTTACTTACAACTGACTTAAGCGTCAAACTGTTCCTTTAAGCTTTTGGCTAAGAGGAGGAGCAAGGAATAAAGTTTGGTTTGAAAGTTTGAACAGAGTTAGTGCAGCATGTACCCTTTTCTCAATGCTGTCTGAACTTTGGTCCAACATTCCAGTCCTCTCCCTCTGACCTCTCTCGCTGTTTTTGTCCTTCAGGAAAAGCCAAAGCAGTGTGCCTGCAGTCCTCAAAGAACACCGTGTCCAGCTCCTTCTCTTCCTCCAAACCAGAAAACAGCGCATCCAAGAAAAGCATCCCCCCTGTTTTGAGCAATACAACTTCCAACACCACTCTGCATCCCGTCCCTCCCCCGGCTACCCCGGTTGTCCGTCCCCGCAGAGCTCATCAGGAGGTGCTGAAGCCTGTGGTACTCGTCCTGCCTCCCGTTCACTTCCCCGACTTCTTCCCACTTCAGCAAAGGCGACCAGGACGCCGCCCCGGCTTTAACTACAGCCAGTGGAGGCCCACAGCTCATAGCGTACCCCGCTCCCGCTCCAGTGTCAGTCTCTCCAAGGATGCTATGGTCAAATCCCGGCCTTTGTTTTAAGCTCACAAACACCAACACAAATATAAAAGAAGTATTAATCATTGTGCCAAGTGCTTACTTAAAATATATACAGTGTTGTTGATCTGCCAAATTACATAGAGAATTAGAAAAAAAGTCACCTTAAATGCTTCTAGAGCCATTTTTTTTACTTATTATTACACTATAATTACTACAGTGTCTTTGTGAGCGTCAGAGCCTAATCAAACCGCATATATTTAAAGGGCTGGACTAATATCATTTCAATGTCACTATATGATGAATAGCTATTACAGAGGGCTCCACTGACCTGCACAGCTGAAGGACATATTCAAGAAGCTACTCCTGTCTCTTTTGGTAATGCATTTATTGTCACAACAGATTACATTCACATGGTGTAGAGATGAGTGAAGAACAGAACTGAAATGATTTACAGCATCTTTCTTGTATTTTTTTTTGTGTGTGTCTTTTTCATTTCGATCGGACTGCATTCATAGAGTTTATGTGGAGTGCAGGTACTGGCCACGAGCCGTAGGAGCAGTATCAAGGTTTTGATAGCAGTGACAGCAGACTTTTATTTAGAGAGTGTGTGTGTGTGAGAGAATGTGTGTGTGTGAGAGAATGTGGGAGTAGACTGGCTGGATTTACTGATGAAGAGAACATATAGTTAAGCCTTACTGTGTGGCACATATTTGATCTTTCCATGTTGTCCAAGCAGGGGAAACACTATTGTGCACCAGTGTTCAGAAAGCCACGAGTGCCTCACATCTGCCATCTTTCTTGCTGCCACATAAATCTTGGGTGTATGCATAAAGATTCCTGAGGAAATTGTTATTAAGTCTGAACATAAGCAACGTAACATTCTTGAGCTTTTAAACTCAGTTTCTTTATGATATATGCTAACAAATTACAATCTTAACTAATTAAAAGCTTCTAAATACTTTAAAAACGGTTATCTTTCTTTTGCTGATCGACACATCAAGGAATGGAATTAAAAATACATTGATTGACTAAATTGTGATTCTGTAAATGGGGCAGGGAATAACCTTTTATTCAGCTGTGGGTCCGAAATAGGCCAGATCTTTGTGCCAGTGTAAATCCAGTCCTGGTAAGGTGGAGATGACTTGTGCTAAGTACTGAGACCCTTTTTAAACTCGTCAACATAAAACACTTCCCATCAAGAAAACATGCAAAATCAACACATCTGTCTCGTTTGTCGCCAACACTTCATCTCACCCTTATATCTACAATTTGCTGTGCCCTAAAGTCTCTCTTCCTACGTACAGTCATTTACATACACATCATCAATACAGTCACTTCATTCATTCATCCTCGAAGGAGATGTTGAATTTTTTGTTAGTTTCAAGTCTTAACACACATCGAAGGGATCAAAATATTTGTATGCCATTTGGTGGGAGGGAGCGTGTTGGCAGGTCTTGTCTGTCTGGTCTTGTTTTTTTCTTCTTTTTCTTATTCATCTGTTAAAATGCCATGACAGCAAGTTGACACCTTGTCTGTCCTGGAAGGCGTCCATAGCTTGGCGTTTCAGGCGTCCAGTCCAGGCGCTCTCACTGTGCTGATGACTGTTTTAACAGGAAGGGACAGAGCATGAAAGACAATGGGAGTAAACCAGTGAGTGGTTCCATAGACCAGGCTATTAATAGAAATGTGATCTTTTTCTTCTGGGTTGTCCTGTGTCCTGTCTGCTTCATCAAATAATTTATCCAGTCCCATAAATCCACATAAAGTAAGGGCCAGTGAAGCCAGCAGGTGGTTTCCACTTGGACACAGCAGCGTTCAAAGGTCAAAGTTCAACCAGTGACTTCCAGCTTTTCCATTCCTCCTCATGAAACAGATCTGTTTTCTTGTCATAGTTTTTCATTATCATCAGGCTTACTGGAGGATCGTTCTTCTTTCCTTCATCTGCGGTGGTGTTTGTTAACATGTATGTACATCGTTTGGTTACCATGGCTGGTACTGACTAGGTGTTGCCGTGGCGATCGTGTGTGAGGTGTCGGCTGGGAGGGTGTCGTGGTCACTGGTGACGGTCATTGCTGGGGGAGTTCCGATGGCTGTTTCTTGGGTTTCAGAGTGTCTATGAGAGACTGGACGCCACGCTTCACGCTGGTGGTCACTCGGCGTGTCACCGTGTCCGCAGAGGGCGAGGATGAGGAGCCAGCGCGTTGGGAGGGCGGTCGTGCCACCAGACACTTTTGATACCGCAGCTGAGGAAGAGGAGGACAGGACTAGATGAGTTTTTATCATTTGGGTTTTGGGCTCTCAGACATGAGGAGAGCAGTATCGATCTTCTCATCTAACTCTTAGCCAGAGATGGCAAAAGCACTCACAAGTATAAAAGTAAATTTTGTTTTTGCAAAGCTATCTGGACCACACAAGAGTGCAAGCTGAGAAACTTCAGTGGACATGGAAAAAAGGCTCTTTATATGCCATTGCCTACATTATAAATGGATGTCTGCCAATACGCCTAAAACATCACATATATGATTATTGTGACAGAGACCGGGACTCCAGGTTAATACCATTCTGACACTTACTAAAAGAAGTGTTATGTCATTAACGTTTATGACTTGTTTATAATGTTTATGACATGTTCATGACAGTCTCATGTCACTCTTATGTAGATATCTTCAAGTAAAGTGTAAACAAAACGTTTTAATATTCCTTTCGGAATAGTGACAATTCAACAACATATTACATATTTCATAGCAGAAGAATTATGAACTTACCACGCATGCTGCCTGCACAGCCTCAGAGACACTGCCTGCGTTGGGGTCGCACCAGAAAACATGGCACTGGAAATGCTGGCTCCCAGTGTCCATAATGAAGGCAAATGAGTGCACGTCTCGTCCCACGCCCATGAAGGACAAGAAGCGGACTCGACACTCCACCAACACCTCCTCTTCCTCTTCCTGCGCACACAGCCAAGAGAAGAATTAGATCCGTGCTACACTCTGATCTATTAGATCAGAGGTGTCAAACTCAATTTCACTAAGGGCCAGACTGGAAAATGAGAATCACATTAAGGGCCAGACATGTATGTATAAATATTTTGACTGCATTATTTCATGTCTCATATAGCTTTCTCCCTTTGGTTGGTCCACATAAAGCCCCCAAAAAGTCAGAAAAAAAGTTGCTTAGCCATCATAGAAAAAAGTGCCAATATTGTCTAAAAAAGCACCACAAACGTCAGAAAAAGGGGCAAAAACATCAGAAAAAGGGGCAAAAATGTCGGGAAACGTGCCTATAGCATTGAAAAAAGCACCAAAAATGGGTCAAAATTTATTGTGAACCTATATTGAAATGTGGGCCGGATCAAAATCGGCAAAGGGCCGGATTTTGACACAGCTTGAGTTTGACACACGTGTATTAGATCTACCTTTCTAATCTACAAGCACATTCACATATTTTATTTATCTGTTACTCCTCAGGACAGCAGCAAAAGGTCCCTTGCCTTTTCTTTGATGACAGCCAGTGTGGTGTCAGCAATACTCAGTATGACAGGAGTCCAGTCCTCTTTGCCTGTGGAGGACAGGAGATTCTCTACGGCTCCATTGATGATGTCCATACCTGAGGACAAAACACAGGGGAGCCTGAGCAGTGAGACAGTGCAGGACGTGTTGAGATGTGTGTTTTTCAGTATTAGTTCAGGTTTACCTATGGGGCGAGACACAGACGTCATGCCCAGATACAGCACATGGAACTTCTGCACCAACTCAGTCTTTGGCATGGGAAACTCTGCAGAGAGAAAACACACACACACACACACACACACACACACACACACACACACACACACACACACACACACACACACACACACACACACACACATTAAAACACACACGCACAGAGTGCCTACAGGGAATTTTATCATTCACATCTAACGTGAAGTTCCAAAAGTAAAGTTCACACATAATAATTGGCTTAAACTTGGGAAATAAACAAACACTGGTGAATATTTTAATATTTTAGGGTGCTGTTGACATGATTAGGGCATGAAAAATCTGTTCACACACAAGCATGCTGGACTTTTTCTACATGAAAACCCAGCTGTGCCTGTAGGCAGAAAGGATGAGTGAATGGGGATGATCAAAGATGTTGTATCACCTGCATCTCAATCAGCCATGAAGTTAACATCACTTACCCTCAGGACCTCGCCATTAACACACCATGCAATTAGCTGCTTTAGCTTGAGATGACTTCTGACAAGGTAAATGCTAAACACTAAACTGGGTTACATTTTTTAACTGCACAGTTTAAAGGTTGTTAATCCTCCAATGTTTTAAATGACAACATTATAGAAATCCAACACAGTACTAAAAAGGGCACAACTGAAGAATCACCTACAACATGGTGACATTAGTTATTAACTACAGTATATGATGTTTGGCTAGTCAACATGGATTTAAAAAATAAAAACCAATTGCAACATGGAATTAATTATTATTGAGTCAAAAGGAAATGGTCATTATTGTTGAATGACACATTCAGTTTAGTGGTAACTATTTATATACAAACCCAACAAGATCTGTAAAGTATAACTGGTATATGAAAACCTTGATTTTAGGGGTACCTAAGAGTTTAAGGTGCTGACCATGGGTGCTGTTTGCACCCATTAACACAAAATGCCCCAAAAATGTTTTGAATGAAATGATAAATAACCAGATACAAAAATATATCACACAGGTAAATTACAATTGCATTTTTTAACGCCACTATTAGAGGTGTGAGCTCCCGATTCGATTCGATTACGATTATCATGTCAGCGATTCAATTCGATTCAATTTCTCGATGCATCACGATGCGTCAAATAAACTTTTCTATTAAAGCCATGTAGGATATTTAATTAATAGCTTTTCAAGCTTAAAAAAAAAAACTTCTGCAGTGCTCTAATACTAAATAAATTGGATACATAAAACTACAGCACTGAGCACATGGCACTTCCTGAATGTGCAAAACATAACAGAATATGTAAACAGAAATGTTGTTAGGCCTACATTAAATTGTAAAAAGAAAAAATCAATTATGAGCCTGCAGATTATCGATGCAGCATTGTCCATGTCCACTATTCGATGCATCGATTATTTGATTAATTTCAACACCTCTAGCCACTATGTGTACAATTTGAAAAAGTTCTGACTTTGAAAGATGCTATAATCATTTAAAAATTGTATACATAATGACTTTAAAGTAATGGCTTTAAAGGGTGACTTAACAGCAGGCTGAGTTTAGTTGTGCTGAGCTGTGTTTTGAAGTTTCAAGCCCTTCTCACCCCTAAACATAGCCGTATGTGGTTGGGTGTGCTTTGTTGCACCTGTTACTACACCCAAAAGTGATGTCACAGTGTCCTGTAGTACACCTGCTCATCACTTTATCAAGGTGAGAAGTTAAACTGCTGGAGGTCACTTACTTTAAATAGAGATAAACCAGCCTACATATGACATTTTCCTCATTTTGACATTCAGCCCATTTTGCACAATCCACATCTTAATTAACGGATTTCAGAGATTAACAATTCATCATAAGCTCATCTTCCATGTGGTCAGTATGGACTGAATAAGGGAAATCAATCAGAGGTAATGGCTTTAGCCTGGATTCACCTCATCAGTGTACTCCATGAAAAAAGTCCCTAATATCTTACACATTCAGTATGAACTGCTAAAGCTTTGAAAATAGTAGTTACATGAATGATGAATAAGAGGTTTTCATACATTCATTCCATATTTAAAGTAGAGCTCAGGCAGACGAGATCAGATGAGGACAGTAGGGCCATTATCCTGTTATTGGCGCTCATCCAAAACAATTCGGGGCTAATCTCCTCAAATGTGTCCCAACACAGGACTGCGCACTCCCAGCTACCCTGAAGAGATTGATTCCAGGCAAGAACAAGAACTGTTTTCCATCCACTGGACCTCTAGAGCTCATGGACTGGTCTCTCTCACTGGATACCAACTGTTTTATTTCAGTTAAAAGACTGTGAGCTCAGTAAAATATGTGAGGGATGTTTCACCAATAAGTTCTTTGATCCTGGGGTTGGGATGAGCCGTGGAGCACCAGGCCTCGCCTGAAAGAAACACTAATTGGGTTTTAATGAGGTCGACTGCCTCTGTAAGTGAAGAGCCAATATAGTCCTTTTATATTCTGATGTTGGAGCTCCTTTCCCCCACGCTCAGCAGATACACACACCAGCTGAAGTTAAAGTGGAGGGTGAATTGTGCAGGCGCTTTTTCTCTTTCTTCCTATAATTACTTGGGACTGTGAGGAACAAGCGGTGGGACTTAGCGAAATGGGAAACGGTGAATAGAATTAGTGCTTGGTGGATAACACTCAGTGATTGTGAAGCGAGTTGTTCTGAAGTCAGCATTATCTGTGTGTAACTGAACCACACACTGTTATCTTTTCTATTAACAAATGTTCACAGTCGCTCCTGAGGCGATAAGGTTATTTTTTTTAAACACATATACTGTATATGGTTTCAGATGTGAAGGAATGCTGTAATGTGAGACAAGAAATCACATCAGGGAAGATAACACACGGCTGACAAATCCAATTCTCTCATGAGGGAACTACTAAAGAAGAAAACTGAAAGAAAACGATATGTGCATGTGTGTGTGTGTGTGTGTGTGTGTGGTGTGTGTTGGTGTGTGTGTGTGTGTGTGGTGTGTGTGTGTGTGTGTGTGTGTGTATACCTTGTAGGGGTACATCAGAGCCGGTCTGGGAGGAGCTGCTAGCTGCAGCCTTGGCACTTTTTCTTTCAGCCATAATCTAGAGAAGAAAGGAAGGGGAAGAAAGAGAAGAGAGGCGAGAAAAAAAGAAAGAAGACAAAAGCGATCATAATGGGATAAGATAAGAAGAGAAAAAAAGACGTGGTTGAATGGACACAACAGCGGTCAAATAAGCTTAGATTGTCTCACAAATAAGCATAAGAAATAATAACACAATTTAAACGATAATACGTGATATTATATATTTTTGTTATTGTCAACTAATTCCATGAAAAGACCAAAACCAACAATATGTTCCTCCTTTTCTCAATACTTAACGACTTCCTCAACACATTTGTTTCTACTGAAGATGTATATCTTTAAAAACCGGTAACAAATATATAATTTTTTTTCAAAATGGTAATTTCCTAAAAAAGCTTGGCACTGTGGTTGTTAGCAACTGTTATTCAAACAAAAGTAAACTGTGTTTATTGGGAACTATTTTCAGCCATATTGGTGCGCTAGTGACGGAGTATGTAGATTGACTCAGAATAAACTACAGGGCTCGTATTAATCATTTTTGACGAATATATAACGGTGTAGCTTACTGATGTGTTTTTAATAGTTGTTGGACAACAATGGAGCTGTATGGCACAAAGGAATAAGCTGTTACGGGCTTTGGCTACACAGGTATTACTTGTAAGTAGATCCATTTATTGTTGGTTTTGGTCTTATTATGGGATTTTACTACAATAAGAAAAATATTAAATATTACCAGCCTTATCCTTTAAAACCTTGTCTTCCAAATTATATATTAAATTCAGCTATCTAAAAAGAAAGAAACTGTCTCTCTCTCTCTTTTCTTTGCTCTTCTGCTGCAGTGTACATACTGTTTAAAAAGTGTTGAATATTCTGCATGGCCTCTGCACTGAGCTGCTGCACTCAACCTGTTACCGATACTTGATTAATTGTAGGTGTCATTTATCAAAGTCTATGGTGAGTCTGCAACTCTGCACACAGGGGAACATGCAAGAAGACGCACCCCCCCCACATACACACCCACACACACAAAGAAAGAAAGCCCGCTGCGCAACTGCAAGACTCAGGTCACCACGTTTCTCCGCTGCAGAAAAGACAAAACTACCACTCTGTTTAAAATATACGGTGTGAAGAGTCATGGTCACACACACGCACGCACATACACACACACACACACAGAACTACAAAAATACAGACACACAGATCTTCCTTCAATTCAGGGTATGTGATACGAAGAAATTACAGTAACAGGAGAAATAAAAATGTCCTCTCTAAATGGGTCAACATGTCTCTTAGGGAGAAGATCTGTAGTTCCAGGTATATTCATCTGTTACAAGGTCACTGCTGGACTAAGGACAGGCTGGTTTATCTTTGTGTACAGAAGTGTACCACAGTGATGTGTCAAGCAAGTCCAAGAAGTTCAAAACAATCATAAAATTTGTTTACATGCAAATAATATACTACTACACCCATCAACAAATCTCCTTACAAGAAACTGATTACTCTAATTGTGTGAATGCTGATTCAGCAGCACTCACAATATTGTTATCAGATTCTTCCGTACAATTTTTGGTTGCCTACTACTTCTGCATACTTTCAGCTACAAAAACCATTAAAATATCAAAATGTTCAGCTCTTTAAGGACATCTGTGCTTGTAGTCAACTTTTCTCCACCATTTATAGTTTTTAAAATATTTTTATACATTGAAAGTCAATGCAGCAATCTTTACATGTAAATCTTCTTCAGGCTTCTTCCACTTCTAAATGCTACTCCTCCCACATACTTTCACCTACAGACGTAATTCACTTTAAACTATTCACAACAAACCTTCAGCTATTAGAAAATGATTCAGCTTTTTGATATATTTTACAGTTTTTGTGTTACCACTGTTTAAGTTTAGTGCTTCTTTAGGCTTTTTCTGCGTTTTAAGGGCTGCTGAGTGTGTTGTGATGTCACAGCTACAGTGCAGAGGAGAAAGAACATCGTCTTAAAACTTTCTCTTTACACCATTTATACTTCAAACCATAGTATACGTCAACTTTCAGCCAATGTGCTCATTTAAGCAATAGGACTTTTGGCTCAGTGAGCCTCCAAATAATAATGAAGCATTCCTTCAATGACAACCCTTGTTAAACATCCTCAACATTTCTGGACAAAGCATACCAGTTTTTCAAATCGCTGATATGCGCACATTTTTTAACTTTATCCACACAAATTATATATCAATAATCAGGTCCTTTTCATGACGTTTTTTTTCTACATGCTATACTATGACTTTTTTGTCACTTTTTGTCAACATGCTATACTATGACTTTTTAATGGCTTTTTTTGACAACTATGCTATAACTGTTTCCAACATAATTCCTTTGGTTGCACAGTGACTCAGTGGTAAGCACAGCTCCAATAAACAACCAGCAAATAGTCACTGCAGTCTCTGACCCATGTTTGATTCCCAGTCCGTGCTGATGGTCCTATTCACGATGTTTCTATCGACATGCTTTACTATGACTTTTTTTATCACTTTTTTCGACTTACTCTACTACGCCTTTTTTTGATATGCTATACTGTGACATTTTCATCACTTTTTTGACATACTATACCTTGATTTTTTTTCTAAATCCCATACTATGACTTTTATTTCACTTGCAATTGCAACATGCTATATGAATTTTTTATCACCTTTTTCAACATAGTATACTATGACTTTTATAATGGCTTTTTTTCGACATATGCTGCCCAGTCTGGGCAGGTCCTTTTCATGATGTTTTTTTTTGACATGCTGTACTATCACTTTTTTATCACTTTTTTTGACATACTATACCTTGATTTTTTTTCAAAATACCATACTATTACTTTTATATCACTTTTTTGGACATACATGTACTTTTTTTGTGAACAACAAATAATCAAACAAAATAGCAAACTCTAAGCCTTAGGAGTAGGCCTTTTTCACGGCAGACATGTATACATGTCATAGTAGGAAAAGTACTGGTGTATTCAAAACCATTAATGATGGCTTCATTCCACTTAGGAGAGGCCCTGGTATTGTGCATGCTGACTCACTGAAAATAGCTTACTGGGACACTTGATGGAATCGAGCCATCGTTAAGGTTATCAATTTCAGATGTGCTTTTCCTACTATGACAAGTCAAAATGTCTTCTATGAAAAAGGTCTATAGCTCACCAAGATAAGATGTTGCCTGAATAGATAGATCACAATCTGAGGTTGAAGGATCAATCCACTGCTGTGATACAGAGTTTTTCATTTTCTATCCTCAGTAATGTTAAACAATAAACACAACGTCCAACCACTACATTTCAAACTTCGTAAATATCTCAGTGTGTTAAATACTTTTTTTCAACATACTATACAATGACTTTGTTATCACTTTTTTCAAAATACTATACTATGACTTTTTTCGACATACTATCTTGGACATACCTCACTATGACCTTTTTTTATGACTTTTAACATACTATATTAAGACTTTTTCATCACTTTTTCGACATGCTATAATATGATTTTTTATCACTTTTTTGACATACCTATATTATGATTTTTCGACATGCTATACGATGACTTTTCGTTTAAAAAAAAAAAAACTTAAATATTCCACTTTTGTTTAATACATTATTGGTACTATTAAACATTTCAATGAAATGCTAATACTAATTAAATTACTAATTAAAACCATTCCCACTTTTCCCACTATTATTACTAATTCATCTTCTTCTTACGCAATTATGCCAGCAATCCAGTTTTGCTCTAGCAATTTAGCTTTTCAGCATTCACAAGCATTTTCTGCAGGAAATGCATTTTCTAGTTAATTCCTTAATATTGCTGAATGTATTTCATATTTCAGTCAAAATGTCAGGGCTTCTCAACTTTAATCATCTATTCAGAAATCTGGGGAATACAATTCAGATAATAACTGAAACAAGTAGACAAAGATAAAATGGCATTGCCTACAGGTTGGTCACAGTGGTACCTGGTGTCCATGAAGCTGACATATAGGCAGGTTGCAACAGGGCTTAAACTGCTACTAATATATCATATTATGGAGCATCAGACAGTGCTGGTTCCAGTAAGGAAGATTTAGCCACTGATGAAAACTATGACTGAGTTTTAGCCTCTGCTGTGGCCTTTGATAGAGCCTCAGTTCTCAGTGGTTCAAACTACATAGATTCTGATACTATTTGTTCCAGTAGAAGAGACCAGTGCTATGTATGATGACAGGGCTTTAGCCATCTTTGACTTACATGATGGAGTCTCAGGCACTGCTCCTTTAAGTGATGAAGATTCAGACACTACTACTCAGCTACAGCCACCACTTATTCATATGATGGAGCTGCAGCTGGCAGAAGACCTGCTGATCTGTACAATGTCAACATTGACCCTGATGAAAGCCGCCAGCAGGAGAATCTGTTTCTGAGGATCTGAGCAAATTCTTCTGCCAAGCGAAAGGGGCCATATGTGGAATACATCATAAGGACTGATCCACAACAGGCCCAAATGATTATGTTCGGCATACTCGCAGTGTGGTATTTTCCTCACCTTGAGCTCTTTGCCTGTTTTCGTAGTATTATGGTGTACAGTGCACCAATGGGAGGAGAGGTGCAAACAGATGGAAGGTTCATTCAGAAGAAGCATTGCAAAGTGAGTTGTGGGTATTTTGCTGGAATTTGGGTCTTAGACTTTGTGCTGAGAATGGACATCTCAGAACCACATCTGTTTTCAGGCAGGTTTACTGCATCCTATAATCAGATGTGCATGAGCCTACTGTGGTGTGGGTCAGGTGATCATCAATGCGTAAAATCTGGAAATATGATGTGACCCTGTTGTATTTACCAGGTATTTCCCATTACATATATTTATGTGTAACCCCCCCCCCCCCACACACACACACACAAAAACTAATTTTTTGCTCTGTAACCTGAATCTTATCTCCTCTCCTCACTGTGAAGGCTCTTAAACATTCCCTCTATCTCTCTCTTCAGTTCTTACTTCTCAAGTAAAAGATAACATAAATCTTGTCTCTTGCACTGCTATTAGTTCTTCTATAACATGCATGTAGGGGTAGCATCTAAGGTACAACCTTAAAAAGTACCTTTGGATAACTGCATCAGCAGAAAAGAGTTTTTTTCTCTTTTCAAAAGTCACTCTGATTAAAGCTTGATAGCTTGTTTTAGAGCACCAGATAAGCTCATTCATGCGGAGGCAGCTGCGGTAATGACACCCACCTTGGAGCAGATTTCGTGGAGACTTGTGGCGATGGCTGCGGCAGGGGTATCACATCGGAACACGTGGCACTTCAGCACCCGCGTGTTTTTGTCTCTCGCCACATAGGCAAAGTCCCTGAAACACGGACAGAAGACACATGACTTTCTAATGCAATAAACAAACACAAGATACCTTGATGCACCTCTACAGCAGATGTACCAAACATTTTTGCTTTGTTAAAGGGGCAGCAAGTAAGAATCTCTGTTGTCCTGTAATAGAGATGATTCAGTAATTAAACCACACCAGATGGGTTATCTTCCAGTGTGTTTACATGTATATATATATTCAAATTTCAGTTTCTTTATACATTCCCCAGCTGCCCTCTAATGTTATACGTATGTGGAAGGAGACGTAAATGAACAAACCACAATAAATATCAAAATGAAGTGATGGAGAAAAATACCAATCATTTTAAATAAAATCAATAAAAAAAGAAAGCAGTTTGCTAACCTCAACAAGGAATTGTTTTATCATGTGGCATGATGTAATTGGTGTATATGTGTGTCTGATAAGGGAGATGGGAGAGAACAATTTGTGGTTATTTAGGGCTAAGAAAAAAACAAAACATGATAAATAACCTCACTGCATTAATGGTATCATCACTGAATACTATCTCTTTGTAAATTCCTCTTAATAACATTTGTTCCATCTCATAAGTGTTATGGGATGGAACAAATGTCTACTTCATTCCATATATTGTATGTGGGAGAGTCAGATTGTATCCACTTAATGTTATCACACTGCTACTAGCTGGTTTTTCAGCAAATAGATTATAGTCTTCCTCTCAAAGCCTCCTGGTATGACTCCTTGGAGTGCGTCCTTTAGACATTGTTGCATTTTTCTGTTAGATTAAACAGATCTTCCCAGAGGGCACATAGCATATGTGGATATGATTGCCAAATCTATATTTTACATTCTCTTCAGTATTTTTTTTGAGTTTGTTGGGTTCAATTTTGGCATTATCAGCAGCCTCTTGAAATATCTAATATTGTATTGTATATTACTGTCAATTTGAAAGCCCACCCAGGATTTGAGCCCACATTTTATTCTCATTCCCCTCATCAAGAACTGTTGATTTGGAGTGGGCTTTTTCAAATCTTTTTTCTTTATTCTATATGTGTTGTCAGGAGGTAACTCTTTGCAAACATCAAAAAGGAAACTAAAACGTTCCATCCCCCCTCTTTGCACTTGTTTGCGGTCAGCTGTTCAACAATGCAATAAAGAGCCAGCAAAATGAATTGCAAGAAATTTCAAAAATGACAACACACAACAGTATTACCCCATTTTGCATCATGATATATTTACCTATTTCTTGTTAGTGCTCTGCTCTAATTAGCGTCCTCATTTATTGTGGAAATGTTGCTTCATTATTTGTGTATCAACATCTCTGTCATAAGCTTTAAGGGTATGGCTGCAATTTCTTGTACGGCAGTCAAAGTTTCTTTGATAAATAGATTACTTAAAGCCCCTTTAACGTGTGGCATGTTGTGTGCTGTTGCTCTGTAAACAACAGTTTTTTTTCTATCCATAGTCTTTCCTGAACAGAAAGTAGAGGTTGGCACACATAAGCATACGGGAAGGCAGATGTGTGTCCCAGTGCCCGAGGAAACTATGTGCTGAGCGCTTCACAGTGGTGCCACATGGGGAAAACATGGAGAGTATGAGGGTGAGACTGAGGGAGGAAGCTCCACCAGGAAAGAAACCTTCTGTACTAAGTGGGTGGGAGATGAAACACAGCTTGTGAGAGATACTATACACACACACACACACATGCACACACACACACGCACGCACGCACGCACGCACACACACACACACACACACACACACAGATGAAAGAAAGACACATTTCTTCCTCATTAACAGGTGAGACAAGCTGCACAACAAAAATGTAGGTGGATATGTTTCCAGGCAGGACTGAAATGATTGAGTGAACAGACAAAGCAGAGTGAAAGAGGGGAGTGGGGACATGCAGAGAAGCCAACTGGATGGCAGTGTCACCAGATGCAGCTGATATACACACACACACACACACACACACACACACACTGCACACTCCCAAATAACCATAGACACAAACAGAAATATGGCATTTATCAAAGCGGGCTCTTTGTGTTTATGAGTCCATTATCCGGACTGTCTCCTCTGCTTAATTGTGTGCTCACACACTTTGGGTCGATAATGCTCTGCGCCTTTGGCCAGAAAGAAAAGTACAGTGAAATGTGTGTGTGTGTGTGTGTGCGTCCAGTGCGCTTCGTTCAGGGACATTTGAGCAGTGTGTCACCAAAGCAGCATGAATGGCCTTGCCTTGCATACTACAAATGGTTTTTTTATGACTTCTGTTCCCTCTCTGGGGGATCAAAATGCTATAAAACAGCATGCAACTCTTAATAGGAAATAGCCTGTGGCCGGTCTGGCTCGCTGATGATTTAACACCAGTGATTTAGACCTTCAGTAGTGCTGCTGCACTCCTGTAAAGAGCAACAGTGTCTCTGGGCGAAGCAAAGCCACTGATTTGATACCTGAGGCGACAGATGTGATTGCACAAGGGGGGGTTGGGAGTCTTGGCACAACGATTACTGAAAACAATGGAGAGGCACGATCACACTTGAACACACCACGAAGAGCAGTTACCTTTCTCTGGGTCCCGGGAAGCAGAAGGGAGGTGGGGAAAATCAGGGAGGAAAGCGAGGAGGAAGGAAGGAAAAAGTAGGGATAGAATAAATTAGTTAAAGAAAGAAAGTAGGATGGGGAAAAAGGTAAAAATGGAAGGATCAGAAAATTGTATCACACCAAAAGATGAAAAGGGAAAAGAAAACCGGGAACAGGAAGATGGAATAGAAAAACGAGGGGGGAAAAAAAACAAGAGAAACGTTAATACACGTGACATACTGAGCCAAAAACAGACACAATGTGTCACAAAGTGTGTGTGTGTGTGTGTGTGTGTGTGTGTGTGTGTGTGTGTGTGTGTGTGCACATGAGCATGCACGCACTGCAGCTCAGGTCTGTGTACTTTTCATTTTAGTGGCTTAGCGTTCCACTATATGATGAAACAGCCCACTTTTCCTGTTAGATGTGCTAACATACTCGCGCACACACACACACATTGTTGTTACTGCAACTTTCCCTCCTACTACTCCACACTTTCCTCTACCTTTTCCCTCTTCTCAATCTCTCTTTCATCCTCCCCTTTGCATTCATTATTTAATCTTCCTCTCCCCAGCTCTCACCCTCTTCTAACTCACTATCCTTTCTTACCACAACAGTAGAGGCCCAAAAAGAAAGAAAGATGCAACACAGAATGATTCATAACAGTGTAACTCATCACAACCGCTTAATTCCATGTTATAGTCTGTGACGCTCTATTATCAGGAACACTAGAAAGTAGGCACAGGCTGGATGAAGAACAGAGGGCTAATTCAAACATTGACTGCCTTTGATTCTTTGATGATCTGCTTAGGAAGACACAGTCTGTATGTGTGTGTGTGTGTGTGTGTGTCTGCACACATTAAAATGCATATCTTTCCCTCTGTGTTCGAATTTCATTCATGATTTTCTTTGCTCCGAGTCCATTTACTTGCCATTCTGCTTCCTTCTGCTCCATTTCTAATTCAGACTCCATGCCTCCTTCACTGTCCGTCACTTGTGTGAAATTGGATTTCAGTGTTGAAATTCTGAATGGCCCTAAAGCTGCTCTCTATACATACCTCTGACATACCTCTGCAATGTACCTCTTTCTTCTATTTACACGAGTGTCAGGCTGAAAGTGTTGCAAAGCCTTTATTACTGATGGACGAATCACATCACACCTGATTCAAACCCAGGACAGACTCTTACCTCCCAAAAAGCCACAGTATTGACATCATCACACTGACCTTATTTGACTTTGACAGCACAAGACTGAGACTGAGTCAGCAACATCTGGAAATGTATCTGTTTCTCTCTGTTTTGTCCTTTCATCAACACTAAGCCAGTGGGGTTTTTCATACTTGAAAACTAAGCCTTTCAAAAACAAGGAATATTAAGCTTTTGGAATACAACGACTTAAGCTTGGTCAGGCAGTGAAATTACGAAGCCATCTTTCTAACTTTGTCTGAACACTTATTCAAAATGTAAATGAAGCTAATCACACAAACTTAATCACTTTAAGTTTGTTTGTTTTTTTACTTTTGTCAGATGAGTTCTCAGCCATAAAATGGCGATTTGATGTGTATTTCAGTGCAGCAGCGCAGGTAATACTGTTCATACTGCTTAATTGGTAGCATTTATGAGCTGTGATCAAACCACTAGTTTAAAATCATTCAGTTGTCGGACAAACAGAAACAAAACGTGTCTGTAAATGGAAGCGCAAGTGTGTATGTGTGTTTGGCTGTAGTATAACACTGGGATGATGGCGAGCAAGAGCGGACAGAACATCCTTCAGAACCTCATGTACCTGAGATATTTTTGACCAGCCACTAACTAAACTAAGTACAATTTTGAGAGTATTAAAAGCATTTAATTTTCATTTAAATCTTCAAATACATATTCTGCAATATTCTACTTCCTACTTTCCTCCAACTCCCTACATTATGCTCCGATGCAAAATATGTTGTTCTAAGTGGTAAGTACTAAATTCCTTTCATTTAAATTTTCTTTTTTGCCTACAAATTTAACTAATTTTGTCTAAATGATTTGAATCAGCCTTAAGAAACCCTACATTCAGTTTGTAATGTGTGTTATCATAAAATATAAACTCAGCATAACAAGCTGTAAAATCTCCAGAAATATTACCAAGAACATGACCTCAGTACCCTGCTGACACCTGTTTACATGTCGGCTGTAATGCAATCTTTTATGATCTGCCGACCAAATTAGGAAAAGAAAACAAATGTAGTAACTTTGAAATGTTAGATCTTCAAGAAAACAACATCAAAAGAAGAAGTGTGATCACTGGTTGCTTTTACACATAAACAGCTTTTTCATAAATAGGTGGCTTAGTGTGGGGACACAAAAGCGAGGAAAAAGAAGAGAAAGAGAGAGAGAGAGAGAGAGAGAGAGAGAGAGAGAGAGAGAGAGAGAGAGCTGTTGGCTTACTTTGAGGAGCAGTTATCCACGACCTCAGTTAATGGAGGGTGTGACACATGGTAGAGAGAAACAGGCAGCCAATCAACAAACAACAGAAGATGAATAGACCTCAGAGATGGCAGGAAAGTGAGGAGGGAGGATAGATAGATAGATAAAATGCAGAGAGAGGGGATTGATAAAGGCTAGAGAAGCCAAAATGAAAAGGTGGGAGTGAAGCAGAGAGGAATGGCAACGAGGTGAGAGACTCACTAGGGGCTGAATGGCGGAGAGGAGGTGGAGAGCAAAAAGAGGTACGAGATGAAAGGTATGAAAGCAGAGATGTGTTAAAGCAATACTCTCTCCACTCGTGTGTGTTCTTTCTCTGTGCTCCACACATTTCCAGAGCAGAATAATGGATGACTGACTCACTACTACCAATCTCTCTTTGATGCTGATGGCTGTGAGGCAGGCTCGCCTGGAGAGGATGCGTACAACTCGGAGATTAAATGAGGTCACGGCTGCAGATGTATGGTGAACTGGGTTTGAGGAAGTCACACAGAACCGTCGGTGTGTGCAGCTCTGACATCACCCCACCATCAGTAGTACAAACAGCACTGTGTGTAGTAGTAGCATTAGCATATGTACACTTGAAGGAAAATTCCACCCTTGCATATTTAACCATGGTTTCAGGTTTTGCTATTCTAGTTTTTGTGGTTAACACTTTATTTTTTAAACAACATATAAAACATACAATTCAGGTTGTAATATTCAATGCATGATGAATTCCCACATTTCAGTTTGGATCCCTACACCTTACATTTTTTTTATCCGATTAATGCTGATGACAAATGCTGATGATAAATGTAAGAAGAAAAAAAAATCAATAACGCAAAACGCTGTAAAGCACGGATTCTGAGACTAGTTGTGAAATTGATGTCTTTGCCTCCATTATAATGGTTTTCTGCATGAAATAAGACTATTGATTGTTAGTATGAATGCAAGAAGGCTGCAACCAAAGCCTCAATGTTTTAAAGTGATGGTCGATGAGCTGTGGCGACGAGCTGAAGTTAGGGGCCGTTTTAAAAGTGCATGCAAAATGGCCAGTTTACACTTCGTTTTTTCTTTTTGTTTTGAAGGTGGGGTTTAAATACGCATCATTCTTTATTATTTAATTAATCAAGGTGCATGGGTAAAATACAAGTCAATTTTGTATATTTTGTGGGTAGCTAAACTGTGTGAAATGAACAGATACAGATTACAGCTTCATGTTATGCTCCACATGATGTCACATTGTTTATTTGACCAGTTATTCATAAAAATAAGAAAATTACAACAGTAAACAATTAAATAGGCCCACGAATGTTGGAACATCGGCAATAACTGCTTTGTGTTGAGTGAGTGTTTATGGTTTTGCAGTGTTTTTTCCTTTTTGGCTTTTTGCCCAAAGCACTACAATTTGCAAATGTAATGCTCAATAATTTAGACTATTTTCACTGATCATACTTTATAATTAAAATACAAGTAGTTTCGACCAACTTTATACAGAATTACTTGACTATGCATCTTCAGGTGCTAAAATGGCGTAATAAAACTTAAGTGGCCACAACTGCTGCAGTAAAAGAGGCTTTTGAAGAGGCAGTGAAAACAACACAAATGTAAGTATTCCCAAGCCTGCTCTTCTTTCCTCTGCTCTGTAGCTTCCAGTATCGCTCAGCAGAGACTCGTGTCCTCTCCAAACCATCTGTCACGTGCACACACACACACAAACACACTGAGCGCTGTGGCATCACACACACTTCACACAGACTTCAATTATCAAACAGCTTTTCAGAGAGTTGCTGGGTATTGCCCTGCGCTATGCTAATGGACTTCCATATGCTAATTGCACAGCCAAATGCTGATTAGAAATGTCTGAGGAGGAAGTTCTTGTGACTTTCCTGTCAGCAGAAAGTAGACGGGGAGACAGGGAGGGCCAGGTGTTTGTACAGTGTGTGTGTGTGTGTGTGTGTGTGTATGTGTGTGTGTGTGTGTGCGCGTGAGTGCATAAGGGGATATATGTTCTACATATTGATTGTAACTGAACTGGTAACTCTATGATTATGGACAATGTTGTGACTTTGGCATCAGTCCAAAGTGGATGTGGATGTGATCCAGTTTCACAGTGAGGTTTAACGCTGAACTGTGACAGGTACGTTAGAGTGGAGAAAACGGCTGGATGGTGGTTTAGAGGAAAGCCCTTTCATCACATTATAAAGAGAATAAAAAAACACCTTGCAGGGATGTATTTATATTTAGCAGCTGTTTACCTCCAAACATTCTCTTTTAAAAGGCAGGTTTCTCTTGCAACAGTTGTGTGAGACGCTTTGTTTTATAAGCTTACTTAAAAACATGATGTAGCATGGAATCGTCCTCAAAGGAAAGCACTCTGTAATTTTTTTATGATGAAAAATATCAGTAGGAAGGCAATATGAACACAGGAAGATGATATCTATAAATATATTCATGAGAATTAAAAGAAGTAGTAAAAGAAAAATCCACCCTAAAGCTCCCCTTGCAAGTGCTGAAAAAGTGAATAGACATTTCTGCTGTCACAGCCTAAAAATGCATTTTTATTTCGACTAATTCAAATTTTGTTGATGGACCTTCCTAATCTACATGTATAGCCATAAAAGTTCTCCACTTGAATTTGTCCAAACTTAATAAAAATTGCAATACACTGCTGTGAGGAAAACGAGTGGTGAAAATTGTGTTTGCAGAAAACATCGTATGTTGCTCATGACTGAAGTTAATTGTAGTTTATTGTAATGTAATGTAGAATATGGGGATAAAAAGCCCACTAAAACTCAGAGATAAAACCAGAGAGAAGGGATGGATGCAAAGTAAACACTTTACAGAGCCATTAATAAGACTCTACAGAGCTGCTGACAGATATTGGCTTAGTTTTACAGTACTGCACTATTGATGCAATGTTAGTGTCCACTAACTGGGTTTTACAGTCGTGTCATTAGCATGCTAAGATATCCAATATTCTAATTAGACGCTGACTAATACTGGATTTTTGAGGCCGATACCATATTGATATTTGAGAGTCTAAAGCACCTGGTCCCCTATATGCATGCATACACAAAGGTGTACTGAGCAGAACATTTTACAATTGGAAAAATAAGTCTTTGTACCTAAATTAGGCTCCATGCTGAGTTTCCTTCCTTCTCCCTTTTTTGTTTGGAGTTTTTCCTTATATGAATTGGGGGAATTAGACAGTGTCATATGTTGTACAGATTTCAAAGCCATCTGAGGCAAATTTGTGATGTTGGACTATATAAAGGAATCTGACTTGACTTGGTGGGTAAACTATGTAATGGTGATAATGTTTCTAAATAACCTAAAACTTAAGGTACCTTAAAATATCGGCCTACTGATGTAGCTATAGGGTTTTTCAATTTAAATCAAGGGTTTGACATTTTGGGAAATTAATTGCTGTCCTGCTGAGAGATTGATGAGGAATTTGATACCACTTACATGGCTGTGCTTTGAGTATGGAGTTGGGGACATTAAGACCGCAACATCACCCCGCAGATTCCAAACCAAAACAGGGTCAGAACTGTTTTCAAATGTTTTCGGTTTAGCTTTCTGAAATGCCAGAGCGGTGTGTGAATGCGAGGTGTGAACGTAGGAAAAGATTATCGTTTTTAAACCAAAATGTAGCAATTCAAATGAAGCCTCAAGCCCCTTCCCACTTGACAAAAAAAAACATCTACTAACATCTGTCTTTTGTCTGTCGTGGGAAAGGTTAAAATCGACATTCATTCTTAGGACAAATAACTCTGCAGTGTTCAGGGGTGTTTATCGGCTCCAGCTCTGATCAGCAGTGATGGAAACATGACACCCATGTGGACACACTTATTTTCGCCCCTTGTCTGGCGCAATGCTGTGTGACTCTTTGTCACTAGCCACAAATTCTGTCCGTCTCCATTTAAAGCAACACTATGTAACTTTTAGCCCTACATGTTGTCTCATTGGAACTACAACTGCAGCTAAAAGTTACATAGTGTTGCTTTAAGCAGTGCTCGAACAGGGCCGGCCCTAGACTTTTGGGGGCCCTAAGCAGGATTTGGTTTGGGGACTCTCCACATTGTAACATGTTGCCACTGCACTTGGGACTAAACCAACTTGTGTATTGTAAATATTAGTTTAAGCATTCATAATGTACAAATACGCATTTAAAGACTAATGTGAGACCTATTAGCAGCAATATCTTTAAATAGACTGGCTCTGTTATGAGCTCTATTGTGGGACATTTCAAGCGCTCTTGGGGGCCCTCTGGTAGCCACGGGGCCCTAAGCAGCCGCTTAGTTTGCTTATGGGTCGGGCCGGCTCTGCGCTCGAACATCGTTCCAAGTCGGCACCGAGTTTGAAAGAGAAACTGAATAAGTAACAGATACAAAAGAGGAGTAACCACTGTAACATTGTCACTGGACTCCAGGCCGCTTTCTACTGTTTAATAACCCTCTTTTCTGGCGCATTCGTGACATCAAAGATGACACACCAGAAAGAAAAACAACCATAAAAGGCTGGCAATGGGAAAGGAGTCTATTTTTAGCAGGGTTTCCTGCATTTAAAAAACCTGCATATATGTCCTAATGTTGGTGGAAAAATGGTACAAGAAATAGTTCCAGCTTTAACTCCCCTTAAAACACACAAAACCAATTAAAATGGCATTGTGTGTATGGATTACTGTAAACACATGAGACACATGGTGCAATTCAGTGACTGTGTTTTGGACAGAGCCAGGCTAGCTGTTTTTAATGCTAAGCTAAGGTAATCAACTCCTGGCTCAGCTCCATCCAACACAGTGAGTAGCATCAATCTTATTATTTCTCCTTAAACCGACATTGTGTCATTTTTTGAGTTGGTTCTTAGCAACAACAAAAAAAAACTTTGTTCTTTCACAAATATGTGCTCATTCATGTGTAATTACTTCCACAAACTAATAAAAGTATTCTCGTAAACGTAGAATCTGCCATTTAGAATCATTCAGAATACACACGGGCGAGTCGCTCGAATGACGGCCGACATGTTGCGCCTCCATCTTTAAAATACATTAGCCAACGAGGGACATACCGCCGCCTTTCGCCCTTTTACACTCCGTGGCACCCCGCACCGTGACGAATGCCAGGGGGAGATTACTCGCCAGGGAAGCGAAAAAGAGAATTAAAACGACAACACGACCAAAGTTAATATTGGAGTGGCTAGAACAGCTGCGTGTAAACGATGGAGATACTAAGAGCTAATTTCGGGTTCGGAAACCCTAGCAGTTAAAACGCGATCGGAATGGGAGGGGCTAGAAAGTAATATTCAGTTGGTTGTCATATACAATTTCGCCGCTAGATGGGAGAAATTCTTACACAATGTAGCTTTAACTTTCTGCGAGAAAACCAAATTTTCAAAACCATATTTCCCAAAACTATTTCTTATCTAGTGAGGTGGCACACTCAAAAATGTGTCCATGGAGCAGGATTTTGGAGTTAATTTGAATCTCAATATAACAACACCAGTAAAACCACAGATGCACTGGAGTACTTAAAGTCTGTGTGACAACTGAGCAGGGTAAACCCCTCTGCGACCTGGTGAATTAGTCATGGCCCACAGCCATTAGGCCTAATGTAGAATGCTTGTGCGTAATTACCTCTCTACACCGTAAACTTGTTTACAGCACCAAGATGAGCAGAAAAAAATTAGCACCCAGGGCCAGAGGGCGCAGCGAAGGAGGAGAAGTGATATACATGAGACACACTCCCTGTCTCTCTTCGCACACACACTCACAGGGAGACATACACAAACACTTAACACAATCATCAATATTGCCCAAGGCAGCAAAGAACTAGGGCAGAATCAAGTCAAAATAAAAATAAAACAGATGTCTACGGTTTATTAAGCAGCATACACAACACACAGAGCTGCCTGTGTGATTTCAGCAGACATTTGATTTTGTTTACAGCAAAAGCGATGCATCAGTTTGATTCATCCTCAGTGCCTCTATCATTTCTAAGAAAACGCACAGATTTACAAAGCTGATGGTGAAAATTCTGTTTTACTAAACGGGAAAAACACACAACCCCAGTTTCTGTTCATGCAGCTCTGTGACCCAATTCCACGCATTTGGTTTGGAAGAGGCAAATGAGAGAGGGAGGGGCAACAAGCTGAAGAAGCACATATAGCACGCATGTGTCAACACTAGTCGTATGTCATTACATATTTAAGAGCAGAGATAGGTGGGTGGGCGAGATGGAGAGACAGAGAGAGTGTGTGTGGGGAATGAGGGGGAGAAAGAGTGATTCTGGGTGGGCGAGAGAGAAAGATGATGTCCTGCTGTTCTCTCTGTGCTTGATCATTTATACATCATACTGCTCTGGAGTGTGTGTGTGTGTGTGTTTGTTCACAGCTGCTGATATTCTCAACTGAGACAGAGCTTCAGTGAGATGTCACTTCAGTATGACGCCCCCATGCATGATCTTACTAGTGTGTGTGTGTGTGTGTGTGTGTGTGTGTGTGTGTGTGTGTGTGTGTGTGTGTGTGTGTGTGTGTGTGTGTGTGTGTGTGTGTGTGTGTCTGTAAGAGAGAGCGATAAAGACAGTGTGTGGGAGAGTGTAGGGATTTGGTGTCAAGTGTAGAGTTATGCCAATCTCTACTCACAGTGCAGTTGTGATCATTTGCATGTAACCTAATTAGCCGCATGTGCCATAAATCATTATGTTTCATGCACATAGCATACAATAATTAGCCATCTCTCTCATTTTATATATATAATATACTGTGTATTTTATACACAGTATATTATATACTGAATATACTGAATATATACTGAATATTTTAAAGGGTCAGTTCACCCAATTTACAATTTTCAATCATATCGTCATGATCTTCATCGGGTGGAGAGTTTGCCCAGCTGTCAAAGAAATAAATATATTCAAATTGAATGTTTAAAATGTTTCAGTTTTGATTAAAGTTTCACAATATATTTCACACAAAAAATTAAAAGAAATCTGCCTGCAGTTGTCTTTTGAGTGGACCCCAGGAAAGAATAGTTGTTACATAACTGTAATCACTGTAATAACTGATAGGCATCCTAAATAAAGTATTGGGACTCTTTTCCCTTTTACTAGTTAAAGTTTTTAGCTGAGTTGAATGCACTTACTGGAAGTCTCTTTGGATAAGTGTCAGCTAAATGAAATGTAATGTACCTGCATCTATTTGCAAATCATTTGTGAGAAAAGTGATAAATGCATGCTTCTAAATTCACTCTGTCAAAATAAATAATTTAAATAGAAGTGAGATATTGAAATAACTAAGAGGAGATTAATTTACCACCCCATACGTTTATTCTGCTCAGCACATCAATAGCTGCCCTACTGAAAACATTAATATAAAACCTACATTGAGCACTTCAAACATGTTGAGTATTCAAATGTATTGATCTTAAACAGTCTGTAGCCACCTCTTCCGCCTGTAGTCTGAATAGATAGACAGGCTACAGGCAGACACCGACTGCGCCAGCGTCCTGCTGTGTTCAGCCCTGTATGATCAGCGAACATCAGCATCACCTCACCTCACATCGCTGCCCGCCACGGCCCGGGACCAGCGAGGGTTTTATCGGGAGGAGATTTATTGGCTGGTGGGGCAAGGGAGGGGATCTATAGGAGGAACAGGAGGAGTAATCCGTCAGGAAGACAGGGATTACAGCAGGTGTGCCTAACAATGCTAATGTAGAGAGAGAGAGGGAAAGAAAGGGATGGTGAGAGTAAATGCAAGAAAGAAGGAAGAGATTTTTGTGGACCTGTTTGTCTTTTTGTTTGTGTGTGTGTGTGTGGTGTGTGTGTGTGTGTGTGTGGTGTGTGTGTGTGTGTGTGTGTGTGCGTGTGTGCGTGTGTGTGTCTGACTGACATATGACTCCGGGGTGGAGAGTGAGTGGGGACACAGCTCCAACCATAATGACCCTTTAGAGAATGAGGGTTTCTGGGAGGCTAGGTGGACATTTCCTGACACGAGGCGCGTGTATGTGTGTGGAGAATGTAGGAGTGATGAATTGTGTGTAGATGGAAGGAGCTGGCGTGGAGGAGCAATGACTTGCAGGGAAAGAGAGAGGTCTGTGTGGGGCTCAAACCGGAGCAGGAGTGGCGAGGAAAGGCCATCAATCACTCTGGCGTCTATCGAGTGGGTCTAGGTATTCGGGCCCCGTCCCTGTGGGCCGACAGAGGGGGCCTTGCATGTTAATTAAGGTTACAGGGGCCTTGACATCAGCAAATAAGCTGCAGCTCAACTGGGACGTCACGACTGGAAGAGCTGGGCTGCTACAACCCAAGCATGCACATACAAACTCTCTTCATTGACATAAATGGAGGTGATCACTAGAGTGTGTTCAGCCCTAAAATATTAATGGTACTGGAGGCTTGCGTGTCTCTTCTCTTCTCTTCTCTTCTCTTCTCTTCTCTTCTCTTCTCTTCTCTTCTCTTCTCTTCTCTTTGCTCCTTTTCTAGATGCCACGGCTGTCCACAGAAGGTCAGCAGTGGGGGGAAATAAGTGAGAGCTAGAGGGAATAAGCAAGCACTGCTGCCCACTAATGAATATGAATGAAATGTAGAATCAGTGTGTGTTTGTGTGCGCTCTCACATCTGCTGATGAGCCATTAGTGAAGAAAGGTGACGGTATTTCCCTTTGATAGCCAGAAACACACACAGAGACAACAGGGCTGTACAGAGACACTATTAAAGGCGTTCATCACAGTGGCACACATCAGCTCTTAAAACACTAAAGTCTCAATCCTAATAAGTGTCACGAGGCAAGGACAAGAAAACAAGCAGGACCTGCCCCCTAATGTCGTAAATCTCTGCGAAACTCTGGCTTCTTGTTCTTCGCTTAGTGTTTCCCTGCTCATCCCTCATCCTCCTCCTTCCTCCTCCTTCGTTACGGGAGATACTTATGGAGAGAGAGAGGGAAATTCCACATATGCATACAGTGAAGGTATTTATTACGCACGCACACGCGCACATGCAGACACGCACGCACGCGCGCGCGCGCACACACACACACACACACACACACACATCTTTAACTAGGTATGTAACCTAACTTCAAATTCAGAATGCAGCACAAGATATGTCAAAAATAGTAATATTTTAAACCAAGTGCAATATCAAAGAGCTCCAAACAGCCGTGACACACACTTTGAAAAATCCCTGCAGCACATCCAGACTCTTTAATCCTGTTTTTCTCACTCTTCCCTTTGCTTACTTCATCTCTCTCTTCCTTTCTTTCACTCTTGTGCTTTTTCTTTCTTATCTGGCTCCCTGAAAGTCTCGCTCATGTCTCCCGGCTGCAAACCTGCCACTGCTGCCAGCCTGCATCCATAAGCCTGACAGCTAGCCAGCCAGGGAGAGAGGGAGAGAGAGAGAGAGAAACAAAGTACACAGCTTGAAGTGAAACACACAGCAGGAGTCTGAGAAGTAAATAAGTGAAAAAATAAAGGGGAAAGTTAATGAATGAAAGTAGGGCTGGGATCTGTGCGTTGTGTCCTCTACACAAACAGAGCAGTTGGAAATCAACAAAGGACAGAGACAGGTTGTAATGTTGAGATAGAAAGAGAGGCAGTAGTGGATGACTATAAGTAAAGGAATGGATAGATGGATGAATGGGGAGAGCTAGAGGATTGAATGTATAAAAGATAGGGGTACTCACACAAGCAGACATGCTCGCCCCGTTACAGACGATTACTTCCTTGCCTCATTAGCACCAAAACCACGGTGACATTGCTACAGCCCTGTCGCCGCGGTACCCGGGGGTAAATCTCTTCACGTCTGCCTCCTCTCTTCTTCTTCTTTTTTTTAATCCTCTGGGGCTCCTTTTCCCCTTCTCTTGTCCCTTTTTCCTTCCCCCTCTCCTCCTCCTCCTTCTCCTCTAACCTCTGCTACACCTTTTCTCTCCCTATCTTCCTCTACGGTCGGATTTCTTTGCTTTGCTCGCCTGGTCCGAAGAGCCTCCTGCAAAGTCCTGCCGTGTCCTGCTCAGGGAAGCATACACTGACTCCTTCTCCCTCACTGGCTCTCCATCGTTCTGTAAATACTCCACTCTCTCTCAAAAGCACAGCTACTCTTTTTTACCCACCTGCACTCTCCCTGTTTGTTTGGAGTATATTCTCCTCTTCCTCAGTTGCTGCTATCTTTGTCTCTCCCTCTCTTGTCTCACTGAAGCTGAAAAAAGGGAAGGCTATCCCTGCTAAAGTGCAACGATGTGACAAACAAAGAGAGGCAGAAAGAAGAAGAGGCAAAGCTGTGCAGCCAATGGCGCAAGAGGGAGGCAGAAAGAGCGCTGGAGACAAAGAGTGGAAATAGCACAAGAGCATTACAGACAGAAAGAGGGGATGGAGAAGAGGGGGAAAACACAGACACACCCGCCCATTCACCATCACACACATACAAACAGAGTGCTCCAGATAAAGACCTATGACTTCATCAATTCAAGCCCATGTGCAGTCACACACACATACGTGCAAAAGTGTACGCATACACATGAGTATGCACAGAGACGGACTTGCTGAGTGCTCCAAATATAGCCTCATGACTTCATCGAGGAGCTAACCCCCTCTCGTCCCGGCCCGCTTAAAAGAAAGGGGGACTCATTCATATTGAATCAGGCTGAAGGAGAGAGAGAGAGAGAGAGAGATAGAGAACATTCAGGACAAGACTGGGAATATACCTCAGATAGATGGATATAGAAAAAGACAGGAGACGGAGAGAGAAATGGAAGGCGAGAGCACAGGGAGCTTTACTTTGAGGTACCCTCCATTCATTCATTCAGACAGGTCCATCTGCCACAGCTCAGAACACTACTTGTGTGTTTCTCAAGCCAGTCAAACACTAGATAGCATGAAGGAGTATGTGGACTAACTACACACTGTGATTGTTGAACATCTCACACCAAAACCATGGGCATTTATGTGTTGCTATAACAGCCTCAACTCCACAAATCTTTTCACAAGATTCATGAACCATGGCTGCAGAGATTTGCTCCCATTCAGCGGTGTTAAGTCAATGTTCCAGTTCATCCCCAAAGGTGTCGAATGGGGTCGAGGTCAAGGCTCTTCTCAGAGCAGTCAAGTTCTTCCACACTAAATAATGTTTTTATTAGATATTTTAAGATTAGATTTAAGAAAAAGAAAGAACACAAAATCAGAAGAACCTAACTACACAGACCAACCAAGATGACAGCACCATCTCAGCAACACTGCTAGCCCGCAGCACCAGCACCAGGCAAACTCACTAAGTGACCAGTAAATAAATACAAAAAAACAATCATGACTTGTGAAATAATCATAACTAAAAGCCTTCCACATTTCATTCACTGACCTATGATGAGCACTGTGACTATAAACTAAACCCACCTACACACCAGTAAGACAGATTCTACTAATAATTTAGTGATCACCTCCTAATAAACACTGCAAAGCTCTGTTCAGTTTATCATTTAATAAAACACAAAATATTTGATTTGAGATGAGCATTAATATGTTTGTTTCTTCAGAGTAAATACAGAATGTAAATGCCAGAGAATTCAATAGTTGGCAGTCAATAGTTCAAATGATGGATTCTCTGTCATTAACTTTCTGTATACTTAGGTCAAAAACACGAAACAAGACTTCCCCAAACTGTTGCCACAAAATTGGAAGAACACTATTGTCTAAAATATGATTGCATGCTGTATTGCTTGAAATTTCCTTACTTGAAACTAAGGTTCAATTGCAGTGTAGTCAGTTGCACTATGTCATCTTTGGATGCACATACTTTGAGTATAGTGCACTCTAGTGGCAGAACTAATTCAACCTTCATATGTTCTTCTCTCTCTCGCTCTCTCTCTCACACACACACACACACACACACACACACACACACACACACACACACACACACACACACACACACACACACACACACACACACACACACACACACACACACACACACACACACACACATAAAGCAATTTGATGCATATACGGAAAGTGGGAAAGTGCGTTGTGGTCTCAGAGCTTCAAATATCTTCTAAGTCACACACACTCCCAGCCAGGATGGAAGTATAATACATCCACAATCATGAGCCTGAAACCAACCAGAAGACTGCAGACTGCAGATTTTAAAGTGCTGCTGTGGGGAGAGGATGAAGAGAGAGTGGAAGCTGTAATGCTGTGAGCGAAAGAAGGATAAGAGGGAGAGTTATCCTGGGCCAACCCTCATCCCTTCCCTCCACTACATGCTTTATCCATTACCACTGAGAGAGACAGCCACTGAACGTTTCTCAATCCTCTGAGACGCCCCCCACACACACACACACACACACACACACACACACACACACACACACACACACACACACACACACACACACACACACACACACAAACTAACAGCTACTGTTGTGGTAGTGTTGTTGATGAGGGAAGGAGAGAAGAAGAGTGGGATGGTGCATCCCACAGCATCCCTCTGTGTGGGAAAGAGACTACAGTGGCACAATAAGAAAGATAGCAATAAGAGATAAGTAGAAAGACAGAGAAAAGAGACATAAGATAAAAAGCAGATACTGCAAGTATGGGCGAGTGAAGTGAGATCAAGCCTTTTTTACACAGATGATATTTCAAACTCCATTTTCACCCAATCCCTTAACAGTCAATTACACATGTCAGGATCAGACAGCTACTTTGGACAACAAACCTCCACCACTTTTCTCATTTGTACGGTCATTGTGTGACATCTCCAAAGTGAATCTCCCAAAGTCTCTTTAGTACGGAGAAAATATTTTCACAAGGCTTCTATATTGTTGTCAGGATTTTGTGTGTATATGTTGAGCTTGTATGCATATACACAAAATAACATGCCTCATAAATATTACATCTATGCATGTATATAACATCAGCACTAATGTTTCCAGATGTGTAAAAGCTATGGGTTTGAAGTGGTTGCTCCTGGCTAATGGAAACCCTCAGGGGCCCATATCAATGAGGGCTTAGCTTGCCCCACAATTAGCAGCTGTGCTAGCCTAAGCACACTGTCAGCTCAATAGTTAAAGGTTAAGACCATAGGATATTGCCAAATGACTGAAGGCCCCATAGGTCCTCAGTCTGGAATGGAAACATGGAGCAATAAGCATAATTATGGATCATTTTGAATGCAGTTTGTGCATATGCATCAAATAATAATGAGGCTGATTTCAGTTCTCTGATGATTAGTTAAATCTCCTGAATCAGCGAGAATGTACTGTGTCTTATGTTCCGTGTGTTTGCACACACTTACGTGCATGTTTGAAGCAAGCTTGATTTATGTTTGTTCTTCTTTGTGTGCATGTCAACAGTTCACTCAAACATTGGGATCCAATAGCCAAGAATGCCCGGCAATGCAACAACACAACAAGGTTTCATAGAAGGAGAAAGACATTTGTGATGTCCACCTACCTGTCATGGTCTCGGCCGACGCCCCAGACACGGATGCTACTGATTGGCTGAGAGTGGAGCAGGCTGCGATCATCTGGGTCAACGAGGGTCAACATGCGGTCTTGGAGCACCAGCAGCATCCCTTTACCCTGTAAGACCACAAGCAAGGATGCAAGATGATTAAAACAGAGGTAGTTAGCTAAAAAAAAGTTGTTTCTGCTACAGAGAGTGTGCTTTTTATGTGACATAATTGATAGTTTAAACTCTTTAGGCCTCTAAAAATTACAAAAAAGAGGAAAGAACGGACTCCACTCATTATCTTGCTTTTAAATTTCTTGAAACCTCCAGGTTGCTACCAGCCAAAGATCGGTTGAATTCACATATAAGTATAGGGCGAGCACTCAAAAGCTAAAACAAATTAAACCATTAGCAATAGTCCATCTACACACTTGGAGGTTTATACTGAGAAGGCAAATCACTCTTTGGTTGAACTTCAATATTCCACTCTTATATAAATCAATATACTGTATATTGTGTGTAACTAACACTGACCTCTCCCCAGACACCGGCTGAGTCCCGTATGTCCCTCCTGCAGTAGGACAGCTGTCTGATACAGTGGTGGACGGCCACGCTGCTCCTCCCCTCACACAGGTCCTGTTCTGCCATCTCCACCCAGCCCAGAGATCGCACTGGAAATGACTGGAAGGAACACACACATTTGGATGAATCAGATTTCAATTTAACACAGATCTTGTTTTAGTAGTTTTGGCTATCATTGTGTTGGCTATGATCACACTGTTCTCACCAAAATAATTGGTGACATTTCATAACGGGACGACATTGCTACAATTAAATCTCACAGGGCAAGAAACAAGGGTGGTCAGACAGACATGTTAAAAACAAGGCAGAGTTTTTTAGATAGATTATGTAAAACCACATTGCAATAAATAATACAAGACAATGAAGTCACCCAAAATGTTGGAATGATCCTTCATTACTCAGGAAAACTGTGTGTGTACAATTACTGAAAGTAAGGTAGGTCAAAGTTGAACCAAGATAGTAATGCCTTTACTGTTCCCTTTCGTTATTCTCTTCCAAATAAATTTGGCTAATCTGTGGGTTTGATTACTGTAAAACCTTTCTGATGCTTTTTGCCCGGTCTGACATCTTTACAGCAATGTCGCCACTGTCCCAGATCTCAGTAATTAACTTGATAAGTAGATTGTTACCATAACTGAAAGAAACTACAGCCAAATATACAAACACAAGATTGAAATTATATTTAACCTTAAGTATAAAAACACACACATACTTACATACTAACACGCAGGCATAGTTACTCAAACAAAGTTCCTATTAAAGTTTAATTTTGCTTACAGAGGTACAGTACTTTATGCAGCGACTGTACCATCACAAGTGTGTGTGTGTGTGTGTGTGTGTGTGTGTGTGTGTGTGTGTGTGTGTGTGTGTGTGTGTGTGTGTGTGTGTGTGTGTGTGTGTGTGTGTGTGGACTGTAGACTGTGTCAGGCAGCTATTACAGTACCATCCTCCATCATCTTTTCCTTTAACTATTTCTCTTTCTTTTGGATGGCTTTTGGGTTCCTCTGAGATATCTGAATATCTTAAGCTTTTCTTGAATTTTAATTAGTAAAGCATCTATAAATCTCACTTTTGGAATCTAAAATATGATGATGCATTTGCCAAAAGTGAGCGTGCAACATGGTGAAATTTGTTTACGGTCAAAAAGGTTTCTATATGCTTTGCTTTTTAGTTTGGCTGTGGACACATTCACCATAGCTCAGTTCACAAAGTAACCACTGAGTGGCACTGCAACAAACAGAGAGAGAGAGAGAGAGAGAGAGAGAGAGAGAGAGAGAGAGAGAGAGAGAGAGAGAGAGAGAGAGACAGGATGCCAGAGCAGGTTCATTACATCATTGCAAACAAAGCCTGGTGAGGTCCCTTCATTGACAAATGATTAAACATGATTTGCTCAAAGACTGATATTTAGTTCAACAAATACAGTCAGGGTGACTTAACAACAGAGGACTATGTCTTCATCAAATGTTAAAAGTGTTGCCAAATGTATGGGTAACACATACTGTGTTAATTAGCACTAATAGTATTTGAATGCATGTGCATGTTCACATGTGTGAATGCATTTGATCCCTGACTTATATACTACATTTTGGGGCATTTGACTATAATTGTAACAGCCTATGTCACAACACATGTTGTGTGTCCATGAGCAAAATCATCATGAAAGATAATATCAGAGCATCAGTAAATAAATCCGCAAACTGTGACGCAGTACGGCCATTACTATTAGCAATAGATATTTATGATTTTGTCCCCAAAATCAAATGTTGTTCTGATCTTACCATTCCCTCTGGATCGGAGAAGGTATTGTTGAGGTCCACTGTCTCTAGCTGGGCTGGGGCGCTGCAGGGAAACATCAGACATGACAAATAGTCAAAGTAAAGTGCATATTTCCCAAACTAGAACATTAAAATACACACATATAGAAATTATACGTGTGTCTTTACTGTATAGAATGTGTGTGTTTGTTACTTGAGTTTAAGTGAGGCATAGCGGAGGGTAGCCCCTTCAAATGCCTTCAGACTGGGATCTGGATAGACTGGATAGTCCTTCAGCTCCTGGAGCAAAACAGACAGACATTCAGAGACTAACATCAGACACTGGTGAGGAGATGAAAAACAGGCAAGTTCTACATTTTGACTGAACCAACTTATTTGATCTCATTTGCTCAAGACTGGCTGAGATTACTGTGTGCTCATTTCAATCTAATAATGCAGCAGTAAAAGAAGAGATTACACCATCAAGCTTTTAGGGGAAATACAGCACAATCTAAAAGCACACTTGCAATTTTGCATTCAGATCAGAATTTATCAATAAAACCATTAATTAATTAATTAATTATATATCACAAAATATATGTGAACTTTAAGAGAGAGAGAGAGAGAGAGAGAGAGAGAGAGAGAGAGAGAGAGAGAGAGAGAGAGAATTTCAACAAGTGAACACCTAAATGTGACTCTGTGACTCACGTTGGCTGTGCAGGTGGTGGTGTTGAGATTTGGTCCAGAAGAGGTGACATCATCGTAGGGGGTGGAGGAGGAGGAGGAGGAGGAGGAGCCAGAGGGGGACGGGACCGGCTCTACCGAACTGTCAGATATCAGACTGCTGGGGCGCTGTGGGAGGGAGGGAGGGAGAGAGAGAGAGAGAGAGAGAGAGAGAGAGAAAGAAAGAGAGAGAGAGAGAGAGAGAGAGAGAGAGAGAGAGAGAGAGAGAGAGAGAGAGAGAGACAGGTGCAGCATGAGAGAAAGACAGATGATGCTGTGCACATCAATCATCACCAACAGCTTTTCAATATCTTGGACTAAGATTGTATATGTGCCAGTTATAGCATCAGCCTTTGATATAATGGAGGCTCCTCCCTGACCAACAGTTAAACCTGTGGTAAAATCTGTTTTTTTCATGTCACTACTTAATTCTTTAAACATTGCTTTTTAATTTTTTTTTATTTTTTATAAATGTTTGACAAAACAATCTTAACTCACTTCTAGCTTTTTTTTAGAGCTTTCAATCACATCTCAAGGTTCATGGAGGTTGCTACGTTAGCATGAGACTGTGAGATGTGGTTTAAACCAATTAAAAAACTAATAAGTTAAGATTGTTTTGTCCAACTTCTATTTTCAAGATTAAGATTTAACTTTCATGATTCATTTTATAAATACATGTTTTTGCAAACTAGCACTTTTTGTTGCCGCTTCCACCAATTCATCTATTATTATGGTTCAGTCACATAGTTAACATGTTATAGTCGAGTGGAAGAGACATGGCACTGGGGATAACATAACTTTTCTAAATCTGACTCACAGAATGGTGTATGTGGATGTGCAGGTATCCTAAAGCATCCTGTTTAAATTGCTATCAGTTTGTTTGCTGACCACGGAACCATTAAACATACAATATAGTACTACTATAATTCATATATTTAGCATCATAAAATGTTGTGTATTCTCTCTGGAGATTGAGCATGTTGACATAAAACAATCTTCAGCTTTACCGTAATGAAATAAATACTTCAAAGCCCCCAGTGGATGAACCTGGCTATAGCTTTGCACACGTAGCGTTGAATAAAAGGTGAGGTTAGAGATGTGTTAGGTCCGTGGGTCCTCTCACCTCGTTTGGTGGCTTGAGGGAGTCCTGCATTTCCTGTTGTGGGTCGTGCTGAGTGTCTGGCTCATTGTTGGGAGAGGTGTGTTGGTTGCCGGAGGCAACAGGTCGGTGGTACTGTGTGGTGCCCGTGGGGATGTGCCAGAAATAGACCTCTGATGAGTCTGAGATCTCCCGCCAGCCGGGGGGCAGGTCCCCCTCACTCCATACATCCGCTGATGGAGGACAGCAATACAGAAACACATATGGGTTTATCATACACGAGGGCTCTGCTAAAACACATGGCCATGACATATGAGCATACAAAAGGCTGTACACACACACAGAGAGATGGACAGGGTACATTTATGTGATGGTCAGCCTGTCCCTACTTAGGTTCTGTTGTCATAGCAACTCCGGGGCTCATCCCCTGTAGTTGGACCCAGTGGGCAACAGCATCTCTCCCTTCCTCTCTCTGCTGGTTTTCTTTTCCCTGTCTGCCTTCTTATAGTTCTCTCCATATCCTCATATTCTCACACTATTGCTTTGTCATTCATCCTTGCCAATCATCGCTTACTAAATCCAGCTCTGCTTTTTTTTCTCTTTCCTTTTGTCTTTCCTTTTTCACACCCTATCTGCAGTATCCTATCCTTCTGTCGGTCCTAATCACTCTCTGCGCCCTAAGGTGGCTCACAGGAGCCTGAAAGGTTCCAGCAGTATTGCTGGAGTGACTTGCTTGCTTAATGTTAGGATAATTATTTATCAAAGAATGGACAAAATCACTGGCGTTCTCTCAAAGTTTGTTTACTTGCAGCAAGTAGAGTCAGTTTACAGCACTTCAGCATAAGTACAGAAAGTGACTCAAGGTTGTTCACAACAGTCTTTTTAAAGGAGTTGGAAGTCAGGTTAGTTATTCGGCTCATACAATCATTAGCTTTTCTTCTTATCTCTGGTCATGCCCAGCATCTCCTCCACATTATGCGCTCTGCCCTCAGGATACATCCTGTGCTCTTTGCAAGGTCACTCAGCTTTTAAAAAAAAATAAAAAATGTAACCTTTATTTAACCAGGTGGGCTGTTGAGAACAAGTTCTCATTTGCAACGAGGACCTGGCCAAGAAAAGCATAAGCGTGCAAGACAACATACAGTTTCACATACAAGAAAACAGAATACAATAGGCTACATAAAGTGCAGATTAGGTAGGCATTACAAAGCCGGCGTAAAGTGAGGTGTAATTAAGTCGGAGGATATGCGAAAGTGACAAGGTAATAACAACACAATATACATGAATAGACAGTCTATAACACTGCTGAGAGGTAGTGAAGAGTCAATATACAGTTAGTGCAAGTTGTGGTCTAGTTAGTGATGTAGGTCAGTGATAACACAATAAGTATATAAGATAATAAATAAAAAAATAAAAAAAGTTAAAAAAAAAAAAAAATAAAAAAATAATAATAAAAAATTTTTTTTTTAATATTGTTAAAAGGAATTATATTTATTTTTTTAATATTTATTTTTATTTAATAGTTAAAAAGTAATACAACACATAAATAGACTGTATAAATGTTGAAAGAGTCAATGTAAATATGAATTTACAGACTTTATAAAATGCTGAAATGTAGTAAAGAGTCAATGTACATGCATTCATGATTAACACATGAAAGTCAGAAATACTAAAACAGAAATACTAAAACAGAAATATTAAAACAGTTTGGATGCACATGGTTTAACAAAGAAACTGAAGCAAAACAGAAGAGGCTTTTGGTCAATTTCAGATGAAAAGACAAGCACACGCATATCGAACCTGTCTCCCGTGGAGTCTGAGGAGAGGGCGTCTCCTGGGACAGGGTGGTCCAACTGGAGTCTTCATCCTCTGATGGAGTTTCAGGAGTCAGATCCATTCTTAAGCCCACTTTAGGGAGCCCCATCACTGCTTCAGGATCTGGCAGGGCAGGGGGTGCCCGGTTCCTGGTTGGGGTGTTCCTTTCTGCAGCCCTGGCCTGTTTAGGGGAAGAAGGCGGGTACTGTTGCAGGAACTGGTTCTCGTTGTTGGGGTGCAGCTCAACCTTGATTACCCGGGGCTGGGAGCTTCTGGGGGGCTTTGCAGGGCTGCGTGGACTAGCCTGAACCTGGGCACAGAGCTCCTCTCTGACCTGGACTGGAGCCTGGTTTTGGTGGGGGTTCTGGTGGTCTGGGACCCACTCTGGGCTGTTGGTGGAGGAGGAGGAGGATGTGGGGGACAGCGGAGCTTCCACCACCACTGGTAGAAGGGGCTGCCTTGGTGTAGGTGTGGGGTCATCTTCCTCTTCCACCTCCTCCACCACTGGCTCCACCTCTTCCTTCTCTTCCTGGCAGGTCTGCTTGCTGCTGGACTTCTCCTCCTTCTGGCTCTCCCTCTCCTTGGCAGGGCTGCTCTGCTCCTTCTCTGGGGGAGGATGCTGCTTCTTCTCCTCCTTGTCATCTTTGTTGCCCCAACTGAGGTCCAGATCCCAGCCCTTCCCATGATACTCCAAGAAGCTCTTGGTCCTTCTACGGAACGGGGGCAGCTGTGAGTTGTCTTTTCCAAACTGTAGCCAGTCAGAACTGGGGTTATTGATCGGATCATTGTGAATTTTGCCCTCTGTATTGGCCCTGCTTAGCTCCAGCTGCTGACTCTCAGCTCGTCTCTGCATGTTGGCCCCATTCTTGGCCAGTTTGGGGTTGTTTGTATTAAACAGCGAGGAGGAGGACGAGGAGGAGTAGAGGGCAGAACTGGAGGAGGACTTGGTGGGGAGACCCCTCCCTCTGGTCACAGGTTGGTTTTTAGAAGACAAAGCCAAGTTGTCACTTATCCCCATGGCGCTCCGCACACTGGTCATTGCGTACCTCTGACGGCTCTTTGGCAAGGTGGCCGAACTTCCAGTTTCCATGGACTCCTTGATGACATCTCGCCCAAGCAACTGGTTGTATGACGAGCGAAGGCTGAGGGAGGTGGGAGGGGTGGTGGAGGGGCCGCTGCGATTGGCCAGACCCACGTTAGAGGGGGAGGAGCCAGAGCGGGAGAGAGGAGGAGTTTGTACTGACATCATGGCTGACTGGAAATACAGAGCTGCAATAGAGCTGATGAGAGAAAAGACACACTGTCAGAAGTCATGTAACAGTGTATAACCTGATATGCTACACAATATAGCCCAACTGATGCTGGGTTTTTGAGCAATGTTGACATTAGAGATTGTAAAAAAAACAAAAAAACATGTATCAATATATTTGTTCCTTTCTTTTTTTACACAAACGCATAACATTAAACATTACATTCTTGATAAGAATCCTTTAAGATGAATTTAACTCTTTTTTTCATTCGATTTTTTAAGAGATGGAAGTGTTTCTCGCTTTCCATTTTCCCTGAGTGAGTGAGTCAGAGTACAATAACACTTCTCCATCCTGTGGCTGCAAGCTTCTTTTACGCTTCTCCCTATCTCCAATTTTATCTCTAATTGTTGGACACTGGGTTAGTACATTTTTATTTTGTTCCTCTGGCCTCTCTGCTTATATATTGTACTAAACTACTATACTACAAATAATATAATATAATTTAATAAAAATGAAACATAATGTTGTTGTTTTTATTAATTATTTCTGACCTAAGTACTCTCTGGATGTTTTCTCTGTGTGTGTCTCTGATATCATCACAAATGGATGACATCATCAAGTTGGGACGTTCAGTGCTGTGTCACTCATTTGCATCTCTCTTATGTTACAAATGATATGACATAAAGCCGATAAAAACATCTTGCTCTTTGCTCTCTTTGGCTGCAGCTCTGCTAGTCTCAGAGGTTTTTATTGATACACCATGGTGCTGATTATTTTACACATAGAGTGTCATTGTTGAAGTGTTAAAAAAAAAACACTTCATCAAAGACATAAAGCTGGATTTCATTTGGGAGTGAGTCAGAGGCTACATGTATTCATCTAGGACTCACATTGAAAGCCGGAGCTGAGCAGTAAGCCAGTCTGTGGGGAGGAGAAGTGGCAGCCAGCTCCTGCTAACTAGCTAGCCGTGTCTCTTTTATCTCCGGGCGGATCAGCCCTGTAATGCTGAATACAGACAGATGGAGAGCAACAAAGACAGTAGCAGAGAATCATTCTGATCTTAAGACGCGGCACATGTATGGGTTGCATCACTGTCACTTCTGTTTCTGAATTATCTAATTTGGTCACCACCCTGTGGGAAGCTGATAAACAACTGCAGGTAGAAAAACATGCCCAGGCACGCAAGGAAAATGTATAAACATCCTGTCAGCCAACAATGCTGCAGTCATCATTAGCGCCCTTTTCCCAAAAACATGGAAAATACAAACGCAGCAGATTTGAACGCACGACAAGATCTGGGGAAAAGACAGAGGCAGGATTTTTGGAAAGAGCAGATTCCCTGGGCAGTGCACTTTGTTCATGCGGGGCCCCTATCTCTCCCTGGGTGGTTGTCGTGTTGTCCCTCTGTCACTGAGCCAGACAACCACAACAACCTGTTTGGTTTGTGCTGAATCGGCGCTCACACTCACAGGCACAGTGTCAACAGGTACAAACTACCTGCACTGAGGCGAGCGGTCTCATCAGAATACCAGCTATTCTCAATCAGCAATGCTTTTGTCACATAAATACCTTGTAACTCCAATTGTAACCTTTTGACTGATGAAGTACATGGTTTATAGCATTCATTTCCTGAATGTTTAGGCTTATTAAAATCTTTCAAAATAAGATGTCAAGCTAACAGTAAAGGCCTCAAAAGCTGTGCCTTGAGACACTGAAGCTAAAAATCAGAGCAAATGTGTTGCATGACCCAGAGGACAAATTACACATCCAGACACAACCCCCAAAACAGACAAGGAGTAAGAAGCAAACAGCATTTCAATTCCCCATTGTCCATTTCTTCTATTCTTTTACTATTATATCTGGGTTGCAGACAAACTGGATCATCCTTTTCTTTCCTTTCCCCCCTGACAATGCAGCCAGATCTCCATTAGTTAAACAAAGTGGGGCAAAGAGAGGATGTGAGGGGAGTGGGGAGGAGAGATGATGGCTCTTAGAGAGGGAGAAAGCGTGGAGAATGACACAGCAGTTTGCCGGACAGTCAAACACACAGAGGTAGTTCAACTGTTGTCCTCAATAAATCTATTGTGCTCTCCAACAGCAGAGGTCATTCATGAGGTGCACGAGATTTTAGCAGCTTGTCACAGGAAAGCAAAAAAACCTATCATGTATCATTAAAACTAATCTTTTTGTTCAGTTGCTGGTCTTCCTTGTTTGTGCGCCAATGTTGCTTACATTACAGTAAAATGCAAAGAAATATATGAAAGAAAACAAGCAGATATACAAGTCACATCCTCTCCTACTTATTTACACACATAATACAACTTGTTGACAGAAAAAATACAATGCCATCCCTCTATTTTTGGACCTAGGTTTCATAATTATCTGCTCTAGCTATACTGTCTGCTGGCCTTGTATACACATTTACAGACAATAGTGCTTTTGTATCAAGGTCACAAGACATATCAAATTCGTATCACTTCACATCAATAATATGCTCTGGAGATTCATTGTCAGATAATAGCTAGATATTGCGGAGATCTTTGGCTGTGAGAGGAAACCATTCTCACCAACTTACTCCCTGTAATGGTAGGCCTCTTTCCTCAACTCTGAGCTGCACCCACTGCTTCAGAAATTAAATGCAACAGATGAAAGCACGAGCTGGCAAGAAAATGAACTTGAAAAAGTCGATGATGTCATGGGTGGAGTATTCTAGCCCCTCTTTTTTTGCTGCCACCCTAATAAACTCCCTCACTGATAAATCAGAGACAGCTTTAGATCGTCTTTAAGATCGTCTTTTTTATCCACCATAAGCCGAGGATTCATAGGTGGAGTTATTGCAGAAGCAGTGGTGTCGATATGTAACAGACGCAGTAGATCTTCAGCATCCAGCCTCATCACTACCGCCGCACTGGGAGGGGAGCGTATCCCATCGAGAGCATCTATTTACATCCACTCACCGCTTCGGTCAGCCTCCGGGCTTCTGCGCCTCCGCTCCCACGACGACACACAAACACACAAATACACACACACACACACACACACACACACACACAAACACACACACAAGTAAGCAGCGCCGAGTTCGACAGCTGCTTAAGTGCCAGTCCGCCCGTAGCTGCAGCCGGCCGCCCGTATTAGATCACATCATCTGCTCTCCCAGCCCGGCTCGGTGCTCGCTGGCGGCCAAGCTGCGCTTTCTCTCTGCGCCAGAGGATCCCGGAGCAGCGTGGCGCTGTGGAGCACTCACCCAGCCGGCCAATCACTGCCGCGGACGCATGACGTTCGGCGCACAAAGGAGACGCAACCATAATAAATCTACCGGTGTTATTTTGCAACTCAGGTAATGAAATCAGACATCATCGAAGCCTTACGTCATGCAGTAGTCTGAAGAAATATGAATGGTTTGCAGGGCTAGAACGATGATCACATCTGCCCCTGAAACACACAGGCACTTTTAGTTCTCTTTAGATCAATACTGCATGAGGATGGACTCAGTGGTTCTAAAACAAATGTTATCATTTGTAAAGTTATTTCCATACAGAACAGGACAAAGTTATTGCTGAATACAGACAAACCACTCCCTGTTCCTAGAATACGGTTTCTGCTCATCGGTGAATTTTAACAGCAATGATACAATAACAAGACAGCCATACAACTTTTTTTTAAATAGTTTTACTTAGCATGTGTCCATGACAGAACAACATCCTCCTTACAGTGCATCATAATTCACTTTGGCATGTTTAAAGTTAAGGTTGGACTATCACAAAGCTTTTCCCTTTGTCACTTCTATAGTTGTTCTTTTACAAAGATGGTAATGGTTTTATTGAGGGTTAACCTATGACACTAATTAAAAGGCACCTAGATCACATTAACTTATATAACAAAAAAAAAAGAACTAAATAGAAACAAATAATTAAAAAAACCTCCTCATTCTACATATAAGACCTTGTATCCAACAACTCTTTCAGACTTTCAAAAACACAAATCTTAAACACCATAATGTCTACTCATATATACAAGTATATAAAAGGTATAAAATATATATAAATGTAAATACATCTATTCAATCTAATCCAGACTTCACAATATGTACACACCTAAGACACTTTGACCTTTCTCCTCTGGTGAAAATACATTCACGCTATGAAATACATTCCTCATTTGGACCTGCTCAGTAAACTATCCTATCCCTACAGTCCACTGGCAGGCTCCTCCCTCACTGCTGGGGTGGAGGTGAATAGGCGTGGAGGACAGCGGCGGGGGGGCACACAGGCTCCCGGTGCTCCACGAGTGAGGCAGTAGGGGAAGGGTGACGGGGCGACTGGTGGAGGGAGAGACGCGACTGCCGAGAGAGGAAAGCCGCTGCTGGAGCTGACGGTCGGCTGCAGAGAAACATGGAGCTGAACGGATGGAGCGCAACACGGCATCTTCTGCTGAAGAGGAGAGGGAGACAAAAGAGGAATCCATTGCTCATTCCCTCAGATATTATCACTGCTGTCTTGGCTCATTAAAAGCTTGCCACGTGCGGTGCCATCACTAATAAATGCACAATATGCAATGATCAATACAAATGTGAAATTTGTGTGCTTACCCTTACTGAATGTATCACTAGGAGGCGTCACTAAGCTTTTAGCGTGCTTGTTGCCTGCTTGAGCCGCTCGTTTGTAGTATTCAATCGCTGTCCTCAGATTCTGCTGCACCCCAATGCCGCTCTCAAAACACTGACCCAGGAACAGCAGGGCGGTGTCGTCCTGCACACATGAACAACTAGAATTACCGCCTTGCTCTTGTATGCCTCTGCCAACCAGCCAACTTGCAGTTTACATCCATGTCTGTCCAGACTCATCATTTTGAAGTGAAGACTTTAAGGGCAATTTAATAAAAAGGTATTCAGCCATGGCTGTCGCCGGGCACGGAGGCATATAAATAAACATGATTTTGGCTTTTTCGTTTTCAAGAATAACCTTTTATATCAAGAACTTGGTGGCATCTGTGCAGAGACAGGCTGGACACGTAATATTACACATTGTCAACCGACACCAGGAACTTAAATAGACATAGTAGTAAAGGGAGAGGATGGAAGATGTCACTATTCAAACAAACAATCACAATAGCCCCGCGTGACACTCAACACTGGGACATTCAGCAAGGCTGCAGCAATAAAGTGATTTGCAGCAACAGTAATTGATAGGATTACTTCAACACAGCTGCAGCACAAAGTCTAAGTAGGGATGCTTTACAGATAAGCGGTGATATCAAAAGCCGAAGATGGTGGGGATACTCTGTTCGCCAATACAGAATGACTGAGAAGGGACAGTGGGAGCGTTAAAGCCACAGATAAAACTCTTGAAGCATCTAGAGGCACTCACTCCGCTCTCTGCAGCCATCTTCAGGTAGTGGACAGACCTGCTCCCGTCTCTCACCGGCTCCTGAGTGTAGACCGAGGCCAGGCAGACCTGAGCCTGAAGATAGAGAGACGGAGAGATAGTAGAGTCACTTCTGTTGGAATACACCAGCATAAAGTGATCCACGGTTAGCCAGCGTGGTAAACAGATAAACAGAAAATAAACGCTATATGTTATATGTTATATTTTCATGGCTTAACACTGTTTTACTTTTCACTGGCTCTTTTTAATCATTATAATATTCCTTTTTCACAAAAGACATTTTGACTTAATAATAGGTTGTTGTTGTTTTTTTAAAGCACAGATTTTACTAATAACATTTATGTTGACTCTGTTCTATTCAAATGTCCTAGTAAGCCATGACAGTGTGAGAGCGAGCCAGCATGCACAATACCAGGACCCTGAAACGGAAGTAGCCAAATTAAATTCAGCCAACATTTATTTTATTATACCTGCTCTTTTTGTACTGTGAGATGTCTAAATGTCTCCTGTGAAATTAGATTTTTAAACAAGTTATTAAATGACTAAGTTGAAGTACAGTATACGATCTCATAAAATTATAAAGTGGAAAAGCACTGTTGGAAAATTATTATTTTAGGTGTTGTTAAACAGTTCTTGAATGTACCACAGTTGAAAAAGGCATTGTATGAAAGAATGAGGAAGAGTTAATAGGATTCGGTCTTGATTTCATACCTTGGTGAGTCCAGCTGCAGCAGCCTGTTCCAGTAAGTTGATGGCTGTATTCAGCTCCTCTAAACTCTGGTGCCCCCTGCTGGTCAGGAGCAGCTTTGCATAGCGGTACTGAGCCTGTCTGTGACCCCCAACCGCTGCCTGCCAGTAGTAATACAGAGCCTTGAAAAGAAAAAACACACAAGAATGATCTCTCAACATTGATTTTTTTCATATTAGGAGGAGCATAAGTATGATTATTTTAAGAATGACGAAGCACTCAAAAAAGTAAAGTGTGCTGTCTGGATTCTCACCTTCTCTTTGTTCTTGCTGACTCCTCTGCCTTTCTCGTAGCACACACCCGTGTTAAACTGGGCCTTGCCGTAACCCTGCTGAGCTGCAGCTACAAAACATGTAAAAGCTTCCTCGTAGTTCTCACTATTGGAACTTTGTAGACCTGCCATAAACAGAGAGATGGAGATATAAGTTATGGGAAGAGGAAAAAAAAAAAAAAAAAAGACTATAAAAAGAGAACAGTTGGTTGGTGTAAAATGGATTGCCTTGGGTAGGAATGAATGTGTGAAAATGATTTGGTGTGTAACTGTGTCATATCATTACCAATGATGTTGAGGATAACGGGAATGCTGGTTTCGCCCACATGTCTGAGATTCAATGCTGCTCCTGCCAGCCTCTCCTCATCAGACAACATGTCCTGAAAACACGGAAGAGGAGAAAAACAACAATCAAGCTGAGATGACAAGTTACAAAGAAGAAGGAAAAAAATGCTGCTTTCTTTAAAACAAACTTCACACAAACTAAATGAGATAGTCCACCTTGTCATTAGCATCTGTAGTCTCTGTGTGGTCTCGGTTGGCATCATTCTGCAAAGGACAGGATGCTGACAGAAGTGGTTCCTCTGTGAGTCAGGCAAGAAAAATATCATTTTCATCACCCCTACAAATGTGAGGTCAATAATATTTTGAGAAAAAAAAAAAAAAAACTATAAACAATCCACAGAGGACATAACAAACCAGGTATAGGAGAATCCTGGTTTGGGAGTGCCCTCTGTTGGTCACAGAGGGAGCAGTCAGCAGTCAGATGGTCCTGTTCACTGCTGCTGTGGAGACTGGAGTCACCTGAACTGCTGCTCAGAGACTGGTCTTTGTCCTGTCTCTCTGGCACCCCCTGCAGACACAACACACTGCTTCCTCTGGACAGGACGTCTCGTCTAGACACTGGAGAACCCAGACAACAACACTAAATCAGGATTTTCATTTTCACACAAAATTAAAAAAGGAAATAAGTTTTGGATTTGAGTTGATTAAATATCTGTTGTGTAGAACTATCTTGGCAATGGATTTTATCAGTTTATGTGAAAATGGTGAACCATCAGTGGACCTAGAGCTTAGTTACAATAACGCCACTCACAGATCTCCAGCAGGATGCGGTAGCCACACTTGTGCAGAGTGGAGGGTGCTGTCAGGGCTCCGGGGATCGGATTCGGCTCAGTGCTTGAGGAGAACTGGGAGTGGATCTTCCTGCAGATCTGCATGAACAGAACTGCTGCAGCACCCTGTGGACAGACATCAGCTCCACTGTCATCGCCATCATGAGAACATGAGATGTGTGAGATGTGCACTGCTACTCCTGGCACCCACATACTGTATACCAGGAATGGCCTACGATGTGTCATGGAGAGCCAACAGTCAGCGGGTTTCCATTTCAACCAAAACTCTACGCAGTGGTGTTGAAGAAAAAAAGCAGCGAGTTGCAGATGGAGAATATGTGTGGGTAAGCAGTGGATGTGAGCAACTGTGACCCATATAATGTCGCCATCTCATATTTTGGCAAAAGGCCAAATGTGCCACACTGCCTGATTCATATTTGTTTAATGGTTGTATTTACTTTTACACTTGTAACATGAACTTCTGCAAGCAAGCAACTAAGGCGATTCCTTTGAGTTTTTAGTTGATACACCGTTAAATACAGAGCACTTTTAGTATGAAATAAGTGTGGAGATGAGAACAGTGGCACAATTTTGTCTGCAGCAAAGATCACAGTTATGGAGGTGGACTGGTTTTGAATGGTTGCTTTAGTGTCTGTTCTTTTTCTCATGAAGGTTGTAGTTGGTTATTGCAATCACAGTTAGTTCTAAAATCGATTTACAGGTGGAGTCTGGGAGTCTTGAACTCAACACCTAAAACAAATACACCCCTCCCATCAGTGCTCCTTCAGACTTACAAACTTACCATCCCTCTCACTCCCACTGCCATTTCTTTATACATCCATAGCCATTCCCATCCTGTGCATGAGCACAAACCAAATAGTGTTGGGTGGATTGGTCCGAAATGCTTTGTTTGTTTCCCATTTACAGAGCCAGGACTGGTGTATGAACACCGTTTTTCTTTTCAGCGCACACACAGGACGGACAGCTAGCGGACCGCAAAGAGATATTTGCTGAATTTGCAAAAAAGAGTATTGGATTAGAATCGCAGACTCCACCTTTAATACTAATAGTTGTCAAATAGTGCATGGAAGCCAGGCCATCATGCACTATTTCTCTAATCAGTCCAGATATCCAAGTAATACTGGACCTATCAGTAAATATGTTAGGTCTTTTACATTTGAAAATGAAGACATACCCATCCCACAGCATCCAGGGCTGTGTAACGTGGAAGCTCAGCATAGCCAAACTGAAAGGTCCTCTGTTTCTTCCTCCTCTCTCCATCCTCCTCTTTCTGAGAGCTAACAAAAAAACAGTACAAAAAACATATAACAAGTATATGTCTGTTTCTATTTCCAGTATATCGTATGAAGGCATCACAGAAATACTCTGCTTAAGGCGCAAGGCTTTGTTTTTGTGAGCTTGACTAACAATGTCCATGCTTACAGCAGATGCTGCTGGATGATGCAACCAGCTGAAAGGAAGGCAGCAAGAGAGCTGCGGGTGGAGAACGGGTTCAAAGAAGGGGTAAAGGAACAAGAAAGGAATGGGATGAGGGTCTCTGAGGTTTGACCTTTTAAAAGTTTTCTTTTCATCAGCTGATAATATGGCTGGTGGTTTGAGGGCAAAGAAGTCGTGAGATCAAAGTGAGACCACCAGTGTTTTTCCATTTCTTTCTTCTTTCTTTCCAGGCTTTTCTCATCGGACTTGGACAAAGTTTGAACAGTGAAAAAGAAAGGATAGAAGTACCTGATGTCAGAGGAGTGTCGAGACCTGGAGAGGACAGCTGAACTGTTGATGACCTCAACCTCCCCCAGTCCCTGAGACTGCCCCTGGTTCTGGGGAAGTCGCAGGGGGGTGCTGCCATGGCATCGGTGCAGAACTGAGAGGTGATGGGAAGACAAAAACAGCAGAAATTAGACAATAATGTCCAGTGCTCAAATGTCAGGGAGAGATAGGAGATTCAGCCTCCTCAAAACTACCTGACATACAAAACACGGTCTGTAATTTCCTAATAAATTTCAAGGAAATTTCGATTTGATTCAATTTATAGGCTGCGTTCGACATGAGACGATATCGTGTGCCCACTTTCAGTTCCATTTATATCAACTCACAAAAAACAACTAAAATAGGATTGAACAATTACTGAATTCCAGCCATATAAAAGAAAAACACAATAGAAAAAAAAAGAAAAAATATAAAGTGGGAATTACAAAATAAAGGCACTTTCGTCTTAAAGATGATATGTACCCGCTGCCCTTTGCTGTGTGTCATCCCCTCTCTCTCCTCTGCCCTTTCCTATATTCTATCTGCACTATTTAACAAAAACATAAAATCAATATTCCGATCCATATCGATGTATCGATACACCCTTAGTTACTTTGGTAGTTTATAAGCAGTTGTTGATTTTCAAAGCAGAGAACTGCTGCATTTAGGAACCCAATTAAATGTTTATTCATGAATCACTGGAACTTTGTTCTCCATTTATGCTGAATTGTATGCTTGACTGTAGACCCATTTCACATTGTTGCATGTGTAGCTGACCTGCTGTGCACTGACAAAGAGACTCTCTAGATAAGACAATAGAACTAATTGGAATTAATTAACTAGAAGTGAACTCTGTCTCATATTTGCCTATAACAAGCACCCCATTACAAAGTCCTTTTCAGAAACCTTTCTACACAACAGCTTATCTGTTAATTTCTACAAAATTACAAAAAATGATGGGAGGAATAAAATAAAGTGGTAGCTTTTATTACTATGCTTTACTGCTGATATGATGGCGTATTAGAAACCAACACCATCCATGAGATTTTATTAATCATGCTTAAAACTGACCATTAAAACATTAGCAAGTGATTAATTAACTATATACCCGATTTGGGTAACATCTCGTAAAGATACAGTTACATTGTCAGTGTTTTCCTTAGGTTTTTCGAATACTTATGTGTGTGTATTTTTGCGAGGATTTAGGCATCCTTCCTTAAGAAAATGTAACAGTTTTCAATTTAAAATAAATGTAATTTCCCCATACATGTTGTGTCTCTTTGTGGAATTTTGCATCTCTTTGTAGCCGTGTTGTGTCTCTTTTTGGTAATTTTTGTTTTTGGTTCTCTGTGGTCATTTGGAATCTCTTTGTAGTCGGCTTGTGTCCCTTTGTGGTAGTTTTGCGTCTCTTTTTCACATCATTTTGGACCATTTCGTAAAACGAAAAAACTAGAGCAGATAATAAATAACACTAAGACAAAACTTGTTAAAGAAGTCCAACTACAATCATTAGATTAGTTACATTAATTTGGCTTAGGTGATGCCCAAAACAGCTCGGGTGCTGTACCTAAACCTTATAATGGCAGGGAAAGCCCTGATTATGTTATTATGTTAAATCAACTACCTAGCATCTTGAAATTGAGGTTTGTTATATGGTCAGATTTAAATGCCATTTGCACTAGCACTTAGACACAGCATCAAAGTCCTGAAATATCTATTTACCAAGGAATAGGCTATTAAAACCCAAGTAATGAGATCTGGTTGGTTAACTTGCGTACACTGACTTGCATGAAAAGAAATGTCATTATTACAAAGAGTGTCAGGGTATTATAATGACAGAGGTGTAGTTTTGGAGTGCAATACTAATGCTGTATAGTTGCTCAAAATATATGTGCACACAGATGTATACAGAGATGAGCAAAACCCAAATATAAGTTATGAAAATCAGTAATAGCTTATAAGTAAATCCATGGCATGCCAACTAAAAAGTAATACAATTAAATCCAGAAATTGCTATAATAATAATTAGGGTTAAGATAAATAATTAGGATAATAAGAGCCAAAGACAAATCATTTAACACATATTTTTCCAAATAACACACACAGTATAGTGTCTAAATGCCATATGCGCAGGTCACGTTATTGACATTTGACAGCGTTAACAGTTCAGCCATTAGTTAGCGTTACACAGCGGGTTGTGACAGCAGGTTAGTAACGGGAGCTGACTGCACTGACCAAAATAAACCGGGTGACGGTGTCAGTTACACTGACAGAGTAGTAACTAACTCGAGAAAGAAAAGTTCAAAAGTTTTTTAAATATATATATATATGAATTGACTTCACTATAACCCTTAACGTTAGATAAAAACAGCTAACGTTAAGCAACACGGGAATCACTATAAACGGCGTTGATTTCTTAATAAAAGCGATATTTGAAGAAACGACATGGTGGCACTAACGTTAGCTTATGTAAAAGGGGAGTCTCACCTCTTCCAACAAAACCTTGAACTCTCCACATGGTTTGTCTTTTACGGCAGCTTTAACTAAAGACTTGTCTCCGAAAAGGCATGTTTAGATTCATGTGGGTCTCGGACTCTGGCCCCATGAAGCAGCCGACGGCTCTCGCTCCAGCTGCAGCAGTTTGGCTGCTGGTAAATAAAATCTGTCACGAGATGCTGTCGGAAGACCACCAACCCGGAAGTGTCTCAGGTGACGAGTTTGAGAAGGCTCACAGCGCCACAGCGTCACCATGCGGGCTGATGGGGACCGACCATAGACTGTATAATATGGGACCGACCATAGACTGTATAACATGGGACTGACCATAGACTGTATAATATGGGACCGACCATAGTATAATATGGGACCGACCATAGACTGTATAATATGGGACCGACCATAGACTGTATAATATGGGACCGACCATAGACTGTATAATATGGGACCGACCATAGACTGTATAATATGGGACCAACTGCAGACTGTATAATATGGGACCGACCATAGTATAATATGGGACCGACCATAGACTGTATAATATGGGACCGACCATAGACTGTATAATATGGGACCAACTGCAGACTGTATAATATGGGACCGACCATAGACTGTATAATATGGGACCGACCACAGACAGACTGTATAATATGGGACCGACCACAGACTGTATAATATGGGACCAACTGCAGACTGTATAATATGGGACCGACCACAGACTGTATAATATGGGACCGACCACAGACAGACTGTATAATATGGGACCGACCACAGACTGTATAATATGGGACCGACCATAGACTGTATAACATGGGACTGACCATAGACTGTATAATATGGGACCGACCATAGTATAATATGGGACCGACCATAGACTGTATAATATGGGACCGACCATAGACTGTATAATATGGGACCGACCATAGACTGTATAATATGGGACCAACTGCAGACTGTATAATATGGGACCGACCATAGTATAATATGGGACCGACCATAGACTGTATAATATGGGACCGACCATAGACTGTATAATATGGGACCAACTGCAGACTGTATAATATGGGACCGACCATAGACTGTATAATATGGGACCCACCACAGACAGACTGTATAATATGGGACCGACCACAGACTGTATAATATGGGACCAACTGCAGACTGTATAATATGGGACCGACCACAGACTGTATAATATGGGACCGACCACAGACAGACTGTATAATACGGGACCAACTGCAGACTGTATAATATGGGACTGACCATAGACTGTATAATATGGGACCGACCACAGACAGACTGTATAATATGGGACCGACCACAGACTGTATAATATGGGACCAACTGCAGACTGTATAATATGGGACCGACCACAGACTGTATAATATGGGACCGACCACAGACAGACTGTATAATATGGGACCGACCACAGACAGACTGTATAATATGGGACCGACCACAGACAGACTGTATAATATGGGACCGACCACAGACAGACTGTATAATATGGGACCGACCACAGACTGTATAATATGGGACCGACCACAGACAGACTGTATAATATGGGACCGACCCACAGCAGACCAGTGGAGTAGGCTAGTACACTCACCTAAAGGATTATTAGGAACACCCGTTAAATTTCATGTTAATGAAATTATCTAATCAACCAATCACATGGCAGCTGCTTCAATGCATTTAGGGGTGTGGTCCAGGTCTAGACAATCTCCTGAACTCTCCATTCTGAATGTCAGAATGGGAAAGAAAGATGATCTAAGCAACTTTGAGCATGCACAACCTTGAGGCGGATGGGCTACACCAGCAGAAGACCCCACCGGGTAACACTCATCTCCGCTAAAAATAGGGAAATGAGGCTACAATTTGCACGAGCTACCCAAAATTGGACAGTTGAAGACTGGAAACATGTTGCCTGATCTGATGAGTCTCGATTTCTGTTGAGACATTCAGATGGTAGAGTCAGAATTTGGCGTAAACAGAATGAGAACATGGATCCGTCATGCCTTGTTACCACTGGGCAGGCTGGTGGTGGTGGTGTAATGGTGTGTGGGAAGTTTTCTTGGCACACTTTAGGCCCCTTAGTACCAATTGGGCATCGTTAAATGCCACAGCCTACTTGAGCATTGTTTCCGACCATTTCCATCCTTTTATGACCACCATGTACCCATCCTTCTGATGGTTACTTCCAGCAGGATAATTCACCATGTCACAAAGCTTGAATCATTTCAAATTGGTTTCTTGAACATGATAATGAGTTCACTGTACTAAAATGGCCCCCACAGTCACCAGATTTCAACCCAATAGGACATTTTTGGGATGTTGTGGAACGGGAGCTTCGTGCCCTGGATGTGCGTCCCACAAATCTGCAAGATGCTATCCTCTCAATATGGGCCAACATTTCTAAAGAATGCTTCCAGCACCTTGTTGAATCAATGCCACGAAGAATTAAGGCATTCCTGAGGACGAAAGGGGGTCAAACACGGTATTAGTATGGTGTACCTAATAATTCTTTAGGTGAGTGAATATTGGACCAGTGCATAAGTGACTGTGTGAGGTGTTGAGGTGTAGTCTACGGTGTAGGTCAAGCAAAGTTTATAATCACCGATGGACTGTAAACTTTGCTTGACCTACACAGTAGACTATTTTATACAAACAAAGAAACAAAAACTAATGAAGGAAACATAGCTAGTACAGGAGAATAAAAATAACTAATGACATAATAGATAGATAGATCGATAGATAGATAAATATATCTAAAATCCTGTCATAGGCAGGACGTTTTCCTGATCTGTGTGCTGCAGGGCTTTAACGACCCTTTGAATTTTACAGCTGAGTTTAAATTGCAACAAGAATGTGAAGAAAATGCTGTTATCTTTGCAGTATTACATTACAAAAAAGTAGTAGGCCTAGATGTAAGAGTATTAACTCACCAATGGGGCCAGTCTTACACCACAAAAACCCCATTTTTAAATATAAAATCAAATATATATATATATATATGTATATTAGAGGTACAGGCTGTATAAATAGGGAACTGCATTTTAAAAATGTCATGTCAAGTGCACGTCTCTCAGTTTGATTGTAGCAATGCTAAAATATAAATACCCTGAAGGAATTAGTATTGAATACCTTAATTCATAAAAATCAATCATTTGTAGAGATCCAGCTCACCAAGGAAAGCAATATTTTATTTTCACATTTTCAAATGTCTGCACAGAGACCACCAGGCTTCATGATGTGTCTAATTAAAAAATAATCAACTTTTTGGCATTAATTCCTAGAGTTCCTGCTTCTGTAGCACTTCTCTCTCATACACAATTTCTCTGAGGACACATCAAGGTAAGGTTTTTCTTAGGATTATAGTGCCAGCTCAGTTTTTATATGAAAATCTATCTATCTATCTATCTATCTATCTATCTATCTATCTATCTATCTATCTATCTATCTATCTATCTTATCTATCTATCTATCTATCTATCTATCTATCTATCTAGATGAATACAGGATTCACTCATGCATGGGTTCAGGGGTTGATTTACGTAGTAAACCGCCCACAGCTCATCAGTCACCCTGCGAGACGGTTTGGCTTTTCTTTAGTCGGTTCAAACAGTGACGCACCCCCCGACTCTTACTGGAAACACACACTCTTCTAGTCAGACGGGGCTAAACTGGGGGCTGTGAGGAGATCTGCAGTTGTAAAGTCAGACTAAACTTGGAATAATTTACTCCATGACCAGTTTCCATGGTGACACGGTGATTTTGTCTTTCACTTACCATCCTCCTCGGGCGTATGAGTCTAGCCTGCAGTAGTTTGTAAATCTCTGCACTGCCAAATAATATTTGCTGATTCGCCTGGGGCCAACTTTTTCTGGGCAATATGGAAAACATGGAGTTGAGCTGGAAACAGAGTCCCACTAGACCTGACTAATTGCGCAGTTTGTTACCATGTTTCAGTCTGTACTCAATTTCTCAAGTTTAGGAAATGTAAAGCAGGGAGGGGATTTAATAAGTGCTAAGCAATTTTTTAAATCTCATTAGCTCTTTTTTGTAACTTTTAAACCATTTCTCCCCCTGTAATTGGACTTTCTGGCTGCCTGCTTGTTTACAAATAAAAGGGTCTCAAGGCAGTAAGTGCAGTAATGGAGCTGGGTATTATTGAAGGCAGTGGTGGAAAGGAACTAACATTTACTTACAGTTTTTCTCAATCGATTTGGCACATTTACTGAAATAAACTTACAATTGTCAAAACTCTATCAATCACCACACCACGTGTTACATTTAGCACACCTCTCTATGTGACCTGCAAAAGGTGATTACACAATCAAAAGAATTAACTCATGTTCAAATGTAAACAAATCCATCAATGAATAAATCATTGTCATCAAAACAAAAAGGTTCCTTATCATTGCCTAGACCAAGGCAGTCAAAATGCAAAGACATCTTGTCAAATGACATTTTACTCTGAAAGTGATAGTTACCCACCATGTAATATTGTCCAATTGCATTGTATACTTGGGCAGCTGAATAGTATTGCTGTTAGCCATGGCAAACACTATATACTTTCAGCAAAACATTAATTTCTCATTGTGTGTACACACCAGCCAACCGCAAATACATAAAGAAAGCTTGTACAGAAAAAAAAGATATACAACAGCAAAATTATCAGGAACTACTATACAATATGTACATGGAAGAAAACACAGGCTGACCAGCCTCTGTCATACTTAGGCCATGGTTGATTATTACGTCTATATTGTTGCCCGTATCTCATTTGATGTTTCTCTGTGCCTTTGCCTTCCTCTGGCTCATCCTTGTCCTCTGTGTCCCCCTCTCCCTCTTCCTCATCCCCTCACCACACCACCCCCTCTCTTACGCCCCTTCCTCTTGCACGGGCAGGCTCTTGCCCGTCTGTCTCCTGCATGCTCCATATTCCACAGCTGTAAAATTCCGTCTTACCCTTGCAGTGTTTGAGAACTGATTGATTATGAGTTTCACCCATCAGCTAAATTGGACAGAATTTGCAATTTGCTCAAAATTTTGAAGAAATTGTATTGTTCCCCATCTAGCCTTAGTCTATCCATCTGACAACTCTTACAACAATACCACATAACTATTACTTATCTAATATATGTGTGACAGCTTATTGTGATTGTGGTTGTGTTGTTGGTTGCTCTATTTAGCGCAGGGATTTACACAATGAACATGTGTATACTTGCATTTGAGAGTAATATGATTCAATAACAAATGAATGCAAATCATTTTGGCAATTGTAAATGACTAGTCATGTGAACAACTGACATAATGTTCATATTAATAGTCATATAGTTTAATAAAGTTTAGTAGTCATTTCGACAATTGTGCCAAAGCGATTGAGAAAAACTGTAAGTACTTTCTGTAACTGCAATTAGGAGGTATTTGTACTCTACTTCAGTACTTTCATTGAATGCTACTTTATACAGCTATAGTTACTAATTACTTTTCATATAAAGAGTTTACATAAAAACATAAAATGCTACATTACATGTCATTTAGCAGACGCTTTTATCCAAGCAATTTACAATTGCTATATGTCAGAGGTCGCACAACTCTGGAGCAACTAGGAGTTAAGTGTCTTGCTCAGGGACACATTTGTTGATGTATCACAGTGGGAATCAAACCCAGCTCTCCCCCACCAAAGGCATGTGTCATATCCACTGCGCCATCACCACACATTCAGAGTAGCCCAAACTGAACAGCAGTGTATTGTCACGTTTCAGATGTCTGTGAGTTGAGAAAATTGATGAAAAGTCTCTGTACATGTGACTATATGTGACAGGTGTATTAGACTTAAGCACATTTTGAATGGAAATGAGAAAACTCGCTTATGTCGTTAGCAGTCTAATACTGTCATTTATAATAAAAATATCACAGAGGACATTTATCAGCAGAATAGGTACTTTTACATTAGATACTTGAAGAACATTTTGCTGACTTAGCAGGTTTTGAATGCAGGACCTTTACTTTACTTTTACAGAGTTTTTTCTTCCACCTCTGACTGGAGTTTTTTTTTTTATCACAAGCATTGTTGCAAAGCTCCCCCTTCACACAAACATCACACACTCGCTGCTGCGATACACCCCTCCACTCCCTTCACCCCGACCTCTGGAATCTCAAGCCCTCAGAGGAAGGGGAGGGGGGGCAGACATGGACAGACGTGCAGTGAAACCCAACTGGATGACCCGTTTATTTTGTTAGCTGTGTGTGCTGGTGTGAGGATTTTTTTTTCAGGAAGAGTGTTTGTCTGCGGGGGTGAAATGTGGCTCTCGTCTTATCACAGGTCTTGACTTGACTATCCACATAATCTGTGGATATTGAATTGAGGATTACAGAGGATTTGTTCCGAGCAGAGTGAGCCTCAGCTGAAGTTGTAGATTTAGTTTGTTGGTCTGGAGCCCCTCAGATAGAGAAGACATAGCCTGTGTTAGAGTAAAGTCTCTTCCTACATCTGTGCACTGTGATGCCATAGCAGTAAAACCTCCATGCCTAAAACAGCTTGAAGAGAGAGAAAGAGTTAGATTTGCGTTCTAAATTAAGTGAAGGGGGCGGGGGATTTAAAGAAAAGAAACAGGGGGTGTTTCTTGCCCCTCTCTCTCCCCTTTTTTTTCTCTCCCTGCTGGTCTCCTTGGTCACACACATGCACACATCCTCACACGCACACAAACACTGACGAAGGCTCAGTCCTGCTATGGCCACCACCACCACCGAGGAGAGCTCTCCTGTCCCGGCGACCATAGCACCCCAGCAGCCTGACTTGGAAACTAGCGTAGAACCCGGCTCAGCATCAAAGCCTGAGCCCAGCGAGGCCCAACGTGACGGGGAAGAAAAAGAGGATGAGGAAGAGGAGGAAGGTGCAAGCTCTGTGCAAGGGCAGGAGAATGCAAGAGGGAAGAGTCTGGACCCGGAGTGGGTGGAGGAGAGGTTCAGGATCGACAGGAAGAAGCTGGAGAACATGTTGTATGGTGAGTGACCTGAGATGTCAGACTGTCAATGCCATGCACCTGGACTCCATGGTTTTCCACTGACATTGTTATCAACTTCATTCTCACATTCCTCTATGAGCTGCTTTTTCTGATGCCTATCATGGCCTCCCTGTGTGCTATTCCTCACAGTTATCTACCTGACCCTGTGTGTCTGTCAGGACCTTCAGCTGGCTGTGTCCTGGTTGTCACCATCAGTATAACTGCCATCCGCTTAACTCCTGTCGCTGCATCATCGTGATTTATGACCTGCAATGGCTTATGCATTTAGAAGTATTTTTTTTGCTATTATCATTCCTGTTGGTGAAGCAGAGGTAACTGCCTCTGTTACTTATCGCTGCTTGGCAGGTTTATGACAAATGCCTCCCCTGTGTTCCTGAGGAAACTCTTTCTGTTTGTGCTACTGCTGCAGATAGAGGCCTATGTTTGTCTGTTTGTCCTCACGCAGACTCTTGATGGGAAAGCTGGAGTGAATTCAGCTCCGATAACTGTGGGCTGTTTTAATGTGTGTGCATGTGGGACTTTGCTTTTGTGGCTGTTTAAGCAACGTCAGTCAGGCAGTAGATACTGTATCTCGTCCCTTTAGGTGATAACCTGTCAGACTGCACTCCGATAGGCTGAGGAGCAATCTCTTCTTTTTATTTTTTTTACACATTCCTTCTTGATCTTGCAGTTGTTATTTCATTTCTTGGTCAAGTGGGAGGTCTTTGCGTCAGCAAATGCCATTGATGTGATTAGCTGTCTCTAGGCTAATTTGTGGTTGCCCCCAACCACCACCTTCTCCCTCCACCCCACACTGTTCTCTTGCCATTCCTCAGCTCTGGCCAACGTAACCCATAGTGATAAGGGGGGGGGGGGTTTCCAGGGCCTCCCCCCCGCCCCGTACCCTGTAAATGTCACCGTGGAGCGATGGCCTTTTAAAATTGTTTATGTTCCCAGCAACCTCTTGTTCCAGTCGCTTAGCAAATTGCAGTCAAGTCAACATTTAAATGTTGACTTGACACACATGCTTGATATTGAACACTTGTGTTGTAAACAGAGGAATGTTGTGCTGCGGACCAACACAACAAGACAAATCCCACTGCAGGAATATTGAAATGTGTGTTTATCTTTATCTTTCCTTTTTGATGTTTGATTGCTATGTGTCTTTCAGCTCCAAAGCATGGAGATGGTGAGACAGGAGAGGAGTTTTTTGAGAGAGTAAGTCAACATCGGGAAACATTTTATTCATAAACCAAAATAAAATGTAGCTGCTCTCCTCAGTGCATAAAGCCTCCTGGTTAATGTAGCTTACAAATCAGTGAGTGCATCTCTGCCTTCATTTTAACATTTGTTCCACACTCTGCATCCAGTGATTACAGGTTTTATGAAGGAGATAATTGCAGTCTTTGAAATGCAAATGAGGCATTGTATTCTTAGGTCGACGAGATCTGCTGTGTGTGTGTCTGGATGCGTTTATGTGTGTGTTTTGATTGTATGTGCTGTGATTTGTGGCATACAATGAAAGCTCCGGGTTTTTCCGCACCCTCTCCTATTGTTTGTGCTTCCAAAGGTGATGAGAGAAACTGACACTCAGGTGAAATGGCCATCCAAGCTGAAGATTGGAGCCAAGTCAAAGAAAGGTGACAAATTCTTGATATTTTCAGTCACACCTCATCAGTGCTCTGCTCTGTGTTTCATCACCTTCCTGTTTTCTATGTTCTATGTTTACTGTGACATACTCAACTGTGTAGAACTTAAACTGAACTCTTATTTCCATCTAGATCCACATGTGAAGGTGGAAGGGAAGAGGGCCAATGTTTTGGAAGCCAAAAAGCAGATACTAGAAGTTCTGGAAACCAGGGTAAGAGCTGTGGCGTTTGATTTTCACAATTTGATGATGTGCTTTTACATGTGCTCTACTTTTCTCCTGCTTCCTTATATAAGAAGTTGATTTTGAAAATATTTTTGCTATAAAATTTAAGTTGTAGGAGGGTGAGACTTTGCAGCTGCGGCGTGCATACTGGCCGGATCTTTTTCATGTTGAATCTGCCCCCATGGACTTCTGAAGGCGACTAAGTACTAAAGAAGTAATGTGCACAAATGACATGGCTGTTTATATAAAATCCAGGTCAACAAGGTGACTCTAAAGTTGGACGTGGCCTACACAGAGCACTCTCACGTGATCGGGAAAGGTGGCGGAAACATCAAAAAGGTGATGGAGGTCACATCTTGTCACATCCATTTCCCCGACTCCAACCGACACAACGGTACAGGGGAGAAAAGCAACCAGGTAACAATCTTTAATGCAGCATTTTCACAAGCCACTAACTGCAGCTTTGAAGGAAATTCATTTAAATATTCATTTGTTTTTTAAACATTGACCAGGTCTCCATCGCTGGACCCATAGAAGGAGTGGAGGAAGCCAAGAGGATGATAAGAGTGAGTGGTCCATGTACAGTCTCAACAGAGAAGACCCAGGATAGATTTTTTATTTGTCTCAAAACTTAATTTCTTCACTCCTGCCAAGACACAGCGATCAATAGAATGATTAATAGAATGGCTGGCAGGAAGAAGACAGGTAGATTTGTCAAAAAGCCACACTCTGTCTCACATCTCTTTATTTCCCCCCTTCTCTCTGTGCCTCCTCTTCATCACACTCTATCCATCCAATCTTCCTCGTCTAAGGACCTGCAGCCATTGTCTTTGACCTTTGACCTCCCAGTCAGCCTGGTGCCCCAGCCTCTGCCAGATGCAGGCTCCCCACTCATCCAGCAGGTAGTGCAGACTTTCGGGGTCAGTGTGAGCTTCAGGGCCTTGCCACCTCATCCTCAGGCACAACCCAACTTCTATGAAAGCTGCTGCACCGTCTGGGGCCTGCAGGGAAACACAGCTGCTGTAAAGGTTAGTGTCGAGCAAAATACGAAACCTAGTTTACAGTTTATACACATTACAAATAAGGTTTAATTCATGTTTAATATCATTTTGTGTATTTATACATCATCACCTGGCAGAAGGCGACCTGCATCCTGATGGAGCTGCTGCTGGGGTCAGAGGTCACAGGCGGTATAGTGAGCAGCCAGATGGATGTCACCTCCCAGCAGCATCTCTTCCTGTTGGGGCAGAACGGAGCTCACTTCCTGAGCGTCATGCACCAGACCCAGACCCAGATCATCCTACCAGACCTCAGTTCTCCTCAGGGCCCTCCGTCACTGCTCATCCAGGGCAGCGCTGACGGAGTGTGTCTGGCTCGGCAGCAGCTCATGGTACAGTGAGCTGTTTCGTTTTTGTTAGGGTAGACGTGTTGTAAAGAACAATCCTAAGAGGTGGCGAGTGCATTTGTTTGTTTAGTTTTGTTATGCTTGCGTATGTCAAAATGTATTTTTCATCCTTGTTTCTTGTGTTTTCTTTATCTGCTGTTATTTAACATTCGGCGTGGCATATGTGTCTTTGTGTGCGCACCTAGGACTGTCTGCCTGTGTGTTTGATGTTTGACATGCGTGAAGATGGGGAGGCAGATCCTTGTAAACTGGCACAGATGATGCAAAACCTCGGAGTCTTCATTAGTGTCAAGCCCAAAGTAAAACAGACCAGCAAGGTACAACTTTATCAATGTAGCTTGGCTGCTTTGTTCTTGTTAGAATCACCCCACCATCTACAATAACAATGGTAATTTTGTTGTTTTGTTGCCTGCTCGGCTCATCTTTTTAAATTCACTTTAAATCTAGGACTACGCTATAGAGCTTGTGGTTGCTTATTTTCATTCGCACCAGATTAAATAAGAAATGTCTATTGAATGTTCACTTTGATTTTGGATGCAAAACATCTCTCCCCTGTAGTCTCACATGTTGTGTTGGGTTGAATTCTGATGTAAAACTCTGCATTGGTGTATGTGTATCAGTCAGTGGTGGTGAAAGGTCTGGAAAGAAACATCTCCTGTCTTTATGAGGCCCGCCGTTTGCTCCTCGGGTTAGATTCCTGTGAGACTGCCAAGGTAACCGTGATGACCCCTGACCCCGTGTTAGCCGGCAGCGGGCTGACCAACTATTGGCTCAACATGTTGCTGCAGCAGCTTCGTCTCTCTGAGCAGGGTGAGCAGACACACATATATGTATCTCTGTAGGTGTGTTTCCATCCAAATGCCATGGAAATTGGAAAGCCACTGTGTTAAAAAAGTGCAACATAATTATATATTTTGAATTCTGTAATCATAACATGTTTTGTGCAGTCTCTGTAAAAACGATTTCTAAATCCAAATATATATGATTTGACCTCTTAAGTGTTCCCCCCCATTTCTGGGGTTTCTATTCAGGCTGTGTTTTATGCGCCCATTCAATTTATGCCATGGATGGAAACTTATGTCTTGTGTTTTACCTTGTGTCTTTTTTATGTTTCCCTGTTTTATTCAGTAGTACAAAGTTGTTCATGTTCCCTATTGTTGATCAGGCTCTGTGCTAGCTCCCGAGCAGCTGACTGGTACTAAGCCCCGCCCCTCACCTCCACCAGGTCTCAGCACTCACACTGATGAGGGGAGGACAGGACTGAAGGGAACAGACAGCCGGCCACTGGAGAAGGTTTGTTACTGTTTCTAGTCAAACTGTTCATATAGTCTGCTATCAGTACAAAACAACCCCTTCCTGGTAGAAACACCTCACTAGAAATTAACACAAAGCACCAAATTATCTCCTCTCCTTCAGATCCTAGAAAATGAGGACCAGTCTGGCCAATCGGAGGATGAGAGCTCTAAGGTCGGGGTGATGTCATCATCTGAGGTGTGTGATGCAGTCAGCAGCATCAGCAGGGTGGGATTGATGGGACGGAGAGGGAGTTTCCAGGGTCCTGAAATTACCAAGGTGTTCGTCCAGGGCAGACGCCATTCAACAGGGCAGGCGCTAACTTACAGGTGAGCATTCACTGATAAAAACACTTGTTTTCGTCACTTGTGAGGTCATTGTGTTGGCCTACATTCATTTCCTGATGACTTAGTGTTAACCTCAGTGTAATCTAAACCAAGTAACCTAAAAATAAATTTGATCTTGTGGGGACGAAAGTATTAGTCCCATATTTTTGCCGCCTACAGCGTGGTTAATACACACACACGTACACCTGCATGCGCCAGATCAGTCGAGAGAATACAAATCTTGCAGAAACAGAAAACCCAGTTAGAGAAACCTTGTTGACCACATCTATATTTTCCTTTTCGCTGAGTCTCTGTGTCCTTTTGTGGTTCTCTGGATAACATTTTTTGCTGTGCAGTTTTTATGGAGCAGCGCTCCCTTAATAAAATCCATAATTATATAACTTCATGACACTGTCTTTAAAACCCTGCTATAGTATTGCTGCTGTTGCTCTAGGGAAAGGACGTGTTGATAAGCTCTCAAAGGTTTAAAAGAGCATCACAGTTTAACATAGCCTTGTGTGTGTGTGTGTGTGTGTGTGTGTGTGTGTGTGTGTGCGTGCATACATGTGTGTGTGTGTATGTGTGTGTGTGTGTGTCTCCTGAATGTGCCAGATTGCTGAATGCAGAGACTGAGGGAGGGAGGAGTGAGCAGAGGAACAGCCTGAGGAGAGATGTGACGCTGGCTCAGGATGTTCGCGCTGACTCATCCCAGGCTGAGGTGAGGAAAATCAGGAATTGCAGGTCTCTTTTTTTTCTTCACAAAATGATGCACTGCATCTAATATACAACCTTATTTGGTTATAACTAAATCTCAGTGGAAAGACAATCAAGAAGCCTTTTTGAACCCCTGAGAGACTTTTGACGGTGAAGGTGTGTTTTCAGAGAGAATGACTTGTAGAGGAGGAGGGTGTATGAGAGAGAAAGAGACAGAGGAGAAAAGATTTAACGCCTTCAACTTTTTTTACATCAAACTGTAGAACAACAGGAACATTGTACGTATTCATGATGTTATGTAACCTATTGATTTGCACATTCCTGATCCCAATTGATTTTGAGAATCAATTTTTGTTTCGCTTGCTACCCTGCTTATTTGTCATCTCTCACTCTCAAAGCGGAGGATTAACAAGTTTACCGCCACAGCAGCAGGAAGTATTAAGCCCCCCCCTGCCTGTGCTCAGTAACCAGAGAAAAAATAATTCAGTTTCATGCAATATTTACCCCCTCTATTTCCTGTTTGTGCGTTGAAGGAGTATGACTATGAGAGGAAGAAACTACTGGCAAACAGAGGTTAGTGCTCCTAAATGTTTAATATTTCTTTCTTTCCTTTCTTACTGTGGTTTCAAGAGCTCTGCACAGGCTTCTGCAGCAACAATTAGGCATTACTAACCAAGCATTTCTTTTCTTTATTGATCTATAGTTGCTGTATGCTGCAGATAGATATATTAAAAACACATTTTGCAGGGAGATTTGGCTCAAACATTCTTACTGTATATTGTTGTTTTGCTTGTTAAACAGCCACCTATATACAACCAAGCTGTTTTAGTTCATAAGTTGAACTGAAAAGTTTCAGTTATATTGTTGAGAAACATGATTTAATGTCATGTGATTATCCAGAATGAAGGTGCCTATTTAGTTTATTCAGAAATGTTATGGAGGGTACACATTAATATCCCCGGGCAGAGGCAGGCTTTACATAGAGGGGGCCCATTTCACTGCCAAGACAACTGATGAAGGGGACCCTGGTTATGGGCTGCACTGTGCCAAATTTATAATAGAGTAGAGTATGTGTACACAAACTCACACACACACACACACACACACACACACACACACACACACACACACACACACACACACATCCGCACACACACACACACACACACACACACACATACACACCGCGCACGCACGCACACACACACACACACACACACACACACACACACACACACACACACACACACACACACACACACACACACACACACACACACACACACACAGGAAACAGTACCTCATCCATCATGTAGAATGAAAGATACTGGGAAGATCTGCAGCCAAATGGTACTAAATTCCCTCAGTGTTGCTTTATGGGATTATGAATTAGCAGTCTGAATGGGCCATCTGCCTCACAGTCATTAAGACACCCATATGCCAGTATATGAATGGGACATTTACTCACAAACACACACTCAAGTAACAACCCACCAGTTATAATTGGTCCCATTGATATCGCACTCTTTGGAGTGCTGCTACAGTTTTTTATCACACATTTACATATGGATCCTGTTCTACTGCCAGAAGAGGCCCAGTGTCACTTGTTTGTCATTTGAGATAGCCTGTCTCAGTCTCAGCAATTTGAGTTTCATTAAGTATGCCACATGCTGGCAAGGAGAGGCACTGTTCGTGATTCATTATTCAACACCTGAACCCAGCTTGTCCAATTCAGACTATCAGAGGAGACGTGGACAACCTGCAATGCATTTTCATGATGGGTGGACTGAGGCTATATGCATTGTTGTGTGCTTCAAAAAGTATCCATGTGAATTCTAATTTATTTTTACGCAGCTTGTAAGCACAGCTTTCTGAAAATGTGTGCTCATTCAAATATGTCTCCTAAAAGCTGCTATAATCCATATTTCTATGTTACAATCAAATGAGTATGTGTAATGTGAAAGGTGACGCTAGTAGTGACAAACCCACAGATAATTATTACTCAAATCTGCAGTTTCCATCAAAACCAAGGAGCAGTTAAGCATCTTTTAGCTAATTTTGTTTTTGTAACTTTAATATTTTAGTTCACTCTCAACTCTCAACTGTTGTTTACAGACTCAACAGGCAGCTGTTTTAGCTAAATGCTCTTTTAAACCCACAGTTAGTGACTAACTGGCGAATTTAGCAGCTAACAAGATAGATCTTTCTTTCAGGAGCAGCAAAACAGCTGAAAGAAGACTAAATATTAGATTTACATTTTCAGAGTGGCCAGAAACATGACTCTAAAATGAATATTAATATCACTCCTGATGTCTGAGTGTGTAAATCAGCTTATGGTGATGAGCTTGAGTCAGCTGTTCTCAAGTAGCAAAAACAAATCTGTTAATTCAGGTTTCAAGTATTTATTTTCCTTCTGTGTGTGTTTGTATTTATTATGTCAGCCATGCAGAGGAAGCCTGTGGTCACAGAGGTCCAGAAGCCCACAGACACATGGAGTGGCCTCGGCTTCTCCAAGTCCATGCCAGCCGAGGCGGTCAAGGAGCTCCGCAACATCAGCCGACGCAGCTACAAACCCTACCTGAGCATCTGCAATAACCAGCAACAGGTACAAATGAGCTAACCTAATGTCTGGTTTAACAAACTCAAATAAAAAGGACTTCCAACTTAGCATGGTTCATTTTGATTGTTAATTGAGACTTCTATACTTTTGCTGAACTTGCTAAATTCTTTTGAGCAGCCAAAGCAGTTTTTTTGTTGCAGTGCAGTAAAACAAGCACCCCTATTGCCCTCTAATACAGCCTCATTTATTGGTGTTGCTCTCTAACAGTTTAGAGCATTTATCACACTGTGGGGCAAGCACTGCCAATTTCTATGCTCAATTACCTGGAGTCTGATACCATCGCCTCAGTCAACACAGCCACTCCTTAGCAGCCTGTTTTTCCGGCTCTTTAAAAGCCTCCTGAACGGTTGCTCTCCGACTGCTCTGTAGCCAGTGATGTAGATGCAGACTCACTTAGGCTAATAAGGGCAAGAGGAATTCCTCCAATAAGTTCAATTATCTCTCAGAGACTCAGGCAGCTGGGAGGAAGCATGCACTAGGCCCACCACATTGATAATTTCCAGTGAGAGAGTGCTACTATCACTTGTCAGCCAACATGGGCACATGAGCTTCCTGACTAAACCTGTGGATGATGTCTTATGTTCACTGAAACCCTCTCACACAAGAGAATATGTGATCACTTGTAACCATTTGTCTTATGACCTCTAGCACTGACTAAGAGAAGAGAGATGAAAGAAGGGGATCGTGACAGACGTACAATGTGCTGCTGTGAAATGTTCACAGATGAAAGAAACACTTGTTCATATTTATTGCCGTTAACATTTCTGTCTCCTTCTAGACATGGGCTGCTCAGATGGGAAAGGTGTGTAATGGGAGCAACTGTGAGAACTGGAGGGACAGACGTGGATCCACATCTTCATGCCTGCCTGTCTCTTCCTCCTCCTCTTCCTCCACCTCTTCCCCCTCCTCACCCCCGTCTACTTTCGCGTCATCCACCTCCTCCTTCCCTGCATTTGCGTCCTCAATGAACAGAAGCAGAAGTGACAAACCCTGTAAGTTTGACATATGTGTGTTTTTAAGCACGACGAAACAGTCCCTGCGTTACCAATACCCATACTAGCATACGATTTAGTATGCCAGAAAAAGGATAGCATGTCAAATGCAGTATGCCAAAAAATTACCAGGATGTCCTACTGCATTTGGTCAGATTTTTTGCAGTATGCAAGCCAGCCTGCTTTTCTGGGTATTCTGACCCACACTCCTTCAAAGGGTCAAAGTTCATGGCGCAAAGTTATGAAGAAGCAGTATGTTCCAATTGTATGCAGCCTTCTGCATGCAACAGTACATACTAATTGTAAAAAGAAAAAGTATGCGATTTGGAACACAGCGTGTCCCTTTCTCTCTGACACCGTTAACCTTTCCCTCTGGACTTTGACCTGGGATGTGTAGCGGAGAGCTTCCCGAGCAGCAGCAGCTACTTTGAAAGCGTGTGCTCATCGAGGAGGGCGTCAACCTGCAGTCAGAGGAGCCCCTCCCCCCAAATGATGGATGACCTGCCTGAGCTGCTCAGCCAACTTGGCCTAATCAAATACATCGATGTGTTTGAACAACAAGAGGTAAAGTTCTGTAGAGACCAAATTAATTTTCTCTGAGGCAAACATTTTTTATCATCACTTACACATGCAACACGCTGTGTGGGGGAACTTGCCTCAGAGCCTGAAACACAGATGTACACGAACAAGCACGCACTCACTTTCCCCCAGGAAAATTTGTTATGCATCATGAATGAGCATTATGATGCAACTGTTATCTGTGCTTATCCAGATTGACTACCAGACATTCCTCACTCTGTCTGATGAAGATCTGAAGGAAGTGGGCATCTCCACCTTTGGAGCCAGACGCAAGATGTTATTGGCAATCTCGGGTAAGAATCTGATGTCCCAGCTTGGATTCAGATCTGCTTCTCCATCTGTTAACGAGGTCGGAGGCGCCCGTCCCCTCTCGTGAAATTGATTAAGTAATTTGTCTTCCTATCCAGACCTGAACAAGAACAAGAGGAGGCTCTCAGATACTCCCGCAGTGAAGCCTGGCTACCTGGAAGGTGGTGCTAGTGGTCGACTACCACGAATCATGGATCTAGAAGTTGCTGCTCAGAGTAATCGCTGGTGAGAGGAGATGCCCACCAGGTCTGAGCTCCATTTGACCGACGTGGAGCTATTCAGCCTCTAAAAAAGTATGCAGTGATGCTGTTGCCAGTGCAGAGGTCAAATCTGCTTGTTATTCACCATAAATGGATAAGCATGAAATTGCCTGACAAGCAGCAAACATTATGTAAACATTTTAGTCCAGTGCCTTAATCTACAGCCATACCCCAAAGTGTTTTATACAAAATCAAGACAAGGAGGTCTTCCCTTCCAAACCTCTGATTCTACAAGAAACAAACTGTATGAAACACAAATAAAACATGTGACCACATGTGACATGTTGATCCTTTGTGGTGTCTTTTATCATCATGAAGTGCCTTTCTTATGCAAACTATAATGCTATGTTTTGTGTTTAAGTCCATGTTAACCACTACATTTATGCAATTGTAAATAGATATTTCCAAAAATAAATGACATTGTACTATGATAGTGACAATAAATAAAATGTTGCTGTTAAGGTTTATTAAGGTTTATTGAGAGACTGTATTTTATTTGGGCCTTTTATGCTTTCATTCATTTCATTGTCATTGAGTTGAAAGGAAATGAGGAGAGAGAGAGAGAGAGAGAGAGAGAGAGAGAGAGAGAGAGAGAGAGAGAAAAGGTGGTGTCTGGTGACTGAGGAGGAGAAAGCCAAAGAAGAAATGTTGAATTACAAAAACAATACCAGGGGTAGTATTGCAATTATATAACTATATGCACTTTAAACCCCTAAGCCACCAGGGCAGCCCTCAGAGGAGTATTTTTGATTCAGAAGCACATGTAAACCAGCTGTAGTGTGAACTGGTCCTCTACTCAAAGCCAGGATCAGACCACCAGAGGGCACTGGTGTCCCACACTGTGCTTATAAATTCAAGTCACATTTGTGTTGGACTTGTTTCAGGAAGAAACGCAGTGACAACAGCATTAGAGCTCCTGGTGGACAAGGTGGAGTAGCAACAATCAGATTAGGAAAAAATGAATTAGAAAACCCAAATAGGTAAATGCATTTATTGGTGTGAGGGTAATGTGACACTCCTTTTAATGTGGTTTGGTCTCGCCTGACTGCTCACCTAAAAGTTCCAATTTAATTTATCACTGTTGCCAGGAGTGAAGCCACTGGAACCGCATATGAGTTGTTTCCTGTTTAATTTATTTAGCAGGAAGGCTACACCCAGCAATTTAGTGATTTCAGAGGGACCTCGCTGGCAGAGTATTAACGAGAACGGTATCATCTCGCTCTAAATTTGCTAATTTGGAATAGTGTTGTTGGTTACCACACTGAAGCGAATGATCCAAGAGACCTCCACCGGGGGGCATGTGGGGGTCTGTTCAGATGCTCACCAAGCTGGCTGGTGCAGCAGCAACCGAGCATGAAAGCGAGCGTGAGTGGAAGTGGTGGGCTGTGACAGATTAGGGAGAGATGATCCCTACTTATTACAATGTCTCTGCCAATTACATGTGCAGGCTTAAGACCAGTGATCCTCAAATCTGGTCCTCGGGCCCTGGAGCACTGCTGAATTTCTTTCCTGTCAGGTAGCTAATTGCACTCCCCTGTGGTTGCGGGTCTAAATCGGTCCTTGATCACAAAGATAGAATGAAAACAACCTGAAATAACCAGCAGCAGTACTCTGGACCCTGAGGACTTTGGAGAGCCACTTGGACTTTTCACCTGCTAAAGTGGCAATCATGGCACATGGACGAGTTATATGGTAGGCACGCAAAATTAAACTGTGTCTGGTCTTTTTTATTTAAGTGGTCTAAAGTTATCAATATTAAGAACATGCAGTATAAGTTAAAACTTTATATTATAGGAGATTTGAGTGAGGATATTTTCATAATAATGGATCAAATTACTTATATTGACGAACCCACAGTTAATTTTCTCCACACTCTGCAGTTCTTCTCAGCTTTAAGGAGTGTTTCAGTATCTTTCAGTTTATTGTTTTTGTTCTTATATTGAAGCTCACACTGTTCTGCGCCTCCCTGTGTGCATTCCCAAAGACAAACATCCTTCTAATAGCGCTCTAATAATTAAGAGCAAAAAACAGCATCTCACATTAAATAGCAACCTGTATCGAGCTGCTCCATTTTATCCCCAAAAGGCCCACCAATTGCGTAACCCCCCATGGTGACCCTGGGCCGATGGGAGGATTCTCCTGACAGGGAAGCCACCTGTGGATAATAAAACAGCCGCCAATGAAACAGAGGAACAGAGTGCCCTGAGGATAAAACACAACCACGCATCTCCCTTACTGAGATGAAGATGAAACTCACTCCAGGAGAGTGAGTGGGAGAGCGGAGGGAAATAGAAACAATAATGAGAGTGTGTGTGTGTGTGTGTGTGTTTGTGTGTGTGGTGACAATGAGGGTTTTAAGTGAGCGCTGGTGTCTCATAGATCTGATATATCATGTAAATCAATGCATATGCAGATATCTGTTTATAGAGATTATATAGGCTATGTTCGTACATCATTTATTTTCCAAAAAAGAAAGGAAAAAGACAGGAGAAAACACTTGTAACATACTGCTAACTCTCGCAGATGCAGCTTCACTGAAAGGAAAACTGGAAGTCGGGCCCAGAATTCATGCAAGGTAAGCATTAAGGTGGATACAATGCAGGAAAAATGCAGCAGACTGCATGTGATGAAAGATGAACGAATGAGACATTTTCTTGACAGCTTTTGTCATGTAGCCTGATGACAGAAGACGCTGCACTAGCCAAGCTCCCAGAATTGGGTGATTGTACCCTGCACAGCTTCTGGCATAATTTGATGCACAGTTAAGCCCATTGTCTATTGTATCTGACAGACTGTGTTGTGAACTGCTGAATAGGCTGTTTCAAGCCAGAAGATTCAGTCGTGTTTTAGCCTCCGAATGTTGGTACAATGTGTTTTTAAAGTGCCGAGTGGGCTCTTTCAAGGCAGTGGGGTCAGCTGTCCCATTAGCCAGCGATATTACAATAACACTCATTAAGCTTTTATGTTCTTTTGGGCACTGCATGGCCTTGTGATTCTCCTCTCTCCAAGGCAAGTGATTTCTTTTTTTTGCTGTTACCATTTATGTCTGTTTCCAACAGGAGAGGCTGCTTTCTCAAGGTTGGAAAGGTCAGAATTGATGGAGGGCTTTGATTGTTCTACTGCAGAGAAGCCTGCGCTTCAGAGAAAATAAAACCAAAAAGCATGTGAAACTCATATAAATGGGTTTGTGGTTTCACAGTGAGGAAAGAGATGTGTTTTTATTTCATCATGATTCGGTAAAATAAGATGAAATGCGATCGAGGCTTGTGCCAAAAATGGTATAGCAGGAGAACAAGAGACACATGGACACAGACCTATAAGGTTCAAAAGACACCCAAAGTGCCACTTTACTTAAATTTTCAAAGTTACAAATAAAAATTCACTTAGTTGACATGGTGAGGATTTCAATTTTAAATCACGAACATATCCAGTGTTGGGAGGCAGAACAGAGCCTCTTCTCTGCTCGCCCGACTTCATGTGTCCTCCCAGCTCAGGAGCAGCTTCTTCCTCTAGTGTCTATGCACAGTCAAACAGCCTCAGAAGCCCTACTGATCAACTAGTACAAGAATAGCTGGCTGAAATGCCACAGATTTGGACTGTAGGCCTTGCAGTTCACTTTTCTACACTGCTATCGCTCTGCAATGCAACTTCCTACCTCCTGAGATTGGGAGAAGAACCAAAAAGACACTAGACAGCATCAACATAGCAACAAAGTATTGTAGCAGCCAAATAGGCATCACTTTCTGTTTGAGATGCATAGAGCTAGACCTGGCCAGGTTAATCTCTCTTTTACAGAAACACGATGAGAAACATGCAACAACGACGACAATACATCATTAATCTCATTGCTTCCTGGGCTTTCTGGGACATTCAAGATCAACGGTTAAATAATTTACAATCCTTCATGAAATAACAGAGAGAGAGAGAGAGAGAGAGATAGAGAGAGAGAGAGAGAGAGAGAGAGAGAGAGAGAGAGAGAGAGAGATCTCAGAGCCTGGGAACGTGTTGTGGAAACACCTTTGAACACTGGAAGGAGCCTGACGGTAGAACACAGAACATGAGATTGCAACCGCTGAAGTACAGGGAGGGTTTAATCCACAATCTGGCCTTCCTGAAGGAAACATATTTACATCCAATACATCAGCTAATGTATCTGGGCTCACAGACTAACCAGAGGCTCTGACATGGACATACAGAGATAGCAGAGAGAGGGACAGGATATAAGAGAAAGGGGAGATAGAGGAGTAATAGAGAAAATAGAGAAGCATGTCCGTGTTAGAAGAGGGTAAAGATTGCAGGTTTGGGGGAAGGTAGAGGCAGAAAGTGGACAGCTTGAGCAGAATTCAGGATCTTGACAGTTGTTGAAATCTAATAGGTTCTGTGTTTTCCATCTGAGGAAAAAGTGAAACACATGAAGAGGATGAGGTTCGGATGAGGTTCACTGAAGAGAGAGATATGGATAAGGGACAGGGAAAAACAGAGCAAGTTCAGGAGCCAAAAGATGGACTGCTTCCAAAGTAAGTGGAGGAGGAGACATTGGAATGGCTTCAGATCTGTGCTGAGTTAACGGAGTTTCCTGGTCGGCTGATGGCAGAATTAAATGGAGCGGAGCTACCACACGTAGCCAGTCTCGTCGTCCTTATCGTCTTCCTCGTCCTCATCGTCCTCGATGGCTCCTCGGGGGTGAATCCGGCCCCGTCTCTTCTTCTGCCGGCTCCGCCCGTTCTGTGAGGGCTCCTCCTCCTGGTCGTCAAGGAGAATGACGGCGCCGCCACTGCCAAAGTCCCCTGATGTCTCCTGGTCCTCATCTGTTGGGAGATGCACAAACACAGAGAGGCTCCATTGGTGTCTGCAAGCTCAGTTACATCAAGTTACACCTGCAAACATTTTAATGTTAAATGTTTTTTTGCACTCATGCTGCATATTGTATGTAGCTACAGTGCAAAACAGGAGTCATTATCTGAGCTGCTGCCTCCAGCATTTTGTGAAGTTGGGACCTTAAAATCCTTCTGAGTTCAGTTCAAAAACAGCCTAGTTACACCTGGGTACAAGTGTACTCTGGATGAGTGGCACTTACAGAGTTAAAATCTGTTTGCGGCCCTTGTGTTTAGGCTATTGAGCAGAGAGCTGCTGCATTGCTACCTGTTTGTTCTATGCAAAGCCGAATGGGAGAACTCCAGGCTGCTCCAGCCTGAGGCCACTCAGTCAGAGTTAGATGAGCTTGTTAGACCGCAGACAAAGGACTGCTGCTGTCAGAGTGTGTGTTTTTGTGTGTGTGTGTGTGTGTGTGTATGGGGTGGGGGGGCGCGCCGGAGAGACACCTCATCAATGTTGGAAGCTGCAATTACTGCCTTTGGACAAAACTAATCTGTGACTGTGAGTTGGCTGTTTGATTGGTAATCAGTATATCTGCCCGGATTCTTTCTCGCTAATTATTGTTATTTTTTACCACAATGAAATCCCTTGACCATTGATTTGCAGCAAAGTGCTTCTATTGGCTTTTTGACCATTCCCTTTGAATATCCACCGCTGGCTTGTTAACTATGGCTTTGACATATCAAGGCACTTAATTAGATATATATTCTTTGTCTGAAGGCATCTTCTGAGACGCCAACATCAGCCAGCATTATCAGCGTTTATTCTCCTCTAAAAGGTAACTCAGTCACTGCTACAAATTCATATTTATAGCAAATCTTTTGACACTACTCTCTGCTGAAAGGTGTGACGGATTTTCCTACTTGACTTGCGAGACGCTGTTGTTTTATCAAAGATACATGAGCAGAATATCAGAGGCAGATAGAATCAGACATATGACCGACAGTAAACCAGCCAGACTGGCTCCAGAGGCATGCCTAATATTATCGATTTCCAAACTCAAATCACTGATGCGTAGATACCGGTAAATATAAAGAGAGACAGGGAGAGATACTGAGCAAAGAAATAGCCCCAAGTTGGAATTGTGGTGCTGTTGGTGTTTCAGTGGTACATTGTGTTTTAAAAGGTACAGTAAGAGAAGCTCTGCAGTCTATCTGGCCTGAAATGAACGACATACAGCAGTCCACCTGGATCAAAGCATTAACTCTGAAAACACAACCAAAACCCTTGTTTAGCCATAAGTGAACATGTGGGTGTGTGCATGTGTGCATGTGTGTGTGTGTGTGTGTGTGTGTGTTGCGGTCTTACCGCAGTTAGGGTTGCCTTGTTTTCTGGAGCCAGCGATCTCGTTGCCATATTTGTCCACACACCAACACTGGCCGGTGCTGCTGTGACACTGGGTTGGTTTGAAGTAGCCCTCCTCGGTACAACGGGGAATATAAAAGCCTAAAGATGGAAAGGAAGGAGAGGAAGAAAGGAGGGGAAAATGTTAGAAAAAGAAAGTAAACAGCATTATGAAAAAAAGGGGGGGAGGGGGTGGAGAACATTAAACTGATAGAAATAGAGGGCAGAATCTGATCCCTCCTGCTGCCCAAAGTTCTTGTGTATTCACAGAGGGAGATGAACAATCAATTACTGTTGTGAAGGTTGCAGGACAACAACCATACATCCTGTTTAAGGGGAAGAAGTCACTTTCAATAACGCGCACACACGCACGCATGCACACACACACACACACACACACACACACACACACACACACACACACACACACACACACACACACACACACACACACACACACACACACACACACACACACACACACACACACACACACTTAGTTCTGTTACCTTTATTTGACCCAGCCCAAGCTCATTTTTCAAGCTGTTTTGTTGTGAGCTGGAACATGAATGATCTGCCCGGAGGCGACAGACGACGTGTACAAAATGTCAGAATGTGCATTATAGTGTGTGCGTACCGTATATTTAATATTACTGATTTAGTTTCTCTGCTTGAAACTATTGTAAAGAGATACAATTGTTCATGCTAGCTTTCACATTAAAGGTGGCCATGTTGTTTTCTCGGACAGGAGTATGTGACTGACAGCTGTCAATCATCCCAACTGACCTATGAGGCTCTTCCTTCGACTCTGGTTCTGGATCCTGCTCTTCTCAGCTTGGCAGGGCAGTCCTACAACCAGAGAAAATACATAATAGTTTAATTAACAGAGCTTGTTTTTCTACCAGCATAATTTCACTGAAACAGCTGCCTCTGTCTTACGAGCTATTCTTCTTACGCCACTCTAACATCTTATTGATTTCTTATATTGGTCACCCTTTCAGTCTTCTATGCATCCTCCTGAATTGCATCTGTCCTCACATCAACTATTGATTTCCAATCTCTGCCTGAATTTATTCCGTATCCTCCTCAATCCACCATCCACTTAAAAGAACAGTCTCAGTACAAAATGCTAGCCTGACAAGCCAGACCCACATCAAGATGTTGGGTCTGGGAACTCACCATTGGCAGGGCTCAATCTGAGGGGCGGGATAAACAGTTGTCTTTCAAATTCCCTCTGCACTCATAGCCAACCAGAACAAAGCTAGTTGATAGATTAAACTTTTGCCGTATCTGGTCGGCAAAACTCTGAACACATCTTCCTTTTTTAAGAATGACTTCAGTGCTTAACTCCAAGTCTTCCAGAGTCGCGGCCAAACCCGATTTTAAAGACCGCTGTTCGCCAGCAGCACGCGGAACCGTCGCAACTCTGCCGTCCTTATGTTAAGCCCACCCAACGACTCTATGCACGATGTGATTGGCCTGACCAGAATTTGGTTTTTCCAGCTTGCAAGCCAACGGAGAGTTGCTAGACTGACCCTGACTGCAAATTACATTTGCTGCTGCTGTCTAAATTTCTAGGCTAACAAAATGTACAATTTACAGAAAACTAGTACCATTAATCCTAATATTTATCTATTTTATTGGTTTTATTTTTACATTAATATTCAATTTTCATCCTTTTTCTTGTGTTCATTAGTCTCAAATTGTTTTTCTGTTTTGCATCTTGTTATTTTATTAACTGCATAACTGATTTGAATTGCACTAAACTGTATAAAAGGTGCTATACGAATTGGTACACTACACCAAGATAAAATCTACAGGTATGGTGGGGAATCGTTATTCAAGAGCCCAAAAGTAGAAGGAACATGAGAGATCAGATGATTTTTATCATATTATGTATAATAATTGATTGTAGATGAATGCAAAAATGTCTATATTGTGTCTGTATATATAATTTTTAATTGCATAGAAAACCTGGGCGTTAGGAAGTATGCTAATTCGGTGTTGAACCAGTAAGTCATCTGCAAAACAGGACGCTTCTAGGGCAGGGACGATTCGTCGACGTAGTCGACGTCATCGATTACATAAATGCGTTGACACAAATAATCTGCGTCGACGCGTCACTAAATAAAATAAATAAATAAAACTTGCGTGCAAATTAATTAATGTAATGCAGAACCACTGTTAGATACGCGGGTTCTAGGGACACCTGATCTGTAGCCCCGCCTTAGCTCTGAAGCTAGCCGAGCTCCTCCGCCTCATGCTCCGCCTACATGCAGTTTTTTGTCAGGTCGACGGTCCAGTGAGTGAGTCAGAGATAGCAGCACGAAAGGAAGAGTATGGCGAGTGGTGGCGACCCACAAGGGTTAGAGGACCCGCCGGCCTCTTTAAGATCGCAAGTTTGGGAAAACTTTGAGACTGTATGGCTGCAGCCTGGAGCCTCCCGTGTCATGTCCTCTCGCCTCATGCCGTCCCCGCCTCGAAAACTTCGGTCTTCAGGTCAGTTCCAGTAGTAGGCTACAGGCGAGAGAGTGGTGGATAAGACAAGGACTGTGTGTCGGCGTCGTTCAGCGGTTGTTGGGTATGTGAGTGGAAATACATCTAACATGCTAACGCATATCTGACACCATCACCCAGATGTGTCAATCACTGGAACGAGACAAAAAAACTGTCCAACTTCTCCTCCCTACAGTGCTTAACCAGCCTTTAGATACAAATAATTAAAGTTAAATTAAAGGAAAAAGAGCTTGGATGTTAAACAAGAGCATATTCATTATTTTACCCACTGTTAAAAAAAAACAAATACAGGTTAATATCTCATACACTACTCTTTTTGCACTTGCTCTGTTTACTTTAACTTTTTATTTTTGTATTCCTCCTGAAAGTGACTTTATTTTGTGGTTGGATTGATAGCCTACAGTGGCTTCAGGTTGCACTAAAAATTCATTTTACTTGAACAGTGCAGTGTTAAACAATTTATTTAAATAAATAGAGATTTGAACCTTATTGAAATTTATTTTGTGTAAATTATTAATAATTGAGCAATGGGAAAATAATCGCTCATTGAAAAATGAATCGTTAGATTAATCGAAAAATGAATTGTTAGATTAGTCGACTAAGTTAAAAAAGAATCGCTAGATTAATCGTTTAAAAAATAATCGGTTGGGACAGCCCTAGACAATTCCACCAAAAAGACACTAGTTTAATGTTTGTTTACAACCTTTCTGATCTTTTTACTTGTCACTAAGTCATCAGATCTCAGAAATGAAATTAGGTAGTAAAGTGTCTTCATAAATAATCAGAATGATGGGCAAAACTATGAAAATTAAATGACAAGTTAATAAAAGACTGATTTGCTTTTCATGTATGCATTGGTTTCTATTCACTTCAGTACTGACTGAATACCTGCTTGAGGTGAACATTTTATTACCTTTTTTTTAAGTTATCATAATGCGATAATTGATGTCCCCACCTTTAGCAACACCCGTATTTATCTATAAACTTCTTAATTTCCTTCCTGCCTTTGTCCTTTTGATTTCAACGTCAGTTTTTTATTGAACCCTCTCCCCCTCCTCACCCTCAGGTTTCTGAAAGCAGTAGCACCACTCGTTGTTAGACAGCTTTCCGTCCTTGAAGGAGTCACAGGAGTTGAAGAGGGGCTTCATGCACAGCTCATACTTGTCCAGGTAGATGGCACTCAGCTCTGATTGGTCCAGCAGGAGGTCAAAGTTCATGTCAAGCTTGTTGAACATCCAGCCCAGTGAGTCCTTACAGATGGGCAAGATGCTGGTGTCAAAGTCTAGAGGAGAAGGGAGACATAGAGGAAAAAATAGATAATGGCATTGTGGAACATTCTTGAAACTGCAGAACATCCAGGTCACCCACATTTTTTTTAAACCTTTTTCAAGTATCACATCTGAGATCTGAGTGTATCTGAGTGTATCTGAGTGTGTGCCATGGCAGAGCTGACATGTGTTCAGACATGTTGACATTACAGAGAACAGAGCAGGGTCGCTCGCTGTCAACTGCTGCCTTCATGAGGACTGAAAAGTGTGTCTGTTCAACAGGAAAGTGCTTCACACACACACACACACACACACACACACACACACACACACACACACACACACACACACACACACACACACACACACACACACACACACACACACACACACACACACAGAGACATATTGTGGGAGGATGTACTCACGTCCAGTGGTGGAGTCTAAGCTGTCAGAGGATTTGAGGTCTCTGTTGGCGTCGAGGTGGAGAACTCCGAACCATTCCTTTAGTCTTGCAGCCAGACTGTGGAGCTCTGTGTCGGTGCAGGCTACACACACACACACACACACACACACACACACACACACACACACACACACACACACACACACACACACACACACACACACACACACACACACACACACACACACACACACACACACACACACACACACACACACACAATAATGAGGAGAGGGGAAGCTGTCAATCTAATGCTGTCATCAGAGGAGAGAAAAACAATTATTGTCTTGCTCCTTATCAAACTTAAATTTTTCTGCTGTGTACTTTTCCTCTCTGTGTTCTTTCGTTTCCTTTTCTTCATCCAACTGTTCTTCTTGAGTAAATACAGTGGAGTGATAACACACACTGAACTGGTTGGCAGTTACCATAGGAACCCAATCTGACATACACACACGCAAATACAAATACAGTGGATTTTCCTCATCTGCTGTAATCTACATCTGTTCAACATTTAGTGTTTTTGTTCAGATGATTGATTTTATCCATGTGGGAAAACACACACACACACACATGGACCAAAAATGTAATCTTGCAGTGGCCACTTGTTTTTTATTCAAATACAAATTAATTTTAATAGAGAAGCCCTTGGCCCCCCAGGTCGTGTTCTTGGACGGGGTGAGAGGGGTGAGGAGGTTGGCGTCGGTGGATCTGAGCTTGCGGGTAGGAGTATGATAGTTCAGGAGGTCAGTGATGTAGTTGAAGGCTTGTAGTTTGTGGAGGTAGTAGTAGGTGAGAATTTTTAACCGGATTATGCACGATAAACTAAAAATAAAGTTGATCCAACACGGTCATGCAAGTTGATGCTACTCTCCATGCTACTGCTCAAAAAGAGCACAAACTGAACAATACAAATGATGATATGCCTAATTAAAAGTATGAACCAGCCTCTGTTGCTGCCTAAAGGATCCCTTGTTCTTACAGCTCTGTGGGACTGACAGGGTCTGCCTGCAATCCAAGCAGCCTCTGCCTGTCTCCCTCTGCGCCTCTGTCAATCTCCGTCTCCCTTTCTCTTTCTCTCCTGCATGTGATTGACATATTTTCTTTCCTCCATTCTGTTCCTTTTGAGAGCTTAATAAATGTGCCTGAAGGACAAGAGCCATTTTCCACCTCGTGCTGAGCCTTCCAATTCAGAACGCTCCAGCTTTATCATGGCTGATAGAAAATGCAGAAGGAGGTTGTTAGCATTGTGTGGGAGTGGATTTTTTTTTAGCAGGTTGAGAGGTGTTTCTGTTTTTGTTAAGTCACATTCCTCATTCTGTTGTCAAAATATGTTCTGTGTCCTAGCATGGATGCAGACACGTGCATACACACACCCAGAGACACACCCATACATAAACATTTTATAGTAATACTTTGGGACTGTGCCATTATTGCAGCTGCTATAAAACAGAGGACGCCCCAGGTAACAGACTGGAGCTGAGGGCAGGACTGATAACATTTATCAGGCTGGCTATCTGTGTGACATTACGTCTGGAATCCCAAGGTGTCTGTGTTTATGTGTGTGTGTGTGTTTATGTGTTTATGTGTGTGTGTGTGTGTGTGTGTGTGTGTGTATGTGTGTGATATAACCCTTCAGGACCAGACAGATAACATTTTAGAGTGCTCTTCATTTCCACGGTCTGGAGCAGAGAAAGAGAGAACAAAATACCAAGAGCCACAACAATATCTGTCTTCACCTCCTAATTACATTCTTCCTCTGGCAGAAGTGGAGGCTGTAGCATGTAGCATTTTCCTTTCTGTTCCCACTCCCTGTCATTTAAATCACTCTCTGCTTTTCAATTCTTTTGTTGCCTTTAAGGACTTCTTGCTCATTTCTCTCTATTGCCTATTCATGTCCAATCTCTCTCTCTCTCTCTCTCTCCTCTATCTCTATCAATTTTCTGTGATTCAATAGAAGCCACCTGGCTGTACCTATGCAGTTTCTTTTAAACTTGGAGGAACACTTTGATATGCCCAGCTCTTGTATTTCTTACTCTCACCTAAATTGCATTCAGTGCTTCATTTCCCATCTCCCCCCTCGCACATCCCCCTACTGAGTCCCAAGATTGTTTCTGTTTTTTTCTTTGATATCCAGCCCCTCTGTCTCTCTTCTCATTCCTCCACTTTTTCCACTTTTCTCTCAGCTGCTCTCTCCAGCTTTCCTCTCAAGTCTCTTGGATTTTGCAGTACGCCCCACAATGAGTCTCGATGGACCCTCTTATCTCTCTCTCAGTGTGACCCAAATTGTTTCGGACGGGCCCGACACTGCTGCCTGTGTAAGGACTCCTTTTGTTGAGCAACGAGTTGGAAAGCTGGAGCTGAAAACTTTCACGCACTGAAGGGACACAACACACAGATAAAATGGCCTGCTTACCATTTTTCTCTCTCTCTTTCCGAGCCACAGCAGGGTCAGGCAGGCTTAAAGATGTCAGACACACAATCAACATCAAAGCCCCATCCACAGGCAGTTACAAAAATTACACAGTTATGGCAGAAGTGGACGATTGATGTGGGATTCAACAAGTGATGTTGCTGCTCTCAGTAGAAAACCTGATCAAGTGTCTCAGAACCACTTTACAGAACAACACTCAAAGTTTGACTCAAAGAAAAAATGGATCATACATTACCGTGACTGTAGCCGAGGTTTCTTTACTCCTAAGCCTAACACTAGAGTCACATACTGTATGCTCACTATGATTTCTTTGAATGTAGTTTGGCTGATTTCCTACTCCAAAACACATTTAGCACAAGCCCTGGTATATCCATATTCAACCACTCTCCAGTCAGCCTTATCTTCAGGTTATTTTGGTCGTGTTGTCCATGTTGTTCAGCAGGCTATAAACAGACTGTACATGTAAAAGGAAATGCCTATGGTATCCATGTAAACAAGACTGCCATACTAGAATTTTGGACTGTTTAAATCTGCTTTTCAAATGCTGTACACTAAATCAGTGTTTCCCAGCCTGGGGTTTGGTATTCCTGCAAGGAGTCACAAAATGAATCTTAGGAGTCATGAGATGATTAACAGCATAGGAAGAAAGAAAAACATATTTCTGCTGTTTTTTTTCTCTGACACTTTCTTTGTTGTAAATGCTGATAGTTTCACCCTCTCAGGCTTAAAAACATTATTCAAATAAAACAACAACCAACAACCTGAGAAAGGAAAATTCTTCTTGCGCACAACTAATAGACATATCATGCAACATGTGATAAGGAGCCTAAACAATTGTTTCATTTTAAAGGGCCATATTGCAGAAAGGTTGGAAACCATGGCACAAAATGAACAATTTGCCTGGCTGATTATGCAAAACCTTCGCCATTATTCATTTGACAAAATATGTTCCCATTATTAATTAAACTTTTTGTTCACATATCTATGGTGGCTGGCAGGGGCTCATGTTATGCTCAATGAAGCAGATATTAATGTTGCAATGTTTTTTAATTAATTTGGCTATTGTTCAATTTATAGCTTTTTCCCAGGGTTTTATAATGTATTCATTTCTCAAAAAGGCCCTTTTTTTAAATTGAAAACTACAAAACAGACCAAGCTGTGATATGAAAGAAACTGGGAACTGGTGTGTAAAACAAAGAATAAACATACCCTTTCACCACGGCAACCACTACTCATGACTTCCTGTTATAACTGATGCTATCTGCTCCACTTCCAACCCATCACATATTGTTTGACGGTTAACTTTTACAAAGGATGAAGTGGTAGCAGACAGCTAGACACACCAGCTGGTTTCACACAGGAGGAGAAGAAGAATCGATCAGAGCTGTGGGGCAAATATCAAACACTGAATCGTGGCTGGGAATTAACTTCATATCCATCTTCCTTCATCCCTTCTTCCCTCTCACCCAGTACTTTCTCGCTTCTGCTGTCTTTCATGTCTGCAAACTCAGATCAGTGGAAACTGGCAGCCAAAAAATCCACAAGCCACCAATTTTCCATAGACTTACACACCCATAAACTACTAGCTGTAAGTGGCAAAGTAAAGCTAAACTGTGAGCACGCAAGATATAATGTAGAAACAAGTTCTCTTCCTGTTATAATGTGATGAATTTCTACTAAACAGACTAACTGATTAATTCAGGACAAAGAGCTACATACACGACAGGCTATAGGAGTGCTTCTTTCTTGTGTCAATTAGAAAAGACAATGTGCCATGAAGAAGCAGCTTTAGTTTGCATTTTGGGGAAGTTGTGGACAGTAGGGTGAAGACAAAGTCACCACAATGAATCAAACCACTACTCACTGAGATGCATCATCAGCTGACTCACGCAACATCCCTGTCTCCTACGAACCACATTTTTTATATGACTACTTAACTTGAAATGTAATTGTTGCCTGGATACCATTCAATGGCAACATCCAGAATACAATCCAGGAAGCGTGACATCCTGATACTGCAGCACAGGACTTTGACACTGTAGACAGAGTTTTGTGTCCCGTTTCTTGTTATGTCCAGGCTAATAAAACACTCAGATAAGACAGTTTTTTTTAAGTGTGACACGGTCGCGTACTTTTTCTATGATTTTGAAGTGGATTTATGGAAGTTAATTTGAAATTGACATCAGCAATGATGATATTCTTGAAAGGCGAGGGGAGACACACCTCACATATTGAAAACCTCTGTTCTAAGGGTAAGGGAAAGATCATGGTCTTTAGATTCTGGTTGACGTTGTCGTCTATCTGATTCATAATGAGCCATGAAAAGCTAAAGCTTCATATACATTCACATTAAATCCAGCAGTTTTCTTGCATGTAAATCTCTACAGTTATGACACTAAATCTATCGTCTAACTATGAAAAACATGAAACGCTGCTGCATCTTATGGAAATGAAACTGATCTTTTATATCTAATCGGTACTTAAAAAGTATCGTATGTAATGAAAACACCCCATTTAACAAGGCATACCAAAAATAAGCCATACCCAGCGACATATCAATCAATCATTTATTCATTATTAGGTTTGTCAGAACAATTTGTTGAACAAAATCAACAAATTGTGTCCATCTTGTTCATTGGAGATGAATCCTCTTTCTTCCCTTTTAGTTTGGCACAAACATGCAACCGTCTAGCTCCATCACCAGATGTTGTGCTTGCGACTGCAATTAGGAGGTGATTCAGTGCAACATTCCCAAATTATGTATGGTGGCAATTCCTCCAGGCTGTGTTAGGTTAAGAGATAAATGCGTCCTCCAAACTTCCTAATATATAACTCCAACCATCAGGAGAAGTCGGGCTTTGCATCCCTCCATCGGTCTCCTTTATCATTGATACATGATTAACTAAGTTTGTCATATGAAAGAGAAGGAGTGGCTCTAAATGTAGACAGACGAACAGTGTGTGGTGATCACCTTGAGACATCAGGAGCATGTCTGATCAGATCAAGATGAAAGGCAGATGGAAAGGGAGAGACAGGAGGCGGTGGAGTAAGGTGACACTTTTTAATAAGGTAACAGAAGGAGAAAGAAATGGACTAAGACAGTCAGATAGGAGATATGAGGAAGATAGAAGGTCAGATTCATTAAAAAGATACAAGGATATGTTTGATTTTATTTGCCTCAAGCTATCAGATCCCAAAAACAATCTCACTGGCAGTGAGTTAAGGTTAGCCCAGATAATGATCAGTAATACACTGTCTGCACAGAGAGGGAGATGGGAAGAGATAGAAGTGAGTTCGATACAAAGAGAGAGGCAAAAAGAGAACCATGCAGTTTAAATTTCAAGACTGCTTTTGCAAACTGAGCTTGTTTTACTAAGAATTCTCCAATCATTTGCTGGTAGGACTTGGATGTACAGTAGGTTAGGTTTTGATTGAGGTTTACATTCAGGTTAGCATGAAAAATAGCAAGTGTTAATTAGTGAATGGATTTGATGAACAACAGAATATTCACAGATATTCTTTTCTCTAATCTCAAACATGCACACACTACAAGATTTGAAAATGGGGCGACCTCGAGCTCACCCAGTAAGAGCGTGCGCCCCATGTAGACTGAGTCCTTTGCAGCGGCCCAGGTTCGAGTCCGACCTGCGGCCCTTTGCTGCGTGTCATCCTCCATCTCTCTCCCACCTTTCCTGTCTCTCCACTGTCACTGAAAAAATGCCCCCAAAAATAATCTTAAAAAAAAAAAAAATGATTTGAAAATAATTGTGCATCACACACTACAGGATAGATTATCGTGCCAGAAGGAGCAATGCACTACCTCACGTGATCTCATGGGGAAGCAGATGTAAACAAAATGGAGACTGACGTGGGGCAACAACTTGTAGCGTTAATAATGCTTTGCAGTGACAAGAAAGAAACACAGAGGTAAAATTAGTGTGGATTAAAAAGTGGTTGGGGAGACACGGTCAACACAGGTCGTCCGTTCTTGGTTCTTCAGCGAGAACTGGAGGTGAGGGTTCTGTTTTGTGTTGCTTGGCAACACCATCAGCTGCTGCGGGACCCATTGGCTATTGAGAAAGTACTACTGACGTAATTATCCAGATTTTAACTCCTAAATATCAAACATGACTGAAATTGTCGGGGCAGCCCTGATGCAGCTGCAAACCGTTTGGGAGGTTTAAGATTGGATGTGTAATTCGCTCACATTACCAGATATTCTGGGCCGAACATCGGAACTGATCCTGGTCCTGGACTAGATTTCTCCGCTGATTATCAGGAGGGGGGAATTAGGGATAAATCGGCCCGACTACTCCTGTAGTTTAAATTAAGTACTTTTGCTGTGTTACGTATTTGGTATTTGGAGCAGTGCACTAACAACTGACAGACAAACAGTGTACAGCATTGGGTGTTAATGTGAGACTAACCCAGTTTTGCATCACCATAACAAAGTCCCTGCCACGATGTAGCTTGTCAGGAAACCGTAAACATCCTTTTTAAGTGTTTGAACAAATGACCATTGCAACTTTTATTTTGTCTCAAGAGGACATACTAAACTTCTCTACAGGCACTTTTCACACTAGTCAGCAGTTTGGAAAGAATCCCTAAGCAATTGGCATGTGTTAGAAGAGGATAGGAAGTGTGGAGGCAGAAGAGAGGAGAACACAATCTGTCCTCCTGTGTGTTCTCTGTGGAGCTGTGGTAGAGAATTGCCAGGAACATTTTTAATTTAGCGAGGGGATTTAGCCCATTCAGCCCTAACTTGTTTTATCAATGCCGTTGTTCAACAGTAGCTGAGAGAAAATTAACTATTGTTACTAAAAAAAAAAAAAACTGTTGGACCACAACCAGTACGGACTGAGACCTTTACACATGATCACCAGCAGGATTGTTTGTGTCAGCTCAAGATGACTTGTTTCTATGTGAGAGAGTGATGAGGATGTACACCGTCACCGCAGTGCTGCCTCAGGGGTGAATGACAGATCAAATTAGATCTCAGTGCCTCTGTGTCGATGTGTTAACCTTTGCTGACAAACAGGCAAACAGCTACAATGGATTTTTTTCTGGATAAATCCTGTTTATGTCATCATTAGGAGAGATCCTAATTAATAATTAAAATAAAGATTACACCAAATTAGCAATTAACATATACAATTAACCTGTAATAAGGGCCTAATTTTACTATTTTATAGATTTTGTTTGTGTGGAATTCTTGCCTTTATTGACTGTAAAGACAGAGACTAGAAATGGAGAGAAGAGAGAAGGGGTATGACATTCAACATAGGTCCCAAGGCTGGCGTTGAACCCGGGACGTTGTGATAATGTGGCATGGGCTATAACAGCTTAGCTATGAAGATACTCCATTATGTCTTAATCTTTTTTTTTATAATTTCTCTTAGTTCCAGACAGTTTCTGCCTTGTCTCAAGACTTTGCAGGATCTATTTGTGTCAATATGACCCAATGTCAAAAGCTAAGTAAATGGTTGGACTTCATGTTTAATATTAAGGGATGCATTTCTCTGAGTCCTTTGTGCAATGAATAAAAGGGTAGAGAAATTGGAAAAAGACAACAAAGTGCAGGTGGAACTTTAACCCAACACTATGCAAAATGATGGCTTGGAGGCTTGAAGACAAAAAATAAATGAGCAACAGACAGAGATGGGAGAGTGAGGAGAGTGTGGAAGAGATGTGTCTGACAAGTTCCCCACATACCCACTAACACAGTGAAAAATAAAGGTTATGAGTGTGGTTGGCAAAAGTACTCATAAAGTATAATATTTGAAGCCTTCCACTGTGCCTTGTCTAATGAAAAAACAATATTTACCCTGCACTCCAAATAAACAGTATATTGAAGCACACACTTACTGTAGCATCTACAATCAAAATCAGGGGAGTGACAGAAAGAGAAGATGGAAAGAAAGAGATTCACCTATACAAGCTGCTTTTTGAATTCTTCCTCCTCAAAGCAGCTCTTCACACAGCTCCATTAGAGGCTCTAATAATCATTCAGAAATAATAAATATATATTTCAACTATTCTGCTAAAGAACGAAGCATGTTGTACAATTGGGCTGTGTTCGAAATCACTTCCTATAGTATTAACCCTCCGCCATTTTATTTGAATGTCCAAATTCTGAATATGAATTTCATGCACGATATAATGCCCTCAAAAATCCTGACACCGTGGCCACAGTATATGTACTACTTCCTGTTAACAATCCCACGATGCAATGCTTTGCAGTTTAATATGTGACCATTTCAGTTGTGCAACACTACACCTGTTCGAAAAATGACGTTGATAAATAAGTGTCCGAAATCACCGTTTACCTCTAACTATAGAGTAAACTAATGAGTAGGGCTGTGTATTGGCAAGAATCTGGCGATACGATACGATACGATACATGGGTCACGATTCAATATATTGCAATATATTTTGATACTCTGCGTAAGGCGATATATTGGGATTTTTTTAAAGTATAATTTTAGAAAAACTAATATTTAAAAAAAGACATGATGTTCATAAAAGTCAAAGAGGATTACTTTAGGTAAACAATTCAGTACAAAGCAAACCAAACTGCCAGTTTGGGATTGTGGTTCACAGGTTCTTAGTGAGCAAATTTGTATATGCTAAAGTAGGCCAAAGTTCAGCCATAGCTACATTGTTAGCTTCTAGCAAAAAGTCAGGCACTGCTAGGTACTGTTAGGCAAGGACACTAGTGGTGCGTCTCAGCATAGCCATCTAGCGGTAGGGGGTTTAAACACAACAGAAACGTGAACCACTGTCTTACATGAATATAATAAATATAACATAAAAAAAAAGAAATAAAAAAGAAATTGCCTTTTTGAAAATCGATACAGTACTGCAAAATAAAATATTGCGATATTCAAGTGTATTGAGTTTTTCTTAATGAGGGTTTGTTAAATAAGGAGTAGTGAGTGAGTGAACGAGGGATTGATTTCCAACACTTGACCACACACACCCTAATCAGTGGAGTCAAAACAGGTGTTTTCAATCAGGCTAACGACCTGCTCTGACTTCACTGATTAGTTTCACCTGAGAGAAACTTTTTTATGCCCTGTAGGATTCAATGTTGACTGAACCGCAATGAACTAGAAACATTATTGATATTTCATCTCTTGTGCCATAATTACAGTAACATATTGTACTGTGATGCCGCTGATATGAATGTGCTTAATAATCAAACGACAAGAGTACTACGGATAATAATGTATGCGAAAATACAAAAGCTCAGTGAGCTCAGTGGCCTCAGCAAAGCCGCTGCTGCAGGTATATGACAGTGTATATGGTCACGTCACATCACATATGGATGTCTAACAAAACCTCTACATACTTTTGCTTGATTTAAGCAGCTCAGTGCCACTTTAATTAGATTAGTTCTGCCTGTCTAGCTGATGTCAACTCACCACGGCACTTACCTCATCTGCCCTCTACACACCACACACACACACACACACACACACACACACACACACACACACACACACACACACACACACACACACAGAGGGCACAAAGCTGTTACTGTAGCATGCTTTTTTTTTAAATCAGTGTCAATGAGGGTTGAGGGAGGTTAGGAGTAGGGAGACCAATGAATTTAGAGGCATTTGGTGTAATTTGATGTGACTGGGAATGTCTCAAAACCAAACCAAAATATGTTTCAAAATATGCCAAAACATTTTTGTATAAAAGACTTTTAAACAATGTTCAACAATTATTATAACTGCCATACATATTATTTCTGTTATTATGTAATATGTTTTTGCTAGATTTATTTAATCATTCATGAATACTCAGTATTGATAAAACTAAAGTACATTTTGCGTTGCACACGGACACCTTTTAAGGTGCAATAGGAAAAACACATGGAGTGAGATGGGTTTTTTTTGCCGTGTGTGATGAAAGGAGTTACTCATGTTTTGAACAGAGAAGTAAGAAGATGTTTTTTCATTTAAGTTTTTTGAACCGGGTATTTGCAAGTGAACTCATTCCCTCTTGGTTATATGCAGCCAGCGAGGTATGTGTATTACGTTCGTATTTCCAGAGTATATTTGTATTTACCTCTTTATAGTGTATGTGAACGTGTTCTTTTATATTGTCATATCGCAGTTTGACGGTGGATTTCATTGACGGTGAATAGCCAATGACTGTACGTGATGGCGGAGAAAAGGGTGACAAGTACAATAAATCCATCAGTAACCAGAACCATGGTGTCGTCTATTTCCTGGAGGGAGTGATAATTATTTCATCTAATTTCAGCCATGATAAATATGTATTTACTAGCATTCCCAACTGTGCTTTGTAATGGTTATTGCAATATTAAGAGTAATACAACCAAACAGTATACACAGTAAATATTTATTATCAAGATATATACTGTAGTTAAACTGGCTAAATATACGTTTACATATCGTCCAAACCATCTGACATTCTGAATCTCCAGTGTAAAAGTGATTATTATCCATTATTCATATTAATATGGAACTAGCTACAATAACAGGTGTTGTGTGAGCAGAGATATTTACCTGTCTGGTATGAATGCGCAGACTCGGATTGAACCTGTGGCTATCAGTAAACATAGAGGAGTGATAACACATCCTGAACTGTTGCAATCTTTTGTCTGTTACCATAGGAACACAATCTGACACACACACACACACACACACACACACACACACACACACACACACACACACACACACACACACACACACACACACAGTGTTTTCCTCACCTACTGCCATCTCCATCTGTTTACCATTTTGTGTTGCTGATCTAATGAGAGATTCTATCATCACTGCTACCTCTGAATGCACAAATATTTGGACTTGCTATCTCATTGATGGTCTGAAGACAGACCAACCGGAAAGTACAGTGACATTCATGAGAAGAAGATAGAACCAGAGGGAGAGAGAGAACATGAGGAGGACGATGTTTAAACAGAAAAAAAGAGTCAAAGCAGAGAGTCAAGAGTGAAAAGTTGACACTGTCCAAGATCTGGAAAAAGATTATCTTTCTCTTAATATAAACGCATCCACTCTGTTTACTCTCAGAGTCAAGCTGTCAGCAAACCAGACACATAATTATAGTTTCTACTGAACAAAGATGGAGGGGAATTAATTAGACAACAGTCAAGTTGGTAAAACACTTCTACATTACATCATCACTCTCTGTTCCCTTAATCATTCAGACTTAAACTAATGAAGGGGAGAATTAGATAGTGAGGAAGCTGTTATTAATTAGCAGACACATTTTGTTTGTATTAAATGTTATGTATCTTATAAATGCTTTCTAATCAGAGAGTCATTAAAAAAAGACCAGTGAGGGCAGAATATGTTATTGTGTATGAGGGGTATAAGCATGTTCAAATATTCAATATTCCAACTAGACAGAGAAATGGATAGGTAGATAGATTCAAACGACACCCCACGCACGCAGCGCACACACACACACACACACACACACACACACACACACACACACACACACACACACACACACACACACACACACACACACACACACACACACACACACACACACACACACACACACAAAGTTAAACCATCCCACTACTCCCCCATCTGGAAGAGAGGAAACCTGTAACAATAACAATCCATCCATTTCTGTGCTGCTTTCTTTTAGATTGCATTTTTCCTCCAGAATCTCTCCATTCATCTACTGAAATCCTATTTTCATGGCAAACAATAAGACACACACACTCACTCCATCACTGCTCCCTGTAGCTGTCAGAAAATGGCTTGGGTAGGGTGGAGGTGATGGAATGGGAAGAAAATAACATGAGTAAGTGTGTGAGTGTGTGTGTGTGTATGTATGTGTGTGTCGTCGTAACCAGTGGTGGAAGAAGTATTCAGATCCTTCAAGTACTAATACCTGACTGTAAACATACTCTGTTACAAGTAAAAGTCCTGCCTTGAAAATGTTACTTAAGTAAAAGTATGTAAGTATCATCAGGAAAACGTACTTAGAGTATTAAAAGTAAAAGTACTCAATGCAGAAAAATCCTCACATTTTAGAAACTGGAAACGATCAAAACAGTTCTGTCAATCAACTAAGTGTTGAATCGTCTAATCATTTTCATTTCAGCTGGACCGTTATATTGTTGGGTCGTTTAATTTATAATAAATCAATCAATCTATTTTATAAACTACATGTATTTTGTGTGCAAAAATCTTAATTTGTAAAATAACTAGCTGTCAGATTACAGTTTTTCTTGATTGCTTTGACCTGCTTAAGGAAACTGGGATCCACTCGGTTTTCATCATCACTGTCTCAGCAGAGCAGAAGACACCTCTTGCAAATGTGTTAACCCTTTCTCATTGGTTTGACACATTTTCCCCACCCTTTTACAGAACAGTTAACACGGATGTCATTCAAGCAGTCCAAACTCTGTTGTTTTAGCTATGGTAACCAAACAGAAACCATCTGTTCCTTACTATTAGAAACTACCTACATCAGTATGAAATCACTGACGAACCTGTTTGACACTCCTACACACAAATCTTCAATTAGCAATCAGTCTGCAGGCCTTACAGTTTTTCTTGATTGCTTTGACCTGCTTAAAGAAACTGGGATCCACTTGGTTTTCATCATCACTGTCTCAGCAGAGCAGAAGACACCTATTGCAAATGTGTTAACCCTTTCTCATTGGATTGACACATTTTCCCCACCCTTTTGCAGAACAGTTAACACGGCTGTCATTCAAGCAGTCCAAACTCCATTGTTTTAGCTATGGTAACCAAACAGAAACCATTTGTTCCTAACTATTAGAAACTACCTACATCATTATGAAATCATTGAAGCACCTGTTTGACACTCCTTGACACAAATCTTCAATTAGCAATCAGTCAGCAGGGTTAGGCCATGTGGCCCCATCGTCAAGACAGAAGAGACTGAGTATCAATAGTGGCTATTTCTTATACTCTACAGTAATAGATGTTTATACTTTACTGTAATAGATTTTATTTTTATTTTCTTAATTTCCTGTACTCTAATAGATTTTATTTTGGTTTGGTTTGTATGTATGTATTTTGTGTAATATTTACAGTATTTCAGTTTTCAGCCACAGTGAAAATAAGAATCAATGGAATCAGTAAAATTTGCATCAAAGCATTTCTGATTCTGGATCCAATTCTTTGCAAGAAGGCAAATTTGACAACAAATGGCACTGGCATGAAAGCTATGTACAGTAATAGGCCACAATGAAAAGCAATGGTGCACTGATTCGCACTGAGTGCTGTATTTTGTATTTTGTTGTCCACTGTGTAATGGTTGATTGGAAGAGCTCATACACTTGTTTGCAAGTTGTGTTGTTGGAAGGCAAAATTTGCTTTTGGTGCATATTTTAAATGTTTTGGCACGGTTAGAGCCTTTCGCAAACAAAATGTTTCGTTTTGACCATGAGCGTCACTGTTTCGGGCTGTGTGTTAACTGTTTTGAAAATGTGGAGTTTGAGTTGACTGCTGCATCAAAGCAATCAAGAAAAACTGTAATGTGATGTGGATGAGGCCATGTGGCCCCATAGATCAGTCAGCAGGGTTAGGCCATGTGGCCCCATCGTCAAGACAGAAGAGACTGAGTATCAATAGTGGCTATTTCTTATACTGTACAGTAATAGATGTTTATACTTTAATGTAATAGATTTTATTTTGGTTTACATGTATTTTGTGTAATATTTACAGTATTTCAGTTTTCAGCCACAGTGAAAATAAGAATCAATGGAATCAGTAAAATTTGCATCAAAGCATTTCTGATTCTGGATCCAATTCTTTGCAAGAAGGCAAATTTGACAACAAATGGCACTGGCATGAAAGCTATGTACAGTAATAGGCCACAATGAAAAGCAATGTTGCACTGATTCGCACTGAGTGCTGTATTTTGTATTTTGTTGTCCACTGTGTAATGGTTGATTGGAAGAACTCATACACTTGTTTGCAAGTTGTGTTGTTTGAAGGCAAAATTTGCTTTTGTTGCATATTTTAAATGTTTTGGCACGGTTAGAGCTTTTTGCAAACAAAATGTGTCATTTTGACCATGAGTGCCACTGTTTCGGCCTGTGTGTTAACTGTTTTGAAAATGTGGAGTTTGCGTTGACTGCTGCATCAAAGCAATCAAGACAAACTGTAATGTAGTGGAGTAAAAAGTACAATATTTCTCTCTGAAATGTAGTGAAGTAGAAAGTAGAAAGTGGCATGAAATGAAAAGACTAAAGTAAAGTACAAGTACCCTCACATTATTACTTAAGTACAGTACTTGAGTAAATGTACTTAGTTACATTCCACCACTGGTTGTAACAATGTGTTTTTGAGGCATCCACCTGAATTGAAAGTGACTGACAAGCTCACAACAGATGAAATGGACATGGAAGACTCTGTAACAGCCTTAATGACGCGTCATACATTTCACTGTGTGTGAAGTCAGAAGGATGGACAGCAAAAGAGCTAGCTACTGTAGCTATCTAAACAGAAAGTTATTTTTCCGTTTATTTGTATGAACAGAGAGCTAGAGTACTCACCAGCCTTTTCAGTCTTATGTGGTGGTTTGCTGAGCTCATGACCAGGCAAACAGGGACACAGCCCGTCACATTTTACTGAGATCGTCTTTCCAGACAGGCAGCTCTGGAACTCCAACTTACACTGTAAAAAACACACACATCAAAAACATGAGTAATGGAGGCTGTATTTTACAGACTTGAGGGCTGAGGAACTCCACATAAAGATCAGTATGCTTGTCTTGGGGAATACTTGGTTCCGTGGTTGAATCTATTATTTTGCACCATGCCTAACACAACTACCTTTCTGCAGACTACAAATATGCATTAGAAGACATGGGCAATGACCAGGCGTTGAAGGTCTAATGAAGACTATAAAGTTGCAAGTGAAGGGTTCAGTGTTTTTTAAACTTGACCCTGCCAGAAGCTAAAAGTTAGGACATTTGGGGGCTACTGATGCACTCATAATGCACTTTCGTATTCAAATCTGCTTTACTTTTTGAAAGTGCAGTATCCCTTTAAATACCCCCTTAATTTAAAGTATGTATTGGTGTGTTGTAACTGTGCTCCAAGTACTTAATTACAACTTTGAATTTCGAACTTTCTTTCTTTGTTGATTAAGGGAAAGATTAGCTGAGACAGGATTGGTCGTTTATCTTGGATGAACAGATGTGTCCATTAGGCAGCCATGTAGACACACCATTAGACACAGAGATGCCCAGTGACATTCTATTATTCACTGCAGTACAAACCCTAATGCAATGCAAAAAAAGCAAGATGGACTACTTTAGAACGCAATTTAACAGTATAAATCTCATTCCAGGTAAGTGAGGGGTAAGAAATTGTTTGGACTAGTTGGGGGAAAAAATCCAATTACAAGATCCTTCCAAGAGGAATAATGAAAACTGAAATGAGTTATGTAAATTCTGTTTGCGGGATGATGACGACAGGCTTTGTGAGGGTGAGACCATGACTGTGCATAAACACATCATGCACCATACACAGGCTTAGCTTTATCCTGCCAACGCTTTCATTTTCCATGTTGTAATTCAAATCCATCATTTCCTCCTTGTCACCTCTTTGGTAGCACAGCTAATGTTGCTTAATGAAATTTGTTGACAAAGTAATGGCGCTCTGTCCCGTTCTCACATTTGCTGTCTGAGGAGGGTGACAGAGAGAGAGAGAAAGAGAGAGAGACAGAGAGACAGAGAGACAGAGAGGGAGACAGAGAGAGAGAGAGGGAGACAGAGAGGGAGAGAGAGACAGAGAGAGAGAGAGAGAAACCAAGAAATGGATGACCTTCCCCAGTCACTGTCAGCACACCGAGAAGCCCAATGAATCTTTGTTTGCCTCTCTCCAGGGGTTGATGTGGTTTTGATGAAACTGTTTTAACACCTGACTCGGTGCAGTAAGAGGAGAGGAGAGGAGAGGAGAGGAGAGGAGAGAGAGGAGGAGAGGAGAGGAGAGGAGAGGAGAGGAGAGGAGTAATGGACTTAACTTAGTGGGCTGACGCCTCTCAGGAGATTAGAGTACTGTCCTCTTAATAGGATATTGCGTGTGTGTGCGGTCACGATGAGGGAGGCATGTAATGTAATAATACAACATGAATAAGCTTGAGACCAGCAGCTCACTGGTGAGCAGAGTTTAAGTTGGGCCACAGGGACCCATCACTCCTCCAGCTAACTGAACCCCTCCAACTAAATTACCGCAGCGACCAGAGGGACGTCCCAGCCCTCCCCTTCCTTTTGTTCTTCCTCTTGTTTCTCCTTCAGTACTTCTCCTCAGCACAGCTTCAGCCAGGTAGGTCATTGGGAAAGCCTATGTCCTGACGTCTTTATACACAAGGGATTCAAACTCTTAATTTGACATTGTTTCATAATAAGTTGGAATCTTAACCCTGATTTTAAACTGAAAACAACGTGACCAACTGGTAGTCTATTCATTTCCTGCAGAGCTGAAAAATACGGATGGTGTGTGGATGGACAACATGCTTCCCAGCAAAGAAAACATGACTGCAGTTAAACTCTTTCTCTCAAAGGTTTGCTTTTATTGACTTTGTCTCCTCGCACGCTACTGTCCTTGCATTTCATAAATAATACTGAGCAAGTCAAAGCAGTGTGGAGGTGTCCTGATGCCCATAGCATAATATTCCTGTCACAAAGAATTTGATTTAGCTCAAGAGATGTCTTATATTTTCCATTTGTATGAGGTTCCTGTGTATTTGATTGTGCTTCACCCCTTGCAAACCAAAATAATATAAATGTGGATGTCAGAATCCACAGCTTGTTATATAAAGCACAACCATCTGCTCATTTCATTCTCGCCTTTCTTTTCTCCTCTATCATGACATTGTAAGTTTGTGGCTATGCATAATTCTATATAGCGGAGAGTGAGATTACAAGTAGAGGTTAGAGGCTGGAAATGGGGCTAGAATCAGATGAGAAGATGGAGGTTGGAGAGCTTTTCCGAATCGTCCAAAGAAGTTTTTAGCGGCTGAAAAAAACTCTGATGGCTGACCCTGTTCCCAGTCATTTGCATAACAGACAGAGGAACGTTCTGCTGAAATCAACACAGTGGAGGAGGACAAGCAGGAGTCAAAACATAGATGGTAAAATGGGACAGCAGGAAGAGGAGGCAGGAAAAAGACGGGGAAGCAGAGTGAAAAGGTAACGACAGATGAGTAGAATTAAAATGTCAAGAAAAAGACACACCATCATGTACACATCATCTCAAATATTTACACCATAAATTACATAATTCAGAGGCTCTTCAAGCAATCCTGTCCTTGCTTTTATGTTTGAAAACAAACTCAATTATTAATAAATGATGTATTTGCTGAGAAACTGAGAAAAAGAAAATGACACACTTAAAGGGAGAGAAAAGTATAGACAGAGATGAAGAAGAGTGTGAAACTTAATGAAAGATAAATGGAAAAAGGGATGTCTCACCCTGGAGGAGTAGGTGTGTCCATCAGATCCACACACAGGACTTGACTGGAGCCCCAAGCAGAGCCTACATTTCCCATGAGCACCAGTTTCAAGCCTGTGCTTGTGACCTGCGCTGCCTTTCCTGGGTTTCACACTGAGAGAGAGAGAGAGAGAGAGAGAGAGAGAGAGAGAACAAATAATACTTAAAGTCAGATAGTAAGATGAGGTCTGCTATGGATACATGAAAACACAAAACAAACAATAATATCTACAGCTCTTGAGCCAACACCTTGTATGTATCACATTTTAACATTAAAATATCAAAATTGAAGTGCATTAATAACTTTCCAGGCAGGAATATTATCCAAACTTGCAGAATCAGTTTTCTACTAAGCAGAACGTTTTAAAGTGTCTCTGGTTGTCAGGGTCAACTGAAGCAGAGCAAATCCTGATTGGTCCATCGAGGCCTTTTCAATAACGAGCATAATTGCTGGTGATCCAAATCTCGCAGCAATTTTCAATCTAAGTGCTCTCACTGAACACAGCGCTGCCTCCTGATCTATCGAGCAGAGATGGAAGTAGAGCCAAACAGACTTTTTACAGAGAAACTTATGTGACGACAACAAATGATGCAAAGTGAACTACAGCAGGTGGACATCCCAACACACACACACACACACGCACGCGCATTCCTACATTACCAACAGTAGACTATCATTCTTCACTGACCAAGTGTGGACCACTGTTTCTGCTCATTTCAAAACAAAAACAAAGATGGAATAGAAAATCTTCTTTTAGCATCTTTTTCTTCTTCTTTCCACAATATCAATGCAAAGATACACTTTCTAATTAACAAAATTATTAATTAAATGTTCATCATTTAGTCCCTTGGAAGACACTCTGTAAAACTCTACGCTCTCTACAACATTCAAATCCCAGGCAGCGTGTCAGCCACTTTCGTAGTTCTTTAGAAGTGTCACATTTATCAGCCGAGGTATAATCATTGCCACGGCAGATTAGACACGCACACTGCACTGATAAATAAAATAGTGCTGGCATATAAGGTATGATAGAGGCACAATGAAACATCCCATCAAATCCCATGCGTCTCCTCCTCTCCTATCAAGTACTCGTTTGTACTGAATGCAGTGAAGCACAAGAATTTGTTCACGTGATCAAAGTGATTTGAAGGGCGGGATTGGCTTGGCCTGGGAAATTTGTGCATGCGTGAGAATTATTCACTGAGAGAGACAGCTACAGAGAGAAGAGTGGACAGAAGTTCCATTGACATATTAGCCTCAAACAGAAACAATTCTCTCTCTCTCTCTCTCTCTCTCTCTCTCTCTCTCCTTCATGTACCCACTGTACTTCAACCCCCTGCTGAGAGTTTCCATGTTGCTCTAATCTGGAAAGGCTCTGATTTGAGGGTACTACAGACACCTCACAGCAGGACAGAGGTGCATACCAATTAACACTGCGAGGCTCCTTAATAATTTTTGAATTATAGCTGAATGCTAATGTCGATGTCCAAGCCGGCAGCCAAACATTATCGCTCAATAAGGGAAGTCAAGAAGTCTGTACAGCTATATTAATTTCAAAAAGAAGAAGGTATGCTTTGGACTTTTGTTATGACAGCTTCTTAGTAGAGAACAAAAATCATTTGCTTGTGGATTTTAGTAAACACAACAGTAATACCAAAGTGTGTCCAGGGCATCTTCAAAAAGGCAATTTTATTAGCAGTGAAGAACAATGATGAATTATCTCCTAGAAAAACATGCTGCAACATACTGTATGGTATATTAGCTGTATTTCCCAACATCTGTTTGCAAATATCTTGAAGGCAACAAAGTTTGGATTTTCCCTCTGAGAGGACACTTAATACATGTTATGCTAATTACTGCAACTAATTTAACTCGTAGATCAAATAAGACCATGGTTCGAAAATTCCATAAGTGATGCTGTTGGGGAAATAAAGATTTTAGGTGAATATTTGACATATTGAGCAGCAAATAGGACTTGTAATTAATGCAATGCAAAGGAATAGATTAAACCAAGTATCTATGGAGCTAATGACTTGAGGAAATCAATTAAACACAAGAAAGAGACAACAAACATTCAAATGTCTTTTGGGGGACATGCTTCTTCAACTGAAAAATTAAAAAAGCTTAAAATTGGCAACATGACAGGGTTGAAAACACAAACAAATTTGGTGCTGACAGAGTCCAGAGAGCAAACAGATAGTTTGATTAAAATTAATTGGTGTTGAGAATATGTGTTTGTATGTCTGTCACTGAAGCAGATTGGGTTATTAGACACAGCTAACACACAAAACACAAAATGCTACTTTATTGCATGCTTCTGCTCGGTGTAATTTGTCTAACGTGCCCTGAGGGTCTAGCATATTGAAGTTCAACTATGCATAGTCATTTGGAGTTACAGGCGTTTACTTTCTTGAACTTAATAATAATTCAATTTTTAAGGAGACACAAAATTGCATTAAAGCAGCCACAACTCCACCATTTTGTTGTTAGGTAACACTAATGCTGAATTAACCCTAATGTTGTCTTTGGGGCCCTCTTTAAACACTCAAAAATAGACTCAACATTGTTTAACCGTCTTAATACATAATGACCTTTCCTAATTTTTTGAGAATTACTCATAAACATGATTTTGAAAAAATGGCATGTTGCATTACTTCTGTTTGTAGTCTCAGAGACATCAGCTTTGAAACATGGTGAAATACAGTGGGTTATCATACAGTATGCTCTACATATGTGATTGGTGTTGAAGACACTTTTCACAAAGGGTTGCCAGTTCGACATATGGACACGAGGATCCGCCCTACCACTGATAACAAAACCAGGGGCTATCAAAATGCGACATTAATTGTTCTTACCTGTGAGTTGGCGGCTTGTGATTGGTGCAGATGGCTGTTTGGTAGTCATGGCTGATGCACACCTTGTGAGGAGGGCAGCGCACATTCAGACAAGGGTCCTTTGTAGCGTCTGGACCTACGGGGAGAGATCAGGGATAAACTTTTACTCTGAGTGGCAAAAATGAGCTAGTGGAAACATGCAGAGCAGGAGAATCAGCAAAATGTAGTGCTGAAGTTGAAAGTTGATGCAGCAAAACATCAAGCTGTTCTTTTGGTTTTCCAGCTGGCAGATATTTGCGTTCTACTAACTGAAGCAGGAAGAAAAATAATGAGTTAGAGATAAAGACGGAGAAGAAGAAGAATCGGAAAAGGTATGAAGTAAACATTGAGTTTTCTGCTGTGTGAGCTACTTAATGAGGACTGTTGTCTGTTAGCGTTGACCCCATCTTTTTCAAAATCAATCTCCACAGTGACATCGCTGTGGCAGCCAGGCACAGCTGGCTGGTGTCCAGAGCGACAAAGGATCAAAGCAGCTCATTGACTCTGAGCATTGTGTCATTTCACACTAGGCTAACAGCACAAACCCACTTTCATTTGACAGACAGAAGAAAAGAGCAAAAATACAGAAGGCGGAGGAGGTGAAAAAGGAGCAGTGGCAGTAAAAGAGAGAAACAAGAGCACTGTGACAATGTGAGTTTAATGAAATGAGAAAGATTGGATGTTGAGGATGGATGAATTGATGTGAGAAGGAGATGAACGTGGAGGAGGAAGTCGTTCATTTTGGTCACTCCCTGGACAGTATCTTAAAGTCCAGGGAGGAGGACAATGACTGAGAGAGAGTCTAGTCGCCCTGAAGGGGGTGGAGGTGTGGAGGTGTTTTGTCATGTGTGATGATCCTGGAGGTGGATGGTGGATGGAGCATGTGTTTGTTGTTGCTGGAGTATAATGGAAGCTGAGTAAAGGTGAAAGAAACTAGCTTTGTTTTAGCTGCAGTTGAAGGGAATGATTTCCCTTCCAGAGCGTGTTGGTGAGGGGCCACGATCCAATCTGGAGGTAGGCGGAGATGACGAGAGGGCTGAAGCCGGCTCTTGACAATATACCTATGGCAATCCCAATTCTTGGCTCTCACAAATGGAGGAGAGGAAGTCTGAGATCATACTGATAAGGACTTAAAGAGATCTTGTTTGGGGAGTTTGAGTGGAGGTGCCCATAAGGTTAAGGTATGTGCACACGGAGCACACTCGGCTCTGCTAGGAAGTTTGGCTGTGGTCTGACTGCTGTGGGAATATCATGACTGGAGGATAATCACTTTCAAATAGATCACCGGCTGAATCGTACAGCTTCATCTGCAGCGCGGGATCCATGGTGAGTTTATTCAATACAAGGTATACTGTACATAGGCTTGACAGGTGATTAAAGGTGTGGTTGTGGCTTGGCTCTGCTCCTGAACCTAAGTTAACTTCATTAGTACAAATGAAGTGAGAGACCGGCCAACATCAGGCAGTGGACTCTGGACTGGTGGTCATGGTGACGCTGCCAATCACAAAGTCTGAATCAGATATGTATGGAAGAAAGATGAAAGCCTGTACCAGCCAAAAAGCTGTTAAATTGAGATCAAAGATAAAGTGGATTTCAAACCACATACAGAGACCACATGCTGTAACCATGGTAAACAAACTATATAAAATGTATTTTAGTGATTTAAGACCAAGTACAGAGTGTACAGATCAAAGCCAGGCGTTATCTACAAATATATTAACATCATAAAATGAGAGTGGCCTTGTTTCCATTAGTGGCCTTATGGGTGGTGTTTGAGCCACAGCTGGTGTCTGCTGTGAGCATCAACTAGTTTCTGACCTGACCACACACTGCGCTGCAGTTTACATGCTGGTTTATCAGACAAGATGGCCATTTTCTTGTCTCCGCTCGCAGTAAAATTGTAAACAACCATCTATAAACACCTTATATCAACATATCAACTCTTAACATATGTAACTCTGGACATATCTGGAGATGACTAAGGATATAGGAGAGCTTTCTTTATCTTCGTGAATAAACACACACAAAAAAGATGGTGGAGCTTAGATAGTACACTGCCCACATCTGTCATATAACTGAGCAACACACTCATTTCCTTACAATCTGTAAAACCCATACACAGATACAAAAACACATTACACGCCTATGTGCCCTCTCATATTCTCCAGAATGCAAAGAGATGATACGTCAACTGTCCTCCTGATAGCTGTCTGATGTGCTGTGTGTTTCTATTGCCCGCTTATTTGGATCTGTCCTCACCTCCATCTATCAGTGCTAGAGGAAACCCATCTTATTTCACTTTGCTGCAGAATGACTTTATCACCGCGAGGAAATGAGAGATGAAGGGAGAGGACAGGAGGGATCGGGGAAAAAGGAGGCTCGTATCTGGTTGACAGGATTGGAGGACAATTTAGGATTAGTGTGTGACCTCCACTCACAAATTGGAAATCAGACACACACATTACAAATGAGCAAGTCGGTTTATGCAGCTACACACACAAGAACACAGAGCATCGCATGTAGACGATTACACAGATACAACTTTCTCATACACATAAAGAAAAGTTAATTTGGAGAGACAGTAATGCTTTGAATGTGAAATCGTTTTCAGCTGACGTGATTTGAATATTTATGGTATCTATAGGAGGAGAGGAGAATAGAAGAGAAAGAGAGAGGAGAAAAGAAGGGAGAATAGAAAATGAAACGATGAAGATTGGGAGGAGGAGGAGGAGGCAGGGAAGAGAAGAAAATGGAAGAGTGTAGGGTAAAAGAGAGTTTTATCCATCTATTTAAAGCTTGAGTGAGCAGCATTGGCGGTTAAACCAGCCAATCAATTGTAATGCAGGAGCACTGCAGCACACTCTTTCACTTCCCTCAATACGAGTCTCTCATCTCCTTTTATTCTCCTCTCTTCTTTCTAATCTTGAGTATGACTTTATTCTCATCCGCATGTGTGTGTGTAAATGAGTCAATATGCATGAGCAATATAACTTGACATGCCTTATTGCATATCTATTCATTCCAAAGTGCCAAGTAGAACTCATTTTCACACCAAAACCATATTTTTACCTTACAAATGTTATTGATTTATGTAAATGAACAAGGTTGTCTGCTGCTGATAAGACGTTGCCAAATGTACAAGTGTAAATAATTTTTAGTGTGTGTGTGTGTGTGTGTTTTCTTGTTTAACTATATTCGTGGGGTCCAAAAACCGGGAGTCCAGTATACTTGTAGGGTCCTGACAGCTTTGTGGGGCCAAAATGCTGGACCCCACAACATTAAAGGGCTGTTTGAGGGTAAAGACTTGGTTTTAGGATTAGGGATATAATTAGGTTATGGTTAGGGTGAGGGTAAGAGTTAAGGTTAGGCATTTAGTTGTGATGGTTAAGGTTAGGGTAAGGGGCTAGGGAATGCATTATGTCAATGACGGGTCCCCACAAAGATAGTGCCACAAACCTGTGTGTGTGTGTGTGTGCGTGTGTGTGTGTGCATGTGTGTGTGTGTGTGTGTGTGTGTATGTGTGTGTGTGTGTGTGTGTGTGTGTGTGTGTGTGTGTGTGTGCATGAAGTAAATATTATATTTCTTCTTCAAACACTGCTTAATGGAGAAACTGTGGAGACTCCTTTAAAACTGCTTGCTGATAAGGGAGAAAAAAACTATAAGGTTACAAGTACGGGTTGTGAGCAGCAGTGGGCACTCAAACCACCACTACCAAATTGTGTAGCCATTGTCCTTGGCCATATGTTAGGTTGACTGATGACCCCTGGGTTCAGCAGTCAGTAGAGGTGAGCCAGAAGGAAGAGTTGACAGAGCTGTAGCTGAGGATAGTGAGGTCACAAGACAACAGCAGATCATAAACAAATGAACACAAATGTCCTCAAGATGGGCACATTTACACTTCTCTACGTCTGAAACTGACACAGATTGGTGCTGGTTGTCGTTTTCAAACACTATTTTGTGGTGTAAGATCTTTAAATGAATATATTTCAGTCAGAGACCATTTATAGCAAATTGTCATTTGGAAGGAAATGCTCTTTAATGAAGCTCTCAAAGAATCTGAGCAGCAATGAGGATTTGGCTGGGAGAACTAATCCGCCAAACACATACAAAGGCATCACACAAAGGCACCTATAGACGCTGCGATAGTAACAATAAAAGTGATTGCATGTCACACATGGACCTAATATTAGATCCTTCTAACGCCATTAGATTGATAACTGATGCAATCAGAGACACCGAAGCAGCTGATGCCAGTCAGCTAATGCAAGTGACTTCAGTGCTCTGCATAAACTGAAACTGTGCTCAATTTGTTATTAAAATTCACAGTTTAAATTAATTCATTTCTAAATCCATTATGTAAAATTGACATGATATTGACAGTATAATCTATGTGCAATATATACCGCTGTTATTTTATTTCATCGTACAATAAAACAAACACTAGTAATGTAGGTAGTAAGTAAGTTGTAACCATTTGACAGCTTACTTTTAGGACTGATGTGCACTTGCCCAGACAGATTTTGAAAGTCTGATTGTAAAAGTCTCACAAGTCTGCACTGTAACTGTGGTAATGGCTGGAAGGCAGAGAGAGGGCAGTATGATGGGCCACACCTACATGCACAGAGGAACAAAGCTATGATTATGAGACATAATGGTTAGGAGAGCTGGTGACTTGTATGACAATTATTAAAACCATATACTATACCTTTACATATCCATTTACATGTACACAAAGAGCTTACGGGTCTCTTATAGATGAGATATATACACACCTAGTATACATATGGACATCATTTTCACACAAGATTGATGAAATAATTATCTTCGTGTTCAGCCAGATGAAGCTTTTTTGTCAAAGTTTTATTTTTCTTAGATGGAGCACAACTTTTGATTTCAGGTGGGAATATATTTTCTTTTCAGTATTTGCTCTACTCGCTGAGGATGAGCTACCAACCATGGAGTATATTGATTCCCCCCAGTATATAAAGGCAGATCTGACCAGATGGTAGCTGTGATGATGCTGGGTTTGCAGCAACAGCAGCATTTTCAAAGCATGCTGCAGCACAGCAGTGAAATGTACAACACCTCTCTTGTTCCCCTACTGTGGATGAAGTCGGTTCCTATATTGACTTCTATCACCTCCCTCTGTTCCTCTATCTATCCAAGGCCACAGCTCAGAGCCCGCAGGGAGTCACAGAACAAACACAGGCAGCCAGAGTAGAGCTAGATACATACTGTTGGCATGTGAGACCCATTCCCATTCAGCCCAGTGCTTCTGTATGTACTAAAGTTCAACATATTGCTTTCAAGCTTTCAAACACTGGATATTTGATTTCGGAATGAAAATTCTTCTTCATGGCAGATTAACTGACTCGTACACTTGACCTGCCAGTGTGTTTTTTTTTAAACACATTTATGTTATACATCTTTCTCGTCCCTTTGACTACTGAAAAAGGTTGGAATGAAGACTGAAAGTTGTATGACATGGACATCATTAAATCACAGTCAGTGCTTTTTTTGACATTCTTTGTTTAAATGGATATTCTCAATAGGATACTGTAAGGGAATTCCAGCGTGCAATACTTTGTAATACACAATGTCATGGTTTTGATCCATCCCTCACAGGGAACATGTAGAATCAGCCTACTTGTTCATTAAGGCAAGCTGCACATATGGCAGTTTATTGTCTACAGTGTCCAACAAATCCTTCTTTGAAAAGTTCCTGGATAATCTAACCCTGAACATTACTTCCAGCCATTTAATTGCTGCAAAACTTCAAGTGGATTCCTGGCAGAAAAGCACATTATACTTGAAGCTGTAAAATGTTATTACAATTAAAGTTGACAGTAAATTGCCCTACTCATCCCCTCCTCGAGTCCCGTCTCCTCGAGAATTGTTCTACCTCTTTCTTTACTCTTAATGTTGCTAAGGAGACAGGAAAAAGTGGCTCGAGAAGAGAAGGGTAAGATTAAACACTCTTCCCGTGCCCCCTAATACTGGATGGAGGCCAAAATGGAGTGCAGTTATTGGATAATAAAGATAGTCAGAGTCCAATACAAGAGGCCAACAAGCCCTGTCAGAGAGTAGAGGGTGACCTTAAATTAATTGCTGCGGAGCGGGACATGGGTCAACGGTGTGTTTTTGTAATCTGTGTGTACAGTATGGGTGTGTGTGCTCCTTTATTGACAACGCGCTCCATTGCTCTCCATTGTTCGCTCTCCCCAGCCACTGTTTCTAATAGCAAATAAACAAGTTTGAAATTAAATAAACAAGAGCTTCAACAACCATTCCCAGAGGACAGTTCCTGTTATTAGAAAAATGAGCATCGCTTTCAGGCTCTGATAAACTAATTAGAAAGGTGTTTTCTTCTCTTTTACCTGGGGTGCTACAGAGAAAAACAAGAGATGAAGCGAGAGAAAGCAGAAAGACAAACAGATCAGAAGGAGATAAAAACCTCCTTCTCTCTGCTTTGTGAACGTTCCTCAGGGTCGGACTGTTTGGCCTATGGGAGGCACTGGAGCTATGGACGACAGCTAGAAATGATGGAGGGATGAAAGCACAGAGAGGGCCTCGGGGAGGACGGAGTGATAGAACGGATTTACCATCCATAAAATTAATTATTGAAAACATGGGGAAATCATATTATTGTGGATGTAACTGGAATGGAGAAGATAAAAGGCTGTGTCGGTTTGAATGCCAGAGAAGAAGCCACAGTGGCTTACGGGAGAAAGACATCTGGAGAGAGGGAAAGGCTATTGACTATTGCTTACAAACTGAATATTCATTACTGCCACACAACCAATATACATAACACAATTTATTGTAAAAAGCCCTGAAAAAGGATGTTTTGTGAAGCTGTTGCTGGCAGCAAAGCATTTTTAAAGCAACTTTATGAAAGCAAATAATCAAACAGACTTTGAAGACAGCTTCAAAGCAAAAGAGCAAAGATGCATTTAAGGACAAGATGCACACAAAAAAAGACATTCATTTCAGGTGGAAATTGCTAATTGTTACAGTCTAAATAAAGTTGTACATAAACTTGCTTGAAGCGTGTTTATAAGTCTTCTTCTCAGTGAACCTTCCCTGAATAAATAAAGCTAAAAAAAAATCATCACGGTGAGATGAGAGAGCAGGAGTTAAATAGAATATGCATGAAATTCGCTTGGTAGGATGAACATGCAAACACTAACGAAGACACTGGAGTCTCTAGTTGTGTCCACCCTCACAAAGAAAGAACAGGAAGTCAACCGAAACAAGCCAGGCAGTAAAACCAGGCTGTAAGGTCTTCATCGTAGCTAACAGGTCAGTGTATGTGGTATACAAAGGGTTTCATTTCAACATGTTATCTCTTGCTACCTGAAATTCAACAATAATACTGGGCTTCTACAGGAAAACTCACCCAACTTTTGGCACATTTCACTGTGTATGGATAACTTCAACGGTCCATGTTTTAACAAGACTGAAGGTGTGACTCAAACCTCATCCGTGTGAATATGCTGGACCATTTGTGCAGTCTGCGTTTATTTGCCCCAAATGTTACCAAAAGTCAGCTGTAAGATAGCAAACAATGGACACACCAGCCATGTGCGTGGGAGTGTGTCTGTGTGTGTATGTGTGTGTTTGTCAGCCTCTGACTAATTTAAAAACTCACCAGAAACTTTACATCTTTCTGTTACCTTCCTCCAGTCTCTCTCCCTTTTCCTCTCGACTCTGTACGCCTATAAAGTTGAGTCATAAAACCTTGGGATACGTGCACATTTTTTTGCTGACGTTGAAACATCGCCGCCCAGTGGGAATTTGTGACTATGTGGCTTTCCATTGAAATGGAATCACGTGTCTTTCCATTGCCTTTGTATGCAATCACGCAACCTCTAAAATTCGCTTTACGTTCTGTCTGAACACACAGTAAGAGTTTACAGCCATGCTAAATGTTCTGTGAGGGTGTACACAGCACTGCTTTGAGTTATAGCATCAGCGTGCTAACATGCTCACATTTACAATGCTAACAGGTATAATGTTTACCACGTCCTCTTGCTAACATTTTCTAATTCACATTAAACACAAAGTACAGCTGAGGCTAAGGAGAATGTCATAAACCAAAGTAATGGACAAAGTGAAATGTTGACCTGATTATGGCGATAGAAGAAAAGTCAGGGGATCACCAAAGTTATTTCAATTCATCCTCTGGAGACCAAAAATGTCTTTACCAAATGTTGTGCCAATCTGTTAAATAGTTGTTATATAACAACAGAATAATAATACAATTCTTCAATTGTATTACAATCCCTTCCTGCAGCTGTGCAGGAAGGGATGGTGTTTTTTCTTCTCATTCAAGATTTTATTTTGCACCAGTACAATGTCAAGTGGTCTCTTTTCTTTTGCTTTAAAAAATAAGATCCCCCAGGTTCTTAAACTGACCATGTGCTGCTGCTGCTGCTGCCAGACAAGGAGTTTGTGTCAGTTTGACCTTTATTCAATTTTAGGAGAGCTCACGATGAAAGACCACATGCTTGACTTACAGCCTGATTCTTTGTCTCGTTGACACACTCTTCTTCTTTTTGCTCTGTCCTCCCACGCAAGCAAGCATGCACGCACACACGCACAGGTGGATGACAGACCTGGCCTCTTGCCTCACCTTCAGTGTCAGGGATAATTAAATATTTTTGCACTGTCCCAGGCATTCATTAATCTGAAGCTGAAGGGTATGTGTGTGTGTGTGTGTGTGTGTGTGTGTGTGTGTGTGTGTGTGTGTGTGTGTGTGTGTGTGTGTGTGTGTGTGTGTGTGTGTGTGTGTGTGAGCATGCTCCTCTACCTCCATCTACTCGACTTTCCAGCTATCATCCTCTTAATGACTATCTTTAATGTCAGAAACAATACAAACAACCGTACCTGATATGACATACCAAAGCTCTGTGTGTCCATTAGATCATCCTCTTACCTAAAGCATGCCTCTATTCACCAGACCAGACTCATATATTCATAGTTCTGTAGCCAGCTACATATTCACTTTATCCAGATTTAAAACCCCTTTTGAATCGCCTCTTTCTTTATATGTTTTTTAAAGGAAAGCCCTTGTGCAGAACTAAACTCATTATGCCCCCAGCGAGAATACTACACCACACACTGACTAGACAAGGGTCAACAACAGAAGAATGGAAAGTTAAATGTAATTCAAAATCTCATTTTGCTCCATTTAAAGGGAAAATGGCTGAGGCTTATTTGCATCATATAGCACACAACGGGGCAAACACCAGCGACTACATTTCTACATTCTTCTGACATTTCTGGCTTCCACAACTCACTGCCTGACGTGTTCATTCTTTTTCAGAACAAAGGCACTCTCAATAAAAAAAACATGTGCTCTTTGAATCTCTGAATTGCAGCTTTCTACGAGAGAGCAGCATTCCCTGAGACATAGCCCTTCATGTTGTAACTGTTTTATCAGAGCTGATCAGAAAATCTGTAAAAAACTAAAAATAACCAAACCTTCACCACAGACACCAACAGCTGTGATTGAACTGAGCCATGAACATGAAGATGCACTGGGAAAGTAACGCTATTCATTCAGGCTGAATCTCACAGCAGCACAACATGACTGCAGCTCTATTTGTAGATTTATCTAGGCTTTGATACTGTGGATTACTGTATGTTACCGTGCAGCTTATCTCCCACTGAATTAGATCAAAACATGTAATTGGTTTTGTAATTACCTAACGAGCAGAACACAATGTGTGCATCAGTCGCATTTCAATTTGCATTTGATTTACCAATTGGTTCCCTCTTTACTTTTCAATTTGCCAACTCATCAAATCATTTCAGCAGTTAGCCGTAGCCTTGTGTTTTTCACCATGACAGAATACACACTTAAGGGATTCATTGATCCATTTTATTATCCATTACCTTTTCACAAACTTTTTTAGTTTTTATTTTCTGATTAATTGTTTCTGTGTACATTTTTAAACTATTATTTTATTGTTACAGTATTATCACACAAGAAGTAAAGTAATAAATATATGAATAAGATCCTAGGTAGTATAAAAAGTACAAATATAAAAGACATCATTAAAAACTGACCCAAGTAGCCAAAGTGTGCAGAATACATTTTCCATGTACTGTAGAAAAATCAAATTAGATTTTTTTTGTCTCTTTCTGGTTACTGAGAATACGCTATTTAAATGTATTTCCTGTTACCCTTGGTAATCTCAAGTAAACAATATTGCACAGGATTTCAGCCCACTACACCCACGTTAGCTTGTTAAATTCTGCTAAGCTGCAAGCACAAACACCAGAACTGACATGTATGCTACTGTGGGAATCTTTATACCACTATCTCACTGCCCACTTGCTTAATCTCAAATTCCAATTTCCGTGTTAGCCTGCACTAACAGACCATGGTGTTAGTACTGCAGCTAACCCTGGAAAGAGCTCCATGTTACTGACTGCTAGCTTTGATCATCCTGTGTGCATTCGCCATGCTCTATCTGGTTCAGACAACGAGCTGTAAGCTTGGTTATCTCTCTCTTCCACACTGACATCTCTGCACACAACCTGAGACAGGGTGGAGAATTAATTGCGCTAAACACTGCTGTATTATACCCGCCATTTTATGGGATGTGCAGCTGAGACAGCCAAATAATTTAAACTCAGTGTAAAGTGATGCTACAGTCTGTTGTGGAACATCAATGGCTGGCTATCAGATCATTTATTTCTCATTAAACCTAATCTGTGATGATCTGTCGCTGGATCTCACTATTATAATACAAATAGATCAGCACTGAGAGCATTATATCCCAACAGCACAAAGAGTATATTAGAGTTAAATCAGATTTGTCAAATCAGCTGTAACAACAGGATGGTTACAAACTTTTGGCTGCATGTTGGCTGAAGCTATTTCTTCCAGTCACTAAAAAACCCTCCCCACCCTCATGAAAATGATGTTTCCCAAACTCACCATCCTGTACCGTCTTCTTGGCTAAGCTAGGGTGAGCTTTAGTTCCTGGGTCTCCATATCTGCTAGGTTCGGCCTCTCCTTCTAAAGAAAGACATAAAAAAAAAATCGCATAATAATTACAATAGTTCATACATGCTTAAAAGAGGTGAAATACGTTTATTTGTGTTAAAAGAGAAGATCGATACCATTGTTATGTCTATGCATTAATGTAGCTCAGGAAACAACTAGCTTAGCATAAATACTGGAAGGAAGGGGAAACGGCTACCATGTCTGTGTCCAAAGCTGCAAAGTGACACAAACATATTTTTTCTCGTCTGAAAAGAATAATCATCGCAGCATCATTACGAGCACAAAAAAAAGTAGACTCAGCCAAGGGAAAGTAATGCACCTATCCATCTCGATAAAAAAACACTAATCCATCCTCCCTCTTACACACACACACTGCATTACAACATCCCATATGGAAGCAGGCCAGTGGTGGCAGAGCCTCAGGGTGGGAGCAGAGCAAACACTGAGGTACAGGGAGTTTGTCACGTCTGTCTGTAGGCTGTGACATTAACACCCTGAGATGATTAACTCCCAAACTCATCCATCTCCTTTATTTATCAGCGAGCTTGGCTTTTGAGCAAGGACTGAACATGGACTCTATACAATGACCAGGAAAGGGTGTGTGTGTGTGTGTGTGTGTGTGTGTGTGTATGTGTGCCTGTTTGTGTAGCAAAAGTTAACTTTGTTTTTTGTCAATACCCCCTCTATTTATTATTCTTTCCTATCTCGATCCTCTTTGCCAGACCTCTCTCCTCCTCATTATTGGATGACTTTCTAATCTCTGAGTTATCCTCTGTGCAGACAATCTCTCTCAAGTGCTCTCTGTGGGCCTTGTGTATGTATATCTGTGTGAATCGCCTCCCTTGAGACTCTCTGATGCCACTGTCACTTTCACAAGCTGGCATTTAGCCTGAGGGCTTGTGCTATGATCGCTGGCAACGGCTGTCTGCTCAATCACATCCTCTGAAGTTTATTTATCCTAGTTTACAATGATCATAGGAGGCTTTATTGTCTATGGGCAGGGTTGGGGAGTAACGGAATACAAATAACGGGATTAAGTTCATAAATACAAATAATGAGTCATTTTTATCCTCTTAAGTTGTTTGAAATGGTGGAAAAACTACTGGCCCGATTTTCATGAGCATGGGCCAAGAAAGAAGCCATTAATTTTGGAGCAGATCCAAATCACGGAGGGATACACAAATTATTGTTTGTTTTCGTTAACATTGCAAGATAGGGCAGGGCCTTGCGGAGGTCTGGGCTCTCCGAGTGCCCCTCTAGTTTGTTTTTGTTTTATTTGTTTTATACTAAAATTCCAGGCTGTTCTCATGAACCATTTTTACATATAGCTACGAAAAGTAATGCACTGTAATGTGTATGTATTCAACATATGTATTGCTCTATGCATCACATTGACTGCTGCTGTATAAGAGCGCTTTGGACCGCGTAGGGAGGAGGTCAGGGTAGAGGGGCGGGTCTTAAAAACACAGTGCTTTCAAGCCAGGGAGTGGAGTTCACTTCCTGAGGAAAGACTTTCACCTTTTTCCTAAACTCAACTTGTCGTTTTGGTGCCTAAACTTAACTGTTGTCGCCGCATGCTGCTCACTTTGAGTCGACTAAACTCAACTGCCACGGCCCCTTAAAAGGACCGTAATCTTGCGGTGCCCTGTAGCACGAAGGGCAATATCAAAACACACATACAATCACACATATTCAGCTGATTGATTCCCATTTATGTTAAGACTCAACACTGTGAGCGCTCACTCCTCTGAAAGACCAAGATAAGAGCTTAGCCGAGCGTCATTGATATTGAGTCGCTTTTCATGATGTGGCCAACAAGCCATTAAAATCAGAGCAGTAAACAATGTTTGGAGAGCGAGGTACAAACCCTTAGCACATTACACTGAAATGAGATATTTGTTCTTGCTCCAGCTCACACTCCATTTAATACACAGACCTAAGGTGCTCACTGTTGTTTGTTGTCCAATCTGTCTCTTTTCTTATCAGTTTCTCTCTTCCTAATTCTTTTAGCTCCTCCAGGCGCAGATCAAAGACGGTTATGTGAGAATGTATTAAAAAGCAGTGGCCGAGTTTGGGGAGATTAAAGATGGACCGGTGAGGGATGGGAACAGGCAGACAGTGAATCTTCGGAGAGATAGAGGCTTAGTGAGTTGGAGAAATAGCTGATGAAATATATAACGACGACGGACATTCTGCTGGGAAAACACAATGTCACGTCTAATCAGGCTGATTGGCAATTTGGAAGCTCCAGATTTTCGCGGCTTTGTTTGTTGCTGCTACTGCCGAGCCAGAGTTCATCACAGAAGGCTTCTGTTTCAGCTGCCAACACGGCTCCCATGGCAACCACTTATTCACTACGTAATCTAATTAGGCAAATGGACAGGATTGGTAAACACCTGAAAATTGTGAACTTAACTTGTATTGTCTTTGTCTCTGGGTCTTTGTCTGTTTTCTAAGCATTGGTTGCCAGCTTGACTCTCCTGTGCTCTACTGGACTGGCTGTGATTATGGGGCACTGCCTGCCATTTGTAATCCTCCCTTTGAGTCCCCTCTCTGGATAATGTATTGCTATCACAGCCTCACAAATGTGTTGGGCATACCCATACACAAGAACCAAGGATGAAATAGCCAGAATACTGATTCTAACATTGGTCTTGCTGACAGAACAACTGTTATCTGCTGCCAAGGACTCTTTCTTCCCTCTTGTCTCTGAGCTCGGGCTTAAAGGCCTTTTCAAGGCAACTCTCCAACCATTACAGATGGAACCAAGCAGAGAAGAATGCAGATGTAGCCAGTAATAAATACAAATCAGAGTCTAGAAGAATGCTGAGCTGACCTGGAGGACACATGGTTGTAACATGTTGCAGCATTAAGTGAGTTTATATGGCTAGAAAAGCAGCCGGTTGTTATCATATAACAGCACAGTTAAAGAAGCAAAAAGCTGTTCATGTAAATGATAGAAAGTGTGGTTATATATTCACTTTAGCTTGTGTGAGCGAGTGTATTGTATTGAGATTGTTTGACAGCAGGTATTTCTGCCTTCTAGTAAAAGGAAAAATTAAAAGTAAATGTCAGGAAATGGCTGATATTTTAGTGACTATAAAGGCAACCTCTGTCACTCCAGATTGCTCTACTGTCATTCACAGGTTGCCGGAGAGCGAAATAAACAAGTGAATGAATGTGTGTGTGTGTGTGTGTGTGTGTGTGTGTTCATATTCCTTTTTGCCTCAACAATTTAACTAATTTTATCTTGAAATACATATCAAATAGGTTATCTTGTGAAGGTTTTTCACCGTTGAAGCAATTTACTTATATTTTAGCATCTTTATGAGGCCCAACGAAAATTCTGGAGGTTTCAACTACTTTGTTAGTCCAGATGTGATTTAAGTTGGTACACAGGAAGGCAACTGAGCAATCTCCATTCGCTTTGAAAGGTCCAGCAAAAGAATATAAGTGAACCTTGAGTTTAGATTATTTTTCAAATTTCTTTGAAAATAATTCTGACAAATTTCTTGTCTTTAGTTTTAGTGAAATCACTTTATTCAAAATTTGTAATACCGCAAATAACTAAAAATCCAACCTTGGAACATAATTTTACTTAACAGTATGTTGTGTGTTTCACTATGCATGTTTAGGTAAAGAGTATTTCATTTCATTGTTTTTTCCCATGAGCTCTAGAGCACCATGGGTAAATGTCACTGTTTGACAAAGAAACGCTGAATGACAGATTGCACAGAGTTACAGAAGCTAGTGGAATGAAAGCGGACATTGGGACTTATGGCTCTCTATGGTAAAACCCAGCTGTAACAACAATAAATAACTTCTCCCTCATTGGGCAGTGAGTTGATGCACCATGAACATGAAGCCCTGATCTGCGTACAGCAGATGCCTGTTTAATCCACCCACGGGGCGAGCTGGGCTGCCTGGGACAGAGGCCAGTGTCACCCCCACACACCTACTTCCTTACAGAGCTATAGAGCATTCAGCATTAAAGGGGTGATAGAATGCAAAACCGAGTTTACCTTGTCATAGTTGAATTACGACAGTTCGGTGGGTAAATAGGGCATACATCGAACCTCAAAATCCCATTGACATCCCTTTCCTATGCAAATCTCACAGTTTGAAACTGCTGCTGAAAACGGGCGAATCTCAACAAAAGTTGACGTCAACTCGGTGGCTGTACCTTATTTGGCTCTAGTCTGTACCTTTGTCACGACCCAAAATTTACATACACCACTGATCTGAGGACAGCTGGTCGTCTGAATCTAGGTCGCGCAGATCTCAGAAATGTTATACATTGTTCGTCTGCTATTTCATTACTAAATTCACTTCTGAGACTTTTTTATGCAAGGAATCAACTATGTAGAGCTCAAATATGGGCCATTTTACAAAAATTGATGGCTAATTGCAAATTTGGTACGACTGTACAGTGACAGTGACAGTGACAGCGGCCAGTGCATGCCGGGGTTGCTGCCGCGCCGGTCGGCCTGCCTACTTTCACAGACCTGCTGTGAGCTGAAAAGCTCTTACTGTATTTCATAAAGGGATGTTTAACAGGGTTACGGGTTGCATTAGGGCGCATAGAACATCACCTGGGAAATTTTCAGCCAAACCAATGTTACATACCCTATTTGGAGACCTTAAGGAACAGTGTGAAATACCCTATATAACCATTCTATCACCCCTTTAAGCACAACATGTACAGAGGCCTAACAGGTTAACCATCCATGACTGATAGACAGATCAACAAGCTGTCACCATGGAAACAAGTACATGTGGCAAAGGATTCTCCAATCTGTCCTCACACATGACGAAGACAAGAATGGCTGTAACATTTCAACACGTTCTCAAAACCAACTCCTGACATGCAGCAAGAACCCTTTTTTAACGCTCTGGGTACCCCTTTGGCATCATTTTTTCAACGTGCAGGGTAGTTTGACTTCAACATGGGGTTTACGTTGTGAAGTCAAACAAAACTACTTGGTTAGGTTTAGGAAAAGATCATGGGTTGGATTAAAACAACATACGTCATGTATGTAAGTTGACTTTTGGTTTCACACAGGACACGTACAGCAGTCTCCTGGGTGAAAGTCCTGTTTGTTGTTTGTCGCCCTTTATCATCTTCCAGAGCTGTGGTCGAGCATTTTCTCTGAGCGTCTAATATTGCTGTGGATGTGTCTACATTGCAGTTAGTTGAAAGCCCGGTCCGTTTCAAGCAGATACAAAAGGGTCCCTTGTGCGACGGTATCAGACGCTGAGGGCCACTGACTCAGCTGCCGAATTTGACGAGTTGGGAGTGAAAACTGGTTGAACGTTTAAGGTGTAATTCATTTAATGACCCTTTAATATCACACGTTGTGCATTTTGACCAAAGGAGAGGAGAGTACCGTTTCAAGAAATGTAATGAACTACAGGCAAAGTAAACTTCACAGTGCTGTAGTATTATTATTGAAACATAGATATTACTCTATTCATAATTAGTCTGTATTATTTATGAATGCGTTCCACAAATTGAATTTGAATATTTTGCAAAGCAAACATCAAAACCAAGCAAAAGTTTTATCATATTTTCTTAATCAAGCCAAATGCAAAGTATGAAATACTTTAATTACATAAGTATATGTAACTTTCCATCATAGCCACAGAGATCTGACTAGCTAAAAACTGGAGTGATGGCAACCATGGATACTGTCAGCTCTAGACCTGAATGACTGAATATGCAGAAAAGATTCCTACTGAGTTGCTGTAACATGGTGGAATTGTACTTTCTGACGGATGAATAATGTGTAAGTAGAGCTAGAAGTTGTGAGTCTTTCTACTAAAGATTCCCTGAAGGGCAATATAAGCTGATGAAGGAAAAAAGAGAAGAGACGAGAATACAATTACACAGGGAAAAGGTGATAATAATAACCAAACCTCGTAAAATATTAATCAAATATGGCACGACTAATAACTAATTCTGTCAGGCTTTTTAGTGTGTGTGTGTGTGCGCATGTGTTTGTGTGTGTGTGTGTGTGTGCGTGTGTGTAAACGTCACTGTTGATTCACAGTCACCAATTGTTCATCATTATGTAATCTCCATCTGATGAACTCAAAAGAAAACTCTGGAGAAACAATGAACAGAAACGCAGGCGTATGACGTGAAGGGGGAGAGATAGATGGCCCGAAAGTATGAAGAACAACTGAAACTGATGAGAGAATTTATGAGAGAATTTAGAGAAAGTGAGGGTAATGTATGTTTAAAGACATGGCAGAATGGAGAGAGCTCTGTGACTGCAGTGAGGGAGACACACATAAAGCAGGGTTGCACGGCACACTGTATTGCTGCATTAATATATTTTGTGGAAAGCAGCACTATATATAAGATTCTCGGTTTGGTAAATGGCCTGCCAGCGAAAAACTGACAGAAAATGTAACCTCCGCAGGATGCTAAATTTCAAAATAATATGCATGTGAGCTTTGCTTATGCGGTATGTGCTCCTATGTTGCTACCACCCTATTATGTAAACAATGGATATATGGAGACAACAATGGGAACTGGTTTATACCATAAATGTTAACAGAACCAAATGTATTCACATATGTTGCCGTGAAAGCCATTCTACCCATACCATACTATTAAAAAGTATTTATAGACATCCTGTCATTTAAAATGCACTTACAGTATTACCTACATCATGCACAGCTTCTACAGCAGTATAAGTGGTGGTGGAGCTTCTCAGAGCGCAAAAAAACATTTAAAAAAGGATGACCAGTGGCCGGGTTAGCTCAGTTGGTAGAGCAGGCGCACATATATAGAGGTTTACTCCTCAACGCAGCGGCCGCAGGTTCGACTCCGACCTGCGGCCCTTTGCTGCATGTCATTCCCCCTCTCTCTCCCCTTTCATGTCTTCATCTGTCCTGTGGAAATAAAGGCCTAAAAATGCCCCAAAAAATAATATAAAAAAAAAAAGGATGACCAAATATGCCAATGATAGGCCATTTCCAATTTAAAAACAAAACAGGCTACATCATCCAAGGGCAATTATCAAATCTACTGTCAAATGCAAATTACAGAACAAACAGAAAATAATTATTTTAAATCAGAGGCCTGTACTACAAATCAAGATCAACGTGCCCTGGATTTATTTCAGTTAGCCGGCTTCACCAAACCTAGCAACCGCGGTCCCGCATAACCTGTGTCACAACGCTGGTTAACAACTAGTTCAGTCAACCCAGGGTTTCCCAATCCAGTGACGCGTGCGTTCACTTAAAAGAGGCGGTATTTGCACAGCACGACCAATCGCAAACATCTACCAGAGCAGAATTATAGTTTGCTCTTCTTACACATGAAGAGCAAATTATAATTCTATATAAATATGAAGAACACAGACACGGTTTTGCAGGCAAAAAGCAATACAGTGGCTGCTTCCTAAAACAGGAAAGCTGGCAAAAAAATAGCTGACGCTGTTATGCATAAATCACAACGCTTATCAATATCACTTCCCCATCAGTCAGGCCAAAGATCTGACCATAATTACTGTTGTGCTTTCCATAAACTGTCGTTGCTTTAGCCTATTATTTTATCAGTTGCAACCCTGGCAGTGGTAAGCGATCGTGAGAGAAAATAAAAAATATATAAAAACATAATTCAAACCGATGTGCGCATTGGCAACACACGGCTCAAGAAGCCGACAAATAGCCTATACGTAACTCCCTCCGCTGAAAATCTATATCTGTCATTAAAATACCCATCAGGGAATGTTAACGGGGTTGTCGGTCTCTAAATGTTTGAACTTTTATGAGCGCACTCCTCTCTCCGTGCACCGAGCTCAAACAGATCTTTTAAGACGGTTAGGTGTTCAGCATGAGTTACCACGGCGATTGAACCCGGTAACAACTGATCCACCGTCGTGATACAGAAAACCCTGGGTTGAACCTAAAGTTACCTCGTTAACACCAAATCTTGCTTCGTAGTACAGGCCTCTGGCCTGCTGTCCCCAAACAGATACACGAAAACAGAGTCACACAGAAACCAGACTAAATGCAAAACTAAATCAATAGCGCAGTCCTGACATGTTGATATTATCAGTATACTGATGAGCTGGAACGTGTGTTCATTTCAGCGAAGCAAACTAGTCTTACAGACTGTAGCGGATTCTTAAGTTTTCTCAAATTCTGTAGGATTAGCGTAGATTCAAATACATGTTTACAACAGCTCCACAACAAGCTATAAATCAACTGCTGGGCCTTATTAAGCCACAAGACGTCTAGAAAAAAAGATTTCCCACTGGTGGATTTGATCGCTTGCTGTTCGGTATCACCAACAAGTAATTTGTGATCCCACTGATTTCATTCATTAGATGCTACAGAGGGAAGCATTCGTCGCCAAGTGATTCACCAGGGGACTAGATTCTCCCCCATCAACCTTCCTGCGGCTGATTAGTCTCCAAGGGCGACCAGTGACTCATTAGTCAAACTGAGATCAGCAGGTGGTGACTGATGACGCTATCGTTTCTGCTGTATTGACCACCAAGTGCCGTGGTAAACACTTGTAATGGTTGTTTCCATCAAAACAAGTTTGTATTGTAGCTTTGTTTAGGAAAGGGATTCAGGCGTTTCCCATATCATGTCCCACTTTGGCTGACTCTTATTGAGAAGCCTATCATGCTGGCACTGGCTGGAGTCGAAAAGGTGAAGATTAACACTTTAGAGTGTAATGACTGTAGTACCAGCTGGCAGAAAATGGGACCCACTTGAGGCAATTCAGACACAGCAAATATTCCCAAAGCAGAACAGCTTGTCTGATTGATTGCCATTATTTATTCGCTGTCTAATTGTTTTGATGTCCATTACTCCCAGGTGTGCCGTTTGTGTGGGAGTAACTGCACTGTGCATAGCAATGTTAGCAGCTCTGCAGCAGAACACGGCAAAAAGAAGATTGAGAGTAATGTTTTTATGCATTCCCATAAAGAGTCTGATTGGCACAAAGCTGCTCTATGCTTCAATTACACTGAATGTCTCTCTAGAGGAGTGCACAGATGCCACATTCTTAAGAGGACAAGTCACCTCCCTGTGTCCTGTCAAAATGTTGCAGTGACTCACATGCATGGAGTGTACAGTCTGTGGTGGTGTGGGCAATGTAAAAGCCTAGAGACATTTTTGAGAAGGAAAGGGCTTCCAGGAATGATTTACATGTTTTCTTCTTAATGTATTAAATGTTGAAAGAAATTCTACTGTGAGCGTCTCCGGCCACAGTTAAAGGATCACTATTAATAATTGCATCATGTATTTTATTTTCATAGCTCACCTAAGTAATTAGTGAAATATCTTGCTGATGATAGTTTGAATGGGGCAACAACACAGGCACACAGGTTGAAAATAAACCCCCAGGTTAGTAAAACGGTGAGGGGACCTCCGTTGTCATGGTTACAGTAGTAATAACAAGGTGGTTAAGGTCAGGGAATGATTGTGGTCATCATGCTTTAAAAAAACACGACTGTCGGTTGGGAACTGGAAACGTCGGATGTTTTGGTGACTCATCCATCCACTTCCCAAAGACTTTGTTCCTCACTAACAAACATATGTGTACATACTGTCATTCTTTTTAGGATAGTCGCTAACACTTATTTCAAAAACACAAAAGATGAAGGTGACCTACGCAGTTAAAGTTTGAGGGTATATTAGCGACATTATGGGTTAGCTTCCTTTCAGTTTTACCCAGTGCTTAATTTGTAAAGTGGGAGGTCCCGGAGCGCAGAGGGGGGGGGGGGTGGATCCGGCGACTCAAAACGGGGGTTGGAAGTAACGGAACAAAAAAAATAAAAATGACACTGCCTAGTAGCTTCTCTGACTAAAAAAACCTAAACAACGCTGTACATCAGGAAAATGTTTATTTTTATTTCAGAACATGCACTGCATCGGTGCGAAATGTAAAAAAGTTTTCACAAGCAGCAGTTATCCGTCGGACTATTAAATTAGCCAAAAAAAACACCGTGGTCTCCACATTCTTGATAGGCAGAAACGGTTTTTGCTTGTTTGGGATCCGACTGGCCAGCGTATTTGAACAAGTTAAGCAAACTTTGTTGTCTTTTTGACATTTTTCCCCTGAGTGAAACGAGGCTATAACAGCAATCTCAACCAGCACAAGTGCAGCGCCGCGCTGTTGAAGTGCCTCCCCTCCCTCCGTCCCTCTCCCCCCTCCGTCTTACCCTGAAAATTCACCTCAAAACGCATCGAACATGCAAACACAAGATTTTTGTGGAACTTCAGTGCGGAATAACGACTAACAAAACAGATAACAGCATTGAACACTACACAAACAGTAGTTTATTTTTTTCATTTAGGCGATTCATTTTTCCTGGTGACACAGGAGGTGCCGGATCCAATAGAAAAGGTTCCGGATCCAACATCGGAGGTGCTGGAACATGTTCCGGCTCAAATTAAGCCCTGGTTTTACCCCCAAATAAAGTGGTTTAGGCAGTTGGACAGTTTACCACATGATTGTCCCACTGCTCATTTTTTTGGCCCTATTTTTAGCAATGATGTCGCCTTCCCTGATCTCAACAATTAAGGTGCCAGTATACTTCATCTCACCCACTTCACACAAGGATTTCTATTTCTATCTTAAGCTCTCTTTTTTTATTCTTTACAACTGTTACTTTTCATGCTTTCATGTAACACCATGATTTTCTCATAACCTGACCTGTACTTTGGTGAGTACAATGTAATTTTAACCAAACATAAATCCCAAGTTGTGACAAACTGAAGTTTTTCTTTAAAGACAAGACATCCCCACAGATAAAAACTGGCAACTAAAGGGTGTCCTCTTTTTGGAGTGTGTCCAGTGAGTGTCCTTTCCCTCTGGTTATTATTGGTCAATGTTTTCGTCTCTGGAGTATACTAAGGACTATAGTTGAAAGACATTGTCAAGCTGGTGTTGGATTCACGTAAGGTACAGATTTGATCATTGGCAAATTATCAAAAGATGTTTTATCAATATTAATAAAGTTATGAATATGGTTATTAATAACTGTATCAAATCGACAAACAATCAAAACGGGGCACCACCCTGCTTGTCAGGGACCAATAATCAAGCTGTGGAACAGTCTCATTTCTGTAAAAATCCTTTAAAAGGAATTAAAGGAAGGGGTGATTTCGAGCGCGACCCGTTCGACCAGCAGTTATCACAACAAATACACAAATAATCACCAGCAACTGCTAATTAAGTATAATTGAATTTATTAACGTCACAATTATCAGTAGCCAATCAATAATCCTTCAATAATAAAACGTATATACATTTTACAATATCACAACTAAACAAAGAAAAACAAAAGCAGCATGTCTTGTGGACAAGTCTGTGTGTGTGTGTGTGTGTGTGTGTGTGTGTGTGTGTGTGTGTGTGTGTGTGTGTGTGTGTGTGTGTGTGTGTGTGTGTGTGTGTGTGTGTGTGTGTGTGTGTGTGAGAGAGAGTGAGTAAAAGGGGAGGGGCGGTGTCGAAATGTAGTTCTAATACAAAAACAACTCCAAAAATGGCTACTCCTGTGAGCTGCACAAAACCATTTAGCCTCAAGAGGATGGTAGTGGTGCTGAGGGCACGGAGAGGGGGCTGAAGAAGCCGAGGTGGGGGTTGCTAGGCAACGCGCACGTTTATACCATATGCTAAATCACCTATTAGCTCTATACAAAACCCCACGTGGTTAAGTTAGCAGCGTTAGCTCGGGAGCTACGTGGCTAGCTTGTATGTCCGTGTGTGGGTTAGTAAAAGGAAACAGAATAAAGGAGGAAAAGAAAAGAAACACTCTGATCTTAGTTATCGATAATGGCCAGCTCCCTCAGCCACCCAGGTCTGGACCCCAACGTGTTGTTAGGACAGACTGAGACTTTTGATTTACCGAGGGAAACGGCCACTATAACCACTCTAGTGGCTAACAGCTGATTCACCGCGATTATCTCGCGGACAGTAACTAAACTCCGTGAAAGGAGTGGTTTAGCAGATAGCGTTTACGGTTTTAACCCAGCTACTTAACACAACAGAATCAAATGGTATAATGATCGGTTATCTATTCACAGCAACAGATTAGTAACCAGATATGGCCAATACATGATTACAATCAGATCACATTAATGGCACAGCGGTCGCGAACCCTTTGCTCATTAATAACAAACCAAAACGCACTAGTTCTAACATCTGCCCAGAACTGTGTAAAACCTTACGGTGTCGCCAGAGTTTAACGATCCGTTTCGCCCAGAGCAGTGGGCAGGACGTAATCCATGTCGACAAGCAAGAAACAGAACGCCGTCCTTTTCTTGAATCCAGGCTGATTAAACCCGCTGCAGATAGAGGGAACACCCAGCCAGTATTTCCTCGGATCCCCTTTGTATATCAGACCGATATAAATTTGTCCCAGCTCAAACTCGACCAGCGAGGTGATGCTGGCTAGCTAGTCCGGACTAGAGTGCTTCCTGTAGTGACCTGGGTCACCGTGGAAAGAGCGAAGAAACACACAGTGCCGACAGCTTTTATCCTACCTCCGCCTCCTAGTGGCGGGGTGGTGCATTCAAAGACCTGACAGCCAATGGGAAAGCGCAACCTTCTCACAGGTGTGAAGCAGTTCTTTGTCTCACCACCAGTCTGCCGTGCCCTCCACGTGTTGAATGTAGAATCTCCATCTTAGGGACTCTGCTTCCAAATAGCAGCCTGTAGGAGTTTGGTGAAACCGGCTTTGGGATTCACATGTAGGCCAAGATCCTTTGTCCTTGCCTTCCCTGTGTCTCTGCAGTCAGCTCAGTCTGAGCCAAATCACTGTTTAACCAGCTTCTTGGTCCCCAACACTGGATACGATCTCATATTAAAAATAAGCCATGCAGTTGCTGAATCTGTCTTCATTTCAGATCGACAAAGGTCAGTTTGAAAGATTTCCGTCAGATTTTGAGAGACTCTAGTCACGCTCATCCTGGTTGTTCCCGGGTTAGCACTCTACCAATCAGATTGGTCATTTGAGTCCGACTGCCGGCAGTGCCCGCCCTCCCGATTATACATGTCAAATCGGCCAAAATGAAGGCCGATGGCCCCTCTGACGGCCGACGGCACGGAACACAGCGAACAGACTCGAGTCACTGACTTCGCCAGACTGTCCGACGGCCGATTATCGGCTCGGTGTGTCTGGGCCTTAAAGGTTTGGCCTTGGCGGGAATCAAATCAGAGCATCCATGTTTGGGGAACAGTGTTTCATCCACATAGGTGCTCTACAGCAACATTTATTTTCTGTTAGTCCATCATCGTTTGAGCATCTAAATCAGGCCTCTATACATGTGCTACAACTGGATTTTGGTACAGAGGATTCCTCCATAACTTCTGATGCATGTAAGTCCCTGGTTAGGAGGATGAAGCTCTGTTTACTTTTTCTTAATTCTCACTCAGAAACTAGAGAGTTTCTCTAGAATTTGATGCACTGTGGCGAGGCTGTTCTCATTAGGTTCAGTATCCACGGAGCTGGCCCAGATACTCCTGCTCAGCAAGTCTTTCCCTGAAGAGCTACAGTTACTGTGCTAGATATGCAAAACCAAGTCAGTACAGTACAACTCAGTGGTAGAAAGATTTAAAGTCTGTTATGCTGTTCAGAGAGCTGCAGTCCAATAAACCTCCCAAACTGTGTGTGTTTGAGTAATGTGTGTGTGTGTGTGTGTGTGTGTGTGTGTGTGTGTGTGTGTGTGTGTGTGTGTGTGTGTGTGTGTGTGTGTGTGTGTGTGTGTGTGTGTGTGTGTGACAGTGAGAGTGGGAGCGAGTGTTTGCAATAATTGAGTTTAGTCAAGAGTTACTGGGGGTCTAAGAGCATTACACACTTGAGTGTGATGGATAAAGTGGACTTGGCGTTGTTGCCATAGTAAGTCCATTAGCAGTACGTAACTGTAAAAAGTAGCAGCATTTGGCCTTGGAAAAACACAGACAAACACACACACACACACACACACATTCCTTAAGTAGCCTACATTCTAAAAATTACGTTTCCGTGTATCTTCTAGATTAACGTACGGTTGTACAGCAGATGGTTTGCACTACTTCTATCACCTAATGAGATACAGTTTTAATTGAATTATATGATACGTTTTTGTATTTATTACACTACCTTGAAAGCAGATGGCTGCAATTTTAACATGTACATTTGTAAAATCCAGCATTATTTTCTGTTTAATGTTTTGTGTTGGATTCCTACTTTGTCTGTTGCTTTAAATGGGTTGTGACAGGACACAGCAGGTCTAACATTACTGTAGAGTATGTAGAGTATTCCTATTTTAAACATCAAACTGAAAAAAAGGAGAAACGGAAGCAGAATGTGGAACTACAGTGTTTTTCCTTCTGCTTCGTCTCTTTCTCTTTTGACGCTCATCGATGTACATATTCATATGAAACAGGGAATTAAACTTTCAAAAGAAAAACATATAGAGCCACATTTTGCAAATCTCATTACAATACACGGTGTGGAAAGGAAACAAAGATGGATAACCTTTACCTAAATTCAAAGTCTTCAAAGTCGTTTCATGTTGTTTGAAGTTAAATGGGAGTGAATGAGCGAGACATATTCAGCAAGACTAATTAAAAGTACCTTCAGTTCTTTTAAAGGCTGCTACAATTAACTTGAAAGGAACAGAAAAATGAGCAGTCCGTTAAGGTCTTTGTCCTGTGGTAATGATAGCCGCATTAGCCTCTGTGTGTAAAATGCTCTTTTTTTTTTAGCTAAAGAAAATTAACCTCTTTGAATTGAGGATAAGTGCTTTACAGGAAGAGACCAAAGGAAGATTTCTACTGATGCACCGTACCTGCGTTTTGTCATCATAATTATATTTCTGTCAGTACCTTAGTTTGAGGAATGTTTTTTTTTTTCTTAAGTTACCTTTCGAAAGTTAACGAAATGTGTCAAACCTCTCATTGCAACAGTTTTTCATTTTGTCACAATTTATCTGATTTCCTCATTTAGATCAGGACATATGGTGTCTGACCACAAGTCTTACTACCTTACCAAACATCCAATGCCAACTACAGACACAATTTGGTCATCACTCTTTTAGTACTAGATTTCATATCCACCATCAGTATGCATTAATATAAACATTAGAATCACACACAAACAGCACTCACCTTGGTCCAGAGACTTGGCAGGAGCCCAGCTTTTGAAGTAGTCATCCTGAGTGGACACACAACGCAAGAACTGGGTTATTAAAAAATAACTCAAAGCCAAGAATATCATTGAATTATTTTCAGAACACCAGAGAGAGAACACAGCCACAAATACTAAACCGAACTACTGAGAAATTGTGACCTTATTCTTCTCCTCTTTTGTTCTTTCACAGTTGTTTTGTTCAAAAATGAATGATTGCAGTAGGCAAGACAAATACACTGAGAGGTGGAAGCTTGTTTGGACAATTAGAAATAGGACACACATGTTGAGAGAAACCTGCAGGAGACACACTGGGGAGTAAAGAACATCACATGCTCCAGTAAATAATGGCTTTAATTAGGACAAAAACATTTAATGTCAAGGTCAAAATAGACTTCTGCTCTGGAAAAAAAAAAGAGTTCAGAAAGTATTGTAATTATTAGGGAAAACTTACAGAAGGAGAAGAAGGATTTTAAGGAGGCAGTGTTACGTTTTAGCTGCTGGGATTTTTCCAAAATCATACTTGAAGAAGTGCATATTATTCCTATTGTTCAGTAAGCGTAGTCTACTGTCATGGAGAAAGCCTCTTCAGTTGGAAATATAAAAACAAAAAGAAAATGGGCTTGTCTCAGCCAAGCTCAGTTGAGAAGAGGTTTGGATGTATTAAGCCAAATACACTTTGATTCACCGGCTCTATTCAGAGCAGATTCCCTGTCCAGCCTGAGATCTATTATTGTGTAGAGAAAATAAAAAAACACATTATGAAAAGAGCCACGGCTTTAAGATTGTTGTTTAGTGTTACATACATATCACACATATACTGTAGGTGTAAGAAAAGATTGGTTTATATTTGTTGCTCAGCTTATAGGTTTGGTAGGTGTGTTTCAGCTTGCAGTCCTGGTGAGAATAGCAGCAGTAGAAGCAGCTATGCTATGTGACAGGTCGATGCTGATGTTTATTAACGTCCAGTATTTGTCAGAAATTATAGCTTAATTAAACACTGTTTTACTATACTGTCATAATGAGCACTTATATCTGATTACATCCACATTATAGTGTATTCTAAACCATTTCTGAAATGTTTAAATACTACTTATAAATGCTAAATAGAGAAGGCTAGAGTAAAGTGTTACAGAACTAGGTTTGCACTGCAAGTATTGTCTGAAGTGTTTCTTTTGCAATGTGAGCTTTACATGCACACACACACACACACACACACACACACACACACACACACACACACACACACAGACAGTGGTGGTGTCTGCATCTAAAGTAGTGCTCAGAGCGAGGCATATATATGTCAGCACGGAGTGAGCCTGTGTCAGTGACACTATGTGAACAGGGCAGAAAAAAACCTGCTGGGTTTGAAAGCAGGATCTCTACCTTCTTTATTATTGAATTAAAGAGAGAGTAAGAGTGAGAGAGAGACAGAGAGAGAGGGAAGGACAGAGAGAGAGAGAGAGAGAGAGACAGACAGACAGACAGAGAAAGAGAAAAAGAGGGAGGAAACAGTCCACAGAAAATGGACAGTTGACCCACTCATCCAGTCCTTGTTCTATAAATGACAACTGCCGGTATTTGAGCCAATACAAAAGTTTTAAATGATGAGATGAAATCTAATTAGCTTCTCCCTTGGGTCCTCACTTCACTCATGTCCTCACTGTTTTTTTCCTCTTATTGTATGTCCATCTCCCCTGCTCTGTCACTATTATCAAATTATCCTTTATAGCTGTGAAGGTGCAACGTAGGATGCTACTGTTGCAAGAGTCATTTCTGCAAAGTTCTAAGTGAGGCCTGCATCATTTAATGTGAGGCCATAACATTTATTATATCTAGCCTATAAATGACAATGACTTTCTGATGCTTTAAAAACTCCATTCTCTCTCTCTCGCTATACAATATGTAAAACAAATAGTAGAGGCTGCAGAAGACAAATCAACCGTATACATATAATCATCCATATAAGGCCATTGAATATTAGAGCCACTGTTCTGATCAGGGGATGTTTTTTTAAATCTTTTTTTATGCTTTAAAGTAAGTATGAACATATGGATGTATCAGTTGCATGCGAAAAGGGAAAATAACTGAACTGATGCTCCTAAAAAGACAATTGAATTAGTAAAATTACAACATTACGTCTCATCAGATTCAACATGTTACCAAGAAGTTCCATAATATAGACTTCACCTGACTCAATGAATCCCCGGTCGAGCCTGTAATTGATGCAAACGTAATGTCGAACTTCGTTATTGTGCTTACTAAATCATCATTTTGGGAGCATCAATTCAGAGTGCAGGCGTCTTTTTTTTCCTTGAGATTATCCTCTTTTCATATTAATTTTTGCTTAGAGCAAATACATTTTGATAACACAAAATCTGAAAACATGGTGTAGAAAAAACAAACAAACAAATGAGTTTTTTGTGGAAAACCTCCTAGGAGAATAGAGACTTTTAAAGCCCGTGGTTTGAGAATAAATGAGATGAACTAGAATCAGTACAGGTGTAATGTGCAGGTGTCTGCATACTTTTGTACACCGGACACCATGTTTGCTTGAAAGTATGAAACCTACATGTACTAAACCGCTACAGTAACATTTTAATAGGCTGAACTAAACCATGTTATGGCTGACCAGCCACCCAACCTCCTGTGCATTTAAATCAGCAACACCTATCCAGCTCTGCAACAATGCCTTAAAGTGCAGTACCTCCCTGGAAGCCCCAGACATTGTATTGTAATGTCTGGGGCTTCCAGGAAGGTACTGCAGTTTGTTTGAAAATGGTATCATCAAATCACAGACACAACGGATTTACTTACCTCCGCTTCCTTTAAATGATTGCAGGGGAGAGAGGCAGAGGAATAGAAGGGAGAGAGGAGAGAAAGAAAGAAAGAAAGGTCAGTGATAACGGCACAGTATGCTATGTCTATCATATCTATTACAACCCTGTGTTACTCATTCTGAATACTGAGCTCAACTCCAGAGATTCATTTAATAGGAATCTGATTCTGAAGGTGGTAGAATGCACACACACGCAAACAGACATGCACACGCACACACACACACACATGCACACACACACACACACACACACACACACACACACACACACAGACACACACACACACACACACACTCGCAGCCTTATGAGATAGCCTTATTCGATGTGACATGCAATTTGAAACACATCTAGGGCAAATTGTACAGGCTTAAAATCAAGGCACAGCATAAAGGAAAAAGAGAGAGGGGAGAAAGAAAGAGGGAGAGTCAGGGGAGTTGTGCATAGGTAGAAGCATGAGGGGGAAAAAGGTATGTGGATTTAGTGCAATGCTGAAAGTATATTTACTAGCTATAGCTACATATTAAAGGATTATTGGTTTTGATGAACCAACACAACATCTTGGTAATTCACGTTGTTCATCCACAGAACTATATGAGGCGGTATGTAAATTCAACTCTGATGGAGGGGGGGAAATGTAACTGACTAACTAGCTTAGCAGAGCAGTGTGCCTTACAGAGGGACTGACTGTGATACTTGTTGCAAAGAAACATTCATAGCTGCAAGCATGTAGCCCTACTGGTTTTATGTCAGCACATGTGATATATAATAATCAGTTAATTACCACATCAAACCTCCACGCTGGGATCCAAACCTCGAAACAGATCAAACACATCACAGTATGATACAAGATGACCAACTAAAGCAAGGCACAGCAGACTCAGCAGAGTGATGTACTGAAGGGAGTAAAGTTTTTTTTATATCGTGCCGCCACGCTTTGATGGTGATGACAAGAATAACATGCATGCCGGTATGTTTGTTAAAGTGTATTAGTGATGAATTACCGTCATGCATGCCTCATACATCAATAATGGCCTAATTTTACACATGATCCATGATGAGGAAAAAACAGAAAAAGTAGAAATGTATGGCAAAAAATAGCATATTGTCAATATTTTAGGTACCCTCCAAAAATTTCACATATCATGTTTTCAGGGGAGCTCATTTCTTACTACCAGTATTAGCCTAACTGTAACTTTTGACTCAAATGGAATTCATGAATTTTTGTGTGTTGGCTACATTTAAATTACATATTTAAATGTATTGAATTCTACATTCATTTATTGTCTACTGTATACTGTAAATAATAATAGTAGACCGACAGACACACAGATACTTAAAACAGAGATTAATCCCTGTGAACTAGGGATCAAGTAAATGGTTTTTATAATTAAAATGGACAAGAAAGGTGAAACATGTTGTGTTAGTTAGATACAATGATGGTTTAGGCCATCTAAAGGTCCTCTTTAGAATCAGCTTACAGTGAACGTCAGTCTTTATCTGAACCAGATCCAGATCCTGTGAAATAAATACACTTGCTGTCTTCCTGATTTCTGTTCCAGCTACAATTTGGGGCATGTTGGTGTTTTCTGCTAAGTTTATTTTTGACCTGCAGCTACAAACATGTTGTGTGTAAAGAGAAAGAGTTTCATCTGCTATCATCAGATAACAGCCTTTACTGTGTCCAGCAGAGGACTGCAGCTAAAGTGCTGCTGCCTGAGATGTACCTTTTTTTACTAGCTGGCATTACTTAAGGTTCACAGCAGTTGCTCTGAGACCTCTTATCATTTAATATAAGTCTAAGGGATGACCTTTCCTTGCCCAAGACCCCCATTAATATTTTAGAGCGCTCATCTCAAAAGCATTAACTGGCTGTTTAGCTGGCTGAGACACTGACCCAATGTCATTCAAACGCTTTAAAGTGATTTGAAGGAGATAAAATGTGTGTCTTTATTATCATATCATCTTTGTTGGAGGTGGTGCTGGAATATCCAACAGTGAGTTTCACAGTGAGTGAAGTCCTTCAACTGTGTCCATTTTATGTTGCATACACTCTGTAGGAGCTTGTTGGCAAACACACATTTGAACTGTTTTAATTAGTTTTTGTTTTTTTTAAGAGTTTAATTAAAACCTGTTTAAAATGTAGCACAACAGCTGTCAGTGAAAATGGGATTCCTTTTTTATAAACCTGTACATGATGCAGTTTATTTAGCGCTGCCACCGTTTTAATTATGGTTAATTGAGTGCATGTCTGTGTTCAAACAGCTTTATGTTGCAGTGAGTAGTTCCATTAGACGTTGCTGTTTAGCAACTTGACGATCAAGTTAGACTAGGCTGCAGTGTTCAGACAGTCTCAACAGAGGAGGAGGAGGGTCAGACATGTCAACGAATGGACAAGAGCGAAAACAACTTGGTGAAAACAGCATATCCGGTACACTCGGCAATATGGTTACTTGGCTGCGTTGTGCTCATTGTGAACCCCAGTTTCTAGTGTCAAAGTCAGACTTTCTGTCACAACTCCATACAAATCCAGCCACTCCTTCCTGCTTTGCATTGACCCCATTTCCCATCATTCCTATCACTAGAGGATGGATACCCGAACCAAGCCCGTCGAGACCCGGCGGTACCCGACGGGCCGGGCCGGGTTCGGACAGATATTTAGAAATGATGTTCGGGTCGGGCTTGGTCACATCAGCGCTATAAGGCACTGAACATTTTAAATTGAAAAAAGCTTATAATGTAGGTGCGCGCCTAGCTGTGTTAACGTGCGCTTGTTGCCCCTCATCTGTTGACATTTCCGAATGCCTTCCTACAAACGTACATGTGTCATTAGTATGAGAAAAAAATTAGATTTTAACTGTCGGGCTCGGACATAAATATCTTAATGCCTGTCGGGCTTGGGCCGGGTTCGGTTACTGCTCTGTCGGACGCGGGCCGGGCTCGGACAGAAAAATGCGGCCCGATCAGCACTCTACCATCACTTAGTCTTCCACGCCCACCTGCTCACCTGTTTTCCATTTCAAATCAGCCATGCAGAATATATACCGGCCTATTTCCACTCATTTCCTGCCATTTTGTCTCGTTTCAGTCTACATATCCCAGTCCCAGAAACCTGGATATGCAAGCTAGAGTACTTTGATAGAGACTGTGGCGTGGAAAGCACTTATCCAGGTTAAGGTAACTTAGTCGCTACAGAAATGACACATTTGCTGGATGTGAAAGAGCCAAACCTGCACTGACACAGACAATGAAAAACCTGGATAATTTTATAATCTTCAGACAAGGAGATCGATAACCGTATTCCTTTTTGTTTACTAAAAACGGCATATCCCAAATATGATCAAATCCATGACTCAAAACAGATACACTAGCATGCATGTAAGTGTAACTATTATTTGCACGGCAGCAAGATGTCACTTTTTCAAAAGTGGATTGTTAAAACTGAATGAACAGTTTCAAAAAGTCATTCACTTCTGTGAGGACCTCTTTACGTTCATCATTCTGTCTCCTGGGTCTCCAGCAGATCGGCCCATATTTTCCTCTCCAGTTTAAAGTGATGGGCCTAAGATCTCATCTGATAGCAGATCCCTGAGGAAGTCTGTGACAGTAAAAGGTAGAGAAGGAACAAAATTGATTCACGGAGGAACCAGAGTGGGAATGGCTTCACGATTAGCTTCTCTCAGCAGAAGTAGCCTTCACTGAATGTGTGTGTGTGTGTGTGTGTGGGGGGGGGGGGGGTTAAAATAAGCAAAGCCATGCCTTGACTGCTGACTAAAGATGTCATAATCAGGGGATGAGGATGCAAATCTGGCCTCTCGGTGGAAACTAAATAGCCTTAAAAATTTACTGTGTACTTTATGCATTTTATTCATGAGTCTGGAACCTTGCCAAATTCCCTCCCTCATCTTTTCCCACACAGTCTCAAATTCGTTTCCCTCTCCTCCTCCTCCTCCTCCTCTCATTCCTCCCTCTTCACCAAGTCTCTGCTATCCTTAGGCTACATCCTACTTATAGACATCAGTGGTCTGGGATCTGATCAGCAATCATGTGAAGCTGATATATGAGCTTTGTGAGCAGAACAGAGCAGAGTGGATTTTAGAGACATGCTGCATCAGATTACTTTACTGTTAGACCTCTGCAGGAGTAAGGAATGCTGACCAGTGGATGCAGTTTGGCTTCAACAACAATACTGAAGTGGAAACACCCTTCCATTCGGAAAAGCAAAACACACAACCAGAGGAAGAAACAGTAGCGTACAGTTGATGAGCCTAGCCTGTTCTCACTAGAAACATTGTCCTCATTAGTAGGAAAAGAAATATCTGATTTGGGAAACACAACATGGTGCACGGTGTGAAGTCAACCCAGTCGGCCATGTTTATAAAATTAATCACCAAACTTTGCCTTAACAACCTTAATTAATTGACCTAACCCAAGACTCAGAACATAGGACTGTCATATACTGTATAACAAGATAAAGTGTGCTTTACTGACTTGACTTCATTCATAGGCTATTTTATATAGACAAATAAATTAGATCAGTAGTTGGCTATGCGACTTTGAGGGTATTACATGATATTACCGTTACGACTAGCACTCAAACCCACAGCAATGTGAGGTCACTGTGGGTTAGCCTTAACTGGCTGAACGGTATGAGTATAAACTGAACTGTCATTACGGCTGTGACAGAGTCAAACTGAACACATTTACACCAACAGTGAAAGCAGATAAGTTTGGTTGGCATGTGTCCCCTCCAACAGATGGGAGTCTTTTTAACCCTATAGCCGGTATTACTTGCTAGCTCATGACTATAAATCAACAAACTTGCAATCCATAATTTCTCGCATTGTCACCAGAATCTGAAACCCGGGCAGCTGCAAGGACTGAGCCTTGGTACATGGGGAGCACGCTTAACCAGGTGAGCTACCAGGGCACCCCGCGACTATATTCTAAACATATAATGTAACATGTTTTACAGGATGTCCCAGACATATTTTTCGGCAAATTGGTTAAAAGTAAAATCTCTTTTGAAAAAAAAAAAATGTATCTGTAGCTGAGCAGTGAAGTGGACAGGAGAATGGACTGAGCAAGAGAATGGAGACGCAAAGAGAAGACAAGCAAGAGGGAGGAGAATGGTAGAGGGAGATGAAGGAATATCCAAGAACAAAAGAAAGATTGAGAACTAAGGAAGAGGAGCGAAGATGACAGGGAAACATAGACAGAGTGGGGATGGAGAAGGGGTGAGGAGGACAGGTAACAGAGAGAGGAAGAACTGAGATGGTAGTTTGTTTTCCTCTACAGCAGCTCCACCAGACTCTATCCAGTATTCATGTCCAGGCATGGATTGGCCATTGGGATTACCAGGAGATTTCCCGGTGGCCCGGTCTATTTGTGTGGGCTGAATGGGCCGCACAACTTCACTGACCAGCCCACAGAGAGGAGAGAGATCACATGACTGGCCCACTGGTTTGTCTCTCATGTGAACACTGGCCAATCACATCCTACTAGGGCCCACTTCCATCAGAGAGTGCATTTAAGTTCGCCCCCATCAGCAGCAAAAGTAACTCAAAGTGCAGTTAGCATGTCAAACGATTATTTTAGCACCCTTGTCTACCAGAGAGGACTTGTTAGCTGTTAGCAGGTAATGTTAGTTATATTAGTTACTCTCTTACTTACCACTCAGATAAGTAGCAGTATTAGGGGCTGGAATGCAGGGTTCAAAATTAACTTTTTGTCCACCAGCCAAATACTAGGGAATGTTAAAATTTTACTTATTTTTGGCCACCATTTGCATATTTTACCAGCATTTGGCTGTTAAATGGTGCTAATTTTAGACCCTTATTACATGTGTTGAAGGGGAGTGCAAGGACAGGTGGTGTCCGGCCGATTGTGGTGGGCTGGTCTGGGTCTCAAAAGTCCAGAGCTGATTGTTTACCCCAGTCCAGCCCTGTTTGTGTCTACAGCCTCAAGATTGACAGGCAGCATCTCGTTCACATGAACAAACTGAATATTACATGCAATGCTGAGAAGATGAAGCAGCACACACACTACCCCTCACATGCATATTGTACACACATACACAAAAAGTTTGCTGCTGCGTTTGAGGATAGCTACACAAAAATGAATAGTTTATTGGACTGTACTCAAGACTTTCTCGCTCGCTCTCTCTTTTTTTGACACACACACACACACACCCACGCACGCACCCATGCACAAACGCATGCACGCACGTACACGCATGCACGTATACACACGCACACACACAATTAGGCTAAAAAAAACATCATATTACGCCAGTGAATTCCTTCCAGAATGTAACGTTACATAAAGATCTGGCAAAACCAATGACAACATTTGTATTCACAGCCAATCCGGCTTCTCTAAACTGAGATAAACGACTTCTTTTCTTTCTACTTACTTCCCCCATTCTCTTTCTATTTTTATAGCCTCCCTCATTCATCAAGTCTCTTCCTCTTCTCTACTCCTCTACTTCACACTGCTGAAAACATCCCTCAACTGATCCAGAATCTGAACAATGTGGCTCAAAGCCGAACATCAAAAATATGCTTCCTCTTCATTCTGTCCTTTCTTTTCACATTAATGAGGAGAAAACCTTCACTCAGCAGCCTGTTATTCAGAATATCTTGCCATCTTCACACTCTGCAGATTTCTTTCTTCTTTCCAATACCCTCTCCAAACTGGCTTCCTTTCCTTTTTCTTCTATTTCCTCCTAGTTTGAGGATATTAAACATGAAAATCAATCCATTACAAAGAAGTCGGTGGAAAGAAAAGTGTAGTGAGTAGAAAGGGGTAACCAGAAGGAAAGCTAGAGTTTGATGAAACAAAGACAAGAATGAATGATACAGTACTGTGGGCTAAATTACTGGTTGTCAAGGCATCCACGGTTATATTTCCATCCAAATGCCATGTGAGTTTTAAAAAAAAACTTTAATTCAAAGAATCAAATGAATGAGGAGTTTCCATTTGCCAGCGAAGAAAAGTAATGGCAAAAATGAGTTTTGAATAGTATTGTTCAAGCTACAGTAACTCACTGAAATGTGGAATAATTTGACAACAAAATCCCTTAAATCTAAAGTGAGCGTAATCAACACAGGAAGAAACTGATGGAGATTCCAACAAGCACTACAAACATTTGACGTGCACTGGTGCCTTTCTCCCTCCCTGTTCACCCTTGTCAGAGTTGTGTAGTAGGCACAGACAAAATACTTGAAATCTTGTACTTGAACACTTGTAACGTGAAATTCAATATATTTCATTTCAATGCTACATTTTGTGCAGCAATTGCATCACTATAAATTAATCTTTCAATTTGTTTTTCTGTTAGTCAAACAATTGTCTTAAAAATGTCAGACATTGGTGAAAAATGATGCAATTTCCCAGCTAGTGATGTCTTCAAATCGTATGTTTTGTGTGGCCATATGTTCAAAACCCAAATATATTCCATTCCTATGTCATTTACAGTGATATAAAACAGACACAAATATGTTTTTTCAGAAACTACAGAAACTGGAACCAGCAAATGTTAATAAATGACTTGAACAATTATCACTTAATTTATATCTATTATGTTCTCATCTCTTCAGCACCAGCTTGAAGGTTGAGTTAGCAAATGTATGAACAACTAACTACCTTAAAAAGTGTTGGAGTCAGTAAGTGGATAAAAAGGATAAAAGGGAAAAAAAAAGAAAATCTCAGCCACATGTCCGAGTTAACGGAGAAAGAAAAACGAGGAGAATGACATCAAGGCAGAAGAAAACTGACAAGGAAAAAATCAAAGGTCTAAAACATTTTGCTTGTGATTCAGACACATTCTCCACACACCTAAGTCTCATGTTTGTAACTGTTCCCAAGTCACTTTTGACTGTCAGATCAGCGTTTCTTCACCATGTAAGCCTTCCAGCAGCTCGTAGGCGCGTCGAGGTCAACCTAGATCTAAGGCTGGGGGACACAGTGTAATAAATAATAGATAAGGCAGCATGCCACTTGATTAGCTTGACACGGGCCAGGCTGCCCCTGGCTGTTTGATTGGCTGAGGAAACCGGTTGCAAAGAAACATAATGGGAAGTGCTGTTTCTTATCTTTTTGTCTACTTGACGACAGGTCCGTCAGACTACTGGACTGTGAGTGCGGGTCTGTGAGGGGAGCTCCACCAGCGAGCGTGCAGCCATAAGCTAGATGATGATGAATAGACTCTACTGGCTGCTAACAGCCTTGGCTCTCACACAGTGCTTTTCCTAAGGCTGCCATGCTTCCATAACCTCTCCTTGGTGTGAAAACCAAAGCTGGAGCTGTCTTTTTCCCCTGCTCCTGGAAAAATACTCAACAGCTTGCTCTGAACATTTCAGTTCCCTTCTCACCCTCTCTTTCTCTGTCCTCAAGCTGACAGATGTTGCTACATCACTGTTGAGCAGGATATACATTTTTAGAGTGAAAATGATTATTGGCTGTTAATAGCCCACCTGCTTCTGCTGTTTTCTGCGTGTGTTGTCAACATCTAAATACCCAAAGCTGAATAATTTATGTGTGAGTGACATTTGAATACAAACAGCGGAAATCACAGAGTAATAAAATACAGGCGAACTACTCTCTTTCTCTTCTGCTTTCTAACTAGTGGCTAGATCTTCAAATGTTTGCATTAGAGGGAACTTATGCTGATTAAAATAGATACATTAGCTGCAATTGAATGCATATACAGGCATTTGCGAGACAACTTGGAGATAAATGAAAACACAGCAAGCACAAAAAGTGAGGGCAAAGGATGTAAAAGTTCACAACAGACATAATATATTCATATGCTATGTTTTCTCTGTGTGTGTGTCCCTCTGCAAGAGACTTAGCACCTTAAACAGATCTATTGAGCTTCACTGTGATACTGTATGAAACGGGATGAAAATTATGCAGAAACAGTGTGAAAGGGACCACGATAGCAGTTTTTTGGGCAGTTATTGTTCTAGTACAAGTTCACACACAGAATTAAAATGATTTAAATTCAGTCGGCTAACTTCCCTTTACAAAACTATCCTATGTTTTATTAATACCATCCTATCTGACAGAATCCCTCCGCTCCTGTCGGTATCCCACGGTGATAGTGCAGCCGTGGCGACGGGCCAAGTGTTAAGCCAATCATACACAGGCTGTCTTATCTGTCTGCTCCACTGGGGAAACAAGGGGAGAGCTCAGGAGGACGGAGAGATAAATGTCCTTTCTTTACTCCGAGTGCATTACTCTGCTCTGTTTAATCCTTCTCCACCTCAGTTCCCCTCGGCAAGTTTCCTCCTCCACCAGCATAGCAGAGCTGTCCTGAACCACTCAGAGCAGTCCTGCGCTCAGCTTCTCCTCACTTCCCCTTTTTCTCAAATTCTTCCTCCGTTACCTTCATTCTCCTCTGACACTTTCTGTCTTTCTTCTTGTTTGCCTGTCTGTTCACAGAGTAAATACCAATAGAACATTCAAAGGACGTCTGTAGAAGAAGCTCTCACATATTACTGTGTGTGCGCGCTCGTGTGTGTGTGTGTGTGTGTGTGTGTGTGTGTGTGTGTGTGTGTGCGTGCGTGTGTGTGTGCGTGGGTCTTTGTGCTGATACATACCTGTCTCTTTGTCAAACTAAATGCAAGCCAAATGAATGCAGACAAAACATCCAAAGCAGGCCAAACTAAAATAAACTTTTCACAAAGTGTCTTTATGTTCGCTGTATGTGAACTGTTCTCTTTTTTTTTTTTACTTTTTTGTTAAAAACAACAACTATAGTTTGTTTTTGTCACCCTGCGGGTTTTTCTGGAGGTCAGCCAAACTATATTTACAGTAAAAGCTGAGCTCAGCTATAATCCAAACCAGTAAACACATCCTCCACTTTACTGCTCCATATACAAAGACAGTGATATATTGCTTGAGCTTATGGTTTGCTTCATGTACAGAAAATCGGATATCATTGCAGGTCAATGTTAGAACAAAAATGTTGATGTTCATGTTGAATCTAAAACATCCTGCTGGGATTAGGTCTCCAAACTAACTATTATTTTCTTTACCGATGAATCTGCCAAACATTTTGTCAATTAATCGTAATTTAAAGTGACTATATGTAACTTTTTTAATGTTTCTAAAGCTCTGTCATTTTTCATACAATGGTCTTAAATGACCTGTAACAGCAAACGAGGCTAACAGGGAAAAGAATGCTATTTTTATAGAATTTTTAATAAAGCATGTGCCCAGTGATTTGCGGCAGGTAGACGACGCTACAGTAACACATTCTGATGGGTCACGGATTTCTTTTTAACACCGGAAAAGCCTGTGTTAGCGTATGCCAGCGGAGCCAGGTAAAAGGAAGCAGGAGATGTCTTTATATAAGCCTTATTGTATTTTAATGTTATTTTAGAAGTTATCTAAATTATCTGGGGCAGGACCATCACAGGAAAGATGGAAATTAAACAAAGAACACCTAAAAGATAAAAGGGAAAAGAAAAGTGAAAGACAACGATAACGTGAATGTAGTGCTTGTTGCAATCCCCATCAGTTTCTTCCTGTGTTGATTACACTCACTTTAGATTAAAGGGATTTTGTTGTCAAATTATTCCACAACATTTCAGTGAGTTACTGTAGTTTGAACAATACTATTCAAAACTCATCGCAGTAATCTTCTATGTCTTTAAGGTAAATCAACATGTATATATATTTTATTTCAGACACAGTAAACGACTAGGCAAAAACAATAAGGTTTTTGTAGTTGTGTTTAGAAAAGCAGTAACAATTTGCAGTCAGAAAATGTGAAGAAGAATACTGCAAACCTTCCTTGATTTACATAGTTATCACCTCAGGGTGCCGCTTGCACAAGGAAACAACACTGCATGGGGCAAACGCAAGAGTTGACCCTAAGATAATGTGGCCATAAAACAAATAACAAATATTGTTCTCCATTCACTGTTACACCCATAGACTGTTAATACAGTTACATCCACCATCTTATAACCAACAACAGGAAACAGCCTGCAGTTTCGGATCAAAGTTAGTAGTGAAGAGTACCAAGACTATCCGCAAATCAGCCAGGAGCTAATTCCACACGGCCTCACGGGAGTTTAAAAGGCTTAGTCAGGCACAGAGTCGGCGAGGGAAAGAAAGGGAACAGAGGGAAAGGTGATGATGTAGGAAAATGGGGAGAATGAATTGGAAAGGCAAATGCAGGATAAAAACCAGAGAGGAGGAGGAAAGGAGAGGAGCAGAAAGGAGAGAGACGAAGCAAACAGGCTGGCTGATTTAAGACTTTGTAGCAGAGAACGGAAACTTCAGGTTATCTACAGTTGAGAGATGTCTCTATCTAAATAAACACACTCCGTCAAAACTAAAGCCGACACAAACAATGCACCAGATCCTTTTTATACTTCAAGCTGAATAATACAGATATTGTTCTGTCAACGCTGCTCAAGGCTCAATTCCATTGTGTTTTTGTTACATTTCAACTTAGTTTGTGAAAGTTGTTTAGTTGTTTGTTTTTATATAAAACTGGTGTGATTTATGTAGGTGTTTCTCATATTTACTGACATATTTTGATATTACATTCAAAAGACTTACAGAGCATACCGTATATTAATATTTCACAAATCGTCAGGAATTTATCTTTGATAAACGCACTCTCAACTAATTAATTAACGCCACCTTTAAAAAGACTCAAGATCCAGTACATTATGTAAATGATTCATCACAATGGCCATAATGATGATGAACACACACATTATTGTTGTCAATCAACCCTTGTGATGTCTTGTTATGGTCTGTTTTGCCTGTTTATAAAGCAAAGAATAAAGTAAAAAAATTATCACCCAATTGTCTGTTACATCTTCTTGGCCAACTTTATTCCAATTTATTACCAGTAGTTTATATATATCTTTGGAATTCAAACCTCATTTATATGTAATTTTCCCCAATTTTTGAGTTAACCCTGAGGATAAAAGGAGGGTTAACTGATTATAATTTAGTAGTGACTTAGGCTTACTTACGGTGGCCGGGAAGTGCAATGCAACATTACAAATCACTTTTACATTTTGGAACATTTACATTTTGAAACAATTTACATTTATTTTTTTTAATTATTTATTGTATGTTGAAAAATTAATTTTGAATATTTTATATTTGTATTGAAAAATTTTAGAATAATTTTGAAACAAATACATTGGAAACAAATATTTAGTTATAAAAAAATTTTGATTAGCAATTATTTTGAAACAAATTTATATTTGAAAACAATATTGGAAATATTTTAGAAATTTAAATTAACAATAAACACTACCAGTAAAAATTTACAATACATTTCAAAGGTGTACCACATACCTATGAGGTTGTATACATGTCGCTTGACTAGAGTAGATCGATGCTAATAGAGCCGCCATCTGGAACAGGGAGGCACTCCCTTATATACTCTATGGGCCGTCCTTAATGCATCAGCGTCAATGTAGGCAAAGGTCTAAGATAAAATCACTATAAATCGTCAAAATCTCTGCGATGTCTAGTTAAACAAACAAAGAGACTATTATGTGTTAATACAAGAATATTTATTATAATCGTCACAGTACGGAACTCACCCTTCTGTAAGAGTTGCTTAATGAGTTTAACAACATTCAGGCTCACTCCCCACTAATATTCATTTATTTCTGCATGTATTTATTTTTTGAGACTTTAGTTTTTTGTCCACAGTCCCGCCAGACTCCTTACCTGTTTTACTTCAGCAGGTGTACACCCCGTGTTGATCTATTCCGGGCTCCCTTCCCTCCAGCGGGCCGACGCCTGGCTCCGTTTCGGTTGGTCCCAGTGCAGGAGCTCCAGGTCCTGGCTGCAACGTCAGCTCCCTTCATCCGCCCGGCTTCTTCCTTTTTCAATTTTCCAGTTTATAAACAAAACCACCACCGTAGTCATACTTCATTCACCAAACCCACCACATTTCGTACCCACACCTCTACTCTTTTTTTTTTTTGTTGTATGTTGATTGTTGTTTTTCTTTGTTCTTTTTTTTATGTCTTGTTTTTTTTTGTTATTGTTTTGATTGCTCCGGCCTACTTCTTATTAAAACACTTTAAAACATGATATGAAGAAAAGTCATGGATAACTCACCTTCATTACTGACTTACTATGTGTTGCAATGTAATCCTTTACATAGAATTCTTTTATTTGACCTGCTTTAGTTAATGGGAGGAGATGTTTCCATATTAGGACAAATTAGCCCTATTGTTGCCCATAGTGATGATTCTAAACTAGAAAGGTAAGCGTCTGACAGTGTAAACAGAGGAATGGAGCTCTTTAGGACACATGAACCCAGATGGTGTTTGACCTTTTCCAGTCTGAGCTGTTTATCCTGTCTGAGCTGTTTCCAGGGGTCAGATCGCCACAGCAACAAACCCCATTTCAAGAGTGGAGCAAAATTCACCCCCCCAAACACAACAATACAAAACTTCCATTAGTAGGGCAAAAAACACACACAAAAATTGCTGTCTTCCTCATCGCCCCTATCATTCTAACCTGCTATTATTCTCTCTCTACTCTCTCTCTCTCTCTCACACCCTCTTCCCGAGAAATAAACAACACTAGGTCTCTAACAAGCCCACATGGGGATTGGCTTTTCCAACCGGCATCTCGGCACTGATTGGCTGAAGGATGTGCTTTCACTCTGCAGGGGTGATACGAAGATGAAGTGCAATTATTATATTCTTTACTATTTAGTTTTGGTTCAGAGCCTCAACGCTCCAACTTCATTGTAGTAATCGTATTGGGAGGGGGCATCCTATTACCTTTACTCCAATCTGAGTCAGAAATGACACACATAAAAGATCTTTCTCCTTTATTCTGAGCTAACAAAATCAAAATTAAAATTTAATGAGCCCTACTGGGAGAGGTGCCCTCACTGCTATCATTGGTCGATGGAAGCCTTATTTTACTCTTCAGAGGTGAGACCAGGATCTGTTCCTGATCATATACAAACCCTATTATTTCATTCACCCATTTGTGAGGATGCAAAGCGCAGTCAGAAAGTCAGTGGTTGCCCACTTTCCCCACTCCTTTCTTTAGCAAGAAAACCACTTTCAGAGATCAGACAAAATTCTAAAGTTACAGGTGCACCCACTCACTTGCATTCTGAAAACTGGGTGTTAAATCACAAGTCTCCATGCTTAGTTTTTTCTTGAACCACTACAGCCATCTGTCCAAACGTTCATCCATCGTTGACTTTGTGTTTCACTCTATATTAAACAAGAAGCTACTTGTTATCCTCTGTAAGCTTTAACAGAAGTTAGTAAAGAGAAATACTCAATACATAAAGAAATACTCAACTGTCTTAAACTCAGGTCTGTGCATGTTATTATGCAAAGTGAAGCCTGACTCACTGTGTGATGATTGTTTACCCGGCAGGAGCCATCCCCGCGTGATTGGTTCCCTCCAGATGATGCCAGGCTATATCTATGGATTATCCGTAAGTAATAGTGTTGTGGTTTCTTTGTTAGCCTTTATAGTAAAGGAGGGTTACTTTAAGTGGCAATCCTTAAATAGATTTCAGTCCGGGTTGATTTTGATTTGTATTTCCGTGAAAACAATGGAATTGTGCTGAGAGTTTAGCAGTCTGAGGCATAGAAACAGATTGAATCTCATTCTGTGTCTATGGTCTGGAGTCTTGTTGTTGATACATGAGCATCAAGTTTTTAGAATTGTTTTGCATAGCTCCATTTGTGTATACAATGGGGAAAAACTATAATACAGTATTTTATAACTACTGCAAATATCTTATACAATATATTCACCAGTGCCATATCAACCACCATTGTGTTACCTTCTTCATTGATAGATAGTGACTTAAAGGTGCTGTAGGTAGGATTGGGAAGATCCAGGATTTAGCCAAACAATTTGAACATCAACAACTTCTCAGGCCCTCTCCCCTTTCTGCTAAAGCCCCAAATGGTCTCCTAAGCCCCTCCCCCCATAAGGGAGAATAAATGTGTGTGCATGAGCAGTGATTGACATGCAGTTAGACACCACCCCCCGGCCCTAACTGGTGAATCTGAACAGGGAGCAGTGGATTTTTGTAAAGCCAGATTTTTTTTTTTAATTACCTGTTTCATGTAGTTCTACTTGAACATAGGGTCAGTTTCAGCAAATATGACAGAGAGTTAGTTTTATAAGGCTTACCTACTGCACCTTTAACAGCAGTTTAATTACTTAGAAGTGCAGTATAGAACTAACACAACACGCTGTTCTAATTCTTCGTGGCTGCACTGTTGGATTCTAGAATATTGTGATGCCATAGCAACATTCCAAGCACAACAGTTGCCTTAACACTTTCTCAAGCTGGTAGTTTAACAGCCAAACAGTGTGCTCTGATCTGAAAAGCCATGCTGTAATTCTTGAGTCATTCTCAATGTTAATTATGCTAACTTTTAACAAGCGCTCTTAAACAGTGAAAGTATACTTACTGGGTTAAGTAAAAGCTCTTATTGCTCTCTGTGCTCTCAGTTCTGAACCACAACATCAGTCTAGTCACTCATCTCTACGCCGCGCTCCAGAGGAGGTGCTTTTACACGCACCATCAACTTGAGTCTCTCCAGCTGCTCGCTGACAAACCTTGTGTGTCTAAACTCGGTAGCAACCGAGTTCACTGGCTTGTTCACTATCCACTTCAGTCAACTCCTTAATGCTTCTATTATAATCCCTCTTTCTTGCCCGTATAATTTTGTGACAAGTATAATTAGACTAAAAACATCAGACTGATGCTAAAGATACGGAGTAGATACTGAGGCTTGAAGCGATCCTTTCATTTAAAACAACAGGGACTCCTCTGAGAAGCACTCAGTGGATTCATCTGAGCTCGAAGCTTTTTACATAAACTCTCTCTGGATTGAGATGTTGCGAACCCTGCAAAGAACTCCCACGCCTCTCAAACACTCTTCCTGTCATGCTGACAGTAATTCAGTCGGGGTGACGGAGGAGCTTAATAACGTTTCCAGAAACCCTGCTGTAAACGTAGATTTGTTTTGGTTAAAGCTCTCAGAGTCAGGAGTGTGAGGTACAGAGAGCTGCTGCGAATAACCAACAAGATCTACAATACATCACTGACTTAGACAGACAGCCGGTTTCACATTCAACACAAGGACTGAAACGTGCTATGTAGGCCTGTCAGGTGGGTTATCTGCAGACTCTTTATCAAATAAGACCTACGGAGAGTGAATGATAAGATATACTGTAGTCTGATTTGTATTATTTTCATTTGGAAAGTATTCTGCTGTTCACCAGTGAAGAATAACAAAATGACTAGGAACACATTTCCGCTGCTAGTTTTGTCTTCCATTCAATAGTGATTTCATTTATATTTTCATCCTCGAAAGCGAGCAGATGACGAAAAAACCCTAACGCATCTATTTATCATGTCATCTTCTCTTTCTTACATCCTTCCTTTCTTTTTTTCAATCTCTTCCTTAAGAGATGTTAAATGAGATTTGAGCTTCTGCATGCAGAGGCAACATTACGCAAGATGATGGATGTTTATCCTCTTTGTTTTTCACTACCATGCTCTTCTTTTACTCCGCAACATATTGTTGTGATTATAGGTCTTAACCTTTTTGTGTGTGTGTGTGTGTGTGTGTGTGTGTGTGTGTGTGTGTGTGTGTGTGTGTGTGTGTGTGTGTTCAAACACTTTTCTTGCCAGAGTGCACTCAAAGCAATTCACACAATTCACAAAGCGTCATGTGTGAGACAAGAGCAAAATGTTCCGCAGACAAGTTGTTTTCTCAATATTACTCTCTCTGTGTTCTCTCCTTTTTCTCACCATTCATCCCCAGGTGCCCTGTGTCTGCCTCTCTCCATTACTGAACCCGTGCCTCTGCATTGAAAAGAAAGCATGATGGTAAATGGAGTTAGTGTAGAACTAAAAACTGCATGGGCATGAATTAAAGCAAGCCTATGCTAATTATATGAGACGTAATAAAATCCATCCTCTTACAAATAAAATACTAAATTCATAAGCACTTAAATCACCCTTGCTGAAACGCAATACACTCACTGCTGCAGCCTTAAGCTAAGTTCACACTACACCACTTTCAGTGTCGTCAGATTGCTGTACTGTCAAACTACACAACTTGTTGTCTTATTATCTTGTCTTGAAGTCGATGTGGTTTTCACACTACATGAGTGACCGGCAACAGGGGGTCATACACTTCAAGATCTTTCACCAGGAGGAATCCCTGATGAGTATGTATGGTCTCCAAACTACAATTTCTCACGAAAAAACACGTTCGAGACAATATACATAAATCACCCAAAAATGAATGTTTGCCAGAGACAAGCACTCCAAATTGACAGTGCGCTCATTTGCAGCAATAAAACAAAGAAGAAAAAGATGGTTAAGGGGTGTTGTTGTTGGCACACGTGTTCACAAAATAGCCTGTTTTGACTATTCTTTCTCGAGGTGCAACAACAGCTTTGCTTGTTGCAAATGGAAGTTGTGTCCCCTTAACCTGTGTCTTGCATTCTCATTGGCTGTAGCTCCCAGAGGGGTCCAGATATTTCGCCTGCTAGATATCTGAACTGTTCAAAGCTTGCGACTTTGAACAATTCACACACACACACACACACACAGTGCTCGAGTGTCAAAACAACGCTGATTTGGGACTTTTCTCGGGGAGCTCAGGGCAAGTAGAAAATCAGAGCTTAAGTCGTGTAGTGGGAACTAGGCATTACTTGGTCTGGTATGACCAGTAGCTAATGGTGGCAATTTATTTGCAAAGGTTAGGTAGATAATGCTGCAATAACTGACATTACTAAGTCCGCTCACTTACTTGTAGTACTATTATGCTGTGTTTTATCTTTAAGATGATCCTGTTATTGTATTTTGTAGCTACAGTTACCACTGTCCAGCAGATGGTACATACTGTAGTCTCATTTTAAATGTACACAATGTACAAGCATTATAATTATAAATTAAGTATAATGAAAAACAATGCAAATGTTCTAAATACTATCATACAAGAAAAGCCTGTTGCCCCACTAAGAGAGAGATGCACATGGTGGGAGTGAGGCTTTGAACAAATATAAATTACAGTAATCCAAACTCAGTTTGCATTGTAAATAAATAGATATGATAAACTTTCTGAGCACAAAATAAATCAGCCATATCTGGTTTCACAGGCACCAGAGATACCTGACCAGACAGTGATGATGTTGAAAGTGAGTATAGTATATTTAATATGATACAAAATATTCATTACCACGGTGATTCTGCTGCTCTTTGATTTCTTATACAGTATTTTTCATTAATTTCCATTTTGTTCATTTCCTTTTCATTCAGTTTTTTTCCTGTAATCCCGATAGGATGTCTAATTTTTCCAGCATTTTAGTTCCCCACGCTGTAGCAGTTTCTGTTATGAGAGTTTTATGTTGTATCTACTGTATATTTTATCATTTTCTTTTTATCACAAAATTGTACTTTATGCTAAATTTCCACTCCTCCACATCTACCCACCGACTAAATTAAAATCTTATTTTCAAAAAGCCTCCACTTCTCCCACAGAGACCCAGTATCCTCTCTGTCTGGAACAGGTCTGGAGTTAAAGCTCCTCCTTTTCTCCTCCAGAATGAAAATTCCACACGGAATGAGTTGAGTGGATGAGAGATTGTGTCTGTGACACGGCCACAGTCAATAAGCAGAGTAATCACAAACATAATCATCATCGCCATCATCACAACAGTTATGATCATCATAATCGGCATCATAATCATAAAGCTGACAGGGCTGCTACTCGAAATGCTGATAGTAGAGTGGAAAAATAATTGAAATGGATGTCAAGGTATTTATCTCCATTTTAAAGCTGAGGGTTCAGGTTTTTTTTCGACTTCAAGACTTACAAATGTGACTGAAGCGAGGGAGCCTGTTTTACATTTTCAGGCTGCGTGTTTGCTGCTGTGTTTGTAACTGTGTGTTTGTAGTATGTGTGTCAATGCAGCAGGGAGACAGATGTAGTCAGTGTTGAGAAAGGATGTTGCGGATGCAGGATGTTGTTGTGACTGAGAAGTTTCAGAGAAGATAAGGGAATAAGGGAGAGATGCAAAAGATTTGAGAAGCTGAAACCAGATGATTTATTTTTTTTTTTGCCATTGTGGTTGATTTACTTAAACAAGTAACCGATAATCAAGATTGTTGCTGATTTATTTTTTGCAGACCACTCACGTAATAGGCTCGTTCGAGATGAGCCAGATCTGCGCAGAATCGATCTCCGGCGATCACCGCCCAATGCATGCCGATGCGGCAATGTTAGATCTGTGTCCGACTTGATCATGACTTGCTCCGACGTCTGGAAACGCCAGCCTCTCAGCTGAGCCAACAGCTGATTGGTTCAGAATCAACTCAACATGATGACGTTTTATATAAACTTTTATTGATTTTTTTTTTGGAGGGATTTTAACTGCTATTTGTCTGATTTAAATGCTTATTCTGTACAGAACACATGTAGTGAGGCTGATAGTGACATTTAGAAGTCAGAGAGACTAAATCTGTTCAGATTACGGATCATCCACAGTGTGTTGTTAATTAAAATCAGCAACGGATCGCATGTAGAGCATTTTGAGAGCTACTCTCTCATAATAAAATCAACTGGAGACTGTGTACAAGCTGATATATGGGTCTGAGAACATTTTATTAAATCAGAATCAGACCACAGTGTTTCTGTCACTTCCTGTTCAGCCCGAAGGCTGCTGGAAACGACTTGAGAGCGGATTTTTGTCACCGCCCCCGGCTGCTGCCGCCTGCTCTCTTCTACTTTACAGGCGAGGCGCAGTTCATCTCGAACGAGCCTAGTGTCATGCCTATGAAAAATATATGTGGGCAAAATGCCATATGAAAGTCAATTCTGAATTCATCCTGATGACACTCTGGCCCATGAGGTGGAATTTCTGCTCACCTCTGTGACATTTTGAGTCGAGCTGGACGGCTTACCACCACCTGAAACTTGACGCGGACTGCCAAAGTTTAGCTGCCTTTCCCCCCATATTATTTTCTTCAAGACCTTTCCATCACTGCTGACAACATGACAGTGAGTCTTGGCCAGACTGTAGAGCGACTTGGTGTGATGTTACACAACCTACAGTTGACATAGCCAAGCTCTTATTATCACACATCTTAAGTACTGTAACTTCCCTCTAGCTGGGCTGCCAAAACCTTCACTTCAACCGCAGTAATAAGCGAACGCTGCAGCCTGCTTCCTCTTTAGTCTCGACAAATGTGTAAACCAGGGTGCCGACGTGACGCACAAAAACATACACTATCAAGCTGGGGAATTCAGGATCAGATTTTGCAAGGAAACAGAAAAACACAAGACGTGAAAACAGAGGCTAAAGAGCACACAGTGGCAGCTAATTTGCTTTACAAATTGAAGATACTGAATTCTGCAAGTGCTAAAAAAAAACGTGTCAAAAGCTGTATGAAAATGTTTGGCAAAATCCAAGTGTTTACTGTGAGGAAGACTTGTTTAGGGATGAAAGGGAGCTCATAATATCTCTGAAATGCACTTGTTAAAAGTGTAGATAAGTCAATGAGCTCTGTTTTATCTCTCTGGATAACAGCACGTTAAGCTCCATATGGCTGCAGGCTGATGACAACATGTACTCATGGGCTGCTTTTCCTGTTTGGAGGCCTCTTTGTAATACAGATTTGAGCCCCTCTTACATGTACCCATCAAACCATCAGAAAGCAACAGAAATCCACTCTTTAGACACGACTGAACGCAAAATAACAGAAATGCCTTCACTTTCCTGTTTTACTGTAGCAGCACTTCAGATCATCATAATAGACAGAGTGCAATGTTCAGGTGGATAAATGAGAATAAAAATTCTGAAATCAAAAATGTACGATAGGATTTGATTTTATTTACGCTTCAAGTAATTAAATTAAGAATTTTATTTTTTTCGCGTATAATTTCAGTGATTGTGTGTTGGGCTCTAAGAGCTGCTGGGGTGCCCTAATAATGTACTTTATTTGTCCTCTGTTTTTCAATCATTTTCCATGATTTACAAACACACACACACACACACACACAGCAACCGAGTAGTTAGGGGCCTGATGCCTTGCTCAAGGGCATTTCGGCATTGCCCAGGAGGTAAACTGGTACCTCTCCAGCTACCAGTCCTTATTCTGTAGATGGTTCCCCAGGGACCTCAAGCTGCTACCCTCCATCAGCTGTTTAGTGAAATGGTACTGGTACAACCGAATGGTTTTGCTCTTCTCAGATCTACAAGGATGGATGTGTTTCACTGCTGTAGCCTACTGTGCCTTGTCAAAAACCACAGCAAAAAGAAAACAAATGTAGAGTGTGCCACGAGGACGGCGATCAAGGCATAGTGGGAAAGAAATAGTGCCACCAATGAAATAGCTCAGGAAAAAAACTGTTTTAAATTTAAGATTAAAGCAATACCCATTACATTTGAAGGACGGCGAATGACACACACACACACACACACACACACACACACACACACACACACACACACACACACACACACACACACACACACACACACACAAGGACGTAGACTTAAATTGTTCACGACTTCCATAAAAAAAGCAGCAAGCAGGCAAACATACAGATGACAGAGAGGTCCTAAAGGGGAAATAGTCAGAACACCTGTCTAATAAATATTCTTTAGAATAAAAAAATAAAAAAATACAGCAAATAGAAGCTGTGCTGTGATACACCTCCAGACTGGGGATGGAAAGTAACATACTTAAACCTCTATTCCCTGCCGGGTAGAGAGAACAGTAGCGCAAACCCAGTTGCAAAGTCTGTTCTTTTGTGCTTTTGCCTGTTTGGTGAACTGAAATCATGGCTTCAAATGAGCCTTTTTGTTCTGAGGTAGATGGATGTTGTGTTTATGCAAATCAGGTGGAACAATTTCAGTTCTCCTTGTAGCATGAAATTTCTGTTATGTTTCAGCATGCTTACACCACCTCTTATATGTGCAAAGAGCAATTTTTGGAGCTTTCGTTGGTGTGGCCACACACACAGCCCTTTACAAAATAAAGGTATTTAATGTATGTGATATGAGCTTTGACACTTTCACTTACAATTTTCATCCAGTTCAGTGCATGTAAATATACACGTTAATATGCTTCAGTAAATGCATATCAAATACCATTTTTAATGCAATTGAGGCCTTCACTGGGTTATATTAATAGTTGATTCTTACAAATAATGTCATCTACAACTCTTTGTTCTCAGGTCTTCCCTTTCAGCTGGTTAAATACTGTGGCCATCATACAGCATCAAGGTGCTTTTCCACCTGCAGCTTGTGATATGAGTACACGTGGGTCACACAGCACGGGAACCCTGATCATTAATTACACAGCACATGGATCTAACAAAATAGGTACAAGGCCTTGTGTATGTTTCTGCACAACTGTGGTGGAAATTCTAATTTGAGATCTGAAATAAGGCTAGCTCCTCTATGCAGATTCAAGATTTAAGTTTGAAATCATTTGCAGCACAGGATCAAATCCTGTGTGTTAATCACTTAATGAAACAAGAAACACAGACAGTAGCCTAATAATAAAACACAAGTTACTGTAATTGTAGTCTCTCTGCCTCCAGGAGAAGTTTTTCTGATAAGAGCCTGACTGAAACTCTCCTCCTGGCTCATTAGAAAACTGTCTGCTGCAATTAAAGAGCATGAGAGGAGCTTATGTGATTGGTCATTATATTGAAGCTCACCCCGACTCCACCTTCTGATACTGTATTCCTCCTTCTAATAATGTGCTCATCCTGCTCTGTGCCAGGGCTGCACTTCTGCCTCTGGTCACCAAAATTGGAAAAATTAATTGGTCACATTGTGCGTGTGTGTGTGTGTGTGTGTGAGATGACAATGCAGTAATAAGGCATGAGCGTTGGCTCCAAACACAAATCCAGTGTGTGTGTGAGATGACAATGCAGTAATAAGGCATGAGCGTTGGCTCCAAACACAAATCCAATACAGACTCTGCACCACGAAGCGGAATCGATCCGATCAAAAAGAAAACTGTGTATGTGTATGCCAGCGTGTGTGCGCGCAAATGTGTGTATGTGTATGACCATGTGTACGTGTATGCAGGTGTGTGTATATGAGTGTGTACTCTGTAAGACGTAACATCACAGCAAGTTTGTTAAGAGTCTGCTGCTTCAGGACAAAATCACGGGAAAAAAAGCAATCTGTGTGTCTGTGTGTTGTGCTGAGGCCAGGAGATGTGTCATGTTACCAACTACACACACATGAAGCAATTTAAAAAAAAATTAAAGCTCAACTTATTGTACTACATAATCTGAGACACACATGTTATAGTCACATAGTCACGTTTAAGTTTGTTTCTCCACATGTTCTGTCATCAACTGGTGTCAGGGGAAAATGTAAAGAGCATTTTATGGCTCTGGGTTTAGAAGAACTAAACACTCCCTGCCGCAATGAGATTTTCAAATCAAAAACTCTAATTACGCTGCAGCTATCAGAGAACCACATTCATCTTGGGTCTTTTAGACAAATCAGCACACTAACTATTGTGCTGGTGCATTTGCATCATGACAGGAAATTATTTGTACAGAAAACTCACACGCTTACAAATTGTAATTTTGTGGGCAAACAAAACAAGCAGTACACCCAATCAAAATGTATAATTTAAATTCCCACTAGTACAGTTGACTGTACATCTGTTGAATTATTGGTAACATTTGTTACTATGGTTACATTTCTCCTCGATAATTAGTTTTTTATATTCTATTATGCTTTCCCACTCTATTGTTGTATGTATTGCTTTATATTTCACCTCTGCGGTTAAACCCAATGCTACAGTATATTACTTTAGATACTACAGAGAATCAATTTCCCCTATGAGGATCAATGACATTTCATGTTCACTTAGTTTAAAGCCATCACCAATTTACTTTCATCTACTGGCATGGACACACACACACACACACACAGCTTGTGACATATTTGTACTAGAGGTTTTGTCCTTTTCCCATCAGCAGGAAATCCGTTATTGTACTTCAAAATCATCAAGTAGCCTCTTTCCTTCTTTTTAGAGACAGAGAGAGGCAGAGAAAGAAATACCTGGGGAAAGTGTGTAAGGCCTGGTAGGTCCGATAATAGAGCAATTATGTAAAAAAAAAAAAAAAAAGAGAATTAAATAACAGAAAAAGCAGTGACAGACAGACATAGTAAGAGGGGTGAATGAAGAAAACACAAAAAAGGTACACAAGTGAAAGAAAGGTAGAAAGTAGAAAGAGACAGGGTTAAGGAGATGGATGATACTGGCTTTTCTTCATGAAATGTGATTTGCTGCCTCCAGTGTGGTAATGATGCATCATTAAGACTCGTAGGACAGCCCACAGACCACTTCTTTCTCTTTCTGCCCCTCTCACGGTTTAATTACCGTTCATCACGGACACACACGTGGCTGTTGATTGACATTCTGTTTGAGGCTCAAGATCAGCACTGTGTTTGTTTGTCTCTCTGCAGCAGGACTCATTTCTAGCACTAATGACTAAGCTGGCTCTTCACAGATGATGCAAAAAATGGAGCTGCCATTGTCCAAACTAAACTTTTGTTTTTTTAAAGTTCTCTTACAGAAAATCACTTCTTCTTTGCCTTCTTTCTCTTTCTTTTTCTGCATCTTTCCCCTCACTCTCATTGCCCTGTTTTAATAATAAATTTAATTTATATAGCGCTTTTCATAGACTCAAAGTCGCTGATATCTCCTGGATCATATTCCATTGTCATCCCCGTCAGCTTCTCATTCTTTTGACGCAATCTCTCGTCCCTCGTCATCTTCTACGTCTCTTTCCAAATATGTATCTCCACCCTGACCTCTATGCTCACTTTCCATTCCCCTCATTTACGTCGGGGCTGTTGACACTCTGTTTGAGAACGGAGATTAGCATTGCGTTTGTTTGTCTCTGCGAGCGCCTGGATTCATTTCTCACACTAATGACCTGGCTGGTTATTAATGGATGATAGCAGTAATGGAGCTGTCACTTTCAAATCTGATACTCCTCTGTTTGCCTCCAATATCTCCATCACTTCTATCTCTCCCACTCCTCTGTAGCCTAAACTTTAGAGTTTAGTATATGGTCGCATCAATATTTCACCACTATCTCTTCATTTATGTTGGAGATTCCTTGCTGCACATTATCAGGGATACTACCATATACACACAACTACTATAGGCCTATTCCTGTTTGATGTGCTGTTAGTAATACAATATGAGCATCACAAACAAAGCATGATTTTCTGTATTACACACCTTGTTTTAGGTTTAAAAAGCACCATTTCAACTTAGTAAATGTAAGAAGGGGTTGTATCAAAAGTCACTGGCCTCTAATTGATTGTGGTAGCAGTAAAGGAAATAAAGCAGCGGTATTGGTAAAATTATGTTAGTAAAATCTTGGAGATGATAATAATGAGGTGCATGAGTTATTTTTTGTGTTCCGGCTATAAGCTGCTGTTTTGACAAACTTTTCTCAAAGCTAAACATATGCTATTTCAAAGCAGCTAAGTAAACAAATCATATTTACCTGAACATACACTATAATCAGAGAGGGAAACACCTCTAATTGTCTCATTTAAATCTATTTACATTGCATTTATTTGGCACTTTTGTCAAAAGTAGTTGTATTTTTTTGACATACACGTACGCTATGACACTTTGACGTGTGGATGAGAGGAGGTGGGGATAAAACCTGACCATCATTGGTCAAACTACTCTACCGCTTGAGCGAAAGTGGCTCATTTAACCAAGTTTATTGAATCAGTATATAAAATAATAACTAAGTGGAGAATTTGTTATAGATTTTGACACTTTGTATTAGTTGGATAGCATCCATACAGGGTATAAAGATAAGGTTTTTACAGAGGCTAAATAAAAGAGGCTCCTCTTGATGAATAAACTTCACAGCCTGCTGGTTCATATTGTGTTTCAGAGGGTACTATTGAGCTCATGGGAAATTGTTACAAGTACAAAAGCATAAAAACATAAATAAATAAAAATTGCAAAGCGCTGCATTTGCTTTGTTTTTTCAAAACCCTACAAGGACTAAGAACTTCACTGGCAGTGACTTTACTGTGCCCCTATCACATTTTAAATTATTTTATGTCATTTGTAACGCCACAAAGTAACATATTTTTCATTGTAGCAAGTAAGTTAATGATATTACTGTCATTACACGTATCACAGTACATGTATCACTATATTATAAGGAATGTTTGACTCATATACCAGTGCATCCGGCTGGTGTTTTTCAGTCTGTGTGTCCTGAGGTTCTCCAAAGAAGGTTGAAGATCGGTTTGCCAGTTGGCAGGATGTCACACACCAGTCAGAGTTCAACACTGTCAGTGGGATTACACATAACACCCATATCAGGATTGGCATCCCAAGTGCAGTGGTAACAGGTAACACTAGTGGGGGATTTCATCATCACAACGCAGTAGTGTTATTGGCTGATTGTGCC